>NC_053494.1:184600803-185293803 GCF_905171775.1 Rana temporaria | reverse complement strand
CTTTTTGGGGATGTCTCTACCAGCTTTGCACATCTAGAGAGTAACATTTTTGCCTGTTTTTTTTTTTTTTTTTGTGAAATTGCTCAAGCTCTGTCAGATTGGATAGGGAGTGTCTGTGAACAGCAATTTTCAAGTCTTGCCACAGATTCTCAATTGGATTTAGGTCTGAACTTTGACTGGGCCATTCTAACACATGAATATGCTTTGATCTAAACCATTCCATTGTAGCTCTGTTTAGGGTCGTTGTCCTTCTGGAAAGTGAACCTTTGCACCAGTCTCTGCAGACCCTAAAGCTCTGTACACACGTCTGATGAAAACAGACCGATGGACCGTTTGTTTTCCATCGTGAAAAAAAATAGAACATGTTTTAAAATTAAATTTAAATTACATTTTGGTCTCACCTTACCAGAGCACCTTCTTCCATGTTTGCTGTGGATCCCTGCAGCTCCTCCAGAGTTACCATGGGCCTCTTGGCTGCTTCTCTGATTAATTCTCTTCTTGCCCGGCCTGTCAGTTTACGTGGATGACTATGTTTTTTCAATGTGACTCAAAGACTTGTGCAACTTTTTATACTCCTTAGGCCTCATGCACACTGGACGTTACAAAAACGACAGTAGCGTTGCCACATTAAAAGCTTAATTTTTTTTCAAATGTTCCCACTTTTATTAGCAACAATGGTTTTTAGCAAGAAAACATAAGTTATGGAATCAAAAATGCTCAAATACCTCAGTTAGCTGCATTTTACCACATTTATAGACATTATAAAGTTTTTACAGCTCAAAAACTCTCAAAACCCATTAGTTCTAGTTTTTTTTCCCAGACAGAAAATGCTCCAGCCAAAAAACCCTGATAACAGCCTATGTGTGCATGGACACATGGGATAACATATGTTGGACAGTTTCCTGGCCTTAGAAGAAAATCCCAGAATCCAAAAACAGCAGCTGTAAAAACGTCCAGTGTGCATGAGGCCTTAGAGTCCGCTATACCCAAGCTGTACAAAATTGGCCTCCTAGATAACCCAGCTTGCAGTAAATACTGCCGGGACCATGAGAACATAATTCACCTCATATGGAGATGCCCTAAATGACATACGTACTGGACTGGGATAGTATGCACGTTGAATGCTGTCTTCCAGGTCTCCATCCCACTCGACCCTAAACATTGTTTGTTGGGAGTCGTAAACGACCTCCAATTGGGAGTCCACACTAGAGAAGCAGTAATTGTGTTGTTATTATTATTATTTAAAGCCTGGAGAGACATTCTAAGACACTGGAACTCTACAGATCCTCCTTGGAATGGCTACAATGTATAGGGGAAACTCTTATGCCTCGTTTCCACTGAGCGGATCGGTTTGGTACAGTTCGGTACGGTACGCAATTTTGGGTGTTTCCATTATGAAAGTGTGCCATTAAACCAAACCGTACCGGACCATTCTGGGTCCTGCTTCAGATGTGGGGCCATAGAAAATGGAACGGTTCCATTAGGGCGGAGATACAATACATTCCACTGATTGGTGGATGCGCTAGGCATTTTTTCTAAACCCTGAATGGTCCCTGACGGTCCGATTTACAGTGGAAACGCTCACGAGAATAGACCGGTCCCATTCTAACCGCTCCAAATTTACTGACCCGAACCGTTCCATTCAGTGGAAACAAGGCATCAGATTAGAGAAATACATTAACTAACATGGGGCTGCTCTTGTAAATATGAAAACCTTCGGGGCCCCTGGTTAGATACCCTGGGAATGAGTCCACTTGACTTGGTCATGGACAGACTCCTAGCAGGGTAATGCTCACCCCTCGAGTTAGTGGTTTTAGATTAATGGTTGCATACCCAAAGACACACTTTATACCATTTGGGTTATTTTGTTTTCTGTTCCCACTGAATGGCCTGTGGTTGATCCTTTGACTTTGTTATGATGTGCTATGTCTGTATTATTTATATTCTTTGTCTAGGTACACAGTATGGCTTACTCCTGCTTGAATGTCTATCTGCTCTCGAATTGCTGGAAATTTATATAAAAAATATATGGTGTCTAAATCTATAAATATATATAAAATATATGCCTCTAATGACGTCACCTGTGTCGAAACGCTTCAGGTGAAACTTGGACGCACATATGTCACCACACACATCAGTTGGCATTCTTTAATACTGGATTTGTTTGTGCAGCGCAGTTCATTTGAATGACTATTTGAGTGTTCTACCTCTTTAATCAATAAAATTTTTTAATTGGTTTTACACTATTGGGAGTGCTTCCCCTTTTGTGTTCTCTATAAATGATATTGATCTGACTGCTGAGAAAACCTGGATGGGTTATACATCCTTGCTTGTGGGTCACTTATTTACATCACATTTATGACCGCTCTATAAAACGAGGGTCATTGCGCTCCGGTAAGCGGCTTCTTGCTTGCAGTGGTGGATGTCAACTCTGCACATGTTTGTCTGGACTGTAGTTTATTTGACCAACACTAGTAAAATACAAACAGACTTTGAATTTCTGGAAGTTGTTTCGATCTATTAGCACCTTTTATGTTGTTGTTCCACAGAATTGATATTATATAGAGACTGATACTAGGTCACATTCAAGTGCTTACACTGCTTATAGTTAAAAATATATTTAATGATTTATTAATGATTACAAAGCTGCATTAATTTGTGTTTTTTTTTATCTGTCTGGAATTCAGCTTTAATTAATTTGTTAAATGTAATTATTGTAAAATTGTATTTATAATTTATTGTAAAAATTTTATTTATAATTTATTGTAAAATGTATATTATTATGGCGATCATAAATACTATAAATGTTGTGTTTTTTTTTATACTACCATGGTCTTATAATAAAAGGACACGGACAGAGGAGATTGGAGGAGTTGGAGCCACTTGCCAAGCACAGTTTATTAGCATCAGCTCCATGGCATCTCACCCCTGCATTTCCATTTTTAGCCCAATAATTTCTGACGAGAGTCATGGAGAAATATATTCCTCTATAAGCCAGGATTACTAAGGCTCACTCTTCCATCTTCCCCACCCCTTTTCTTTCTTTTTTTTTGGTTTTATTATTTAGTTCTTTCCTCCCTCTCCTAGGGTATTTACATCTAAGCATCATTACCCCAATGGAGAATAGGCTTGATACTTAAAGATGTTTAGACATGTTATATTTATGTTCTGTTGTTACCTACCTATGTGACTACCGTATATACTCGAGCATAGGCTGACTTTTTCAGAAAAAAAATTTATGCTGAAAAAGCCTCCCTCGGCTTATACTTGAGTCTCCGGCTGTGTCATGCTGTCCAACCGTGTATACTGCTCATGCGCGAGCGCGTCCAGAAGAGCCTTTCTTGGTTTGTGATAGGGGATTATCCTGCGTTAAACGAAGGCTGCGCAGGCACGATGCAGCGGCTAGTGGAGTTGGTGTATTTGATAGGTTGACGATGTGCAGCAGAAAGACGTTCTCGTGGATGCGCTCGCGCATGCGCAGTACACCCGGTTGGAGAAGTTGGAACTTTTGACAGAACACCGCCGACTGCAGTTGCACTGATGAGACAGGTGGGCACAGTGAGGCTGCAGATGGGCACTGATGAGACAGGTGGGCACAATGAGGCTGCAGAGGGGCACAGTGAGTCTGCAAATGGGCACAGTGAGTCTGCAAATGGACACAGTGAGACTGAAGATGGGCACAGTGAGGCTGCAAATGGGCACAGTGAGGCTGAAGATGGGAACAGTGAGGCTGCAGATATTATTGACCCTCTTTTCCACTTACAGTACCTGCTGCATTTCCCACCCTAGGCTTATACTCGAGTCAATATGTTTTCTCATTTTTTTTAGGTAAAAATAGGTGCCTCGGCTTATACTCGAGTATATATGGTATATTGGACTCAGAGCCATTTGTACTGCAATGTGGCAAGTGATTATCACTGTAAAACCTTTGCTGAATGCACCAAAAATAAAATAATTCAATGCTTCCGAGGCCTTTTACTTTTCTTTATATTCTGCTTAGCGGGAAAGTAGTCTTTACCTTGTGCACATGTAGAGGTAATGTTAATAGCGGAGGGAGGGATGTATGTACCATGCTCCATCACCTCTCTATAGTTACCATAGGGAGTGGTATGAACTCTGAGAGATTGATGGGGCAGCTCTACCAACTCCCAGTAATAATTGCTCATAGCAGCGCCTCCATTGCTCCAATGCGGTCAGGTAATTATGTACCAGAGCTAACAGAAACATATGGACTAGGGAATAATTTAACCTGGATTCAGCACAGAGTAAGGAAAAAAATCGCTGGGGGGAAATAGGAAAACTAACAGCTACACATATATAATTAATATACTACGATTTTACGATTCACAATGGCCTTCATTTATATCTATAAAGTAGTATAATTAATATATTTTTTTCTGCTCACAGTGGGACTCATTTATAATATCTGGAGCAGAGGAAAAATAGTGATGTTTGCCATAGAAACCAGCCAGTTGGCAGCTTTTTGAACCTGCACTAGAAAATCACTGCTTTGGGCTGTGGGCAGAAACTTAGATGCTTATTTAATACAAAGTAAAAGGATTCCATAATGTGCAGAGATTCAAGTCATTACCGTGTTCCAAACTAGCCTGGTAAATATGCCTGTTGTGAAGATGTGTATTTGCCTCGTGACAGTTCATCAAAAATAAGAGAGTTCCCCATGTGCTCCTTTCCCCCTAACATTTATTAAAACGCCAACAGTTTTATTATTTTATAAGTGATAAATACCCCTTTTTATATTTTTACAGCAAACCCTTACACTAACCTAGGTAAGGATGATGTAAGAGTCTTTGGTTTTCACTAGGGTTGTCCCGATACCGATACTAGTATCGGTATCGGGACCGATACCAAGCATTTGCCCGAGTACTTGTACTCGGGCAAATGCTCCCGATGCTTCACCCGATACTTGTACTGTCAGCGGTGATCAGTGCGTGGGGAAGTTACAAGCACCGATCACTACTGATTTTAAAGCAGCTGAAAGCCGCAGTGTATGCCATGTATGCCGCCGTGTATCCCGTGTATGCCGCCGTGTATCCTGTGTATGCCGCCGTGTTTCTCTCCCCTTCCGCGCTCCTCCTCCACCCCTGGAAATGTCAGGATTGAGAGCGGGGTAGCATGCCCCCTTAAATTTGCCTTGCCTGCGGCATGTGAACTGCCTTCTCTGGCTGTATTATATATGATTATACTCTGTAAAGTGGCATGTGCGTTACATACGCCTGACCTCTGCACTATAGACGCCGAGGAGAATTTATCAAAACTAGCCAAAATATGGATCATGGCAACAAATCAGCTCATATTTTTCATTTTCAAAGCTTAACTGAACAACATGAAGATAGAAGCAGTTTGGTTGCCCTGCTTCAATTCTGTCTGCTACAGTTTTGATAAATTCCCGTCAGAGGGCCAGATCCAGAGAGAGAGTACGCCGGTGTATTTACTGATACGCCGGCGTACTTTCAAATTTCCCACGTCGTATCTTTAGTTTGAATCCTCAAACTAAGATACAACGGCATCTGGGTTCGATCCGACAGGTGTACGGCTTCGTACACCTTCGGATCGTAGATGCAATACTTCGGTGTCTGCTGTGTGGAGTTTGCGTCGTTTTCCACGTCGGGTATGCAAATTAGCTTTTTCCGACGATCCACGAACGTACGTGCGGCCGTCGCATTCTCTTACGTCGTCTCTAGTCGGGTTTTTCCGGCGTATAGTTAAATCTGGTATTTTGCGGCGTATAGATATACTTGCCATGTTAAGTATGGCCGTCGTTCCAGCGTCGAAATTTGAATTTTTTTTTTTTGCGTTAAGTCGTCCTTGAATAGGGATGGATGTAATTCACGTCTAAGTTAAAAAAATGACGTTGTTGCGACGTCATTTAGCGCAATGCACGGCGGGAAATTTAGGGACGGCGCATGCTCAGTTCATTCGGCGCGGGGACGCACTTCATTTAAATGAAACACGCCCCTTACTCGCCGATTTGAATTACGCGCCGAGAGATAGACTACGCCGCCGTAACTTACGGCGCAAATTCTTTGTGGATTCAAAGAAGTAAAAAGTAAGTTACAGCGGCGTAGCGTATCTCACATACGCTGCGCCAATCTAAATGTATGTGGATCTGGCCCATTGTTTTTATCATCTCCTTACTCCTGATCACTGCGTATAAAAGAATATGTAATGGTACAGTTTATTGTTATTAAAATGAGTGTACGTGTCTGTTACACACTCCCTTGTGGTAAAGTCATTAAAGCATACGTCCCTTTGATCCCCTCCCACTGATTCAATTTGACCACACCCTCAATCTGTCACAAAGTGTGCCGCTATGTTTCGTCAAACTGAGGCCTTTTTCGTAGTTAAATTGTCTTTATGCCAGTATTAGAAAATGTGTTATATTATTTGGTTTGAAGTATATTTATTGTTCATGAAACCAAAAAGAGGGCCCACTAGGAAAGAAGGAGAAATGAGGAGGTTTAGTTCCAAAGGCAGAAGTATAGTCTGGAGCTATGGAATTTTTTATTTTTATTTTAAGGTAGCTGTGTGATTGTATCCAGTTAAAGTTTTAGAAAAACTGCACCACATCTCTGGTTTGTCTTGTCTTTAAATATTAATCAGGTCCCCGAGGTTCAGCTGCTTTCGGAACACGAGTGAAATAAAACCAAACGCAGACAGAATTCTCTATAGACAGGAACATATATACAGTGTACCGGTATACGTTCAGGCATTGTTAGAAGATTATCACATAGAATAGGCAGGCAGCTGAGTTTTAATATATGGTGTATCGTAGCTTTCAATAGGTAAATGCCAGAACATTATTTCTAGCTGTTGAATGTAGGGATTCATTAATATTTGGAATTATCTGGAATTATTATTACTTGTTTCTGCAAATTTGAAATAGACAACTTTATTAAAGTCATCTTGCTTTGCCTGCAAACAGTGTAAATGCCGTTTGTAAAATTAGAGGAAAGCCCAGTATTTTGTATAGATTGTCTTTTTTTTGTATGTACAGTATATATTATTATTTTTTTATCTTTTTTTTTTTTTAGCAATATATATTAAGTATTGCATGTAAAAATGGACATTTCCAGCCAGTGATTTCAGTGCTTTTTTTTTACATGTGTTCCAGTCTTAACTGCTCTAATTTCAGTAAACAAGTTTTTTTTTGTTGTTTACTGAGTTCAATAGCTCACCACCACACCACTGAATTATTCAATGTAGTGACTAATCCTTACTTCCTTCTGTGCCCAAAAGGGACTGTATGTAATTCTTAATGAGAGACAAACTGATTGAAACAAATAAGCCTCTACTGTGCGCAAAACACAATGTAAATACTGTGTTTTTTAAGACCATGTGCCGTATCAAAGACTTGTTTGTAAACTAAAGATTGTATATACATATTCAATAAAAATATAAAAAAAATGTAACCACTTTAGCCCGGATTATTTGGCTGGCCAAAGACCAGGCCACTTTTTGCAATTCGGCACTGCATCGCTTTAACTAACAATTGCGCGGACGTGCGATGTGGCTCCCAAACAAAATTGACGTCCTTTTTTTCCCACAAATAGAGCATTCTTTTGGTGGTATTTGATCACCTCTGCGGTTTTTCGTTTTTGCGCTATAAACAAAAATAGAGCGACAATTTTGAAAAAAAATGAATATTTTTTACATTTTGCTATAATAAATATCCCCCAAAAATATATAAAAAAACATTTTTTTTCCTCAGTTTAGGCCGATATGTATTAGTCTACATATTTTTCATAAAAAAATTGCAATAACTGTTTATTGATTGGTTTATGCAAAAGTTATAGCGTTTTCAAAATAGGGGATAGTTTTATGGCATTTTTCTTAATAGTTTTTTTTTTACTAGTAATGGCGGCGATCGTCGATTTTTATCGGTACTGCAACATTATGGCGGACACTTCGGACACTTTTGACACATTTTTGGGACCATTGGCATTTTTATAGCGATCAGTGCTATACAAATGCATTGATTACTATACAAATGCCACTGGCAGTGAAGGGGTTAACACTAGGGGGCGAGGAAGGGGTTAATCATGTTCCCTGGGTGTGTTCTAACTGAAGGGGGGGGTGAGACTGACATGGGGAAATGACAAATCGCTGTTCATACATTGTATCATATGGTCATTTCCCCCCCTGACAGGACCAGGAGCTGAGTGTTTGCACACACAGCTCCCGGTTCTCGCTCTGTAACGAGCGATCGTGGGTGCCAGGTGGTGATCGGCAAGCCCCTATTGGCTGCTCGGCAAGATGATGTATAGCTACATGATCTCGCCCAGCAGAGCTGACCTGCCGCCGTATAACTGCGGTGGCTGGTCGGCAAGCAGTTAAAGAGAAAAGTTTTCAGGGATCGTCTAAATATTGATAGATTAGGGGACAGTCGGATTGGAGTAGGGAGTTCCAAAGGATGGCAGAAGCTCTGGAGAAATCCTGGAGGCGAGCATGGGAGGAGGTGACAAGGGAGCTAGAGAGCAGGAGGTCATGGAAGGACCGAAGAGAGCGGCTTGGTTGGTATTTTGGGACTAGTTTAGTTATGTCGCTGGGGATCGAATTATGCATGGTTTGTAAATTATTGTTAGTGCTTTGAATTTTATTTGTTGGGTGAGTGGGAGCCAGTGGAGGGATTGGCAGAGAGGGTTGGAGGTGGATGAGTCTTGCAGCGGCATTCATGATGGACTGAAGGGGGGATAGTCTATGTAAAGGTAATCCAATGAGGAGGGAGTTGCAGTAGTCGAGGCGAGAGATGACCAGGGAGGGATTTAGAAGCTTGGTGGTGTCATTAGTTAAAAAGGGGCGTATTCTGGAAATGTTGCGGAAGCCAAGGTGGCATGATTTGGACAGGGATTGGATGTGGGCCTGAAAGGACAGTTCAGAGTCTAAGGTTACCCCTAGCACCCTGGCATGTGGTGATGGACTGATAGATGTGCCATTGATCTTCTTGATAGAGAAGTCAGGGAAAGGGGTACAACATAGGTAGTTATCTTATTTGTTTTCAGCTGAAAGCTTTTGTTTTGTGGGGGCGTCACAAGTTCCACTCATCATTGCTGTCCATAACTAGTCCTCTCCGATCAACAGGTGCACTTTACACTGGCTATAACTCAAACGTAAAACCAATTAAGTTTGTAGTTTATTCCCCAGTGGTGAGGAAACTGTGTTCTCCGAGTTTCCATGGATACGTAATCAAATTGGGGCCTTTGCATTAAATCACAAATGTGAAATCCTCCCATTAGGACTGTAAGCCAGAATCGGAGGATTTTGAGAATGGTTGATCCTATTTTAGACTATGAAATGCATTCATGTGTGTAGGGAGATGTGCAGAGAAGACAGATTTGGTTTTTATAAGCGTATTCGGGTGCAGAGATGTCACAATTCCATGTCATAATTTTAGATCCTATACTATAACTGCTTTGGAAGTTATAACTTTAGATATACTGTAGCTACTCTAAAGGCTCATTTAGACTTGGGGTCGCTAAAAATGCTAAAAATGTGGAGTTGAGCTGCATTTTTATCACCCCATAACTGCCTCCCTTTTAAAGGCTAAGTTCACCTAATCCCCCTCTATGCACCAGCATAGCACAGGAAGGAGATGACCAGCTGATCTCATTAGCACACGCCCTGCATCATCTACCCTCAACTGGTCAACTCCTTCCAGTGTCATGACCTAAAGTCTGTCCAGGAAGTAAGGCAGAAATAATCAAGCAGTGTTTTAAAATATCTATGAAGAGTGTGAGGAAAACCGGTGTAAAATACATGGAAATCTGTTTTATTTTTTCAAAATAAGTACATTAATGCTATATTGGTACATAAGAGGGCTGGAATTTTGAGATAAAAAAAAGGTGAACTTAGCCTTTAAAGCGGGAGTTCACCCAAAAATCAACTTTCTGCAGTTAGATCCAGCATACTGCTGACATCTGCAGTATGCTTTTTTTTTTGGTACTTATCGTTTTAGCAGTATTTTTTCTATGGCTCCGAGCGGGGATTACTTCCTGGTATAGGCGTTCCCGAAGACAAGAAAGTTGATTGACAGCCTTCGATAGCGCGTCACGGCTTCCGAAAATCCACACGAGTGGCACTCGGCAATTTACGGCGCCTGCGCAGTCAGCTCTACACGGCAGGCGCAGGCGCCGTAAACAGCCAAGTGTCACCTCGGCTGTTTTCAGAAGTCGTGACGCGCTATCGAAGGCCGTCAATCAACTTGCTTGCCTTCGGGAACGCCCATTCCCCGCAGGATTCCCCGCTCGGAGCCATAGAAAAAATACTGCTAAAACGATAAGTACTGTACCAAAAAAAAAAGACCAGCATACTGCAGATGTCAGCAGTATGCTGGATCTAACTGCAGAAAGTTGATTTTTGGGTGAACTCCCGCTTTAAGCTTCAATTGAAGAATGTTCACATACTGAGGGCCCATGAAAAAAAAAAAATTCAACGTAACGCACTCGGCGGACAGCAACTCGCCAAACTCAACCCATTCAAATTATTAAGGAGGAGCTGCAAATGGCCATCATTGCGGCATGTTTGCGCTGAAAATATAGGGTTATAAGAGGAGGTGTCACATAACGTCTTCACTACCTTGTCAAACCGTTCTGAAAAGCATTCTGAATGCAGGTCTGAGCTCAGCCCAAGGGTTCCTTCTCATGTGTGGCAGCCCTTGCCATTCCCCTGAAAAATGATCCGTGGTGGGTCGCTTTTTCCACCTGTTTGAAAGGCAGTGAGGAGGCACCACCTCACTGTCTATTTTAACCATGAAAATGCATTGCACTTGAAGGGTAGTTGTGATTTGTTCCCATTTACTTAAATATATCTTGCTTGGTGGCAGCACCTCCTGCCAAATGCGACCAGCTGTTTAAATTTTTTTGCAAAAGGTAAGCATCTTGGTCATGGCGTGTTTACAGTCGGCTGCATGCCCTTTTTTAGGTGGGTTGTCAGAACGATCCCCTACACCACTGTTTCTAGCAGTGGGATGCTGTGGTAGGCTGGTGATGGGATGAATCATCCATACACTGAATCATAAAAGGCGTACTAGTTTTGAAGCAATTGTTTGGTAAATCAGCTTCACCTGCTTAGGTCTAGCATGCAATACATGAGTCAAGGATTAGTTGCGCCCATCCCAACCTAATCCCATATGTGTTTTGCATAATGAAAGGTTTCCTTTAAGGCTTCATGCACACTGGCTGTTTTTATAGCTGCTGTTTTTGACATCAGACATTTTTTTCTACAGTCAATAAACTCCCCAGCATGTTATCTTATATGTCTATATGCCTATGCACACATAAACTGTTATCAACTGTTTCTGGCAGGAGCATTTTTGGGCTGTAAAAATAAAACTAGTGCATTCTGAGAAGAGTTTTTTATCTGTAAAAACGCTCTAATGTCAAAAAACGCTGATAAGCGCTCAAAAACACAGCTCACCTGCGTTTTTTTTTTACCATTTTTGATCCCATTGATTAAAAAAATGCTTAAAAACTCTAATGCTGCATACACACGACCGTTTTCATGTCATGGAAAAAAACAACGTTTTTCTCAACGTGATTCCTCTCAAGCCTGCCTTGCATACACAGGATCATGATAAAAAATGCTTGAGAAAATCGCGGTGATGTACAACACGTACGACGGCACTATAAAGGGGAAGTTCCTATCGAATGGCGCCACCCTTTGGGCTGATTATGCAAATTTCCCTTCTCATAACCTGCTTCTGAGCATGCACATTTTTTTCCCCGTCGTTAAAGCCTACACACGACCGTTTTTCACGACGAGAAAAACGACAACGTGAAAAACGACGAGAAAAAATAGAGCAGGTTCTACATTTTTAATGGCCATTTTTCTCGTTGATTAAAAAAAAAAAAATGCTTAAAAACTCTAATGCTGCGTATACACGACCGTTTTTCATGTCATGGAAAAAAACAACGTTTTTCTCGACGTGATTCCTCTCAAGTCTGCCTTGCATACACACGATCGTGATAAAAAATGCTCGAGCAAAGCGCGGTGATGTACAACATGTACGACAGCACTATAAAGGGGAAGTTCCAATCGAATGGCGCCACACTTTGGGCTGATTATGCAAATTTCCCTTCTCATAACCTGCTTCTGAGCATGCACATTTTTTTTCCTGTTGTTAAAGCCTACACACGACTGTTTTTCACGACGAGAAAGACGACAACGTGAAAAACGACGAGAAAAAATAGAGCAGGTTCTAAATTTTTAATGGCCATTTTTCTCGTTGAAACACGTCCATCAGACAATTATTGGCGTAAAATTGGATCGTGTGTACGAGCCTTTAGACTCGACTATTTATGTAGAAGTCTTTTTTGCACAGGGTAGAAGCGATTGAAAGTTTGTACATGGAAGCCATCTTCTTTTATCTCAAGGACTGGAATATGTAATTAATTGTGCATCATACGCTCAACACAGCTCCGTCTCTATGATTCAGCCATCTCTGCTCCCCTCTGTTATCCATACAACCTATAATCACATTCAATAAAATAAGCAATACAACAACTTATTGTCATATCTGTCAGAAGAGATAAAGACATTGATTTTTCTTTTATGTTCACGATAATATGATAAAGGGCTTTTTTATCAGATTTCCGCCTTGCAGGAACAGGATTATACTGACCTGAACACAGATCTTCCTGAAGAGATAACAAATGTGACAAGGATCCCAGTAGTTTCCTAACGTTTGGAGCTGAAATTTACCTTGTGTGCTTTTGACTGCCGCCTTCTGAGTTACGCTAAGTCAGGCCTGAAGCACAGAACAAGATGGCTTCCCTAAAAGTCCAGCTTGAGAAATATGATATGAAATTGTTTCTAAAATTAGAAGATTAGCTGGCGGCTTTGTAAAAGTAGAGGCCTCTAGCATTTGACCTTATTGCCATTCTCTATGAATAACCTTGTTATTAGAATGGTTGGATTGCCATGGATAATTAGATGTATGGATTTCCAGCCTGCTCTTCTTGGAACATATGTTTGTATTTGTGTCATCTAAAATTAAACATTTGTGTGTTTGTACGTTTTTTTTTTTTTTTAAAGTCCAATGTTTATTTCAGTTTACAGGCATATGATGTAGTAGATTCATCAGAGTGTGTGCTTCTTATACAATAGAGATAGATCGGTACACTGACATGTCTGATATTTGCCAGAGAGGCCGGAAACTCTCAACTGTCGGTCATTAGGAATTATTATCCCTCTTCTGGAACACAATCCTTCTGTCCTTCAGTGAAAAGGACTGTCCCTCTTTTGAAACCCAGTCCTTGTTTTCCTCATCGCTCTTCTGGAACCCAGTCCTGTTATCTGTCAATGGGAAGGACTGTCCCTATTCTGGAACCCAGTCTTTCTTTCCCTCTGTGAAAAGGACTTCCCCCCTTCTGGAACCCAAATCATTCTGTCCCTCATTGGGAAGGACTGTTCCTATTCTGAAACCCGATTGTTCTGTTCCCTATTGGGGTGGACTGTTCTTCTTCTGAAACCCAATCCTTTTGTTCCCCTTTGGGAAGGACTGTATCTCTTCTTGAACAAAGTCTTTCTGTCCCTCTGTTGGAAGGGCTGTCCCTCTTCTGCAACCCAACTCTGCTATCTGTCATTGGAAAGGAATGTCCCCCTTCTGGGACCCAATCCTTCTGTCCCTCATTGGGAAGGATTGTCACTCTTCTGGAACCCAGTCCTTCTGTTCCTCTGTGAAAAGGACTGTCCCTCTTCTGGAACCCAAATCTGTAATCATTCATTGAAAAGAACTGCCCTCCTTCTTAAACCCAAATCATTCTGTCCCTCATTGGGAAGGACTGTTCCTATTCTGAAACCCAATTCTTCTGATCAACATTGGGAGGAACGGTTCTTCTTCTGAAACCCAATCCTTTTGTTCCCCTTTAGGAAGGACTATCCCTCTTCTTGAACCAAGTCTTTCTGTCCCTCTGTGGAAAGGTCTGTCCCTCTTCTGGAACCCAACTCTGTCATCTGTCATTGGAAAGGACTGTCCCCTTCTGAAACCCAATCCTTCTGTCCCTCATTGGGAAAGACTGTTCCTTTTCTAAAACCAAATCCGTTTGTCCCTGAATGGAAATGACCGCCTCTCTTCTGGAACCCAATCCTGTTGTATGACAGTGAGAAGGACTGTTTCCCTTCTGGAACCCAGTCCTTCTGCTCCCCTCATTTGGAAGGACTGTCCCTCTTCTGGAACCCAATCTTGTTATATGTCATTGGGAAGGACTGTTCACTTATCTCGCATTGGGAGAGACTGTCCATCTTCTGGAAAACAAACCTTCTGTCATTGTGAAGGAGTGTCCCAGTTCTCCTGTCCATCTTCCCTTCTCAGTTGTCCCTCTTTTTTGTCTACTCTAAAGGCCTCTATTAAAAAAATATACCCAACAAAAGTGTTATACTATAATAAACCTTCTATGCAACCTCTACATTATTGTATTCATTATTTTAAAAAGCCAGTATAAAGGAAGAGTGGTGGTGAAAAAGAAGACTTGTGGGTTTAATAATTTTTGGGTTATAATTATTAATTTTGTGAATAATAATATATAATGAGTATTAATGCTAACCAGAGGCATTGCAGGGGTGTGTCCTTTGCCTATATATTTTGTGCTAAAAGTTATCTCTATTTCTCGTCTCAGAAAGTTGAGAGATATGGGTCTGCAACCTTTTTTTTTGCTTTGTATTAAAAAAGCAATAATGTTCTAGGTGAAAGTCCTCCACATACAATACCTGCCTAGATTTTCAGTAGTCCGTTCACTTGTTTGCACAGGCTTCTTCCTGCAGTCCAAAAACATACAGATAGATTTATTTGCCCTGACTAAAGCTGTCCCAAGAGTACAGGATCAAAAACTATGCAAAGTCAGTTGCCCATTTTGGGAGGTACTAACATCCTTTCTAAATTGAATTAAACCAAAGAAAATACGTGACTTTGTAGATACCTTACCTGCACATTATTAAATCATATATGTTTAATATATATATATATATATATATATATATATATATATATATATATATATATATATATATATATATACTGTATATATATTATTGTAGTAATTTCAATATTTTTTGGTGTATGATCACATTAAAGTGTTACTAAACCCACAACAGTAAAATCAGTCTGTATATGCAGAAAAGCATGCTTGTTATACTCACTGTGGAACCTAAATGGTAATCCTCTGCATTGTGTAAAAAGGCTGTTGGATCATGTCCGATTCTTCCACTGTCTCCAATACATCTCCTGATAGAACAGAGCCTAGGAGACAAGCTAAACATACTTAAAGCGCCAAAAATATATAATATTGATGATATATAATCCTCCTAGAGTAGATTGCCACTATATTATGTGCTCAATACAATTTACCAATCCTCAATAAAGTGCTATGTGTTCTAATATCCTCATGAAATCCTAATATCATACAGTGAATAAAAAATTATAAAGTGCAATATGCTTAAACAATGTTGAACAATATGATAGTCCATTATATAGTTAATAGAGATAGATGCTGTGAACACAAAATCTTCACTTTAATCCACCTTTGTGCATATAGCAAAAACGGTCTTTGTGCTGCCCTCCACCGGTTGTGCCCTCACCTTACGGCTTAATAAAAGTACTTGTGACAGTAATCAATCCTCTGAGGTACTCCTCCTATTGTTCCTCCTTCCTGATTTAGGAGAAGGACAATTCTTATTATCTATATGGCCCCAGCATCCAAGAAAAAAGAGGAGAAATATTGTTCCTGATTGTGGGAAGACTATGGACCTTGGTAAATATGTTGGTAGTTTCTTAGTCAGGGCTTAAATGTAATATCTAGGACCATGCAACACCACTTTCAATAAGGCCACTCGTTAACCCAAAACATATATTATAAGTTTTGGGTGGAGGCCCATGGGATGAATCACCCATGGGTCTTTTAGACCTCTCCAGTAATATTTTTCTTTACAAATCAGAAGATGTATTTACTACGTAAAAGGATGAGATCTGATTAGATGTAACCATTAGACATGTGCACACTGAAATATTTTGTTTCTGAATTTCGTTTACACCCTAAACCTTGCTAACAGCCTTCCCAGAAGAGTTGAATACTGTTATAGCTGCAAAGGGTGGGCCAACCCAATGTTGAACCCTACGGATTAAGACTGGGATGCCATTAAAGTTCATGTGCGTGTAAAGGCAGGCATGCCAATACCTTAGACAATATAGTGTATATATTCCTCACTGCATTCTTATTAAAGCTAATAAAACGTAACTCAACTTAATAAGATTGCCTTTTTTCTAATCTTTTTTGGGCTTTATTAAAGATGCATTGAGGTATGTATTCTTTTATATATAGTTTTTAACACATTTTAAGAAATGTTTTTATTTTCTCTATTGTCTAGTTTTTAGGACTGATCAAGTGTTGAACCCCCGAAACACATTCACTGTTGCAAAATAAAAT
This sequence comes from Rana temporaria, assembly GCF_905171775.1. Lineage (NCBI taxonomy): Eukaryota > Metazoa > Chordata > Amphibia > Anura > Ranidae > Rana > Rana temporaria. The sequence goes on along the minus strand of NC_053494.1, from coordinate 185,277,367 downwards.
CTTTCAAAGGACTGTACAAGCGAGTGTTGTAATTATGTCCTGTCCCCACCCATTCATAGACTGGTGTGAAGTACTGGAGAAGTCAGGGTGGTTGGTTGCGGGGTGGATCTATAGGTGGTTGCTGTAAGCTGCTGTACAAAAGGCTGATATCAACATAGATTTAGGTACTCATTCACAGATTTGTATTGCAGTAATTCATGGCAACACATACATGGTACAACAACACAGTGCCATTAATTTTAAATACCAACACAAAGCACTTACCCAACACACCACAAAGGTGCAGGCAGGTGCGTAAAAAGATCATTGTGGTGCAATGGCAACCCCAATAAAGTAGACTTAACTGGACTGCCCTCCACAACTCAAGTTAAGAAACAACATAACGCATGGTCTTAATTCAGCATTTAAAAATACATTTAATTTATTTTTTATTTCATGGATAAATTCATCATTTGGTATTTTTGTTGTATATCTGCCTGGAGATCAGAGTTAACCTTTCTGCCAGAATAATTCAGGAACAAAATAGAGACTCCGCTGGTTCTATGGCATGTATGTAACAAAATGTTTTTTGTCCGTCATTTTCTTTTACTGCTTTCAGTAAGTGAAGGATAAAACCTGATTCATCGTGTCCACCTTTTCTACTTTTTTTTTATAAATCTACTATGTAGTATTAATATCAAGGGTCTTTGTTGTATAAAAAAAAGGATAAATTTCTTCGGATTATATCACTCTGATGCTTGAATTAATGCTACTACAAAAGCGGGAGAGACAACGGTGAATATCCGGATCCTAGGAAACGTGAGTCATCGCAGGTCACATCACAATGAGTATAGTGAAGTCCCAGGTGTCCATTTGCCAGCAGTTGGCTTATACGTGTGTGCGTATTTTGTCTTCTTATCTTTTAACTTGTTTAATATTAAGGTAGACAATGGGAGCCAGCTGTGAGACATCAGGAAGTCACAGCCAGCTCCCACATCCAAGATAGTGGCTCCGGGGATCCGAAGCCCGGCAAAGGATTGGCTCCAGTGAAGACAGCGCTGGACTCCTGGACTGGTGAGGCCCCGTACACACGCAACTCGATCGGAGCCGTATTCTGCCGAGAAACCCGGTCGTGTGTACACTTTTGGCTGAGGAAACCGACGAGGATCTCGTCGGGCCAAATAGAGAACATGTTCTCTATTTCCTCGTTAGTCAATGAGGAAACTTGGCTCGCCGAGATCCTCGGCGGCTTCACAAGGAACTCGACGAGCAAAACAATGTGTTTTGCCCGTCGAGTTTCTCGGACGTGTGTACGGGGCCTCAGTGTTTGTTTGCAAAAAGTCAACAGCTACAGTATTTGAAGCTGTTGACTTTTAATCTTTTAAACCAGGACCAATGTTCCTCGTTAATTTGCATTTTATTTTAACCACTTCCTTACTGGGCACATATACCCCTTCCTGACCAGGTGAAATTTCAGCTTGTGGCACTGCGTCACTTTAACTGACAATTGCGCGGTCGTGCGACGTGGCTCCCAAACAAAATTGACGTCCTTTTTTCCCCACAAATAGAGCTTTCTTTTGGTGGTATTTGATCGCCTCTGCGGTTTTTATTTTTTGCGCTATAAACAAAAATAGAGCGACAATTTTGAAAAAAAAACAATATTTTTTACTTGTTGCTATAATAAATAGCCCATTTTTTTTAAAAAAACTTTTTTTTTCTCAGTCTAGCCGATACGTATTCTTCTACATATTTTTGGGGAAAAAAAATAAAAAAAATCGCAAGAAGCGTCTGGTTTGCGCAAAAGTTATTGCGCTTACAAAATAGGGAACAGAATTATTATTTTTTATTATTTTTTATTTTACTACTAATGGCGGCGATCAGCATTTTGTTCGTGACTGCGACGTTATGGCGGACACATCGGACACTTTTGACACATTTTTGGCGCCATTCACATTTATACAGCGATCAGTGCTATAAATATGCACTAATTACTTTATAAATGTGACTGGCATTGAAGGGGTTAACACTAGGGGGTGAGGAAGGGGTTAAATGTGTTTCCCTAAATTGTGTTCTAACTGTAGGTGGAGGGGGGTCACTGGGGGAGGTGACCGATCTATGTCCCTATGTACGAGGGACACAGATTGGTCTCCTCTCTCCCCTGACAGGACGTGGAGCTCTGTGTTTACACACAGAGCTCCACGTCTTGTCCCTGTAGCTGCCGATCGCGAGTCCCTGGCGGACATCACGGCCGCCAGGCACTCGCATCGGCATCTCAGCGATGCGGCGAGCATGCGCGCGCCGCCGTCGGACGCGCGCGCGCCCGCGCCGCTGGATGCGCGCGCAGGCCGTGTTTTTATGGCCTGTTAGAGATTGAGAACCACCCCGCGGCCGTATAAAGTCGTACGGCCGTCGGGTAGTGGTTAATTAAAGTGTCATTAAATCCAACTCATTATAAATTGTCAATACATGATATATTATATAGGGGGAGATTTACTAAAACTGGTGCACGCAGAATCTGGTGCAGCTGAGTATAGTAACCAATCAGCTTCTAAGGCCCCTTTAAAGGGGGCTTGTCCGCTTGCTTAGTGGGGGATCGATCCGCTGATCCCCACTGAGCAGGCAGATGACAGGTCCGTCTCCGCTCACTGTACAGAGATGGACATGTCAGAGTCCCGCTCTCCTCTATGGGGAGATCGGATGAAAACGGACCGCCTGTCCGTTTTCATCCGATCCCATCCGATCCGCCAGATGGATGGAAAATAGGACCTCCATCCGTCTAGATTTAGCAGACAGGATCTGATAGCAGTGGGTGTCAGCGGACATGTCACACCGCTCACACCTGCTGCTCCATAGGGTCGAATAGAGGGTCCGATCAGGTCCACCTGAAAAACTGACATGTGGACCTGATCAGAAAGCCTGTGTGAAAGGGGCCACTTCATCTTGTTCAGTTAAGCTCTGAGAATAAAACCTAAAAGCAAACGGAAGAAGACAACGGAGAAGACCAGGCAAGAGCGAGCAAAAGAGCAAAAGATAGCAGAGGAGGCATTCTATGCATTAAGATACAAAGCCTTCTGTGTGTTGCAGGCTCCCTAATAATTACCTGAGCACCATCTCTATCCAGCAATTTACAAAAGTGCCTCGACTCTTCCTCCTGATTGGCTGAGACACAGCAACGGCGCCATTGGCTCCCGCTGCTGTCAAAGTCAGCTAGCCAATCAGGAGAGAGAACTACAGCTCCATGTCTGAATATACACACAAAGCTGCGGCTCAGCTCGGGTGCCCCCATAGAAAGCTGCTTGCTGTGTGGGCACTAGACAGGAGGGAGGCACCAGGAGTACCAAAGAGGGACCTGAGAAGAGGAGGATCAGGGCTGCTCTGTGCAAAACCATTGTACAGAGGAGGTAAGTATAACATGTTTGTTATTTTTAAAGAAAAAAAAAACAAGACTTTAGTATCACTTTAAAAATTAGCCATGGCCTGAGAAGAAAAGCCTGTTCCTTACCAGCATGCTGTAGAGCAGTGGTTCTCAACCTCAGTCCTCAAGTACCCCTAGTGGGCCATGTTTTGGAACTTCCCTTAGATAAAATAGCTCTTATCTATGCCAAGTCATTGATATTGATTTAAAGCAGCTGTGCAAAGTAAAGGAAATTGGGGTACTTGAATAGTCAGGTTGGGAACCACTGCTGTAGAGAAGGACGCTTGCTCCCTGTTTGGTTTCTCCAAAGAGATCCAACACGCCCCCAGCTAAATCAGACCTTGTGCAAAGCGCATGCTTCCTGCTGATTGGCTCTAGTTATGACCCAGCAGGAGGCATGTTAAACCTCTGCATAGAGGCCACTGCTTCAACACAGAGAGCAAGAGTCTTTCTCTATAGCATGCTGGCAGAGGACAGGCTTTTCTACTCAGGGCATGGTTGCTTTAGCAGGAAACACATTGGGGTAGATCCACAAAGAAATTACGCCGGCGTATCTACTGATACGCCGGCGTAATTTCAAAATTCCCGCATTGTATCTTTGTTTTGAAATCTCAAAACAAGATCCGACGGCATCTCGGCTAGATCCGACAGGCGTACGTCTTCGGACGCCGTCGGATCTAAGATGCAATTTTTCGGCGTCCGCTAGGTGCCGTTCCCATCGTAATCCCCATCGAGTATGCAAATGAGCTATTTCCGACGATCCATGAACGTACGACCGGCCGTCGCCGGCGTATAGTTAAAGCTGCTATATGGTGGCGTACTCAATGTTAAGTATGGCCGTCGTTCCCGCATATAATTTTGAAAATTTTACGTCGTTTGCGTAAGTCGTCCGAGAATGGGGCTGGACGCCATTTACGTTCACGTCGAAACCAATGACGTCCTTGCGACGTCATTTGGAGCAATGCACCCTGGGAGTTTTTACGGACGGCGCATGCGCAGTTCGTTCGGCACAGGGACGCGCTTCATTTAAATGAAACACGCCCCCTACCCGCCAAATTTGAATTCCGCGCCCTTACGCCGCGAGAGATACGCTACGCTGCCGTAACTTATGGCGCGGATTCGCTGAGGATTCAAACCAACTCAAAGTAAGTTACAGCGGCGTAGCGTATCTTAGATACGCTGCGCCCAGCGCAGATGTATGTGGATCTGCCCCATTGACTTTTGGCACCTTCAATTGCTTGATAAAGTTATCTGCAAGGAAACAGCTTTCTGCATATGGTGTTATACAAAAGAAAGCATCAACAGAATATTATTCTCCCTTTCCCTTAGCACCTTTCTTTTAGTGCATGCTTCTAGACATTTGCTTGAAGGCATGTGATATCTAATGAATTTACTATTACAGCTGCTGGCACTGTAATAACCAGGTATGTTGAGCAAAATTATTTATTTTTAGCTTTGTGGGCTGATTCAAAAAAAAAAAAGCTGTCTAGCGAATAAGATTCACAACATCGTAGAAAATACACTGATTGCTTTCCCATGTTCCCATCCCCAATAATTTGTGATTTACAGGCCAGTAAACTAGAAAAAACACTAAGTAGATTTTAAAAGTTTGTGAAACCCGATCTTCACTGCTCATCCCATTGAATGAAACCTTGCTGTTAATGTGGTTCTAAAGGCTCAAGGTTTTTTTAATTCATGCATTCAATGGGCAGCAGCCCCACCAGCTCCCCCTAATACTTACCTGAGTCCTATCTCGATCCAGTGATGTGCACAAGAGCCTCGGCCCACTGGGGACTCTCCCTTCTGATTGGCTGAGACAGAAGCAGAAGCTATTGGCTCTTGCTGCTGTCAATTACAGCAAGTGAGCCAATGAGGAGAGAGAGGGGGCAGGGCCGAGCAGCGGTTCTGTGTTTGAATGGACACGCAGAGCCCCTATTGCAAGCTACTCGCTCTGGGGGAACACAGCAGTAGGAAGGGACCACAAGCACTGTTGGGGGACCTGAGAAGAGGAGTTTCAGGTGAGTATGACATGTTACTGTAGTTATATTTTTTTTTAATATCACTTTAAATTCTGGCCATTTTAGGCAAGCTATTGTCAAAGAATGGTGTGGTTATCTGTTCCTTGCTATGGAAGACATTTAAGAATGTAAAAAAAAAGTAAAACAAAAATACTACAATGGGCAGAGGATCCTGGTAACGTGAGTTTGAGGGCACCATGGAAAAAATGGCAACCCTCTAAATGAAATGCTTGGGAGATGCCGATGTGGTGTTATGACTTTCATAGACAGAGCCAAAGATACTGTATTCTAGCATCACATACTTTGTCTGTGGAATAGATTTTTTAACGTTTACATTTAACTTGGCTTAAATATAGAAGAAGCACCTAAATCTGAATCATTTCAGCTTGAAAAAAATAAAATATACTTTTTAGGCAGTTTTGGCTGTGAAACCTGATTTCCTATCCAGCGGTAATAGACCTGAACTAACTGGTGGAAGTAGCAGCCACAACAGATCTAAAAGCTGAAGGAAGGTTTACACTTAAAAAAAAAATGCCTCTACTTTGTTCAAATTAGTCAGTGCTCATATTAGATTTGCAATGTTTACTGCTCTCTCTTTTCCTCCATGAAACTCGCAATGTAGATTTTGGTGTATAGTCAGATGAATGCCAGACACTTAAATGTGGTGGGGGTGAGATCTGGGGGGATTTGTAGACTATGGCCCGGATTCACATACATTGGCGCATATTTATGCCAGCGTAGCGTATCCAATATACGCTACGCCGACGTCGCACAGAGAGGCAAGCACCGAATTCTCAAAGCACTTGCCTCCCAAACTGCGCTAGGTTCCCTCGATGTAAGCCGTCATAGGTGGAAGTGGGCGTGAGTCATGCTAATGAGGCGTGAGCCCATGCAAATGATGGGTCAAGCGTCATAGAAGTACTTTGGGCGCTTCCCAGTGCGCATGCTCAGAATCACATCGAAACATCTGCCTAAGATACGTCGAATCACTGCCTACAACGTGAACGCAACTTACGCCTAGCCATATTCGCGTACTACGTAAACGACGTAAAATACGACGGCTCTGTTCCCTGATCCATACCTTTGCATGAGTTGCGCCTCCTATATGGAGAATAACTTTACGCCGGACGTAAGACTTACGCAAACCGCGTATATTATGCGCTGTGCGCAGTACGTTCGTGAATCGGCGTATCTCCCTCATTTGCATATGTGCATAGAAAATCAATGGGAGCGGCAAATGCGCCCAGAGTAAATATGCGCCCACGATATGACGGCGTAGGCAAGTTACGTCGGTCATAGGAATCCTATTTTTAGGCGTATATCAGATTGTGGGCACGGCGCACAGATACGACGGCGCATAGTTACACTTATGCTGCGTATCTCGAGATACGTCGGCGTAAGTGCTTTGTGAATCCGGGCTTATGTTTCAAGCAATTTGTAATGCTTCTGATCTTTTTTTGCTCAAATACTTGTGAAAGAGCCCCAGAATGTAGGTATGGGTACTATTGGGTGGCCACCCTATTAGGTCCCTGATACGAGGATAAAATGACTAATCTCCTGCCTTCATCCCAGAGGGAGCCCTGCATTTGCTCATGCTGGCAGGATCTCCCCTGATGACCAATGTGCTTCTGATCCTCAAGGCTCGATTCACATCAAAAGGGTGCGGGCTCTCTGGGTGACATCATTGGATTGCCACGCCCCATGGCTATATAAGAGATGTCAGACAGTGGGGAACATCACAAAAGAGGAACACAGCCTCAGATCAAGGGCAGCCTTTTTTGTTTTTAGTGGGTAACTGGCGGTGAGGAAGAAAACAGTGGCAGTGAGGAAGAAGACATCGGCGTGGGAGAAGACAGCTCCAGGAGAAGACAGCACAAGAAGAAGACGGAACCAGGAGAAGACAGCTCTGAGAGAAGATGGCACTGGGAGAAGATGGCACCGGGAGAAGACGGCACCGGGAGAAGACGGCACCGGGAGAAGACGGCACCAGGAGAAGACAGCACCGGGAGAAGATGGCACCTGCAGAAGATGGCACCTGCAGAAGACAACTCAGGAAGAAGACAGCTCTGAGCTATTTTTTTAATAAAGGACTTGTCAGTGTTGAGGGCATGCATTCTGTTAAGGTTCAGGAGGGGGGGTGCTCGCTCATCCCCTCCCTTTCCTGGCCCACCGGGCTGCATGCTCAGGTAAGGGTCTGGTATGGATTTTGGGGGGGACCCCTCACCATTTTTTTTACATTTTGGTGTGGGGGGTGTCCCCTCCAAAACCATACCAGACCGAAGGGTCTGGTATGGTCTTGAGGGGGGGGGGCAGTCCGTTTTTTCGTGAACTTTTTTAGCTGACATTTTTTTTTTTTACATTCAGCTGATAACTCAGTGGTTGTTAAGGCCGCGGCGGCTCACTTCCCGACCTGTTCTTTAGCAACCAGCTATATACAGTGAATGTAAAATAAAGACATGCAAATCGCAGCAAAATAGCAGTAAAACGGCAGTACTTGCGTTTTGGATGGGGGTCCATTTAATTCTATTAATTAATTAATTCTATTACATGCAAGTCCCCGACCCTTTTCTAAAAATGCAGAGGCACAAAAATGCATTGATGTGAACATGTTCCATAGGAACCCATGTTAAAAAAATTCCCTGCATTTCTGCAAAATGCAAAAAGCGTTGAAAAATGCATGAATGTGAATGGAGCTTAACCACTAGAGTACCGGGCCATCGTCAAATGACGGCTCCACGGTTACTCTGAAAATTCAACAGGACGTCATTTGGCGTCCTGTATTCTTGCGGCCACTGGGGGGCGCGCGAGCGCGCCGGCGGGCGCGCGCGCGCGCCCGGCGCGTCCCCGAGATGCCGATGCACGTGCCTGGCGGTCGCGATGTCCGCCAGGGACTCGCGATCGGCGGCTACAGGGACAAGACGTGGAGCTCTGTGTGTAAACACAGAGCTCCACGTCCTGTCAGGGGAGAGAGGAGACCGATCTGTGTCCCTTGTACATAGGGACACAGCATCGGTCACCTCCCCCAGTCACCCCCCTTTCCCCACAGTTAGAACACAATTTAGGGATACATATTAACCCCTCCCTCACCCCCTAGTGTTAACCCCTTCAATGCCAGTCACATTTATACAGTAATTAGTGCATATTTATCGCATTAATCGCTGTATAAATGTGAATGGCGCCAAAAACGTGTCAAAAGTGTCCGATGTGTTCGCCGCAATGACACGGTGACAGTAAAAAAATCGCAAATCGCCGCCAATACTAGTAAAAAAATTAATAAAATAAAAATGCCATAAATCTATCAGCTATTTTGTAAACGCTATAACTTTTGCGCAAACCAATCAATATATGATCATTGCGATTTTTTTTTACCAAAAATATGTAGAAGAATACATATCGGCCTAAACTGAGGAAAAAAAAACGTTTTTTTTTTTTTAAATTGTGATATTTATTAAATAAAAAAGTAAAAAATAGTGTTTTTTTTTTAAATTGTCACTCTTCTTTTGTTTATAGCGCAAAAAATAAAAACCGCAGAGGTGATCAAATACCACCAAAAGAAAGCTCTATTTGTGGGAACAAAATGATAAAAAAATTGTTTGGGTACAGTGTAGCACGACCGCGCAATTGTCATTCAAAGTGCGACAGTGCTGAAAGCTGAAAATTGGCTTGGGCAGGAAGGGGCGTAAGTGCCCAGTATGGAAGTGGTTAAGGAGGAGAGTGTTTATTCAGACTTACAGAATGTGAGGTTGAAAAAAGAACATCCTGTGCGGGGTGATGCTAAATACATTGAGCTGACTTTTGCCTGTAGTTGCATTTTCTATAAGCTCTATAAGATGTGATTAACAGGTGCAAAATGAAAACTAAAAGCCACTAAAGAATATTCATTCAGCATGCGATATGAATTATTTCTAAATCTGCTGCAAGCAGAACCTGGCATAACTGACCTTTTAAGCAAGATAGCAACTCTAGCACAATAATTTAAGAATAAGGTAACTGTCAGCTCCTGTTTGTACCTGACCTTACCATGCTGTAATAGGCCCACAACCCTATATCTCTCCTCTGGGTTATTCCCTTCTGTATCACAGGCTGCACATATCCAGTGAAATTAATTTTAATGTCTAAATTATTGTTTTTTTTTGTGTGTGCTGTTATGTTGATTGCCTTTTACTAAGGCCCCTTTCACACTGGGGCGGGAGGTGCGCTGACGGTATAGCGGCGCTATTTTTAGTGGCACTATACCGTTGGAATTGTCCCGGAATTGCGGCAGGATTCGGCCGTTAGTGGTGCGGTTTTAACCCCCGCTAGGGGCCGAAAAAGGGTTAATACCGCCCGCAATGCACCTCTGCAGAGGCGCATTGCCGGCGGTATAGCCGCGGTATCCCATTGTTCTCAATGGGAAGGAGCGGTAAACACACCGCTCCTTCGCCGCTCCAAAGATGAGGCTAGCAGGACTTTTGGAGCGGTCCTGCTAGCGCACCGCCTCAGTGTAAAAGTACTCAGGCTTTTACACTGAAACTGCAGGCCAGGAGTTTTCCAGGCGGTATTTAGGCACTATTTTTAGTGCTAAACCACCTGAAAAACTACTCAGTGTGAAAGGGGCCTTATTAAAGCCATTTTGCATTTTACAGAAAATTACAGAGGCTGCAGATTGAAAAGGAAAGGTAATTTTTAGTAGCATTCAATTACAATATGACTTTTGTCGCAATTGTACATGCTATGGCCTGGATTCACAAAGCACTTACGCCGACGTATCTCAAGATACGCCGACGTAAGTACAAATGTGCGCCGTCGTATCTATGCGCCGACCCACATACTAAGATACGTCTAAAAATAGGCTTCCTACGACCGACGTAACTTGCCTACGCCGTCGTATCGTGGGCGCATATTTACGCTGGGCACATTTGCCGCTCCCATTGATTTTCTACGCACATATGCAAATAAGGGAGATACGCCGATTCACGAACGTACTTGCGCCCGGCGCATAATATACACGGTTTGCGTAAGTCGTACGTTCGGCGTAAAGTTATTCCCCATATATGAGGCGCAACTAATGCTAAGGTATGGCACTCGGCCCATCATTTGCATGGGGTCACGCCTCATTAGCATGGCTCACGCCCACTTCCACCTACGACGGCTTACGCGGAGGGAACCACCGCAGTTTGGGAGGCAAGTGCTTTGTGAATTTGGTGCTTGCCTCTCTGCGCGACGTCGGCGTATCGTATATTAGATACGCTACGCCGCCATAAATACGGAGCATGCGCTGTACGCTCGGCGCGGGAGCGCGCCTAATTTAAATGATTCCCGCCCCCGGCGGGATCATTTAACTTGCGCGCGCTTACGCCGGGCAAATTTGCCAGCGCGCCCTCGCAATTCATGGAGCTACTGCTCCGTGAATCGAGGGCAGCGCAAAATATTTGCGGGGGCGCAGGGCAAAATCGTTGCCCTGCTCCCCCGCAATTATCGCGCAATTCTACTTGAATCTGGGCCAGTGGGCATAAGAAGACTGCTGCACCTGCTAATGCACAATATGGCCGCCTTGCCTGTTTATTGGCTTTTATTTATTTTTATTGAACCTGCAAGCACAATAAGCCCACAAGACGATGAACTGACATCCCATTCATCAAGACTCTTCCACACTGACAGTTCTGGACGAAACTGAAAACTGATTTGCAGTCAGTCTTTGATCTCCAGAAACCAATATTGTCTGAGCTGCAATTAATTCATTTTAAACTGTCTTATCAGCATTAGCCAGTCAATTAACAGAGGTGGCTTTACTAATGCTGAATATTTCTGTTCCAGGTGACATTATTGAAGTCTAGCTCCAGGTTCAGTAGGCAAAGAACAATCAGCATTGTTATTGAGATAATTACGCAGTGCTTCACCTTTAGGCGAGAATCACTTCTTTAGCATTAACACGCAGAAATGAAAACCTAGTTTCCATTTACAGTACTTTGAAAAATATTACATTTCTGTATTTTGAGTGCTGACCTTTTAATTATATAATATTAGTGCATCGCTTTGGAATACTAGAAAAGCAAAGAAAGCAGTTTAGACGTCAGTCAAAAAAGAAGAAAATGTTTATTGCAAACTTGCAAAAAGGGGCTTACGTTGCTGACCTCCTTCTGAAAATCTTAGTTGTCTGGTCATTTGGTAACCCAATACTTTCAGAAGTCAGAATGATTCAGATCCAGAACTCCTAATTCAGGCATATCCAAAGTCCGGCCCGGGGGCCAATTGCGGCCCCCGTTCCAGTTTAATGTGGCCCCCCTGGTAATATGGATATATTCTGTATTTATTGGCGCTGCCTCGGAGGGGACAGGGAGAGGGGGAACGAGTGCTGTCAAATTACATACAGGAGAATCTCCTGTTTACTCAGCTACATCTGTAATAGGAAGTCCCGTCTCCTGGGCTGCCATTGGACGACTCCTCTGTCTATCATAGGAGGCGGGAGAAATTGTAATAAAGAGGCTGCTGTGTAAACAGGAGATTCTCCTGTATGTAATCTGTTGGTGCTCATCCCGCCCCCCCCCTCTTCCCCCCGAGGCTGCAGATGGACATCGATCAGGCTGCATTCATGGCAATGGAGAGGCTGCATTCATGGCAATGGCGAGGCTGCAGATGGGCACTGATTAGGCTGCAATTATGGGCAATGACCCTTATTTTGCTTCACAGTTTTCTATTTAAATTTTTTTTCCTCAAACTTCCCTTCTAAAGTGAAGGTGTGAGTTATACGCCGATAAATATGGTATATCCAAATAACACGCCCACGCTCATCTCTTTACCACACACAGCCACAAAGGCAAGGGCATTTGTGTTGGGCAGTGTATTAGTGCTCGAGCGAACACACTTAGACCAAATTTTAATGGTTCAAAGAATGTCAGGCAAAATGGTCGGCCCTCACGCATGTTCACTTCATAAAATTTGGCCCTTTTTGAAAAAAGTTTGGACACCCCTGTCCTAATTAGAATAGAAAGGTCTTCTTCTTCAGGTGCACCTCTGACTACCTTAAACATACAAGAATATAGAAGTATTCTTTTAAATTAAATTATACTTTTGTTTTTCTTTTGGACCAGATGAATATGTTAGCCTCTCCACTTCACTTACAGCTATATTTGGCAATTTAGGATAGGGAAGTTTGATGTAATAACACATTTTAAAGTAAAGACCATTTTAACAATCACACCAATCAAACTCCATAAACCGCAATATATCAGAATCTGCTGTTTATATTTTGTAGATAGCACTATGGACACATAATAGAGTGAGTGCATTATATTAACATTACATATGTCAGATAACATGGTAATTCAATGAGGATGACTCAGACATGGAATTTATTTTTTATTTTCTACTCATTAATGTACGGAAGAGCTGCAGCCAACTGCAAAGAATGATTTACTCAAGATATACCTTCAGAAACATATCTATGGTATTCCAGAGCCCTACTCATTTACAGTCTATTCGATGGAATGGATAAAAATGTGATATGAAACAAGCAAGTGTTCAGGACACAGGTTAGAGACCATCCAGGAGACTAGCTATGGGCAATTTCCAATTTTATGCATCTTACCACCTTTCAGCAAGTTTTCAAAAATGAATTAAATGGTTAAAAAGTAATTTTCCGCCTAAAAAACTGATTAGCAATCTTTTTATTTTTTACTAAATCTCTGATAAACTATTGTGATGCATATTTGTATTTGTAGTAAAAAGATTAGCTGGCATATGCCAACCGAATCTGGCTGTTTTTGTTTTCAGACACATTTTGCTCTTTTGTTACCTTTCCAAACAGTGTGACCCTGGGTCTACTGTAAAACAAATCCAGGAAAAAATAATGAGGCCGATTTACTAAAGGATTTGAGAATACTCACAGAATGAATTCAATGTGCAGATGAAATAAGTAAACGGCATTTGCTTTTCACATGATTAGATATTTGAAGTGAATATCATTTATAGTATGAACATTAATGGCGGCCATTCCATTAGGGGCACAGGGGCCCCCCACAGGGTCCCCCCTGATCCATGCACCCAGGACCCTAGTTATTCACTTTACGGTCAACACTGAGGACAAGAGGGAACTCTTTACGTCTAGAGGAAAAGAGATTTTATCTCCAAATACGGAAAGGTTTTTTCACAGTAAGAGCTGTGAAAATGTGGAACAGACTCCCTCCAGAGGTGGTTCTGGCCAGCTCAGTAGATTGCTTTAAGAAAGGCCTGGATACTTTCTTAAATGTACATAAAATAACTGAGTACTAAGATTTGTAGGTAAAGTTGATCCAGGATAAATCCGATTGCCTCTCGGGGGATCAGGAAGGACTTTTTTCCCCTGCTGTAGCAAATTGGATCATGCTCTGCTGGGGTTTTTTGCCTTCCTCTGGATCAACTGTGGGTATGGAGTTGGGTGTATGGGATTGTACTGTGTTTTTTATTTTGTTTGTTTATTTTTTGTGGTTGAACTGGATGGACTTGTGTCTTTTTTCGACCTGACTAACTATGTAACTATGTAACTATGTAACTATGTAGTTTCCTTGCAGAGTGTCGGACTATTGGATTTCAATGTGTTTTTGTTTTGAAGCACATGATTAGAGCTAATTGGCTTCAAAAAGGGTGGGCTCGAGGAGCAGAGCACTGCTCCCTGACCCCACCCACTTGGGTGACATAAGGGAATTATATTCGCTAATGTCTTCCTGCTTTTCCTCACGGCCAATCAGGAAGCGGCTCCTGAGACCCGATTAGGACGGGTCTCAGGACCTGCCTCCCATTCGGCCGGGAGAAGAAGCAACGCCCTTGCAACAACAGCCTCTTCTTCCTACCCCGGATGCAGCACAGCATCGCCATCTCGCCCTCCTCCCTGCACCTGTACGGCAGTAAGGTATGGCTATCGATCGCATGGGGGGGTGGGTTTCTAGGATGGAACATATAGCATGTTCCCAATGCTGCATGCTGCAACCGCTGCCCGATTCCTGCAGAGCGCCGTGGTAGTTCACTGATTCTTCCTGTCAGCGTATCTGCTTGCCCATACTGGATGCATTTTTTTTTAACGTGAACTTATCCTTTAAGTAACAATTATAACAAATATATAAAAATATCGGGCCAGATCCACAAAGAAGTTACGTCGGCGTATCTATTGATACACTGCGTAACTTCTAGGATGCCCCGTCGTATCTTTGTTTTGTATCCACAAAACAAGTTATGACTGAATGGGGGCTAGATCCGACTGACGTACGTCTTAGTACGCCGTCGGATCTTAGGTGCATATTTACGCTGGCCGCTAGGTGGCGCTTCCGTTGATTTCCGCGTAGAGTATGCAAATTAGCTAGATACGCCGATTCTCAGAACGTACGTCCGGCCGGCGCATTTTTTTACGTAGTTTACGTAAGGCTTTTTTCGGCGTAACATTACCCCTGGGTCTATGAGGCGTACGCAATGTTAAGTATGGACGTCGGGCCAGCGTCGAATTTTCCGTCGTGTACGTCGTTTGCGTAAAACATTTGTGAATAGGGCTTTGCATAAATTACGTTCACGTCGAAAGCATTGACTATTTGCAACGTGATTTCGAGCATGCGCAATGGGATACCCCCACGGACGGCGCATGCGCCGTAAAAAAAAAACTTCATTTACGTGGGGTCAAGTTGAATTAACAAAAAACACGCCCACATCTTTGTCATTTCAATTCCGCCGACACATTTACGCTACGCCGCCGTAACTTTAGACGCAAGTGCTTTGTGAATACAGCACTTGCCTCTCAAAGTAGCGGCGGTGTAGCGTAACTACGATACGCTACGCCTGCTTAAAATTACGCCGATCTACGTGGATCTGGCCCATCCTTTTTTTCACTTAAAGCTAAACTGTATTATAGAAAAAGTTTACTTTTTATTGGGCCCAGCTCCATTTTAAAGGGGTTAAATGTTTGTTTTGTGTAGGGGTAAGTAATAAAGAAAAATACTTACCATATTTGTCTCTCTCCCTTAGCACCGATGAAGGCCCAAAGTGTTTTGGCTCTCATTTCACTGACTATTCAAAATCTTAATTTTGGCCATAAAATTGCTTAAACCCCCAACACAATATATATTCTCTGAAAGCAGAGACTCTGTAGAATAAAAAGATGATATAATTTTGCATCACAATAAAAAGATAATGCAATGTATTATGTCTCATGATATTTGAACAATTGTTTATCAAATGCAAATTTTCAGGAAAAAATATAATACAAAAAATTTTTATGCAAACACTCGCAATATAATACCCTTTTTTTTTTGGTAAAATATAAAAGATGAGGTTGCGTGGAGTAAATAGATAACAAACATGTCAAGTCTTAAAATTCCCTGCGCCCATGATATTGCAAGCAATTACGGTACTCAAAAATCTACCTAGATGACACTTTAAAAGCCTTTACAGCTTAAGGCCCAGATTCTCAAAGGACTTACGACGCCCCAGATTCTCAAAGGACTTACGACGGCGCAGCGCCATGTACGCCGTCATAAGTCCTAATCTGAGCCGTCGTATCTATGCGACTGATTCTTAGAATCAGTTACGCATAGATATCCATTAGATCTGAGCTATACGAGGCGCAGCCAATGTTAAGTATGGCCGTCGTTCCCGCGTCGAAATTTAAAAAAGTTACGTCGTTTGCGTAAGTCGCCCGTGAATGGGGCTGGACGTCATTTACGTTCACGTCGAAACCAATGACGTCCTTGCAATGTCATTTGGAGCAATGCACACTGGGATATTTTACGGACGGCGCATGCGCAGTTCGTTCGGCGCTGGGACGCGCTTCATTTAAATGATACACGCCCCTTACCCGCCGAATTTGAATTACGCCGCGTGATTTACGCTAAGCCGCCGCAACTTTACAGGCAAGTGCTTTGTGAATAAAGCACTTGCCTGAAAAACTTGCGGCGGCATAACGTAAATCGGATACGTTACGCCGCCGCATAGATAGGCTAGTCGACGAGAATCTGGCCCTAATAGTTTAGAGGTAACTGTGAGCTTTGTTGCTAGAATTATTGCTCTCACTCTGACATTCGTGGCAACATTTCACGTGTGTGGTGCGACCGCGGTGTACAAACACGAGCACACCCAGGGCTGCCTTTGCATTTGCGGGTGTTTGGGGCAACAGAGCTTATTGTAAATATATATATATATTTTTACGTTTATTATAATTGTATTTATTTTTTATTTTATTGCTATCACAAGGGGTTAATAAACCCCTACGTGATTGCTTTGGCCAGGTGACAGGTACTTATATTTCTAATAGACCCTAATGTCTTCCCTGCTCTTCATGGCATCTAACCGAGCACATATCTGCTTGGTTTGATGTTCCCCTGGTTGTACCGGCCTGGGAAAGGGACACCTAAAACCGGAAGCAACAAAAGTGACAAAGCCAATGGGCAGGTGACAGGTACTTTTTATGGAGACATCATGGGTCTAATAGACTCCAGTGTCTCCCCTGCCCTTTACAACATTGTACCAGCCAGGGAACAGAGGATCTGAAACTGGAAGTGGTTAAATCATTGTAGCTTCAGGTTTTATTTAGTAGTAGTACTAGTATAGTAGAGGTTAGTATGAGGCATGGATATGCCTTGATCTCCTCTTGCTCTCCATCCTGAAGCCGGTGGCTGTGATCCTGGGCTCGTGGTAAGAGCAGGAGAGTCTAGGAACCACACGGGGTGGTGGTGGGGTTGCGTCAGTGGAGGGGTGGTCACTTTGCTGTTCGCACCGTGAATGTGATTGGCAGCTATACAGCTGCCAATCACTTTCACTTTCAAGCCAGGAGACAGCTGAGTAAAACCAGCCCAGGCTGATGCCATCTGTAGCAATAGCTTCTGCTTAGTGGTTTCCTCTATAATTTTCATATAGATTGTATTAGATCCCAGGGTGCAATGCAGACATTTTCTTTTTTTTATATCAATTAACATACAAAACCAAGGAAACAATAATCATCATCTTGTGCCCAGAATTCCTCAGCCAATAACACAATGTCGCCTTACAATCTAGAATATAAACATATCTGATAAGGAAAATTGACGTTAGCCATTTTCAACATAGAAGTAGTGCTTCCACAGACATTATTTATTTTTAATATGTTTTGTGTAATATTATGTTTTGCTTAAAAATTATTTTCTATCCAATGATTTATTTTTCCGTAGGGCAAATCTGTTTGGCATAAATGACTACAAGTGCTTTTTATACTGCGTTTTGCAGCTGCCGATCGAACACGGGGAGCACACAGTTCACTGAACATTTCCTGTCTACATTACTCTGTGCGGATATATTTTTGCCACGCGCAGAATCTGTATCAGCATTTTTATTTTTATTTTTTACATTATAATTTCTACCTCAGCAAAAAGTAGGTGTTCAGTTGGATTATCATATAGTTATGTGCCGCTGTCAGACAAGAACAGGGAGGACGGAGGAGGGGGGTGTCACAGAATAGACAGTGATCAGAAGGAAGTGGGCCATGTTAATGCCGGTCCCGCTTCAGTAAGTTGAGGAAAGCTGGATATAGGGGAAGAAATATGTAATTCCGGAGCATTTTAAAATTATACAGTATTTCAGCGATGTCCTATTAAAAGATAATAATGATGGTTACAGTTTCAGGATACGTATTGCTACATATCCTGGGTCTTGAAGATTTGTTCCAAGGATCTTTGCTTGGTTTTCTTTACTGATTAAGTTTCCAAGACAATCTCTTTTCCAGATTTGCAGGGACTAATCCAAAAGGGGGGTCTATTTATAAAACATTAGTTGGACGAATGTCAAACACATTTGTGCATGTTGCATGAATTTAGGCTGTAATTTCTCTAATAGAGTATTCCCTATAATCGTTAGTGTCATCTAGTTGACAAATGCGGTATATTTTCAAATTTCAAAATGTGTTTTACCTTTGTAGCAGTCTCCCCAACTTCCAAGGGCCTGATGGTGACCCCCAGAGCTAGGGAGAACTGACATTCCTCCTCAGGGTGAGGGTTACTAGGCATAGTAGGTGTAGTGCAAGGTGGAAAGATTGGGCGCCGGTCACTTTTAATAAAAATTAACAAAGAACGTTGAGGAGAGAGGGTTTAGGGCACAGGACAAATGCAAGGCAAACTAGAACCTCGGCAGACAGCAATACAGAACAATGGCCTTTAAGCTGAATAAAGCAATCTGTATCTTGTAGCAACCGCTGTCTCTTATGGCAACAAATTCTCTCACGGTATCCTACTGTAGATCTTCCAGTTTAATTCACAGTAACCCGCCACTGTAGATCTTCCAGATTAACTCACAGTATCTCACTGTAGATCCTTAAGCTCAGCTCGCCGTCTTTCACTAGACTTCTTTGACTCTCAGCCACCCTCTGGATTCCCGAGCTTCACCCACAGCTAACAGCTGTACTTTTTCTTCAAGATTTACTTACAGCTACCTGCTGCCTTCCCAGATGAGTCTCTACTGAAGCTTGCCCACTACTTCACTGTCCCCGACTAGTGAAGTGTCTGCTCTGGTACTCCTTCAGAACTGCATGCCTTCCAAACTTGCCTCCGGTAAAAGGAGTGGTCCTCCCTTTGTAACAACTGCTTCGCCTTTACACATGCAATTCAGGCTTAACCTTGGCTGCTCCTCTTTTGTGGAACCCTGAACTGCTGGATAGGTCTTAAGTGGACCCAGCCGCCAGCATGCCTCCTGGATAGGCCTCAGGCTTCAGGCCTAGCAACCAGGAGTTTCTCAACACACACCCACCCAGGCCACAGCCTCAGGCGGGAAGAACCCTGATCACCTGACTCCTCCCAAAAATAGCCTATCCCAGAATACACAGCGGTTAAAAAAACTCCTGCTGATTGGCTGAGACAACCTAGTTACCCATTACCTGAATTTATAATAATCCATCATTCTAATGCTAAAAGCAGCAGTGCCAGGTCAGACAGACGAGAGAGACTACACCAATCTTAGACTTTGGACAGAAATCAGTGGATTATCCTACCAATTAGCCAGGCTAGTTACCACCTAGCAACTAGATTTATTAGCAGTTCTGTCTAAGGCCAGGGTGCTAAACCTTTGTCCAAAGAATCTTTTATAAATAGACCGCAAAGTGACATTAAATCCATGTGCATATGCTTTAAAAGAGAAGTGTGTAGTTTTACAAAACAAACAATCTTGCCCGCTTATGTGGCAGATGTCCCCTTCCAACTCTAGGACCGAGAACAGTTTTTTCATAGTTTCTTATACAATTTTGAAAACAGGTAATTTTTTTCCTTCACTGATGAAGCTGATGAAGCTGCCCTGATGGGCACTGATAGGCTGCATTGAAAGGCATTGATGGGCACTGATAGGCTGCACTGACTAACAAACATGCTCTCTGGTTTTGCACAGAGCTGCCCCAAGTCTCCTCTTCTAGGGTCCCCCGCTGGCGATCCCGGCTCCACTTCCTTCACTGAGTGCCCCCATAGCAAGCTGCTTGATATGAGACACTCATACATGCTCGCTCCTGAGCCTCACTCTGTGTATCCATAAGAACACTCTGATCCTTCATCACTGGTTCTGATTGACAAGAGCCAATGGTTCTCGCTGCTGTATCTGAGCCAATGAGAAGCAAGAGAGCCTCAGATCACATCGCTGTATGTTGCTGGGAGTGATCTACTGTTCAGGGAGGAATATAATTAATGCTGGCTGCTAGGAAATCTATTGTTTCTGGAGGGGCTCTATTGCTTCTATTATTTGCTGGAGGGGTCTATTGTTGCTGGCTGCAGGGGATCTATTTTACAGCTTTTATTGCTATCATTAAGAAATGCCATACAAGTTGCTACAATTACCACAAATGATACTTGGTTCCGTATTCTCTAAAAGAGGAACCAGGGAGCTGGGCCAAGGTACGGTGTTTGGAGGTGGGTAGGGGGTGGAGGCAAGTGGTGATTCAGAATAAGGGAGTACCTGCACCTATTCTCTGAGAAATAGCCCTGGTGATAATTGTTACCCCTTATAATCTCCTGGGAGCAGGAGGGGGCAGCCAATCTGAGCAAATCAGGCTCTTCTGTATGCACATTTGCTAACAAGAAACACTCTGACTTGAGAAAAGAGATTACCTAAACAGTCTACTCCTGCTGCTTCATCATCCAATTACCATCTGGAAGTTAATACAAGCTAAATATACCTAAGCACAATCTCTCAATTGAGAAATAGAAATTGATATTCGGTGCTTGGCCTGGGGGGATCCCCACTCCACTATAGGAATATCCAATTTAAAAGAGAGCAAGTGACCTGTTGGAGACCAAGTGTGCCTTGACCATGCCTCCATCACGGTTAACTAGAAAAAAATAAAAGAAATGGACCATGGGACTTTGGGTGAGCCATGGAAGGGAGTATGGAATGGTTTAAGATATCAATAGTGGATTTATGGACACAGTCCCATCAGGGAAATCTCTGTGGTCAAAATAAAATTGCTGAATAACCAATCCGAGAAAAGAAAATCAAATGTTAAAATTCATAATGTAATATGTATCATAATATATAATACAGAGATCATATAGGAACATCCAAACCAGAAATGAAGCCGGAAACTTGATAACTCCATAATATTATCCTTTATTTGGCTACATCATATACACAGGATCAATGCTGACATGTTTCGGCCATTACAGCCTTACTCATAGCCACAAGCCTATGAGTAAGGCTGTAATGGCCGAAACATGTCAGCATTGATCCTGTGTATATGATGTAGCCAAATAAAGGATAATACCAAGGAGTAAATGAGTTCCCGGCTGAATTTCTGCTTTGGGTGGGTGGCGACCAAGCCGTATTGCTTAGCTGCAACAGAAAAAAGTGATGTCACCAACCTGACTGTGCTGTCTGCCACAACTGTGTAAATGTTAGGCAGGATGGACACATTCTTTGTCAGGCTAAACAGCTTCCAGATATGCATTTTAATTGTCTGTTGCATGACTTCTGTGACTTGCAGTATGTATTGTTCCGATGAGCCCCAGGTTACGTGTACCTTACCATGAAGATTTTTTTGTGTCCCTGATAACCAATTTTTCTTAGCAATTAGAGCTGTTGTGGTAGCAGTTGTCCAACAAGAGACTAAACATGATGCCACTTAAAGAGCTTCGGGTGAATGGAGCTGCTCTGTGAGCAGGACTGAAAAGCCATCTGTGCATGTTATTGCCCAACCAGCAGTGAAAATATTGGGCTGAATGCACGGGATCAGCTTTGCAAAGAACAAAGCATCTGTGTGACAGACTGCATCTCTTCGTACAGTAAAATTAGAATTCTTATCGGCAAAATCCCATGGAGACTTCTTGTCCCATTTGTACAAAACGCTTATGGTGAACTAAGCTGAATAATTGTGTTGCTCCTACCAAGTTCAATTTTTTTATTTTTTTTTGCACTTTACATTTTGCTCTCATGGTGAGTCATCACTGTTTCATGTACATAGTATTCAACAGAAAGATATTAAAGGCAAATGGAACAGTAGGGTCGAACTCCTGGAAAATGTGAACAATAATGTAGCATTTTTTTCAGAAATCAATTTATATATATATATATATATATATATATATATATATATATATATATTATACTGATCATAAACAACCTTGACGTGCTAATATAAAAATTGTGCAAAAAAAAAATTGCTAGCACCAGGGCTTATTTCAGCAGTAAAATAGGGGAACACAGTCCTGGCATGTCCAGTACTGAATGTAGGTAATGCCAAGGGGCGCTGTAATGTGCTGGAGGGTCTATTGATGTTAGCTACTGGGGGATATATTGTCATTGAGGGGGGATTTATTGTTGCTTTGGGGGGGGTTATTGCTGTTTGGGGGGTCAGTTTTTGCTAGGAGGGATAGACTGTTGAGACAAAGGTCTATTGATGCTGGCTGCTGGGAGAGCTAAGTTACTGCCAGGGGTCTATTGTCTGGGTGGATCTATTGTTCCTAGGGGGTATTTTATTGCAAGGTGCCTACTGATGCTAGGGGGATTTATTGTTGCTAGCTGTATAGGATATATTTTACTGTGTTTCTTGTTATCATTAACCAATTTAATACAAATTACTTAGCCCCATAAAATGATACTTGGTTCTGTATTCTCTAAAAGGGGTGGTACTGGGATGTGGGTAGGGGGTGTAGCCAAGGGCGGTGGAGGCCCGACCACTCCCCTCCTGCACAGCTAGCTCTCTTTTAGGGTGGTAGACAGGTCTGAGTCAATCCCCTGAATCTCCTTTGCCTTAAGCATACGATAGGCTAAACATGCTGGGTCCCACACTCTCCAGTTATTAGCCTAATGATACAGGTATTGTCTCTCACTTAGTCTCAATGGATGTTCTACTAATGTTTTGCATGTCCTTGCATATTTGTAATGTGTTACCTCTATGAAAATTAATAAAAAACCTTTGAAAGTAAAATAAAAAACTATGATTCCCAGAATCCCAATGGCGGCCACGCGTTTATGGTGACGTCTCAATTTATAACTCCACCCTGTGTAAGTTTTGTCAAATATGACGTCATCAGTGGCCACTTATGTAAAATTAATCTTTACATGGTGTTTCATAATCCCCCTGCACAACAGGCTACATAGTGCTTGTACAGTGTTGTCATCCTAACATTTTAGGCTTTGCAGTTGTTGTTGGGGGGTTGAAACTTTGGCAAAAAGATAAAATATAGGAAGCATTCCACTATCCAGTCTTCCTCTGTTGGCCACGAGTCCAAAAGTTAATGCAAGATTAGGGTCTTCTGCTTATTTTTCTGGATGAAGTCTAATGATCTATCCAAACTGCGCTAA
The DNA here is from genome assembly GCF_905171775.1 of Rana temporaria. Classification (NCBI taxonomy): domain Eukaryota; kingdom Metazoa; phylum Chordata; class Amphibia; order Anura; family Ranidae; genus Rana; species Rana temporaria. Next base: position 185,254,213 of record NC_053494.1, on the reverse strand, counting down.
GTTTCCAGGACCAGTGTATATACTCTTTGTGTGTACAGGTGTACTTTTTTGGATGCTGTGTATTGGGCAGAAACTCACTTTTGCATCTGAAGTAACTTAGTAACTTAACGTTAATCCTTCATAAACCAAGGCGCTCCCAACGATCTGTTAACTAAAGGTAATTGTGTTTTTTTTTTTCAGTAGAGTGGAGAAAGATTAAAACTCCTGACAGGTTTTTAGTGCTGCCTGCACTACCAAATAGGCAGAGTAGGCACTGGCCTATGGGCCCCACTCCGTTTAAGGATCAATATAATATTGATTTAATCTTGAAAGAAAATTACAATGAGGTTTTCTTAAATTGTTTGCAAAAAACAGGGACAAAAACCACAGACATCAGGGTCACAATACAGTTTACCTCTTAAAAGCTCATCTTCTTTCAGTTGTCAGTTTGTAAAAACAATTTGGTGCAGCCTACATACAGGCGGTCCCTGGGTTACAAACAAGACAGGAACTGTAGGCTTGTTCTTAAAGGGGTTGTAAAGACAAAAATATTTTCCTCTAAAAATATAAGTCTGATAGTAGCTGATAAAGTAAAAAGTAATGTTTTGCATTATAACTAGTTTGATACCTGTTGAAATCGAGCTGCTTTATTCACCTCCGTCACTCCTGAATCATTATTCTCACTAACTTCCTGGTTTGCGGTGCGCATTCATTCTTGCTACATCACGGCCTAATGGGGCCTAATTCGTTCCGGAAGCGTGCTTGTAATCCAAAGCACTTGTATATTAAAGAAAATGTTCCCATAAGAAATAATGTAAACTCAGATGATTCATTCCACAACCATTTATTCATAAGTCGTTCAGTTTATAGTCCATATAAAAAGATTTTAGCACTGTGATAGGTTGTGTAACTTTAAAATGTCCATCCACAAATGGAAACCTCCACAAGGGGATTAGAAGCAAAATCCAGCAGGAGCTCCAGAGTATAAAAGAGAAGAGAGTCACCTCTAAGTGTAGCAATATAGTTACATTTAATGAAGGTACAACATTTAGCAACTCACATAGTTCGGGATTAAAGAAGCACATCTAAGTCTGATGCCGCGTACACACCATCACTTTATGTGATGAAAAAAAACGACACTTTCTGTGAAGTAAAAAATTACGTTTTTGAAACTTCAATTTTCAAAGACGAAGTTGCCTACACACCATCGTTTTCTCACAATGATCTTGCAAAGCGAGGTTACGTTCCACCACGTTTTACCATTGAAGCTTGCTTCATAAGTAGCTTCTGGGCATGCATGGATGAAAAAACGTCTTAGAAAACGACGTTTTTTGCTACACACGGTCAATTTCTGTGAAGTAAAAAGTGCACTTTTGAAAAACGACACATAAAATTGAAGCATGCTTCAATTTTTTTGGGTCGTTTTTTACAAGACATAAAACGACGTTTTCCCCCACACACAGTCAATTAAAGTGACGTTTTTAAAAACGTAATTTTTTTTCATCACATAAAGTGATGGTGTGTACGCGGCATAAGTCTAATGCCCCGTACACACCATCACTTTATGTGATTAAAAAAAAACTACATTTTCTGTGAAGTAAAAAACGACGTTTTTGAAACTTCAATTTTCAAAGACGATTTTGCCTACACACCATCGTTTTTCTCACAATGCTCTAGCAAAGCGAGGTTACGTTCACCACTCTTTTCAATTGAAGCTCGCTTCATAACTAGCTTCTGGGCATGCGCGGGTGTAAAAACGTCGTTTTAAACGACGTTTTTTGCTAGACACGGTCAATTTCTGTGAAGTAAAAAACAACGTTTTGAAAAACGACACATAAAATTGAAGCATGCTTCAATTTTTTTTTTGTCGTTTTTCACAAGACATAAAACAACGTTTTCCCCCACACACGGTCATTTAAAGTGACGTTTTTAAAAATGTCGTTTTTTTTCATCACATAAAATGATGGTGTGTACATGGCATAAGACCGGGAAGACTACCCTCCAGTAGAGTGATCTTCAATGGTGGTAAGGAGAATGTTCTATGTGGACAGCTTTATCCCGGATGCCTGCATACTTAGATGTACTGTAATCCTCAACCATGTTAATTGCTAAATGTTGTACCTTCATTAAATGTAACCATATTGCTACACTTAGAGGCACCTCTCTTCTTTTTTATACTCAGTTGTCACATGACGCTACTCTTATATCAAGACATCGCTTGTATATCAAGTCAAAATGTATTAAAAAATGTTCTTAAACCAAGTTACTCTCAAACCATAGATTGTAGATGGTATAACTTTCACACAAACCCATCAATATACACTTATTGGGATTTTTTTTTTTTTTTATCAAAGACGTGTAGTAGAATATCATCATAAAAATTCATTAAAAAACGTTTTTTCTTTCTTTTTTACAACTAGCTGCTGAGGCCTGCTTTAGTAGATGGAGTAAGTCACCAATCTCCTTTAAGTCTATACATTTTCATCCCAATTACTTTAATTCCTTATGAAGGAGATGTTTTCCACCCCCAGAAATGTGTTTGCTTGTTATCCTGGATTTTTATGATGAAATAAATATTTCTGTACACAGTGGCCTGGCACTCTTGTTTTCCTTGTGTGATATACATCCAAATCAGCATGAAAAGGATAATGAGAAGATTTTTGGTGAAAGTGGGTTTTCATTTTAGGCTCGGTTCACACTGCCACAACTTGGGATCTGACTTGTGAGACCCCCAAGTCGCATGATATGTGAAATCCCATGTCAGTCAACTAGAGCCGTCTTAATTGGTACTACTGAAGTCACTCTGACTTTAGAAAAGGTTTCTGTACTACTTCAAGGCGATTTCTATCCGACTTGTGCCCATAGACTTTAACCGCTTGTGCACCAGCTGCCGCAGTTGTACTGCAGCAGGTTGGCTCCACTGGACGAATCGTCGTAGCTGTACGTCAGTCGCTTTGCGTGGTGTTAGCAGGCGCCTGCGACCGATGCTCATGACCGGTGGTCCCAATGACTGCTGGCCGCGAGCGATCTCCGGGCACGAGAGGCAGAACAGGGACGTGTGTGTGTAAACACACACGTCCCTGTTCTGTAAACTGAGGAAATGCAGACCGTGAGTTCCTAATAGCTAGGAACCACGATCTGTAACTTCTTCTAGGTCAGTCTCCTTCCCCTTCAGTTAGAACCCACATCAGGGAACACAATTAACCCTTTTATCGCCCCCTCGTGTTAACCCCTTCCCTGCCAGTGAAATTTTTACAGTAATCAGTGCATTTTTATAGCACTGAACGCTGTATAAATGCCAATGGTCCCAAAAATGTGTCAAAAGTGTCCGATGTGTCTGCCATAATGTCGCAGTCCTGATAAAAAAATGATAATAATAAAAATGCTATAAATGTATCCCCTATTTTGTAGACGCTATAACTTTTGTGCAAACCAATCAATATACGCTTATTGCAACTTTAACCACTTCCTGCCGGCCGTACGACTTTGTACGGCCGCAGTGTGGATCCCAATTGCCGGGAGGCAACACACAGATCCACGTCCTGTCAGGGAGAGAGGAGACCAATGCTGTATCCCTTGTACTGTACATAGGGACACAGATCAGTCACCTCCCCCAGTCAGTCCCCTCCCCCTATAGTTAGAACATTCACTAGGCTACACATTTAACCCCTTCCTCGCCCCCTAGTGTTAACCCCTTCCCTGCCAGTCACATTTATACAGTAATTAGTGCATATTTATAGCACTGATCGCTGTATAAATGTGAATGATGCCAAAAATGTGTCAAAAGTGTCTGACGTGTCCGCCATAATGGCGCAGTCCCAATAAAAATCGCAGATCGCCGCCATTACTAGTAAAAAAAGAAATAATAAAACAAAAAATATTTCTGTCCCCTATTTTGTAGGCGTCTTTAACTTTTGCGCAAACCAGTCGCTTATTCTTCTTATTCTATATGTAGAAGAATACGTATCGGCCTAAACTGAGAAAAAATAATGTTTTTTTTTTTAAATAAAATTGGGATATTTATTATAGCAACAAGTAAAAAATATTGTTTTTTTTTTCAAAATTGTGGCTCTTTTTTTGTTTATAGCACAAAAAATAAAAACCGCAGAGGTGATCAAATACCACCAAAAGAAATCTCTATTTGTGGTGAAAAAAGGACGTCAATTTTGTTTGGATGACACGTCTCACGACTGCGCAATTGTCAGTTAAAGCGACGCAGTGCCGGAAGCTGAAATTTCGCCTGGGCAGCAGGGGGTATATGTGCCCAGTAAGCAAGTGGTTAATTACCAAAAATATGTAGAATACATATTGGCCTAAACTGAGAAAAAAATTGCTTAAAAAAAAATGGGGATATTTATTATTGCAAAAAGTACAAAATATTGTGTTTTTTTCAAAATTGTCTCTCTTTTTTGGTTTATAGAGCAAATGTTTTTAGATCGCAGAGATGATCAAATACCACCAAAATAAAGCTCTATTTGTGGGAAAAAAAGGACGTAAATTTTGCGTTGCACGACTGCGAAATTGTCAGTTAAAGCGACGCAGTGTCGAATCACAAAAAATGGCTTGGTCATTGGGCGTCCAAATCTTCAGGGGGCTGAAGTGGTTAATAGAAGTTGCCTCCAAGTCAGATCCTCATCTATATTGATGTGATTTGGATCCCACATTACAGGAACATTACCCAGGCATTTCCGAAAGTCACTTCTAAAGTCACATCAAGTCGCATCAAAGTAGTACTCAAGTTGCTGTGCGCCTCATAGGTGGCGGCAGTGTGAACCGAGCCTAAAAGGTATCATAAAATGAATTAATAATAAATTAACCAAATGCTAAACATAGCACAATTAAAAATAAACCATCAGAGCACACAAATGCTTCTCTGTTAGCATAAAAAGAGTCTTTTCCACATGTAACATTTTATTTTTAATTGTACATCACCTTATCACCATGGAGACATTAATAAGTGAAAATATTCTCCGTTCTATAATGGCAATCCTGTGGTCCCTGCTCACCCGCTGCCTTTCTGGTTACAGAAATCAACATATTAAACAGGATTATATGATTTGCTCGCTGAGCTGAATTTCTGAAGAAGTGTCCGCCGGAGAAAAGAGGGCAAAGGCCTTTTCATTCAATATTTTTCTGTACAGTCTAACTGCACGTTAAAAACAAATGTATAGTCCTCTCTCATCTAATTGTAAAATATAAATATAGACCTCTGATGATCGAAGACAAGGAGGACGTCCACCACTGAGGTCTGTCATGACAATTCGTGTCTGATGTGCCAGTGTATTTTTACAAAGAACTTTAGCTGTCCTACCAAGAGATGTAAAACCCAACTCCACCTTTTTCAGTGAACTAAAAATCACTTGCCCAGCATGCTTTTGCTGCAATACTTACCTTCTCCCCAGGGTAGTCCCTCAGACCCAACGTTCAGGTGTCTTCCAGTAAGTTCTCTTCCAAACTGAATAAAGTCTGGCATCATTCAACCAACTTCATATGAGCCCAGGGCATGACGGATACCTCCAATGGGGGTTATCATGTCTGCCTGAGCTCACAGTACTGCTGCAAAAAAGCCTCATCATGTACAGAAGCAAAGATTGTCCAAAGCAACCACTGAACAGAAAGAACATGTAATGTCAGGTGACCAGTTGTAAAACATCTGGATTTCAGTATGTTTACCATGTAATGGGCAGCAAGTTTAAAGTCAAACTTTAGGCCCGGACATTTCTTTGGATAGAGAAAGGCATAGCTCCCAACTGTCCCTGATTTCGAGGGACTGTCCCTGATTTCGAGGGACTGTCTCTGATTTCGAGCAATATCCCTCTGTCCCTCTTTCCCCATCAGTTGTCCCTCATTTTGGTCTGATCTATAGAGTTGTATATAAAATGCACTCTTTATCTTTCAAAGAGTGCTTCCCAGTGCTAAACCTTCATACAATTTCTAAATGGCTGCATTTGTACATTTTAAAACCCAATATAAAGGAATAGTAATGGTAAAAAAATGTCCTTTTGGAATTAATTAACCTTTTTTTGGTTAATTCTCCTTTAAAGGGGGTGTGGCAGGGGGAGTGTCCTATGCTTCCATACGTTTGTTAGTAGATGTCCCTCATTCCCATCTCAAAATGTTGGGAGGTATGGAGTAAGGGAGGGTTATATATAACCTCTGTCAGATTTTTTTTTTTCTTGCCATCTTTGCCCCATTGGGGACATATACCATCACTTCCTGTCCCATAGCCAAAAAGGAAGTGAGAGGAAATCCCTGCAAATTAAGGGAATCCCTTGGGGCCCTTAGGTCAACATAACATAACATTGGAAGACTTTCCTCTGGTACTTTTCTGGGGACAACCCACTCTTACTTTTAATGTTAATGGGAAACAGGACAAATAGAGAGTGTGCATTTCCTCAACAAGGACATACTGTATACAGCAATAGAAACCTAATAGGTGTTCTAATCCATTTCCACTCTGTCCAAAACTAAAAAGTATGATTTTTGCCTTCAGTTCTACTTTAAAGGAGGGTTGGGGCTGGGTCGGGTCAAAAAAGGAGGACTTGCGTGCTAAAGAAGTGACAATGGCCCAGATTCAAGAAGCAATTGCGCCCGTGTAACCATAAGTTACACGGCGCAATTGCTTACTTGCTCCGGTGTAACGAGTGCTCCTGATTCAGGAACCTCGTTACACCGACTGCAGCCTAAAATCTGCGCGGCATAAGGCACTTATGCCTCGCAGATTTTAGGCTGCATTCTTGTGCTTGCCGCTAGGGGGCGCTCCCATTGTGATCAGTGTGTAGTATGCAAATTGCATACTACCAACTGATTCACAAACTTGCACGGCCCCCGTGCAAGCCAGGTACGGAGTTTCCGTACGGCAACTTTAGCGCAAGGCTGCCCTTTCTAATAGCAGGGGCAGCCAATGCTAAAGTATAGCCGGCCTTCCCGCGCCGTGAAATTTGAATTTCACGGCGTTTGCGTAAGTGCTTCGTGAATGGCGCTGGACGCCATTCACGTTCACTTTGAAGCAAATGACGTCCTTGCGACGTCATTTGCCGCAATGCACGTCGGGAAAGTTTCCCGACGGAGCATGCGCTGTACGCTCGGCGCGGGAGCGCGCCTAATTTAAATGATTCCCGCCCCCGGCGGGATCATTTAACTTGCGCGCGCTTACGCCGGGCAAATTTGCCGGCGCGCCCTCGCAGTTCACGGAGCTACTGCTTCGTGAATCGAGGGCAGCGCAAAATATTTGCGGGGGCGCAGGGCAAAATCGTTGCCCTGCTCCCCCGCAAATATCGCGCAAGCTATGCTGAATCTGGGCCAATATGTTTATTAATTATTCTTCCCACTTTGCTCATCCAATCCCATTCCTTCAGCAGGCCAATTTAGCCAGTTACAGTGGATCTTCCATTCTCTTCACCAAGGTGGTGGCTCCCAGCCTACTTTGCATTCCTTACAAATCCAACTGAGAAGCTACAGTATCTGCTTGCAGAGTTAAAATGATATGAGCTTAAATGTGATTTTGAAGTCCCTATTCATTGTATGTGCTGTGTATCTCAATAGCGATGCTAAATAATTAGGTTGTGTGATGTGAAAACATGGCTTCTGACTTTTGCCTCTCCCTCCATATTTCTTGTTTTCTTCCTCCAAGCAACTTCTCACAACATCACTGCCATGGGCTGTGGGATGTTATGTGACCTAATGCCGTTAGCTGGAAGAATGTGAAAATGTTAATAATGTTCATTTGTTAATAGAAGCTGAATGACATAGTGAACTTGGTGTTGAGTTCTTGTATTAAGAGAGGTATGGACTCCAGAGACAGAGATATAATTGTGCCCCTGTACAAATCATTAGTAAGACCTCATTTGGAATATGCAGTTCAGTTTTGGGCCCCAGTTCTCAAAAAGGATATCGGAGAACTGGAGAAAGTGCAGAGAAGGGCAACCAAACTAATAAGAGGAATGGAGGAGCTCAGCTATGAGGAAAGATTAGAAGAACTAAATGTATTCACTCTTGAGAAGAGGAGAATAAGGGGGGATATGATCAACATGTACAAATATATAAGGGGTCCATATAGTGAACTTGGTGTTGAGTTATTGACTTTACGGTCATCACAGAGGACAAGGGGGCACTCTTTACGTCTAGAGGAAAAGAGATTTTATCACCAAATACGGAAAGGTTTCTTTACAGTAAGAGCTGTGAAAATGTGGAATAGACTCCCTCCAGAGGTGGTTCTGACCAGCTCAGTAGATTGCTTTAAGAAATGCATGGATTATTTTCTAAATGCACACAATATAACTGGGTACTAACATTTATAGGTAAAGTTGATCCTGGGAATATCCGATTGCCTCTCGGGGGGTCAGGAAGGATTTTTTTTCTCCTGTTGTAGCAAATTGGATCATGCTTTTCTGGGGCTTTTCGCCTTCCTCTGGATCAACTGTGGGTATAGAATTTGGTATAGCACATGGTTTGTTTTATCTTGCAAGTTAGTACGCTACAAGCCTCTATCTGCTTTATATTTCTATACAGGTACAAGGTGTTGAACGAGGCATTGGGAAGCTACAGAGATTTAAGGAATGTTTCGGGAGGCCAAGTTGTGATCCCCTAATACAGCGGTCTCCAAACTGTGGCCCGGGAGCCGGATGAGGCCCTTTCCTTGCCTTTATCCGGCCCTTGGGGCACTAATCCTTCCACTGATATGAGACACTATTCTGACCTCTAACACCAACAATGAGGCACCATTTGTTCTACTGACACCAATAATGAAGCACAATTACTCCCTATGATACCAAAGATAGGCCACTATTCCTCCTAACTTAATACCAAATGTGGTGATGTTTACTCCTACTGATGCCAGAAAAATTTCCACTCCCGCTGGGCACGATCCGGCCCTCATAAAGTCTGAAGGACGGTAAACCGCCCCTTTATTTAGAAAGTTTGGAGACCCCTGCCCTAATGAATGAATTGTTTGTACAACAATATTATCAAACTTCTAAATCAACTCATTTGCTAGTTAGAAGATATTCAATAAGGGCTTTCCTGCTAAGTAAAACATTCTTCCTTACCATACCTTCTGCCCAGGTTAAAGTTCTATCCTGGCAGAGAAATCTTCAGCATCCAACACTTATATGAATGTTAAATGTCATGCCCCCTGATGTGCACTCTGGTCCCTTCATGTGACTCCCACATTAATACAGGACGCAGGGGTTGATTTACTGGAGAGTGCAAAATCCGGTGCACCTGTTCACTGTAGCCAATCACCTTCTAACCTCAGCTTGTTCAGTTAAGCTTTGACAATAAAACCTGTAAGCTGATTGGTTTCTATGCAGAACTGCACCAGATTTTGCACGCACTAATTTCAGTAAATCAACCTCACATTTTTCATTCCTCACCATGCAGCACTAAAGTGCAACCTTAAAATGAATTGCCATTTTTTTCTGTTCACTTACCTGATCTATGCCTATATCTAATTTCACTTCCTCCTCTAGGGGGCTGTGGTGCGGTGCATAAAACATAAAACAATGCTGCACAGATAGAAAACTGGGCATAGTTTACAGCACATCTTTGTTACATTGCACGAGGCATGAGTATTCTAAGGGTATTTTTATCTTAAAAGTGATATTTCTGCCGTAACTCTTCTTTAACTAGCAGCATTGTCACTTTAAGCTGAAGCAGTCATAAAGCAATAGAGACTTTGTCAGGACAAAGAACTGCTGGCACAATCTAAATGGCCATCATGAATGCTTCTAAATAGTATTTATTTTTAACTGGTTTGTTCCTTTAAGCAAAGCTATGCATCTACAAAAAAACACAAACAGCGTCTCAGAAAATGTATTTTTAGCATAAATGTAGATGTTTCCTAAATAAGCAGTCATGCAGCGAGTCACTCAACAAAACAGAATATGGTTTTAGGGGACTTATTAGGAGAAAATCTCACCCTGACACATTAAAAGGGAAATTTCATCAAAAATGAAGTTTTTGCCTTAGGGGAAAGTACAGCGTGTTCTCTGCAAATTGGCTGCAAGGGTGAAGCACAGACTGAAAATGAAAAATGTAAATGGAACAAGGGTGAGGGTCACTTGCAAGGAGTCACAGAGGACCGAAATAGGTTGAATTCCCTCGGTGATTTGTATGTTGGGCTGGTGTGTATTTACGGGCACTTATTGTACAGTTCTGTATGTCTTCTGGGCATGGCTTACACAGCTGAAAAATAATGGTTAGTTCTCTATCGCTGTTATAATGGCTGCATATCAGACCTGCCAAGCAGCAGTATATGCTTATTGTTATTTTTATACAATGTCAAAACTGTGGGCAATTATCACATGAGCTGTATGCCAATATGCAGGCCTGATAGATGGCTATAGAAGGAAGGAGGACCAACCCCATTTCAGGATTGACCTGATGGCTCTCTTTAAAAATCACCTGTAATTTCCTTGTAGTTTTAATGCTGTGAAGGAGAAGGGATAGGCAGGGTTTTTTTCAGCGGGAACGTTGGGGAACACAGTTACGGCACCTCCAGCACTGAATGTGGCAAGGGATGCTGAATGGTCCGTTGATGCTGGTTGTTGGGAGTTGATTCTTTCTGAGGGGTCCATTGTTGCTGGGATGGATCGATTGTTACTGGAGGAGATCTATTTTTGCTAGTTACAGGGGATCTATTTTACTGCTTTTCTTGTTCTCATTAATTTTTATATATATATATATATATATATATATATATATATATATATATATATATATATATATATTGTGACAGGAAGTCAGAAGTCAGGTAAATCTGTGGGTGTTGTCACAGACAGGACATACATTTCTGCCTTGTTTAGACAATACACCAATTGTTATTAGGCATCGGCTGCAAATGTAGCCAGAAAAGGTCTAAGGGCGTTGGAAGACTTCAGCTGTTCGGAATGAGGCAATTAAGGCCTGTATAAGTAATCCAGAGGATTACCACTGATTTGCTTCATCCTGAGGCTTTGTGAGTAAGGAGAGCAGTGTACTGAAAGTCTTCTGAGAAGGTGAGGAGAGGATTGATTTTTCTGTGTGATAAAAATCAAAAGACTATTGTTTTTCTGCTGTATGACCAGCAGTGTCTGCCCAGCACTAGGCTGTGCCAGACTCCATAGACAGGTTCCTGTGTGGTGAAGATAGACGCCCCAAGTGGCCAGGGTTTATTTTATGTTTGATTGTGTTTATGCTGTTTGGATGCTTGCACTTGTTTCCAGCAAGATGGAAGAATAAACCAAAATCGTTGTTTTCAACAGTCTTCGACTGCCTGTCTGTATAAATTAAGTGTGTAGTGAACCCATCCAAGGGGTCACACACCCCGATACCGAGCTAACCCAAGTCTGGACTGACCTGCTTAGTTTATTTCAGCCACCATCTCTTTACAAGAAGTCTGAAAAGGAGTCCACCCTTTTTTAAAGCCTCTGGCTCTAATCACGTACTTAAAAAAAAAAAAAAAGTATTGTAACCCATGCATCCGATGCAAGTAGATTAGGGGGCCGGACACATGGATTACGGGGGTGGCTCCCCTGTGCGCTCCATTACAGGCCGCCACAGTTCTAGATTTTGAAACACTTGACCTAACCAGCTGTGCCAACTATTCAAACATAGTAATCTGCATAGGTCAGCACTGCTCTGTGTCCTCATAGCATTCGTAGATCCAACTACTTCTGGTGAACCAATACAATATACTGTAAATAAATAGATAACATGCTCTTTTCCATAGTTTTAAGGGTCTTTAAGTTAGAACTGGAAAGCTACCAGTTAAATTGTCAGTCTGTTGTAAAAGCTGCAGAGAGAGAGAGAGAGAGTTGTCACCTAATATTAGCACTGGTTTCTCAATACAGTTTTCTTACTGGAGCTTGTTGTTTGTGCCCAGCAAAAAATCACTGTGCCTGCTAATTCTCCAATCCAACCTTCTTTTTTTGCCATGGTAACATGCATATATTTAAGAGATATTAAAGGGCACAATAAGAATGGCATTTATGAAAAAACTGTATGTGTGTATATATATATATATATATATATATATATATATATATATATATATATATATATATATATATATATATATATATTTATTTATATATATATATATATATATATATATATATATATATATATATATATATATATATATATATATATTTTAAAAGTGAAACTAAACCACATCTGAGAACCACAAACTGAAAATGCTGTTTAATTCATGTTTAATATTCAAAGCAAAACTCCCCCATCCATCTATATCTCCATGCTTTATGCTGTTGGAAAATCACTTTTGGGACACGTTTGGTTCGCATACTGAATATTTCATATGTGTGTTGTAGGCAGTAGTGTTGCCACCTCATCCTTTTAAAACCAAACTCATTAATTACACAGGTTCTGAGGCTAATTTAGTGCAGATAAGGCACTAAGTGAGTTGAATTACCACCTTAATCAGTCACCAAACCTGTTTAATTAAAAGTTTTAAAGTTACATTTTTTGGTTTTAAAGGGATAGGGTGGCAACCTTAGTAGGCAGGAGTCTGGTGGAACATTGCTATATGTGCCACTACCCCACTACAGCAGTAATGATGAGTGTTGGTTTTACCACCTGCAGGTAGCCATATGTTAAATCATCCTGCTAGGCCCCACACTAGAAGAATCCTATCTCCTCTCCAGCCAGTGACATGGGTTTGTACCTACCCACCCCAGGCACTAGGCTACAGAGCATTTTGAGGTTAACGTTGCAGAATACTAAATACCCTCCAGCAGTTATTTAGCACAGCACAGTCTTGCTCCAACCCATAGTTGGGGATCAACATACACTTGCAAGGCCTTGCTTCTTCTCTGGCCCAGGCCCTGTCCTTGAGTAAGTTCCATGCCACAGTGGCCCTAGCATAGTCACCCACTGCTGAGGAGGGCCTGCTTAGATAGACATTAATCCCCCCCTTCAGACTGGAATCCTCTGTCCTTGGCCATGACCATCCCAAACTAGTTGCACTTCCTTCTGAACACTGATGTTACACAAGCACTAAACTCATTCTTCGCTCCCCTATTATGCACACTATATTGGCCAAATCTGCTCATCTTCACTAATTAATAAGACCAGACTTTGCAGAATGACTAAACTCATTTACTGGATTTGCTCTTATCGATACTGGTACAGTGGAATCTCGGATTGCGAGTAACGTGGTTAACGAGCATTTCGCACGAGCACTGTATTTTTAAAAATCGTAACTCGGTTTGTGAGTGCAAAACAAGCACGATTCAGGCCAAAGTAGTGTGCAGTACCGCGTTTGGCTTGAGGTGATGGGGTGCTGGAGCCGAGCGGAGCCGAACGGTGCCGATTGCAGCTGATCGGCACAGTTCGGAAATTCACGGAAAGGCCCGAGGACAGCTCGTACTGTAACTTAACAGTTACAGTACAACTACACAGTAATCACATTGCTCACAGCAACAGTCTCTCTGAGGAAGTTTTAGGACATAGCAATAGAATGAATTAGGACCATTGCTTAGACTGGTACAATGGTTTAGCCTGGTACAATGGTTTAAACTGGTACACTGGTTTGGACTGGTGTATTGGTGTGCCTAACTTAAAATTGATCTCTTTCCACAAAGTTGTAAATGGTCTTCAGTCTCTCACATTTGCCAAATCCCTGGTTCCGTCTCAGGTAAGCCCAACCCAACATTGTGTCTCTACATCATAGCATCAGGTTCCTTGCTTACCATGAATGCCAGCCACACCCCCCACCCCCTACGCCACTATTTCCTACACTTATAGACCCTCTAGCAGTACATGACCTAGCCTCCAGCTGACACACCACTGCACATAGTTAACTCCAATGCTCCCGGACATTAACACGCCTAACAAACTGAAAAGTACAGTTGGCACCTGCCAACATGCTGGTATGAATTCTAACTATGGCTTTATGTTTTTTTCAGTTTTATATTGAAAATAAAAACCAATAAACAAGGGTGACAGTAGAAGTCATTGTCAGCACACATTCTTTGTTTTGAACACAATTAAAATCAGCAATGTGGAGCTGCGTTATCCATCTCTTCATTTCAAGGAGATCTGCTGAATGGAGTGATATTTGACTAAGTGACCTTTGTTTTTACAGAGCAGCCAGCCCAACAATAATGAACCTGAAAGTACAGACAGGTCTTATTGATGTGTCGCACTGCGCATACTGTGATTTAAGGAGATTGTAGAGCACTTAGCAGAACTAAGTGGAGGAGAAATACAAAACTCAAAACTTTTGTTGCTCAACTGAATCTCTAAAGTTGGCTGCAGGCAATAAAGGCCAATTTGACACATAGGTAGAATATGACTGCCCGAAGGCTTTTTTTTTTCTACATGACTGCCCAAAGGCTTTATTCTTTTATTTTGACTAAAGTTTATAAGATTACATGCACTCTTGTCTAAATCGTGTCTAATATTAATACCTGTGGCTACTTAAAGGGTTTGTAAAGGAATTTTTTTTTATCTTAATAGCTTCCTTTACCTTAATGCAGTGCTGTTTTCATGTCCTCATTGTTCGTTTTTGCTCTCAAGTTGCTGTAATTCTTCTCTGATCTCCACACTTCCTGGTTGTCTGTTTCCTGATAACCACAGTACTGGGAGCTTTCTCTCTGTGGCCACTAATCGAGGAGGTGTGATTACTGTGTGTCTAAAACCCCTCAGCACCAATCAGTTTAGTTTTCCAAACCATCACTGCCCTGTATTGGCTCTGTGGCTCTGTACAGCAGAGGCAGGAAACAACATTCAAAAACAAAACTAGAAACTACAGGTACATTATATGATTGATTTTTATCTATTTTTAATCATTTTTAAAAGGAATCAGTTAACTATTATGTCTTTATACCCTGTAAACAGTCATTTCAGCAAAAAATAATTTTAACTCCTGTCCACTGTAAAATTTGTCTACACTTGATTGGTATCTTAGATCATAGCTGATCATTTTTTAGAGGGGTAGTACTTCTAATGCCCCGTACACACGATCGAACTTTTGACTGGCCAAAATCACATCGGAATTTCGACGGAATTCCATTGGAGTAAAAGAGAATATGTTCTCTATCTAAACTCCAAAGGGAATTCATCGGAATTTCCGATGAAAAAAGTCCAATGGGGCATACATATGGTAGGAATTTACGATGGAAAAACCTTTTCCATCGGAAATTCCGATCATGTGTACGGGGCATAATGCTGGCCATAAATTAGCGACTTTCTTTCTTGCAACCACGGCTTGCACTACACTGTTAGGCAAATTAGTCTAGAGCCCCCATAAAGTGCCCGTTCTGCTTCCGCACGGCATTCCGCAACTGTGTATGTGTGTGTGGGGGGCGCTTCTATATTTGACTGTCCTATCATTGTGGACCACAACCCTTCCTTACTGTGCTATGTTTCTGTTGCACCATTGGTATGGTTATATTTTCTTAGTCCTCTCAATAAAATAATCATAAATTTGTGCTTAAAGAAGAACTATAATCAACACTTTTTTTTTTTCATTTTGGATAGAGTAAGGGAAGGTTATAGCCCCTGTCAGTTTATTTTTTACCATCTCTGTCCAATTGTGGAGATTTCCCTTCACTTCCTGCCCCATAGCCAAACAGGAAGTGAGAGAAAAACTATGCAAATTAAGGGAATCCATTGCCCACCCCCAGGGCCCTCAGAACTAGTGTCCCCCCCCGAAAATTTCAGGGCGGTCTTAAAAAAACGGGGTGTGGCCTTGACAGGAAGGGGTGGGTCATATTTAAATTAGGAGGTGCAGAAGTTTCGTCAGGCCTAGAGCAGCACAAAACCTAAATACACTAATGAATGAGGTCACCCTAGTGCTGTAAATCCCAAACTAGCAGGATAAAGTGGTGAACATTGAATAAGAGAAAGCCTGCATTACAAAAGTTACACTCTCATTATATGCAAAGACGGGTAAGCTGCTATTAGTGTGTAGGTGGGGCGCAGTGTAGACATGTGCATTGCGAAAAAATTTGTTTTGATTCGTTAATCTAGTTATTTTGTTTAGTTCAATTCGGTTTTAGTCCAATTCAATTCGGTTAAAAAGAGCCACTTACTACACATGCGTGATCTTATCGTGACATTTTGGAACCTGGCACTGGGATATTTTTTTCTGTTTGTGGAGTATGCATTGGGGTGCAGTATACGTTTGACTTGTAAGCAGGGGTGGACTGACAACTCATGGGGCACCTGGGCTTACAGATGGCCACCATGCCAGGAGGCAGTGCAGAGGCGGGGCAGCTAAAATCTCAGGATTTTCACATCAAAAGCATGTCGGTTTCGGACATGTCAGGGACAGATCTAAAAAAAACATAGATTTTTACATACTGTCCCTGGTTTTACTGAGCCTGGCAACCCTGATGGGGCCCCCTAGTGGCATGGGGCCCTCGGGCAGTGCCCGAGTGACTCAATGGTCAGTCCGCCCCTGCTTGTAAGTGCATTACCTTTTAATAAATATTAAATTATATACGGAACTTCACTATGGTTGGCCAGTTTTCCTTTATTCCTATACCAATTCTACGGTGCACTCTATGGATCTAAACTGTTGGAAGGCCATCTGGTCACCAGTCATCTCTATGCTTCCTGCCAGCGCCGGACGATTCTTTCTCCGGGCCCCCGATGGCACGGGAGAGCCCGAAGAAGCACCGGATGGCGGCGGGAGGGGGGGGATGTCTGCTATGATCATTCTTATGTTGCACAGAATCACTGGCAGAAGAGAAGGATATCTGAATGATGCCTCTAGCTGCAGGCATCATTCAGATATCCACCCACAAAGCCCAGGATGTCATATGACGTCCACCCTGGGATGGGAGATCCCCTCTGTGGACGTCATATTACAATGGGCAGGTATCGAAGTGGTTAAAGTGACATTAGCTGGGTGATTTAATAATGAGCCTCTTTGTATCTAAATGTGTTTCTTCTGTATATTAGACTCTGTTTTCCTGCTGCTTTCCTTTTAAATTGGCGCTCAGCAGACTGAAAACAAGAGGGGATCACACAGGATTAGTTTTCCAGGAATAATATATCATCATTTATTAGGCATTCTTTAAGGCATTAGGAACTAAGTGAGCCATATTGTGATAATAGTACAGTAGCTGGCGCTGTGTTGCAGCCCATGGCAGTGTGACCTTCATTAATATGTAGAGATACATTGCAGTTACATTGTCAGCACACATCATACATTGTACTTAGGGAAAGTATTCTTGAAAACTGATAAGAAGAATCAAGGAAAGCTGCTATTAATAGCTGCATGGTTGTGAGAGAAGTAACACAACCCTGGCGTGGAGTAATCTGCTCTTACAACTAATGTTTGGAAGATGCACATTGAAACGCCATCAGTCCCATTTTGTTGTGCGGAAAGGCTGCAGACGTTATAATAATCTGCGACTCATTAGTGGGCGATTAAAGTAGCCTTTTTTTTAGTTTAACACATTGAGCACAATTAAATAAACGTAAACTCTATGTACAAATTCTTTTCCCAGCATTTGCGGTTTCTAAATTTAAATTCTGCTGGTTTCCAATCAGTTAATTAACTTGAAAAGAAAAGAGGGAAGAGTAGTGCCTTCTCATTCTAGTGGGGCTGTGTGTTTCTATTGAAGGAAAAGAGAAATAAGCGAACTGGCTGATTAATAAGTGCTGCTGTACGGGGAATGACAGGAAGCTAATAACAAGACAAATTGCCAGCACTATTTGCATGCATTGAATTAAAAATTACTTTCATGATTTTTAGTGAATATCTAATTGCATTAGTTTGAGATTCTTTTATAACTGCCTGGAGTTCAGGCTTAAAAGAGAAGTATGGCCATAGCTTTTGTGATGGTACTTCTCTTGCGGGAGTACACATACCTTTGCTCTCCTCTTTCCCAGACTCTGCTGAGAGTAGCCTATTGCTGACATAACAGAGCCGCTCCAGGCTCTGGAGGGATCTTGACAATTTTGTCAGGATCCACCCAGCTGCTTAATTGACAGCTTGCTCTGCCTCTTAGTGATGTGGTGCACTATATCCTCCATTGCAGCATCGCAGAGTTTAGAACTACTGTGACAGGTTAGAGAGAAAGCGCATGTGAGGGGTGTGAATGGACTGGGAGTGTCTTATAAATGTCCTTGCAATAAGGCAGGATTGGATGATGCCATCTCTGGGCGTTTGGCCAGGAAGGTATTTTAGTGGTCCTACACCTATAGCATACCTCCCAACACGCATGGATTCTGTGGCGGGACTTAACCGCATAGACACTATTTTCCCGCAAAGCGAGCGGAGGAGATAGGAAGATACGACCCTGCCCCCCCCGCTTATCCTCTAATATCCGGCGGTCGGCGGCACCTCCCCTTGTAAACTGTATGTCGGCCGATCGGCAACCCCTCCCCCGCTCAACAACTCTGATGACAGGAACAAAAAATAATTACCTTCCTGCGGTAGCACCAACCCCCCCTAACAACTTTGATAGCAGGGGGGAAAAAATCGGCATCCTGAGGTAGCGTCACTAATTCCCCCCTTCCCCACCGCTCAACAACTTTGACGGGATGGCTCCCCTCACCCCCCAACCTTTCCCTCCCCCTCTTTCTCCCCCCCCTTTTTCCTCCTTCTCCAAGTCTTCCTTCCTTTTTCACTTCTCTGGTTTCTCCCTCACCTTCTTTCCCTTCCCTTCTCCTCCTTTCCAATACCTTGGCATTCCCCTCACCGTCCTTTCATTCCCTTGCCCCCCCCCTTCCTTGTTCCTTCTTTCTTTTTTCTTCCCTTCTGCCCTCTCTTACCTTCTATCCTAATTCCTACCCACACTAAATACCCCCCCTCCCCTTCTCCCCTCCCCCCCCTTGTCCTCCCATTTCCTTTTTTTGTAAAATGTTAAAATGTTTTATAACACAAAGTATAGAATATTTTTTTTTTTCATTTTCAGTATTTTTTTTGTTTATATCGCAAAAATAAATAAATCTCAGAGGTGATCAAATTCCCCAAAAAAGAAAGCTGTATTTGTGTGAAAAACAATTATACAAATGTAATTTGCATACAGTGTTGCATGAGTGCGCAATTACCAGTTTATCACTTCTTGACCAGCCGCCATCATTATACAGCGGCATGTCAGCTCATTCCCACCTATCACTGTACTGGTACATCGGCTCCTTTAAGAGCCATAGCAGGCGCGCACGCGTCTGCTGCACGGTGGGTAACCCGATGCGCGTGGCCGGCGGCCGCGATGTCTGCCAGCCACCCTCGATCGCGGGCACAAGAGCCAGAACAGGGATTTGTGTGTGTGAATATACAAATCCTTGTTCTGACAGTGGAAGAGAGAGAGATCTGCTGTTCATAGTAATTAGGAACAATTACTAAGTCTCCTCCTGTCTGTCGCAGTCCCACTAAAAATCGCAGATCGCTGCCATTACTAGTAAGAAAAAATAAATAATAAAAATGCTATAAATCTATCCCTATTTTGTAGACGCTATAACTTGTGCGCAAACCAATCAATATACGCTTATTGTGATTTTTTTTTACAAAAAAAAAAAAAAAAGTAGAAGAATACATATTGGTCTAAACTGATGAAGATTTTTTTTAAATGGTGATATTTATTATAGCAAAGCATTAAAAAAAATATTTTTTCAAAATTGTCGCTCTTTTTTTGTTTATAGCGCAAAAAATTAAAACCGCGGAGTTGATCAAAAACCACCAAAAGAAAGCTCTATTTGTGGGGGAAAAAAAGATGTAAATTCTGTTTGATTACAACGTCGCAGGACCGCGCATTTCTCAGTTAAAGCGATGCAGTGCTGTATCGAATGGCCCAGTCATTAAAGCGGGATTCCACCCGCAAATTCTTTTTTTTAAAAGTCAGCAGCTGCTGACTTTTAATAAGGACACTTACCTGTCCTACTTGCCCGCGCTGATGGCCCCCCGATGCCTATCCCACGATCGATGCAGGTCCCGCGCCACCATTCACACTAGGGGAAACAGGCAGTAAAGCCTTATGGCTTCACTGCCCATTTCCTACTGCGCATGCGCGAGTCTCGCGCCGACTTGTGAATGGGTCACTGCTCTCTGAGAACACACACAGTTCCCAGAAAGCAGCGCGCCCCATTCACTAGGAGAAGATGAAGAAGAGGACAGACCGCGGCTACGGAAGAGGCAGATTACGAACTTCCGCATAGTAACAGGTATTTCGGGTGAGTATAATTTTTATTATTTTTTCACATTTTTTTTTTCAATTTTTTTTATGATTTTCGGGCAATTTTTTTTTTCCTGGGTGGAACTCCACTTTAAGGGGGCAAATCTTCTGGGGCTGAAGTGGTTAAAGTAGTACAGTGCTGAAAATGGCAAAAAATGTCCTGGTCACGAAGGGGGAAAAACTCTTCCGGTGGTCAATCGGATAACTGTGGTCAAAGCTGCACTGTTTGGGCCAGATTCATAAAGAGATACGACGGTGTATCTCCTGATACGCCGTCGTATCTCCTGATACGCCGTCGTATCTCTGACTTACACTGGTCTTATCTATGCGCCTGATTCATATAATCAGTTACGCATAGATATGGCTAAGATCCGACAGGTGTAACTGTGTTACACCGTCAGATCTTATTTGTAATTTAAAAATGGCGCAGGGGGCGTTCCCGCTGATTTACGTTGAATAATATGTAAATCAGCGAGATACGCAAATTCACGAACGTACGCGGACCTGACGCAGTGTTGTTACAACGTTTCCTTAGCGGTTTTCCCGGCGTATACTTACCCCTGCTTCTATGAGGCGCAGCCAATGTTAAGTATAGCCGTCGTTCCCGCGTCGATTTTGAAATTTTTTACGTCGTTTGCGTACGCTGATTCAGAAACCCGCGCGTCGCAAGTTACGCTCACGTCAAAACCACTGACGTCACTAGGAAGCAATGCACACCGGGAAATTTCGCGGACGGCGCATGCTCATTTAAATCGGCGCGGGAACGCGTCTGATTTAAATAGTACACTCCCCCTAGCCGCGGAATTTGAATTCCGCCGGGGGATTTGCGAGACGCCGCCGCAAGTTTGGAGGTAAGTGGTTTGTGAATTACCCACTTGCCTCTAAAACTTGCGGCAGGGTATCTTAAATCAGATAGATCACGAGGATCTAAAGATCCGCTGATCTACCTGAATCTAGCCCTTTTTTTTATCTGCAGGCACTCCTTACTTGCATAGACAGAACTTTGATAAAGGTGAAATAACCCTTTAAGTAGACTTTCGAATTGTTGCAGTAATTGCTCAATATCATTACGGGTGAATTTTGGTCTGTATCAGATATCGGCATTCAGCAGAGTTATGATGTTGTAAACCCTTTTAGGACTTTTATCCATCATAAGGTTTGTTATCATAAACTACCTCTCGGGGAGTGCTTTGTCTGGTATTGTTCTGCCGGTGACTTTCAAGCAGATCCCTCTAATAGCTGGGCAGTTACAAACTACAGAGCGATTTTGGTTTGTGGCCTTTTCTCCATCTTCGTAGAATTGCTCTGGGCAATCCAGTAGTACTAGTAGGAGGCCTGGTAGGTCAAATGCAACATTCAGCAACTTTGTCCCTCCTGGGCTACATTGATTGAGTGCTTCGCAGTTATCGTTTAGATGACGGTCATTCATCAATTCTTTCCTATTTAAGGAAAATTACGCTGTCTCTATAGGTCACTGTGGGGTTCATGTATGAAAAAAAGACTTCTAATAAAAGCATGGTCCTGCTGCCCATAGCAACCAACTAGCTGTCCCTTTTTATTGTCAAACCTGTATTGGAGATATACAAAAGGACTGGGTGTTTTTTTTTAATGCACACAGCTCTATAAAGACAATAGACTTAAAGGGTAACTCCACTTTCGTAGAAAAAAAAAAAAAAAACACACATTATATATATATATATATATATATATATATATATATATATATATATATATATATATATATATATATATTCGTATACAATTGTGGCACAAGTCCTATTGTAATTGAATGTTATTAAAAATGACCGTTCCTTTTCAATCTGCAGCTCTGTAATTTACTGTAAAGTGCAATGCAATATGGCTACCCGGAGGTGTTCTGTACACAGAGTGTATAGGCCAGATTCGCGTAGATGGGCGTATTTTTGGGCGGGCGTAACGTATTTGATTTACGTTACGCCGCCGCAAGTTTTTCAGGCAAGTGCTTTATTATAAGTAGCGGCGGCGTAGCATAAATCACCAGGCGGAATTCAAATTCGTGGGTAGGGGGCGTGTTTCATTTAAATGAAGCGCGTCCCCGCGCCGAACGAACTGCGCATGCGCCGTCCCTAAAAAATCCCGGCGTGCATTGCTCTAAATGACGTCGCAAGGACGTCATTGGTTTTGACGTGGACGTAAATGGCGTCCAGCCCCATTCACGGACGACTTATGCAAACGACGTAAAATTTCAAAATTTCGACGCGGGAATGATGGCCATACTTAACATAGGATACGCCACCTAGGGGGAAGCTTTATCTTTATGCCGGCATACCTCTTACGGAAACGGTGTATCTTTACTGCGACGGGCAAGCGTACGTTCGTGAATCGACGTATCTACTAATTTGCATATTGTACGCCGAACTCAATGGAAGTGCCACCTAGCGGCCAGCGGAAATATTGCACCCTAAGATACACTTAAACATGGGACGGGCTTAGATTGCGAGTTACGTTGGTGTATCTACTGATATGCTGGCGTAACTCTTTGTGAATCTGGCCCTATGTGTTTACAGAACGCCCCCTAAAAACATAATTTCTTGCTTGTGTGAATGGCCCACTGATTTTTCCCAGAAGTCTGCACTAAGATACAAGTCAGATATCGGGCATCCCCTGCAACAAAAATGTTATTTGGTTATTTGATACTCCCAATAGGAAATCATGTCTAAAGGGATGCAGACCTTGCAATTTCCCTCATTAGAGCCCTGCAGATTTTCTTTTAGTTTAAAGGGTTAATATATATTGGAGAGCATTGTCATCCACTTTCCATATGTTGTATTACCAATGCATACAGTAGCATGCATTTTGCGGCCCATTTATAAAATTCAGGCTAGCCATTTGATGGCTTGGCAGTTCAGTTGAGAGCTAACATAAGCACACTAGCAACTGAACACAGCCAACGTGACAGTTATCATTCATGGCATGCCTTGAATGTAACTATTTTGGGAAAACATTAAATCGGTGGGTTTAATTCCCTTTTAAAGTGGAACTAACCCTATTGAATTAACAGCTTCCCGTAACAAGTTCAATTCAAGGCATGCCGTGAATGATAACTGTCTCATTTGCTTGTGCTCTCAACCGAGCTGTCTGGAAGGGAGTATGTTCCATTTAACTCCCCCACACACACACCAGTGCCACCTCCACAAAAAAGGGATAAAACACCCTACTCTGTATGGCATATAAAAATGTCAGGCCTCTCTATTCATAGTAGGCCACCCAGAGATTTTGCAAAAGGCTAAGGAACATCAACACGAGCCATTGTTTGGTCTAACAAATCCGAGTTCCACAGCCATTGAGATGAAAGCAAACGCACTATCCGTGACGCGTGACATCAACTCATACACCTTGAATAGTATTGTTTTGCACTGAGGTCTGCATGGTTGACCTTAATGTTGGGACGCTGTAGGATAATGTGGAATTACTAGTGCGGCTTAGTTGATATTTTAAAAAGTCCAGCCTGTTTATCTTTCTGGTTTTCTGGACATCATTTTAAACACATTTTTTTCCCCTCATCTTTACCGTCTTGACGTACGCAGACTGTAACTGCCAGGAACTGGTTGCGTTTTGCTAACCTTCGTCTCTTTGAGGGTCAGTGGACTGCATTTGCCAATACCTTAATGCTCCTTAGAGTGGCTTTCAGACGATGTTAGCTCCGGCTTTTAAAGTTCACTTAGCATTGTGTTCCCATGAAATTTCATAAAGCTAAAAGTTCTGGTAATTTACTTTTTTCTGCTAAATTTATTTAAGACCTTTATGGGGCATAAAGTCTAGTTCATATCCCAGTGCATAAATGCCAATCGAGCTGGCAGAACAAAGTAGCTGTAGGCTAAGCACATACAGGTATATGCCTAAATCTAATAAGGTGATTTATAATGTCAGTTTAGAAAAACGAAGGGTTTGTACACACATATAAATACACAAAAAAGAGGGCACCTCCATCTAAATGTAGACTATTATAAATAGTGACATACAGTAGAAGATAAAGAGGTAGGCATTGGACTCACTTGTTGGAAATTGCTGTTGTGTTTGTCATCCTTGGAGATGTCGGCAACATCTCAGCTGGGGCGACTAGTGAATGGAGAAGCTGGTGTAGGCAGGGTTGTTGTTGACAGTGTCAGGGGCGGACTGACTATTCAGGCACTCGGTCACTGCCCAAGGGGCCCATGCCACTAGGGGGCCCCATCAGGGTTGCCAGCCTCAGCAAAACCAGGGACAGTATGAAAAAATCTGTGGTTTTTTTACATCAGTCCCTGAAATGTCCGTTACCAACATCCTTTTGGTCTACAAATCCCAAGATTATAGCTGCCCTGCCTCTCCAGTACCTTCTCAGTGTGTGTATGTATACTGTGTGTGTGTGTGTACTGTATATCTGTATATGTATTCTGTGTGTATGTATACTGTGTGTGTATATTGCCTGGGGGCCCCATAATCTCCTATTGCCTGGGGGCCCCATAATCTCCTGTTGCCCGGGGGCCCCATAATCTCCTATTGCCCGGGGGCCCTATAATCTCCTATTGCCCTAGGGCCCCAAGAGTTGTCAGTCCGTCCCTGGACAGTGTATTTGTAGCAAGCGGCAGCTGTAGGAGGGTGTCAGGACTGCTGAGATGGAAGCGGCTAGGGAGGCTGGAGCGCAAGCTGTCAAGCTATGTGGAGGCTTCCAGGTCCTGTGTCCTTCAGTCTGTGGCTGGATGGACGAGTACAGAGGCTTTAGTGTTGCTGGGAGGTGGAGCGCATGCTACCCTGCAGTTTAGAGGCCTGTAAAATTAGCCAGGCTTGGTTTATTCATGATGGTGACATCAGCACATCGAGGGGTGGGGGTTACGCATTTCGGGGGTCCACCTCTTTGTCAAACCATTAGCAGATGGAGGCGCCCTCTTCTTTGTGTACAATATTTATATATGTATTAGCTACTCTGGACCTGTATAAGGGGAGCCACCATCTGTACCAACTTTAAAATCCCATTATCAATTTATTGTTTTTCATATGAACTTGACTTTCTCTGTCAATCAGTGGAATAGCAGTAGTGCCGTAGTCCTTTGTGAATAATTTGTTATCGTCATATATCGTATCTGAACCATTTCTTGCAGGTCATTCTGAAGTCTAGATAGAGTTAAAAAAGGTTAAAACATTTGTTATTTTTTTGATTGCTGTGTCCTAGTTAGAGGGACATTCTTTCTTTTTTTTTTTACCACCATCACTGGAAGTAAGATTAAATCCTTCCCAGACAGGCATCAGTGCAAAATGACAAAGATTCTCACACTTCCATTCAAAAAAAAAAAAAGTTTGGCTTAAAGGGGTTGTAAAGCTTCCCATTTTTGTATCTTAATGCATCCTATGCATCCGATAATTACCGGCCCACCAGCCCCCCCATTTACTTACCTGAGCCCTTGAAAGTTCCGCGTTGAAAACGCGCTTGATCTCGGCCGGGTCTTCATTGAATAGATTGATAGCAGCGCAGCTTTTGGCTCCTGCTGCTGCCAAATCCAAAGATGTGGGGGCGGGGCCAAGTCCAGCATTCGTGTCTATGGACGCTCCCGAGAGGGGGTTATCTGATGCGGGGAGGAGCCGAGACAGCTGCCATGGTACCCCAGAAGACAAGGTTTGGGGCCACTCTGTGCAAAACAAGCTGCACAGTGGAGGTAAGTATGATATGTTTGTTATTTTAAAAAAAAAATGTTGAACCTTTACAACCCCTTTAAGGGCTCATTCATATGGTGCTAAGATCTGTCCACCGTGCTGAGATGCTTTTTGCTGCTCCTGAATGCACCTTGAAGTTGCATGCAAGCAGCACAGAGATAGAAATGGATGCAGATGCAGCGGCTGCATGGACACAGTCACATCTTAAAATTTGACACGCAGGCAGGAGCAGATGCACGGATCTGAACACACACTGTGCTTTCAGATCTGTGGCACCTGCTCCGACTCGCATGTCAGATACCAGTGACACAAATACTGGAGATACCTGTTATGGTGACAACTGTTTGACAGGGTTTACTCCTGACTCGCAATAGATGTCTGCTTACTTATTACTGTGACTTCAGGACTGATGGAGAACTCTCTTCAGTGAGACACAGACAAAAAAAAAATTCTGACTCTATCTAAAACTAAAATAACAGTTTTATCTTTACATTTTTATATTTAAAGTACACATCTTATGTGAGAAATATGAGCATCAGCATTTCTGGCTTCCTTCTAAAATATGGTTGGCTCGCTGTATGTAGCTTAAATACCTGATGCCGCGTACACAAGGTCGTTTTTCGGCATGAAAAAAAATTAAATTTTTTAAAACGTCATTTAAAATGATCGTGTGTGGGCTTCACATCGTTTTTCGGCTTCTGAAAAATGCCAAAAAAAAAATTCGAACATGCTGCATTTTTTAATGTCGTTTTTTAAAATGTCGTTTTTCGGGTTGTAAAAAATGATTGTGTGTGGGCTAAAACAAAGTTTTAAACCCGCGCATGCCCATAAGCGAGTTATGAGACGGAAGCGCTCGTTCTGGTAAAACTACCATTCATAATGAAGTAAGCACATTCATCACGCTGTAACAGACAAAAAAGCGCAAATTGTCTTTTACTAACACGGAATCAGCTAAAAGCAGCCCAAAGGTGAATAGAACTTCCCCTTCAGAGTGCCGTCGTACGTGTTGTACATCACCGTGCTTTGTTCATCATTTTTCAAAAATGATGGTGTGTGGGCAACATCGTTTTTAATGATGAAGTTGGAAAAACTTTGTTTTTTGGACATGCTGAAAAATGTCATTTTTTTTCATGCCGAAAAACGACCGTGTATACGCGGCATTAGAGTCAGATCTGGAACAAATAGGCACCAAGTGAAGGTCAGAGAAAAGAAGAATTCCTTATCTCTATACTTTTTCTGAGTTAGCAATTGGAAGTATTGAAGTCCTAGCATCCATTAAGGCAGCCAGGCAAGGCAACAAGCCTGTTCATAAGGAGAGCTCAGCAATGGTGTCCTACACACACACTGTAACTCATAAAAAGGTTTATTTCAAGGTGGACAGTAATTCTTTCAAATGAAAAAATAACTCTGTGTAAGCACGTGTCTTGTTCCTAAAGAGTCAAAACCACTCAACCAGTCAAACTTATTACTATGAACTAGATGGTGAAAGACTAGTAAAAGAATATCCATACTCTTATGCAGCCAGCCCTATTGCACAATTCTGTACACCCAATACCACTTCCTACCACTGCCACCTGAACTGCTAATATTCACTATTTCTCATTTAAGCCCACATTAATACCTTCCCTCCTGCTCATCAAACCACAGAAAAGGGAATTCCAATACGAGGTCCATGATTGACAACCCCAAACTTGTCCAGTGTCTTTGTCTCTTCAAGCTTATAGCACAGACTCTTCTTTGATTTCCACTTTTCTTACATTCGGTCCTAGCAACGTTGATATACATAAGCTAACCTTTGTAAGTGATGTGCCCACTTCAAGTGTTTGGGTTAGAGGGTCTGTGGGTAAGGAGGGGAGTGAGCATCAGGTAATAAGGCTACCTAAGTGAGACGTGATGAATGTTTCCAACAGTTTCTAAAATGCTTGGTATTGCAGACAAAAATGTTCAAACTTGCTTGGAATGTTGTCTTTTTATTTCCAACAGTCATTGGCCTATGGAGAAAAAAGAACCAGGATTTCACTCTGCTAACACCTTATTGGTCTGATAGTTTTAGCTGTGTGGTAATGTGTTCAAATATTTCACTTCCAGTTCTAATGAAAAATCTGCTAGTCCTTTGATTATATACTATAGCTTTAGTCCTCACTAATGACATCTCAAGAACATCCTAGCTTTGTTCTACTAAATCCAACGGTTTTCACGTAACAAATGTGACAAAGGTTTAACATGTAAGCCTCCTGAATGGTTAAGAATTGTGATGGAGTCTTATTACAGAAGGGTTGGAATGGTCAACAATAGACCTGCCATTGGCACCCTTTCCACCATCAATATTTTCACAGGCCTGGATTGACTCCCTTTGCCGCCCCAAGGCCGGGTCCTTCAATGCCGCCCCCCCCCCCCACACACACACACACCATCACATAGGGGGCCTTGATCCAGACCGGCCCAGGGCACAACACATCAGGGTACAGTGCACATCAGGGCACGGTACAGAGCTCAGCACATCAAGGCACAGCACATCATGGCATAGCACATCAGGGTACAGGGTACAGCACATCAGGGTACAGCACATCAGGGTACAGGGCACAGCACATCATGGTACAGAGCCCAGCACATCAGGGCATGGGGCACATCAGGGCACAGCACATACAGGGCACATCACATCAAGGTACAGTGCACAGCACATCAGGGCACACCACATTGAGGCACAGTGCATCGGGGGACAGCGCACATCAGGGCACTGGGCAGAGGGCACATCAGGGAACAAAGAACATCAGGGCATGGGGCACATCAGATCACATCAGGGCACATAGCACATCAGGACACATAGCACATCAGGGCACATAGCACATCAGGGCACATCAGGGCACATAGCACATCAGGGCACATAGCACATCATGGCACATCAGGGCACATAGCACATCAGGGCAAGGGGCACATCAGGGCACGGGAAACATAGCAACATCAGGGCACATGGCACATCAGGGCACATTGCACATTATAGGGCACATCGTTTACCAGCCAGCATGCAGAGTAGCGCAGAAAGCGTGTGTAATAAGTTCTCTCTCATGTCACTCTGCTCCCCAGCGGCCTCTCCTCTCTTCTCGCCCATCCCAGATAAATGTCACAAGAAAATCTCGATCTACCCGTCAGGCACGAGCTGTCGGCGTTTGATGGATAGATCGCCGCGGACCTCCGATCCAGGAGGTCCCCATCCCGGTGGTCCCGATGGCCAGTCCATCCCTGCCCCCTGTTGCCATGGCACTGGCGCCGTCCCTGCACCCACTGTCGTCCCGAGGCCTGGCCTTGGTGGTCTTGTCTGGAAACCAGCCCTGTCTCTCCACCTACCCTTCTACAACCCTGAAAGTGGCTTTAATACTCATTGTACTGTTGGAATACTTGTGCTGTTCTCCTTTTTGTACTGTTTGGAAAGACAGTTTTTATTACATAATGCAAAAGTTCTTTTATGCTTTTTGCTATGATCATTTCACAAAATTCAATTTCTAAATAAAATATTTTTCTTTTGCTAAAAGTACTAGGAATTCAAAACAGACAGACTACAAACATGACCTTCACTGGGGCTGCTGTTTCCCTTACAATACATTTAAAGATAGGCTTTTTGCTTTGGAGCCTGAAAACTGTTGAAGGCTAATTATTATAAGGGGATCTGTCAGTGCTGTCGCTTTGCGGAAAGGTTTAAAACAATCAGATTTTTTTCATTCTTGCATAACCTATAGATTAGAAAGTTTATTCTAGGTACTTAAAGAGAAATTTTAAATACCTTAAAGGATACCTACAACAACACAGATAAGAGGGCATGCTTTGTAGCTGAACTAAAAAAGGTTTGCAGTCCACATACGGAAGGGGTTCTTGACAGTAAGAGCTGTGCAAATGTGGATAAGTCTTTCACCATAGTTATTTATAGCCAACTCATTAAACTGTTACAAAAAGGCTGGATGTTTCAAAATGCACAAAATATAATTGCCTATTAATATTTATATGAATAACACTGTAGATTGTTAATCCTGTGGGTATTTAATTGCCTTTGGGGACCACACATTGTTACAGCAAATTGAATCTTGTTTCATATGGTTTTTCTTTTTTTTTGCCTTTCTCTGGATTAAGTGTAAGTTTAGGGTTCTAAGGATGCGCTATTTTAATGTACAGTAAAACCTTGGATTGAGAGTAATGGCGCTTACACACGATCGGAATTTTCCACAAAAAATGTTCGATGTGAGCTTTTGGTCGGATATTCCGACCGTGTGTATCCATCGGACATTTGCTGTTGGAATTTCCGACAACAAATGTTTGAGAGCTGGTTCTCAATTTTTCCGACAACAAAAGTTCTTGTCAGAAATTCCGATCGTCTGTATGCAATTCCAACTTACAAAAATCCTACGCATGCTCGGAATCATTGAACTTAAAGTGGAGTTCCACCCATTTTTTTATGTTTGTCTGTGCTGCATGCTCTAATCTCATAGTGTTCAGAATGGACAATTTTTATTTAATTTGTTGCTTGTAAATACCTTTATTTTGTAGTCCTTCATTACTTCCTCCTCCTTATTTGCCTAGGCTATTTGCAAGGGTTTCTGGGATAGGCATCATGTTTCCCAGTAGTCCTTGCAAACCTGACTGAAACCTATTACATTGCTTGTGCACTGAGCATGTGCGAGATATGCAAAGCTGAAATCCAGGAAGTCATACAGTCTGGCTTCATGATGCCCACACTTAAGATGGCCACGGTCTATTTCTAGATTATAAACTACAAGATTATAAAAATACAAATCTAAATGCTGTAACAACCTAACAAAACGGATCTTAGTTTACAGACTAACTTTACTAGAATACATTAAGCTTGTGTATTACAGGGGTATTTATATTTAAAACGTGAAATTATGGGTGGAACTCCCCTTTAAAGCGGGGTTCCGGGCATAATTTTTTTTTTTAAAGCTAAAATTAATCACATTAAATAGTCCCTAAAACATATTAATAGCTCCCCAATCATTCCAGAAATCATTGCAAACACTTGCCTTATATCCTCCAGCTCATGTTGTGGCCGTATCCATCATATGTGTGGGCATGTAAAGCCCAGTTCCCTTTTCTTTCTGGTTTTCAGGGAGAGGTGCATGCTGGGAGATTTTGGGGCACAGTAATGCCCAGAGACTCCTGGGAAATGAGTGTCATAATTTCCCAGGAGGCAATGGGGTCTTAGGACAGGAAGTTGAACCACCTAGAACCAGGAACTAGGCAGATTACGAAATGCCTAGAAACAGACAGATAGAAGTGAGTAAAACATTTTCATTTATTTATTTATTTTACTTTAAAGGCAAGCTGTTAATAGAAAGTTCATTTTTAGGGTGGAACTCCGCTAAATACGAGTGCTTTGGATTACAAGCATGTTTTGAATTAATTATGCTTGCAATCCAAGGTTTTACTGTATTTATTTTTGTCTTTTGGCTGAACTAATTTTTTTTTAATCTATTTAAACCTTGTTAAGACCTCAGATCTGCTGATCAGCTCCTCCAAATGTTGGAGCCTACACTATCTAGAGTCCACCAGTTGGATGATGGTACTGTGCGTTCATAGATTGAATTGAATAAGTTACATAGTTACATAGTTAGTCAGGTTGAAAAAAGACACAAGTCCATCTAGTTCCACCACAAAAAATAAAAAAACAAAATAAAAAACACAGTAAAATCCTATACACCCAACTCCATACCCACAGTTGATCCAGAGGAAGGCAAAAAACCCCAGCAGAGCATGATCCAATTTGCTACAGCAGGGGAAAAAATCCCTCCTGATCCCCCGAGAGGCAATCGGATTTACCCTTTATCAACTTTACCTACAAATCTTAGTACTCAGTTATATTCTGTACATTTAGGAAAGAATCCAGGCCTTTCTTAAAGCAATCTACTGAGCTGGCCAGAACCACCTCTGGAGGGAGTCTGTTCCACATTTTCACAGCTCTTACTGTGAAAAAACCTTTCCGTATTTGGAGGTGAAATCTCTTTTCCTCTAGACGTAAAGAGTGCCCCCTTGTCCTCAGTGTTGACCGTAAAGTGAATAACTCAACACCAAGTTCACTGTATGGACCTCTTATATATTTGTACATGTTGATCATATCCCCCCTTATTCTCCTCTTCTCAAGAGTGAATAAATTCAGTTCCTCTAATCTTTCCTCATAGCTGAGCTCCTCCATGCCTCTTATCAGTTTGGTTGCCCTTCTCTGCACTTTCTCCAGTTCTCCGATGTCCTTTTTGAGAACTGGTGCCCAAAACTGAACTGCATATTCCAGATGAGGTCTTACTAATGATTTGTACAGGGGCAAAATTATATCTCTGTCTCTGGAGTCCATACCTCTCTTAATACAAGAAAGGACTTTGCTCGCTTTGGAAACCGCAGCTTGGCATTGCATGCCATTATTGAGCTTATGATCAACTAAAACCCCCAGATCCTTCTCCACTACAGATCCCCCCAGTTGTACTCCCCCTAGTATGTATGATGCATGCATATTCTTAGCCCCCAAGTGCATAACTTTACATGTATCTACATTAAACCTCATCTGCCACTTAGTCGCCCAATTAGACAGAGCATTGAGGTCGGCTTGTAAATTGGAGACATCCTGCAAGGACGTTATTCCACTGCATAGCTTGGTGTCATCTGCAAAGACAGAAATGTTACTTTTGATCTCAGACCCAATATCATTTATAAATATATTGAAAAGTAAGTCCAGCATTTCACTTCAGCATGCTTTAAATGTGTGTATGCAGCATAGTATGTATTCAATAGGCAACATTAAGCACACAGTACCATATGTCTGGTAGTGCCAGACGTGGCAGAAATATAAACATTTCTAAATGGCAAAAATCGCAATCCTATATCTTCAATTGTATTCGTACATACACGTTTATATATATACAGTATCTATTTACATACAATGTCCTCCACAGACAATATTCTCCTTCTGAAAAGGACAATGGCCTTTGAAATAAATCACTTGGGATTTTTCATTCCATTATTTATTAGTTTGAAATATTAATAAGATGTGTACAAGTGCAGCCCCAAGGAAAACAGAAACAGTAACAGATTATCACAAATTCTTTACATGCAAAATAATGGTCTCCTGATGTAAATGTTTCAGTATTAGCTCTTTGAGAAGATGCAGCTTAAAGGAGTTGTAAAAGTAATTTTTTCCCCCCTAAATAGCTTCCTTTACCTTAGTGCAGTCCTCCTTCACTTACCTCATCCTTTCATTTTGCTTTTAAATGTCCTTATTTCTTCTGTCTGTAACTAAACACAGTAATCCCTGGTGTGGAGAAAGCCTCTTGAGGGGGCGAGCAGGAGTGTCAGGACGCCCACTAACACACAGCTCCTTTCTCTATCTGCAAAGTAGAGAGCGTCCTGACTCTCTTGCTCGCCCCCTCAAGAGGCTTTCTCCACACCAGGGAGAAAGCCTTGCATTACTGTGTGGAGTTACAGACAGAAGAACGGGAAGTGAGGATTTCTCAGAAGAAATAAGGACATTTAAAAGCAAAATGGAAGGATGAGGTAAGTGAAGGAGGACTGCACTAAGGTAAAGGAAGCTATTTAGGAAAACAAATTGTACCTTTACAACCCCCTTTAATTAGGTTAGAAGCTGATTGGTTTCTCTGCAGAATTGTGACACATTTTTCCCCTTGTGTCAGTGTGTTTTAGGGAGGATAAAAAAATGAAATACTCACTATTGTTTCTGGACCTTACTACGGGTACAAACAACAAATAACATACACACATGTGGCATTGCTGCGATCGTCAGGAGTTTTTTTTTGTATTTTTGGTTGTTCTTTGGCGCTAGGTCCTGGTAATAGCAAGAAATAAACAGCTGCATTTAATAAAAAAAAAGTATTTTTTACTGTTTTGGGACAATTTTTCTTTGAAAATAAAAAGAATTCAGCAGATGACCATTACCATTTACCACCAAATGAAAACACAATAACAAAGTAGTTGCAATGATATGTACAGTTTAAATAGAATGGAAAGGTATTTGGCCTGACCATGTGTATGCAAGGCAGGCTTGGGAGGAATCTCGTCGGGAAAAACAATGGGCTAGATTCAGATAGATTAGCGGATCTTTAGATCTGATTTACGATCCGCCGGCGCAAGTTTTTGAGGCAAGTGCTGTATTCAGAAAGCACTTGCCTCTAAAGTTGCACCGGCGGATCGTAAATCCCCCAGCGGAATTCAAATTCCGCGGCTAGGGGGTGTATAACATTTAAATCAGGCCCGTCAGCGCGCCGAACGAACTGCGCATGCGCCGTCCGCTAAATTTCCCAGCGTGCATTGCTCTAAATGACGTCACTAGGACGTCATTGGTTTCGACGTGAACGTAAATTACGTCCATCCGTATTCGCGAACGACTTACGCAAACAACGTGAAAAATTCAAAATTCAACCCGGGAACAACGGCCATACTTAACATAGGATACGCCGCATATAGCAGGGGTAACTATCTGCCGGAAAAAGCCGAACGCAAACGACGTAAAAAAAAAGACCTATGCGGAACCTGATTCTATGAATCAGGCACATAGATACGACGGACGGAACTCAGAGATACGACGACGTATCAGGATCGTATCGGCGTATTGGCGTATCTCTATCTGAATCCGGGCCATTGTTTTTTTTCCTGACGAGAAAAACAGCATAAGATTTTAATTTTCTCTAGAAAATGAAAAACTTTCCGTGATTTTCAAACCAGTTTTGAAAGTGGACACCTAGAATTTGATTGGCTGCCATGGGCAATGCACTTTACCTCTAAGTCACTGTGGTAAATGAGGCCTACAGCGTTCCTCATGAATACTGAACAAGTCCATGGAATGGCAAGCCTCCTCTGCATATAGGCAACCGGCATATAAACCCTTAGGCCTCGTACACACGACAGAGTTTCTCGGCAGAATTCAGCGAGAAACTCGGTCAGAGCCTGATTCTGCCGAGAAACTCTGTCGTGTGTACACTTTCGGCCCGAAGGAGCCGCCGAGGAACTCGTCGAGAAAATAGAGAACATGTTCTCTATTTTCTCGTTGTTCTATGGGAGCTCTCAGCCCGCCGAGCTCCTCGGCGGCTTCAGGGCTGAACTGGCCGAGGAACTCGATGTGTTTGGCACGTCGAGTTCCTCGGCCGTGTGTACGAGGCTTCAGCCTTGTCCTGTATAGATCTACCAATAAATAATAGAACAGTCTCATTCGGCGTGATAGATTTGGTCTAATTCTAACATGTACCAGCATTTTGTATGCACTTACTTCTAATGTGGTTGCTATGCTACAAGTACCCATCTTAAGGGTTGCCATGACGATACTAATATAAACCCTTTTTGTTGCTTATAAGCAAGCTATGTTTTCCTTTCCACTGCTTCTGGAGCTGTCTTGCTTTCACTATTTGGGAGCAGAACATGCATATTTGATATCTTACATCAAAGACTCATATATTCATAGCTGTCCACTGAAGCCAGTCATAAAATAAAGGTTGGCTGATCATCGGGATGGTTCGTCCTATTAGATTAGCTGAATCGATACCAGGGTACGGCAGTGTTAATCCTTTTTTTTATGTCCTAATTTACCTCGGCATTGACTGCATTGCTGAGGCTGTTGGGTTAGTTCCTTCTCAGAAATTATATCAATTTTGCTCTAACATGGTGAAAACATTTCCTTTGATGCCCGGAGCTAGTTTGCATTGTGCACTCCTAATTTCGATTTACCAAAAGGCATTAGGATTTTATTTAGCCTCTCTGTGATTGTAGAAAGAATATGAAATGACCCACGTCCTCTGTACTGCGTAAGCAAATGCAGTGCTTTGGAGACGGCTGCGAGAATTTGCCCCAAAGGGGGTTGAATTGTCTACAGCTAAAGGGGTCAGACATCCAAATGTGATGTTTCAATTCTTGGTACATACTGATGAGTTACATTGGCTAACTCTTTCTTTAATCCTTCGGGGGGCTCCAGGGGCGAGATCTGCCTGACGTAATACTGGCTCTCCTCCCATTGCTTCATAGTCATATTCCTTCTGCTGCATCTAGGTAGCCTCAATTCTCTTGTCAGTTTCTCCAAAATATCAGATTAAAATATAACTAAAGGCAATTTTCATTATGTTGCATTGAGATAGAGTGGTGAACAGATACATTCTCTAGACAGTGACACTGTTTCTTCCAGTTGTGGGACCTTAAAGTGGTTGTAAATCCCATGAAATTTGACCTAAGCACATATATCTGCAGTGTTTACTTAACTCTTTTCAAAGCTCTAAGTGCCAACTCGTCAAAATCTCCAATTACGTCACGTCCGGTTTCTATCCAGCAGCAGTAATTGCAGATTTTGATGCCTCTTTTTAATCAACACTGGCAGCATATACACTCTATACATTGATTTAGCTATTTTGATAGGCTAATCACTAAAAAGATTGTTGCTGCTTTGGAAGTGGCCAGGTTGTTGGTTAGTAGCAGGTGGAGTAACAATGACCACTCATTACTATAGTGTATATGCTGCCGGTGTTCATAGAAAAGAGACAAGTGGTCAAAATCTGCAATTATTGTTGCTGGAGAGAAACCTGAAGTGACATAATTGGGCCTGCCTTCAATTACTTGGTCACATGATACAATGCCGCAAGAAAATGCTAGGATCTCTTTACACCATGCGGCTCCTAAATGCATCATGAGGTGTAAGGACTCTTTCACAGGTTCGCCTGCTAGTTTTTTAGGCGGACCTGAACGGGCGCTCCGTGCTCCTCTATGGAGCCACGGATGTCAGCGGTGACATGCCCGCTGACATCCGACCCGCTCCGATCTGCCAAAGTGTGACGGAGGAAAAACCTACTTTTCCATCCGTCTGGCGGATCGGGTGAACACGGACAGATGGTCCGTGTTCATCCGATCCCCCCATAGGGGAGAGCGGAGAAAAGACAGGACGGTCCCTGCACAGTGTGCGGGGACCGCCCTGTCATCCGCCGGCTCAGCGGGGATCAAAGGAGCGATCCCCGCTGAGCAAGAGGAGGTTCACGGGGCGGATCATTACTGATTCGCCCCGTGTGAAAAGGGCCTAAGAAAACACCTAAACAAGGATAATGTTGACATAAGGTCATGCAGTAAGCACTGGTAGAGGGGGAAGTGGTTTAAGCACCAGCGATAAAAGTAGCCTCTAAGTGAAATATCATCTTTGGATGGACCGTCACCTTATGCTGCGCACACACAATCAGAAATTCTGACAAGAAAACTGTGGATTTTTTCAGACGGAATGTTGGCTTAAACTTGTGTTGCATACACACGATCACACACATCTTGTCAGAAATTCCTACCGTCAAGAACGCAGGGACGCACAACACGTACGACGAGCCGAGATCAATGAAGTTCAATAGGAAGTTTGGCTCTTCTGCTTGATTCTGAGCATGCATGTTTTTTTTGCGCATTGGAATTGCATACAGACGAGCAATGTTTTACTATCCAAAGTTAAAAAAATGTTTTACTATCCAAAGTTAAAACAACAAGGGCAGAAGATTTAATAGATGGAAAGTTGAAAAAAATTACTGAAGGTCAGCTTTAATATCTGCATTGAATGTAGCACAGTGGACAATTATGGAGGGCTAGGCCTCCTCTACCTCTCTCCCTAATGAGCATAGGGTGGGATATCCTTGGTCTACCATGGCACTATATAAATTTGTGTACAGCACACTATTAGGTTTTCAAATATTGGTGTTAGGTGTATAAGGACCATCTGGATTAGGTATATGACTCAAGATTGTGTTAATTTTTCCTACCCAGGAGATATAAGATTTAGAGTCTATCCATTTTCTTAGGTTGCTTTTATTATTGTTAGGCATTGTGCATGTACGTTGTACTTTATTTTGAATAGGTCAGATACTTGGGGAGTTAGGTAGATGCCGAGGTATTTCAATTTGGAGCTGGCTGTACAAGAAGAATGGTAGAAAGAAGTTGATGCCCACCACATCAGTGATTGAAACCAAAAAAATGAAAAAGTCCATCAGACCGTTTTCATCGGATGAACCGATCGTGGGTACAGGGCATCAGTCGTATTGTGGCTGAACTGGAGGTTAAGTGGAGTTGTGAAGGGAAGTAGAGAAGTGGAGATCCTGCCAAAAACCTCTAGTTCCATGAGCATGAACAGGATGAAGAGTCGTCTTGTTATTGCCAAAGGCTGCAAAGTTTTTTGTTCGACTGTAATGCCTTGTACACACAATAGGTGTGTGGACCCCATTGGACTTTTTTCCGTCGGAGTTTAGAAATAGAACATCTTTTATTTTTTTCTGATGGAAAAAAATCCTATCGGAAATTCTGATCGTCTGTGTGGATCTTCGACGGAGAAAAAAGCATGCATGCTCAGAATCAAGTCGACGCATGCTCAGAAGCACTGAACTTCATTTTTCTCGGCTCGTCGTAGTGTTTTACATCACCGTGTTTTGGACGGTCGGAATTTGGTCTTGACAGTGTGTATGCAAGACAGCTTGAACGGAATTCCATCGGATTTGAAAATTCCATCGGATTTTATCCCATCGGAAATTCCAATTGTGTGTACAGGGCATTAGGCTCGGTTCACACTGATGCAACATAGGATCCATCTTGTGAGATCCAAAGTCGGATGACATGTGAAATTCAATGTTTCCCTATGAGAGCTGTCTTAACTGAAGCCTCGTACACACGATCAGTCCATCCGATGAGAACGGTCTGAAGGACCGTTGTCATCAGTTAACCGATGAAGCTGACTGTTGGTCCATCGCGCCTACACACCATTGGTTAAAAAAACGATCGTGTCAGAACGCGGTGACGTAAAACACAACGACGTGCTGTAAAAAAACAAGTTCAATGCTTCCAAGCATGCGTCGACTTGATTCTGAGCATGCGTGGGGGGATTTTAACCAATGGTTGCGCCTACTAACAATCGGTTTTGACCTATCGGTTAGGAATCCATCAGTTAAATTTAAAGCAAGTTGGCTTTTTTTTAACCGATGGTTAAATAACCTATGGGGCCCACACACGTTCGGTTTTGACCGATGAAAACAGTCCATCAGACCGTTGTCCTCTGGTTAACCTATCGTATGTACGAGGCCTGAGACTACACAAGTCTGTCAGACTTTAGAAAAGGTTTCTGCACTACTTTGGTCTGACTTTGATACAACTTCAATGCCACAGAGTATAAAAAGTCACATCAAAGTCGTATCAAAGTCTGACTCCAAAGTTGCACAGAAAATCGCACGAACTGAACCTTAACATGACATTTCCAAAACATACCAAAACTTTCATCTTTGGAAGATCAAAGATCAGGGGCTACTTCAGTCTTCAAAGCTAGATATCACCAAAGTGCACATACCCTTTAATAACCCCACTTTTTGGTATGTATCAATGGCATTACAGAATAGACAAAGATAGCAGTCTGCTGAAAGCCTTCTGAACTGCAAAGCGTGGTATAGGTAATTAAAAAAAGGGACTGTTTATGTAATCACGAAGGATAAGCAGCATTTTGGGCGTGACATGAAATGATTGTAATTAAATCTGACATAAGTTTCTAAAAGTCAAAACACTGATTCACCCTAAGACAAAACAGGAGACTTGGGAACAACAGCAATTCAACAATTTTCTCCGCTCTCGGTTTGGCTTTGTTTTTCTGTATAACCAGCATCCAACAAATGTAATTAGAATCGCATCTGACCCAGCTTCCGTCTTATGATTAGTCATCCACTCTTACTTAAGC
This sequence comes from Rana temporaria, assembly GCF_905171775.1. NCBI lineage: Eukaryota > Metazoa > Chordata > Amphibia > Anura > Ranidae > Rana > Rana temporaria. Next base: position 185,214,715 of record NC_053494.1, on the reverse strand, counting down.
TGCTGCAATACATTTTCTTTCAAGCTGTTCATAAAGAAGAACTCTTCCTTAACTTAAAATAATTATTATTTTTTATTTAATGAAGAGCAGTTCAGATTAATAAATATAAAAATATTATAAGTAAATAAAACCCTAACTGAAAAAGTGAGTTTGCTAACCACTTGACCTCTGGAAGATTTAGCCCCCTTCACGACCAGTCCACTTAGTGCGATACGGCACTGCGTTACTTTAACTGACAATTGGGCGGTCATGCAACGCTGTACTCAATTTACATTCCTTGTCATTCTTTTCTCACCAATAGAGCTTTCCTTTGGTGATATTTGATCACCATTGCGCTTTTTTTTTTTTTGCTCTATAAACCCAAAAAACTGACAATTTTGAAAACAAAAAACAATATTTTTTACTTTTTACTATTAAAGCATATCCAGTAAAAAAATCTAGCTTCTTCATACCGCCACCTGCTGTTTAAGGCTGCAGTTTGCAGTCCGTTGTCCAGTACTGTTTTTATCACCAGTTCAGGTGCGATTCAGGTGCAAATTTTTACTTGCATTCACACCTAAACTGCACCCAAAATCGCACAAGGCCCTTTTTAGAAACGGACTGCAGTCGCCCCAGACATGTGTGAACCAGCTCCATTGAAAGCCAGTCCGGTTCACATGTTATACAAATCTGATGCGGTTAAAAAATGCATCAAATGCGCATATATGGAAATTAAGTCTAAAGATTGAGATTTTGTAAAGGTTATTGGAGAAACTTTACTGCTGATCTAAAATCAGGTTTCTCTATCTTCAGCCACTTGTCACTTGACTCGCCAGGCTTCACAAGTTTGTTGCACAATTGCAACAATTCCGCATTGCATGATGCCAATCAAATTTCTTTGCATACGTTCTGCAAGTCTGCTGCAAGTTCTGGTTCAGTTATGTTGTGCAAAAGTCATCCAACCACAGGGGTCACTGTGGCTGAATTATCATGCCGTACACTTACAGAGCTCTTGCTGTAGACTCACCACTGCAACTTTGTTCTTGCTAGAGACTTGCCACGCAAATTTGCTACAAATTGGAAAAAGTGTCAACTAGAACTTGTGCTTCAAGTGCTCTGCAAGTGTACAACTTGCCAGTGAAAATTCAACACTGTCACACAATTGTGGCAAGTTATCCTTGCTATCTGGGTCTACAGTGGGAACAACCATAGATGGATTGAAATTTGTGTAGTCCTTGCAGAAGTGGCCGAGTTTTGACCCATCTTTGGCCAGCTTAAAGCGGTTGTATACCCCAAATTCTGACTTTGCATTTAATTTTGTATTTAGTTAATTAAAATTAATTGCCATTGTTAATTTTTACTCTACCTGCCTCCTATCCCAGTTATCGATATTTAGCCGAGCCATGACGTCTAACACGCATGCGCCGTATCCGGCAAGCCGAGACCCGGCCGGAAAAGTTCAGTGTCTATGTCGGGGCTGCGTAATTTCCTGTTTTAGATGTCAGCCCCGACATCCCGCGATGCTTCCTCTGGGATCATGTGACTTGTACGTCACAGGGTGGAGGAGAGACAGAGGTGTCCTATCATCTCGATAGAACAGCGCTGGCCGCGCTCACAGCAAGAGGCGGAAAGGGGCGGGTGTCAGCAGAGATTTTGTTTAGTTGGACATTTCGATAGAACAGCGCTGGCCGCGCTCACAGCAAGAGGCGGAAAGGGGCGGGTGTCAGCAGAGATTTTGTTTAGTTGGACATTTCGATGAACATCGCTGGCCAGCACAGAGCGGGGGGACCCATACTGATAGAACAATGGGCTTGTTACTAAGACGCATGCGCGGGATTACCGAGATGAGAACGTACTGATGATGTCAGAAGAACATGGTGGGTGTGCTGTGGTGTAGTAGCTGATCCCTAAAAATCACTGCTTGATGGCTAGGTGTGTGGCTAAGTGTGTGACTATGTTATGTGTGCACAACCCACCTATAGAGGTAAGAATGGACCCAGATAGCAAGGATAACTTGCCACAAATTTGTGGCAGTGTTGAATTATAAGTCTGTAAACTTGCTGCACATTTTCACTGTCAAGTTGTACACTTGCAGAGCACTTGAAGCTCAAGTTCTAGTTGACACTTTTCGAATTTGTAGCAAATTTGTGTGGCAAGTCTTTGGCAAGAGCAGAGTTGCAGTGGTGAGTCTACAGTAAGAGCTCTGCAAGTCACAGTGCCCCCAGTGGTGGGATGACTATTGCACAACATATCTGAACCAGAACTTGCAGCAGATTTGCAGAATGTTTGCATAAAAAGTTGATCTGGAGTCATGCAATGCGGACTTGCTGCAATTGTGCAACAAACTTGTGAAGCCCAGCAAGTTTAGCAATAGCTTAGTACACATACTGAGATTATCGGACAAATGATCGTCCGTTTCTTTTTTTTTTTGCATGCTAATCTCAGATCAAATCTGAAGAGTTTACTAAAGTCACAAAATTCTCGTACGGCAGAATAAAAATATTGAAAGTGATGTTGTGTGTTGTAATGCATTTGTATGTCATTTTTAAATAACAGCTGCAAATCATATGATCTGGCATCATACGGAAAAAAAAAAATTGTGCATGTCCGATCAAATAATATCAAAATGAACTGTCCTGATCGGCTCTCGAAAGCTCTGTGCTAACGATCTGATTATTGTACGATCGTTTCGAAAGCGGTTATTCTTGTACGATTTTCTGATCGTGTGTACGGAGCTTTAGCATATCATTTTCAAACTTGCATCTCAATTGCTTGCAGGCTGGGGAAGGGAAAATGGGGGAGGTCATCTTTATTGCACATGCAGTAATGCAAAACATTGGTTTATTTCCTAAAACTGGAGAATGCAAAATATTATGCAGCTGTGCATGGTGGCCAATCAGCTTCTAACTTCAGCTTGTTCAATTAAAGGGTTTGTAAAGGATTTTTTTTTTTTTTTATCTTACGTAATAGCTTCCTTTACCTTAAAGCGGGGGTTCACCCCAAAAAAATTTTTTTAACATTACATTCAGCCGAGTTGTCAGAATGACAATCGGCTGTGTTTTTTTTTTTATCCCCGTACATACCGTATTTTCACCGCCGCTTCCGGGTATGTCTTCTGTGGGACTGGGCGTTCCTAATTGATTGACAGGCTTCCGACCGTCGGATACTGCGCGTCACGAGTTGACGAAAGAAGCCGAACGTCGGTGCGCAGGCGCCGTATAGAGCCGACTCGCAGTCCGGCGTCTTTCGGCAACTCGTGACGCGCTGTATGCGATGGTCGGAAGCCTGTCAATCAATTAGGAACGCCCAGTCCCGCAGAAGACATACCCGGAAGCGGCGGTGAAAATACGGTATGTACAGGGATAAAAAAAAAAACAGCCGATTGCCATTCTGACAACTCGGGTGAATGTAATGTTAAAAAAAATTTTTTGGGTGAACCCCCGCTTTAATGCAGTGCTGTTTTCATGTCCTCATTGTTCGTTTTTGCTCTCAAGTTGCTGTAATTCTTCTCTGATCTCCACACTTCCTGGTTGTCTGTTTCCTGATAACCACATGGTTGGGAGCTTTCTCTCTGTGGTCACTAACTTCAAGGAGATGTGATTACTGTGTGTCTAGTTTCTAGTTTCGTTTTCCAAACCATCACTGCTCTATGGCTCTGTAAGGCAGAGAGGCAGGAAACAACATGCAAAAACAAAACTAGAAACTACAGGTACATTATATGATTGATTTTTATCTATTTTTAATAGTTTTTAAAAGGAATCAGTTAACTATTATATCTCTATACCCTGTAAACAGTCATTTCAGCAAAAAAAAAGTTTTTTTTATTTACAACCCCTTTAAGCTTTGACAATAAAACCTGCAAGCTGATTGGTTTCTATGCAGAGCTGCACCAGATTTTGCACACTCCAGTTTTAGGAAATCAAAGCCATTGCATTAGTCAGAATTGTCCCTTAGCAGGTAAGCTATGGCCTGTGAATCAGTACAAGCACAACATTTTCATACAGTCTAGCTTAAAAATTATGAATTTGCCTTGTCCTGTAAATATAAGTGTGAAGATTACTGTCAAATGCAAATCTCCCTCTTTGAATATTCCTAAGACGTTGGCGGTGGCAGAGGCGCGTATCTGTCTCACGAGCGGTTAAACCCACCCTGAATATTCTGCACTTGAACTTGCAAAAACCCTGCATGAAGTGTCTTAAGTTGATTGACTCTCAGCCGACATATTTGTTGCCACATATCAGGCGATCATTTATTTTCAGGATTCGGCTTTCCTGAATGTATAATATGTATAAATCTCATAAGAAAGATGCGGGTGGAATATGTCTGATGTATGCAGATCATTTGGGCTGTTGAGTCGTTTTGACTAATGACAGCTCTAAATCATTTATGCAAAATGATAGCTTTCTTTTTCTCCAAGTACAGCTCTAAGTACATTTAAAAATCAATCAAGCTGTGCTTGTACTGGCCTACCTTCATGAACGCTAGGTACTACACAACGTACATTTTTGACACGTTTAATTAGCTAAATCTAATATTTACAGTCATCTAGCAATCTATTTACACAGAAAGTGTGTCAGTGATCCGCGTCTTAATTACAATGTAATATAATATTCATAGCCCTAATAACCATCTTCATTTTAACAATTACATTGTTTCGCGCTCCCTCTGGGATTTTCCATGATTGACCTAAATATTTTCTTCTTGAATGTGTCAACAGGAAATTGGAAGAGGCATAACCCATTTGAGTCGCTTATAAACTGGCTCTGAGCATTAAGGAGTAACTACATGACAACATTGCTCTATAGGGCTCCGTGAATTTATCTAGCCACCGGCCATGCTGCCTGCCGCTATACATATGGAATAAAACATATAAGGCCACAAATAGCATCAAGATACCTCGCAGGGATATGTGTTCTTTTATGAGGGGTGATAATGAATTCAGGAGATAGATAGATAGATAGATAGAATAATAGATAGATATATATAAAGATAGATAGCTAGATATAAAGATAGATAGATAGATAGATAGATAGATAGATAGATAGATAGATAGATAGATAGATAGATAGATAGATAGATAGATAGATAGATAGATAGATAGATAGACAGTAGGAGGGATAGATTGATAAATAGACACAATAGACCAAATTCAAGGATATTTTTTTCAACCATGTGACTAATTAAATGTGACCATGTGACCAATTTAAAATTAAAAATAAATGTTCCTTAACCCCTTAACGCCCGCCGGGGCTTAAGTGGTTAAAAAAGAAAAAGGGTTCGATAGATATATAGATAAATCGACCCTGATCATCTAGCAACAGTTCACATCTTGGTTCAAGTCACTGTTTGGCACAGGAGCACTTTATATTGATATTTATACTTATTTATTTATATTTAGATTTAAATTTATTAATATTTATTCAATTCTACACGTTTGTATTATATTGCCTGTGAGATTTTATCAGCACCACGTCACATGGTGTTAGCACTTTTTGTATGTATGTATTCACTTTAGCGCTAATCATTTATTTATATATACACATGACAACATTGCTCTATAGGGCTCCGTGAATTTATCTAGCCACTGGCCATGCTGCCTGCCGCTATACACATGGAATAAAACATATAAGGCCACAAATAGCATCAAGATACCTTACAGGGATATGTGTTCTTTTATGAGGGGTGATAATGAATTCAGAAAATAGATAGATAGATAGATAGATAGATAGATAGATAGATAGATAGATAGATAGATAGATAGATAGATAGATATTCACATTCATGGTGTAACAAAGGCGGTAGCATCGCTTAGCCCAGTTTAACCGTAAGATCTCAATGATCCAAATTTTCGATATTGGTGGTGATTGTTTCCTGTCCATGGGTAACTAAAGTCCTATTGTAGATCTATACTTTTATTCCTAACTTTCCTGTAAGTTAAGTTTCTGATCACAGCACCTAAGTAAAGCGCTGTATTCCTAATCTTTTCACCGACAATTCTATTTCAATAGCTCCCTCTGAATTTTATCTCTTGTTTTTCAGCTACATAATTTAAATTTCGCTATTATCTTTGCAGATATGATAGGAAAGGAGAAAACAAACATTTCTGGGAAATAAAACAATAGGATATGCTTTGCTTTGAGCAGACAAGTTGTTTGATTGTGTATACCTACCGTATACTTACAAGCTTGGTTCCATTAGACTTAGGTAGACATAAGGTGCTGAAGATTGTACATTCTACTCTGAGTTGCGGAGATTCTAATGTATTATCTCCAGCTGCTCTATTCATTTACCCTAGAGCACATTACTGTATCAGCGCAGCACCCGATACATTGATAAGGAAAGCAAAAAAGATTAAACCATTGTGCTGTTTACTAAGCCGTATCTGTATAGAAAATGAATCGGGTTTTGTTATCACAATATGGCTTATTTGGCATTAATATAGATGTTCCCTAGCTGCTTATTATATTTGAATTGTGGTTTATCTAGCACACCTAGCTATAATGCATCTGAAGTTCTGAAATGGAGTTCTAACTTGTTCTTCAATAGCGCTGTTGCAATAGCAGCTCATAGGCTGGTTAAGAGCAACAGATGTTTGATTCTGAAATTACCGACAAGATTGCCCTTTTCCCCAGCTATTTGTCATATTTAACCACTTGCAAACCTGCCACAGTACGTATACTATGACGGGGCGGCTTCTACAGGCACAGAAACGCACCTGTAGGTTGCCACTTGTCTCTGGGTTTCGGGCGCATGTCCCCTCCCGCCTACTCCCTGTGATTTGACACAGCGGGAGTTTGTTAGCAGATCCATGCAAATGTTTCACGGCCAGGACCTGCTGATCGGCTGTGTCAAGTCACAGCACAGAGCTCTATGTTGACAATCAACACAGGGCTCTGTACAGAGGGAGCGATCACTTTGTTCTGTTTTTTTCTGAAAAGTAGAGAATGGTTTCATTGGCTTTTGGATTGAGGCTTGCAAACTTGATCCAGCCAGCTGTTACAGATAGGACACGTCAACCTCAGTCCTGCCTCAATTCATGCCTTTTCATCCAGATTGTATTACAAATACTTGGTCAAGCCCTGAAGAAGGGGGGAGTCTCTTTCCCTGAAATGCATTGTCTGTATCTGAGATCTTAGCAAATAAACATTTTAACCACTTAAAGTAGTTCTAAACTCTCTAATCAAACTTTTGGTCATTCTAATCTACATTACTAATGCTGTTGATGGCTGCCTGTAAAACTTGACTTACTTGTATAATCTTCCTATAATCCGTTCTGTAATTTTACGTCATCGGCGCATGCGCAGTTATTCGTCAGGTTCACGGTGCGCTATGTGTGCCGTTTTCTTAACAACAGTATTTCCAATTAAAACGGCACAGCTAGGAAGGCTCGCGGGACTGTGCCTTCCTTCTCAGCTTCCTGATTCTCCGCATGTGACTGTGAGATGTCACACAGGGGGAGTGAACCAAGGCATCTCACAGAAATCACATACAGCGGAGCATTGAAGCATTGAACTTTCTCGGCTCGTCGCAGTGCTGTACGTCACCGCGTTCTTGACGGTCGAAAGTTCAGAGAACTTTTGTGTGACTGTGTGTATGCAAGCCTAGCTTGAGCGGAATTCTGTCAGAAAAACCATCCAAGGTTTTTCAGACGGAAAATCCGATCGTGTGTACGCAGCATTAGAATTGGTAAGCTGCAATATAGGTGTTTGCTTTTGAGTTTATTATCGCTAATAAGGGGTGAAGAGTACTCTTCTTCTTTGCAGCCTATAGTTTACTCCAAAACTCCTGACAAAACAGTGATAACCTTTGTGTATGTTATAGGGGGCAAAGGGATTTTAAGCAGAGGTGAAGGTTGTACTTTTAGCATCTTTTTGTTTTCAATCAAGTTGTGCCTAAAGGGGTTGTAAAGGTTTTTTTTTTTTTTTTCTAAATAGGTTCATTTAAGCTAGTGCATTGTTGGTTCACTTACCTTTTCCTTCGATTTCCCGTCTAAAGCCCTGTACACACAATCGGATATCTGATGGAATTTAATCCGATGGATTTTTTCGTCAGATATCCGATGAAGCTGACTTTCATCAGTCTTGCCTACACACCATCAGTCAAAAATCCGACCGTGCCAAAACGCAGTGATGTAAAACATAACGATGTGCTGAAAAAAGAAGTTCAATGCTTCCGCGCATGCGTCAACTTGATTCTGAGCATGTGTGGATTTTTAACCACACAGACAATCGTTTTTTTCTATCGTTTTTTTATCCATAGGAAAGTTTAAAACATGTTCTATTTTTTTTCACCAATGGAAAAAAAAAAACGATGGGGTCCACACACAATCGGTTTGTCCGATGAAAACAGTCCATCAGTCTGATTTCATCGGACAAACCGATCACGTGTACAGGGCTTAAATGTTTTTTTTTTTCCTTTGTCTGAATTTCTCACTTCCTGTTTCTCCTCAGTAAGCTTGCCACCATCATCCGAGCGGTGGAAAGTCAGTCAGAACAGCTTACTGAGGAAGAACAGGAAGTGAGAAATTCAGACAAAGAAAACAAAGAAAAAAAACATTTAGAAGGGAAATGGAAGGAAAAGGTAAGTGAACCAACAATGCACTAGCTTAAAGGAACCTATTTAGAAAATAAAAAAACGAACCTTTACAACCCCTTTAATAAAAGCCCCTTTGTGTCATCCAGAGACCATTAAAAAAAAGGTGACAAACAAAGATATATTCAAAGCATGACTATTTTCAAAAGCATTGGGGAAAATAAATAGCACATTTGGGAAAACTCATGCGATTTTCTAAAAAAGTGTAAAACATTAGCTAAGGTGTCATTATTGCAGAAAGAACAAGATCCTTTATAAGCCAATTTCTTCATTTACATCATTAGTGAACCAGCAGAATATGTGTACGTCAGCATGTGTAGGGTAAGTGGTGTTCTCACAGGGTATAATGTAACACATCAAGATTGTTCACTTAGTTAAGTGAATGTTCATTTGATTTAGAGTGAAGCAATGTACATTTTGAATACTCGATCATGTGTAAGGGAAAATAATTAGACAGGATTTCACTTTTTTAAATGAACAATTTTTATTTGTTTAGTAAGTCAACCCCATTATCAAACTAGGGCTGTTTCTGTTTTAGGGACTGTCATCCTAAAAAAAACAAAAAAAAAACATCAATTAACACAATTTATTGATTAATTATGTTTCTACTTTGGCCACCAGGAGCAAAGAGAAATACATAGGGGCAGATCCACAAAGATCTGCCCCGGCGCAGCGTATCTGAGATATGCTACGCCGCCGTAACTTACTTTTGTTGGTTTGAATCCTGAAAGAATTTGTGCCGTAAGTTACAGCGGCGTAGTGTATCTCTCGCGGTGTAACGCCTAATTCAAATTGGCGAGTAGGGGGAGTGTTTCATTTAAATGAAGCATGTCCCCGCGCCGAACGAACTGCGCATGCAGCGTCCCTAAATTTCCCGCCGTGCATTGCGCTCAATGACGTCGCAAGGACATCATTGTTTTGATGTGGACGTAAATTACGTCCAGCCCGAATTCACGGACGACTTACAGAAACAAATTTTTTTTTTTTAATTATACGTGGGAACGACGGCCATACTTAACATTGAGTACGCCACCAAATAGCTGCTTTAACTATATGCCAAAAAAAGCCGACTAGAGACGACGTAAAATAATGCGACGGCCGCTCGTACGTTCGTGGATCGTCGGAAATAGCTAATTTGCATACTCGACGCGGAAAACGACGGGAACGCCACCAAGCAGACGCTGAAGAATTGCATCTTAGATCCGAAGGCGTACGAAGACGTACACCTGTCGGATCTAACCCAGATGCAGTCGTATCTTGTTTTGAGGATTCAAAACAAAGATACGACGCGGGAAATTTGAAAGTACGCCGGCGTATTAGTAGATACACCGGCATACTCTCTTTGTGGATCTGCCCCATAGTATGTCCAGGTATGGAGAGCATGTGACTCACTCAATGTGACAGCAATGGTGTTTTATGATTGGCCACTCAGGCATCTAGTAACATCACATGGGGGTGGGGAGAAAGTCCTCACCTCTCTGTAAGCTGCAGGAGCAGTCCATGTGTAGGCTGGTGCCGTCTTTACTGCCCCACTGTAGGTGGCACTCGACTGAAGCGGCAATCCAAGAAGGGAAGGAAGTTTTGAGGAACTTAGTTCCCCCTTCACAAGGGGACAACTGTCTGATTGGACGCTGGCTCCCCATGTGAATTCATCAGCTGTCTTGGGCCAGGCAGAGTCTAATTAACCACTTCACGCAAATCACGTACCCGTACGTCGGTACTAAATACGAGGTTATGGCAGAAGCTAACTGCCATAACCCATAAGTGTAAAAAAGAGTCTCGGTCCTTAAGTGGTTAAGACTCGGGCTCCTGGGTTTGGCATGCTTTATGTGAGTGGCTAGTGTAGAGACAGGCTCCCCGTCTGTCAGGGACAGTGCTTAGAGGTTCCAGAGGAGTAGAGACAGTGCAGGAACTATGTCTAGCTCTTGAGGAAGCCTCCCCTTTATGAGGGGACCAGCCAGGCCTCCTTGCAGACATTCTCAAGTCTTCATACCGCTGTTACAGTTCATAAGTGGCTCTGGATGGGTGCGCCTACCTGCCGGGCCTGTATAAGTTGTGTTGAACCTTTCTACAATATAACTTTTTTCCTTTGTTTTCATCGGAAGCAGCTACAAAGACACCAGAGTTCTGTCAGGATCAACAGATATGTTTCTTGCAGGCTAAAAAAAAAAACTTAATCTGAAAAATGATAACTAAGGCAACCACTATGTCTAATTATTTGAAGGCAAATGATTATATTATTTTTTTTTAAATGTAGGTATCCTTTAACCAGAGACAGCCTGGGATAGTACATTCATGTATAGGTAAAGACAATGGGGCAGATCCTTGTACAGCGGCACATTTTATCTAAGATACACTACGCCGCCGTAACTTACTTTTTTTTTTTAATCCACAAAGAATCCACGTCGTAAGTTACGGCGGCGTAGTGTATCTTTGGCGGCGTAATGGCGCGTAATTCAAATGGCTGTGATGGCGGCGTGTTTTATGTAAATACGTCGTGACCCGATGTAAACAACGTTTTTTTAACTGCGCATGCGCCATCCGTGGGGGTATCCCAGTGCGCATGCTCAAAATTAACCCGGAACAAGCCAATGCTTCCGACGGTGACGTCATTCTACGCAAATCCCTATTCGCGAACGACTTACGCAAATGACGCAGGAAGGATGGCCATACTTAACATTGAGTACGCCTCATAACAGAAGCTTTAACTATACGCCGGAAAAAGCCGAACGCAAACGACGTAAAAAAAATGCGCCGGCCGGACGTACGTTCGTGGATCGCTGTAACTAGCTCATTTGCATACTCGACGCGGAATGCGACGGAAACGCCACATAGCGGCCGCCGAAGAATTGCAGCTTAGATCCGACGGCGTACTAAGACGTACGCCTGTCGGATCTAGCCGAGATGATGTCATATCTTGTTTTGTGGATACAAAACAAAGATACGACGCACAAAATTTGAAATTACGCGGCGTATCAAGAGATACGCCGGCGTAATACCTTTGTGGATCTGCCCCAATAGCTGCACCTGGAGAACCACTTTACATTCTGCTGGATGTTAGGCTGACAATTGCTCTTGCCTGTCTTGTAAAAGAGCAATTTCATGTTAGAAGATAAATTAGACTCAAAACTCCCATTTGGTTCAATTTAACAGACACCATAACCTGAAAGAGACCTCAGTGGCTACTTGGAATCCGGACTTATTCAATAGAAGTCAACCTTACCTCACCTAATCAAAGCAGCCTAGTGTAAAGTGCTGTGTGAGTATTCTACCGCAAAACTTCCCAGAGCCATGCGCTCTATCAAGAAAAATAAGATGATAAATGAGATTAGAACTGACAGATCTTAAGTCATTCACTGGAAACAACAGAGTTGCCTGAAAATTAAATGTATTTAACAGAAAAGTAGACTTGAACTTGCTAAAAAAGCTTATTAAAAAAAGGTGGCAAACCTTAAAATAAAAGAGTAATTAATTTAAAATCTTCTTAAAGTGGACTGTCTATATGGCATAGTTACATATTACATAGTTGATAAGGTTGATTAAAGACACCAGTCCACCCAGTTCAACCTGTGTGGGTGGGTGCTTGTATTTTGTTTCTACCACTTCCCATATACATGTATATTGTGCTCACTAAGATGCCAATCTAAAAAAAAAAAAAAAATTATCAACACTTCCAGCTAACACCACCAATTGTGGAAGGGAGTTCCACATCTTTACTGCTCTAACTGTAAAAAATCCCATTCATAGTCTAAAGTTACACTGCTTCATTCCCAACTTAATTGAGTGGCCGTAAAACTTCCTAAAGGAGAAATACAGCCAAAGCTATGTTTTCTATACTTCTCCTGTAGGTCACAGGAGTGCCAATTAGTTCTGCAGTACTGTGACATGTTTTCCGCAGACAGCAGTCTAAAGTCCATTGTTGGCTGACATCAGTCAGCCAGTCCAGGCTTGGGAAAGATCCTGACCATATGGTTGTGGTCCACGGCACCTGGCTTGGCCTCTCAGTAAACTACTGAGAGCCTGGGCCAGCCGATCCCACCCTTTTCACAGCCCAGGACCATCTGATCATTTTCCATCCTCAATTCCCCCAGAGGTTCTCTCCTTAGCATGTAATGTGCATATGTACTTTAGCTTCCAAGTGCATTACTTTACATTTTCCTACCTTGAACCTAATTTGTCACATCCCGCACCCACCCCTCTATTTTATTAAGGTCTTCTTGTTGTTATACCCTGTTGTGAAGTTATGTCACATGGAAGGTCCGATTTTTTGAAAGCTCACTGTCCCCTCCTCAACACAATTAAAGAGACCTTTAAAAACACAGATCACCCAGAAAAAAAGCTGCTGACCCTGGTTTCTGACGCCTTTACGAGGCATGGGTGACCGTCACTAGTCCTCACCACTGCCTCCTGGGTTAGCTAGTCACTCCTACAAAAGGGCACTGGGCTTCTCAGCAGAACAAGATGGCTGACTATAAACTTGACAGTCCTTTACCTAAGAACACTTACTCCAGCATACTACTTAGGAGATCTTACTTCACTGCCCAACTTTAGTACTCCTGTCACACCATCACTGTCACCACCATGACTAGGCCTCACTCTGAATAAGTCCCACTGTCTTTACTTGGTAGGCCGGGGCTGCAGTACCCCTTTGTGGCAGCAACCGATTAAATGAGAAGAAATCAATGTAGGTGGACTACTGATTCCAGCAAGTCCGATTGAAAATCCTGCCCGCCCTCCTGGCTGCAGCGACTTGACACAAACTCCCACAGTCTCTCCCTCTGGCTCTACATACAACTTCCCTGGCATGTCTCTTCCAGAGCTTTCCACTCACCGACACCTGTCTTGGATCCTTCTTGAATGACTTTACTCCGGACGTGCTAACCAACTGTCCTTCCAGCTCCTGTTCCAGGATACCTCTCCATGACTGTGTAAGGAGAGGCTCCCTCCCAGCTCCCGAGCTCCCAGAAAGGGGGTTCCCTCAGACATGACAGTCTAATACTTCATCATCCAGTTGACAACTCCTCCTCCAGCAGGCTAGTCATGGGTATATGTAGAAGACCTGCCCCCTGCCAATCCTAGTTCGGGATTGGTCAGAGCTCCTCAAATGCACCCTGTCACGGACACTGGCTGCAGGCACCTTTTCTGCCACATTCACCCTGTTATTTGTTATTGCTATATGAATCTTTTTGTTAAATTTTTTAGAGACTGTCTTGGATTTGCCCAAAGACTATTCTTAGTTGATAATTCTGAACAATACATTTACATTGAAAGTGCTGATCATATTGGCCTCCGGAGATGGGGTGTCTGGTCACCTAGGCTGTGCTGTGTTAATTAACATGCTAATTATATAGTTGTCTGCTAAAGGTGTTGAGAGAGGGGAGTGAGGAGTATCCATGAGTCAGCCCTACCTCGTTATCTAACACAGTGTGTTAAAAGTGTATAAAAAGTCTGTATTCTGCCCAATAAACCATGCTAGGTGCTACAAGCTATTCCCAGCTAGACTTGTATTCAATGCAGCTATAATATTATATATCCCTCTGATGGTCAGACTGGAGGAAGCAGTATTACCGACGGAAGCACTCAGCAGAGTGTGGGATAGGATCCGTCACACACCCCATGTCACTCCAGCTCTCTGCCCTTCCCCTTTTTCAGAACCTTCTCCCTGGAAACAGAGGAGGCACCCAAGAGCTGAGGCACATGTCAGTCACCTACTGTTACACTAAACCACTCCCCTGCCCCCAGATCAAAACAAACAGGCCAACCTCACAGCATAGGCCTGCTTATATTTACCTGTGCTGGCAGCTTACACAAAAGCCTACACTAGCACCTACCAATCTAAACCAGAGGGTGCTACACAAGGTTTTACTGTATTATGATGCATGCGCAGTGCATTTTAATTAATTCTGGATGCCACCCCATTGCAAGAATACAGTGCAAAGATACATGCCTGCCCTTACTGCAATGCACGTCAATGGAAGAAAAAAAAGCAACACACACACACAAAACCATATGTCTAGGTGTGAAGGGATATGTAGGTTCACTCTAGACTAAAATGGCTGTTCACACAGAACAATAGTCAACTGAGACGAGGTGTAAACCATTTCTCCCAGAACTAATAAAATATTCAGAGCCGCTAAAATGCCTTAAGTATTTCTAAATCTTTAAAACCTGGAACATTTTCTCCTTAAAAACATATTTGCCATGCGTTCTTCATTCTCGCAGTTATATTTAATTACCTTTCTTTCTGCTTCACTTTGCTGCGACTTCCAACTTTTGCCGGTTGCCATGGATGCTCTTGAGCCCCTAACGCTGACAGATCAAATGCGTTTCCGGAATCACCCTTATCTCTCTGTAACTGCCAGTCTTTCACAGTGCAGGTCACATAAACTTTAGGAGAGATGAATTAAATACATTCTTAGTACACCTGATCATATAACGGAATTAGAGAAGCTCCGTAGTGTGTGTTGTATGAAACCAGAAAGAATGAGATATGCTGAAAACAAAATGTAGGTCTAAAAAAAATGGTAATCAATTTATTTATTTCCTTGCGTTTTTTTTATAGCTGGTTAATATAAAAGACTTGCAAACCTTAAAGTGTTACTAAACCAAGTAATATGAAAATAGTTCACCCCCCCCCCCCCAATAGTGCCCACAGCTTATAAATCTTCTTTTTACATTAAAATATTGCCACTATATACCTTTTTGGATGATCTGTATACCATGGTTACATGATACACTGCAGTTTCTCCAGTGCTGAGAGTTCAGGTGGGAGAAGATTTCCACTGCAGCCTGTATACACGCCCACATGTGTGATGCCAATATCATGTGACCTGGCTAGTAAATGTTCTCTTCAGTAGGGATGATCTTCGAGTTCGACATTGCCTGTTCGCCTATTCGGCGAACAACGAACAATTAGGGGTGTTCGCGGCAAATTCGAAAAGCCGCGGAACACCCTGTTAAAGTCAATGGGAGAAATCTAAAGTGTTAATTTTAAAGGCTAATATGCAAGTTATTGTCCTAAAAAGTGTTTGGGGACCTGGGTCCTGTCCCAGGAAACATGTATCAATGCAAAAAAAAGTTTTAAAAACGGACGTTTTTCAGGAGCAGTGAATTTAATAATGCTAAAAGTGAAACAATAAAAGTGTAATATTACTTTAAATTTCATACCTGGGGGGGGGGGGGGTGTAAAGTCAGCATGTGAAAAAGCGCATGTTTCCCGTACATAGAATTGTCCCTGCACAAAGTGTCATTTCTGAAAGAAAAAAAGGCATTTAAAACCGGCTTTGCGGCTCTAATGAATTGTCGGCTCTGGCAATTCAGAGATGATTCATTCATAAAAAATAAAAAAATAAAAAGCCTGGGGGTCCCCCCAAATTCCATTAACAGGCCCTTCAGGTCTGATATGGATATTAAGGGGAACCCCGCCGTCAATTTAAAAAAAAATGACGTGGGGTTCCCCCCAAATATCCATACCAGGCCCTTCAGGTCTGGTGTGGATTTTAAGGGGAACTCCACCCCAAATTAAAAAAAAAATGGCGTGGAGTTCCCCCAAAAATTCACACCAGACCCCTTATCCAAGCACGTTAACCTGGCCAGCCGCAGAAAAGAGGGGGGGACAGAGTGTGCCCCCCCTCTCCTGAACCGCACCAGGCCACATGCCCTCAACATGGGGAGGATTTTCCCCATGTTGATGGGGACAAGGGCCTCATCCCCACAACCCTTGCCCGGTGGTTGTGGGGGTCTGCGGGCAGGCGGCTTATCAGAATCTGGAAGACCCCTTTAACAAAGGGGACCCCCAGATCCTGGCCCCCTCCCTATGTGAATTGGTAATGGGGTACACTGTACCTCTACCATTTCACGAAGGAAGTGTAAATAGTTAAAAAAAATACACACAGACACCATAGAAAAAAATCCTTTATTAATAAAAAAAAAATAATAATCCAGCCGTGGTAATCCACTGTCGATGCGGCTCCCTGCTCCAATGTTGTCTTCTATCCAGCGACGGATGATCTCTCCAGCGACGGATGTTCAGCGGTCCGGTCCAGCGATGAGAAGATCCATCCGTCCAGAGCGCAGCAGGCGAGCTCCACTCTCCGCTGGACACAGCCCAGCGGAATGACGCGCTGGAGCTTTGACATTACTTATATAGGGGAAGTGGCCACCCGTCACGTGACCCCTCTGACGCACCCTCATACATCACTGGGAAAGACCTGGGTTCCTATCATAAAGACAGTATACAAGTCACAAAACCAGATAATTATTTTCCTTCCTCCCTCCATGGGAATTGTGAAAATTATCTGGGTAGAGAGTATAAAGAGGCGTGCTTCGTTCCTACAATGCCAAATCTTGCCCCCCCCCCCACTTCCTACTTCCATTTCCCAGAACGTAAAAGCTATTACTATTAGGACCCAGCCGCCATATCTGTATAGTACCTTCCAACAAGGGTTCTACATGCCATTAAAATACTGTCCCACACTCAGACAGGACCAAACAGTTCAATAAAGTAGTTGTAGATACATTCACTCAGATTACACACATAGCATTTTCTAGTTCTGTGCTGTAGATATAATTGGTGTCTGCCACATGGGACATAGCCTCAAACTACTTAACAGAGAAGTGTTAATTGCCATAATTCAATCACATACAGTATATCATATATATCATTCCACTGCATTTTTTTTTAATTCTCTAACTACCTTATTCTTGCAGTGTGTGGTCACATGATCTTTCCCTGTTCTTTGGTATCTGCAGGGAAAGATCTTTGGGAGAGGCTTCTTTCACTCTACCAGGGGCAGACTGACAACTCATGGGGCCCCCGAGCAATAGGAGATTATGGGGGCCCCCGGGCAATAGGAGATTATGGGGCCCCCCGGACAATAGGAATTTATGGGGCCCCCAGGCAATATATTATGGGGCCAGACATTATACACATGGTCAGTCCGCCCCTGCACTCTACTGATGTATGCTCTCTACTGTGTGAGTCTGTGTCTGGCCAGAGCAATTCACATGAATTGAGCATCAAATGTTTATTTTTGTGCATTAATATGGTGTAGGCGGAGTCAGAGATGATTGACACTAGCTTTTACTTTGTTCAGATGGCATCTGCATCCAAGTCTCATTTTTACTTTACAGT
The DNA here is from genome assembly GCF_905171775.1 of Rana temporaria. Lineage (NCBI taxonomy): Eukaryota > Metazoa > Chordata > Amphibia > Anura > Ranidae > Rana > Rana temporaria. The sequence goes on along the minus strand of NC_053494.1, from coordinate 185,197,011 downwards.
TATAAGTAATTACATGTGATATATATATATATATATATTGATTTTTTATTAAAATTAAGCATTTTGTGAATTTCTTAGTGAATGTAATCAATCAGTATACTATATCCAGCCCCCATAGTGTTTAGCAAAAGGATGACATGGAGGAGAGAGGGAGAGAGGGGGGTGTCATTTATCACTATGTATATGCCCACATGTGACTTCATAGACATATGGGCTGCCCAAATAAGAAAAAGAGGAAATGAAGAGCTTAGAAGGGAACTGAAATTGAGCATGCTCAATAGAGGACACCAGTTGGTCTACACAATCTGAGATGGCAATGGGGACACAGAAAAGATGGGAGAGGAAGCCAAAGGCAGGATCAACCAGGTATATTTCACTGCACACAAAACAAATGCCTTACTGGCTTTGTAAGTATGCACACTCTGTTACATTGCATATAATGATAGTTTTACATAGTGTAGATTTAATGACACTTTAGGTTCATAACACCTCATAGGCATACACAGTGCATGTGTTCAAATCACATAGGGAGCCGCCATGCATGCATAACAGTCAGTGCCATATTTAAACCATACTCATCATGTCAAGGTGGTGTCCATTGGTGTGGGAGTTAAATGAGTGGGGTGTAAAGTCCACACCTGACAGGTTTCACTGATCCACCCCAGCTATGTTAGAAGTTCAACTTAACAAAGAGACATTGTTACCTTTGTCCAATTAGGGTTAAGTGAAAGGGTCTAGAGAGACCACTATACTCAAGTTGCTTGCAATTCCACATGGCTTGTTCCTCTGTCTCTGTCAACCTTCATATTTGCAGTGTCGGCAACCAATGGACGAAGTCGCTCCCTCGGACATGTGAAAATGCTGGGTCTTAGCAATTGGCTGCTAGGCTTCAGCACTGTCATAGGGCAGAAAATCACCAACTTGGAAGTGCTAGATTCACCAGCTTCTATAAAGAAAGGCGTTTCAGGAGAGCATTTGACATAAACTTGTGAAAAATCTGGGCAATTCAGATGGAACATTTTGTGCACCAAAAAAAGTTACTTTCTGTAAAAAGCATATTAAAAAAAACAACAAGATTCTTGGATCCAGTACATTCAAAGGCAGTTGAAGTTTTATGTAAACCTCAGCTTTAATGAAAAGGTACAGCCTAGCCCCTTTCACCCATCTCATCCCTTTCATCCCATTTCTTCAGATTCCTTTCCCTATTGGCCAGTTAATGAGGGTGCAGGGGCTTAGCATGACAGTAAGATTTTCTAATGATTTCAGTTGCTTATATCTCTAAATGTATCAGGCATTTTGACAAACCTTTGTCTTCATGCATTTAAGGATTTAAAAATTGCCCATTTCAATGAATGTTATCAATTTTAAGCAAAAAGATTCAATGGGGAAGACAAAGTTTTTGCATGAGATTTTGCCATAATTCCAAGTTTTGCACCAGTGCTCAGTGGTCTGTAGCTGAACTTTCATTAGGCCAGTTAATGTAACACAACAGAAATTTTAATTATACATTTAGAGTAGATATCAAAAGCAGAACTTAATATTCTCAAATTTCGATCTATTGAACTATGCCCAGCTATTTTGCCCTGGGCAGGTCAATGTATGCACTGCTCTTTTTATTAAATCTGGGTCATATCTTTTGTGTTCATGTCAGTGCCTTGTACTTTTAGAGAAGCAATACCTTTATCTGAAATTGTCACATCTAGTTTATCCAAACCCTCAGCGGCTTTGTCTGACAAACATTCCGTAATTGCTATCTTAGTCTATGCGCATTTAGCCTATTTTTACTTTGCAATATCAACGTCAGCTGCATGTTTTAAGTACCATGCATTCCAAAGCAATGGGATTGGAGTAATTACCACGGTCCAGTCTTCAATTCTAATACTGGATTGCCGATAGGTTGTGTTATAAAAGTCATTCAACATCAATATAGGGCTAACTCTAACTAGTCTTATAAATGTTCCCTCCCCCTCCTCCTACCTATCTTGGATGCTCTGATAAAAAAGATCTGTGTACTTTTAGTACTGTATACATTTTTTAATTACTGTATTTGCTAGTTTATAAGACTACCTTTTACACTTAAAAAAAAATGGCCAAAAAGCAGCGGTCGTATTATATGCCGGGTCAGCTGCTCGGATGCCTGCCTGCTGTGTGGTAATACTGTATGTAGCTTTGGCTACATACAGTATATGCCGCTTACCCAATCCCGGTGAGCGATGTATTCCAATGAATACAGAGCCTGCTCGAATTGGGGTAACAACCTCTGCCAATCCAAGTGCCTACATACAGAAGCCTGCTCGGATTGGCTTTGAGAGTCAGAGAGGCATGGGCTGATGATGTTACAGCCTCTGCCAATCCAAGCAGGCTTTGTATTCATTAATAAAAATACATTGCTCGCCGTAATTGGCTCCAGCTCCAGCAAGAATGAAGAATATAGCTCCAGAAGAAAGAAATATAAAGCATCGGAATGGGGGTCGTCTTATACGGCGAATACAACCAAAAAAACTTTAAAAATATGTCGTCTTATACGCCCGGTCATCTTATACGCCGGAAAATACAGTAGTTATGGTCCAGTATGGTTTTGTCAGTGAGCAGCTACTGCAGGGGGGAGGATGGAGCACCAATAATAGTTGGGCCATGGGAGCCTATGGGTAATTGTATAAAAACAGTTAAGGAGACAGATCTTTTTTATACAGGGTATGCAGGATAGGTGGTAGGATAAGGGGGAGGGAATGTTTTTAGGAAGAGTTATAGTTAGCCTTTACTAACACTTTAAGCTCACCTATAAAGTTAATGGCACCACCTTCATTGTTATACATTTAAAGCCTACTCCAGACAAATTTATTTATGCTTTGGGTAAAGTAGCAAAGGGTTAGAACCTTGGTTTTATTTCCAATTTGGATAAAAGAAACGTTTAACCAAACGTGAAGATTCCACAAAATGTATTGTGTGCCAAGCCACATAAATTAAGCATATACGATAAGCCAACATAAGCTTACTGTGCCATTTTACTCTTAAAGAGGAAGTAAACCCTGGTGTGTTTTTCGTTCTTTCTTCCTCCCTGCAAACTAAAGACATAATGTGCCTGTTTGCATCGCATCAATTAGGAGATATTTACAGTACCTCTAGGTAAGCCTTATTCTAAGCTTACCTATAGGTATAAATTACACAGAGAGGTTTACCACCTCTTTAAAGCACTCTCCACTATATGTAAAGCTTAACTCCAGCCTTCCCTTCAGTCTTGCAAGAAAACCTGGAAGCTGGTTGGTTTCTAATCAGAGCTGCACCAGATTTTACACACTCCAGTTTTAGTTAATCAGCCCCATCGAGTCCACTTAATTTCCTGACTTACTTTTAGGTCCTTCAGTCAAGGAGACTCAGCATCACATGTGGGCATTACCTAGGGCAGTTGACATACAAATGCAGCCTGCCTGACAATGCCCATTCCTTTAGAGTGGCAATCACCCATTAAGGGATTTTGATATTTCCTAATGTAGCGGACCCCCGCAAAGGGCTGCTGAGTATTATAGTCCACCTGTCACCCTGTCCAGTCAGGCACACGATTTCCAGTCACTCTTCAGACAGAAAACAGTCCATGCGCTTTGTTTTGTATTTTTATTGAGGGGAATTAACTTGGATGGGGTAGAGGAATATGGGATGCCCAGTGAATTGCAGAATATTTACATGGGACCAGCTGTTTTCACTCCTTGTATATACACTCCAGTCTTCACTACAGCACTTACTTGCAGATTATTCCTTCTCAACACCTCCAGCACATCACTTGTTTGTACTCCCAGGACCAACTAGCACATAAGTTTAGGTCTGACACTGACTCAACCAGGCCTTGTAGGTTCCCTTTGTGGGTAGGGATTAAGGATCCCTATGCTGTAGCAAAAATATGACAGTCCTTGATTCTAGTTGTCCTACACATGTTTACTACCTCTTCAGACCCTGCCAGCCCTTATAGCTGCAGCCGCCTCTCTCTCCTGCCCATTCTTCCACAGTCCACTCTTCTGGTTCTGCACCCATCCCAGACTGCTCTCTCTCAGTCCTCTCAGGTGTGCCTCCCCAGTCCTCCTGACTGTGCATCACTCACCAGCCCCCCTGGCTGCGACCAGTAGTTCCTTGCCTGGCAGTGTCCAAGACACCTCAGCTGTTCTCAGAAGGTCCTGTCCACACCTGAGCCAATGCCCAAGATCACCCCCCACCGACTGGGGAGCTCCCTCTAAGGTCACCTGCAGCCTAATACTCTATCTCCAGCTTCTTCCCGAACAACTCCTCCCCAGCTGGGCTGACCCTAGGTATTTAAGGAGGTCTGCCCCCTGCCAATCCAAGTTCGGGATTGGTCAGCGCTCATCAGAACACCCCAAACAGCTCCACCTCTTCTCTCCATCGCTCCGTCCATAAAGTACCAGAACATTCTGGAAAGAAGTTGGGAAGTCCTGATGACGCTGCCTGCAAATCACTCAGCTCTACCCTGAGTCACTCCCAGACCCAGATCAAAAACACACCCAGACGTGATTGCTTTCTCCTGTCTTCTGAGAGTTCCAGAATATATTGGGTTGAGTGGAGACAAATCAACAGTCTAAATAATTATTTTGTCTCAGACAATCCCTGGAGGAGGATGCCCACTAGGTGGATGGAGAGTGCATACATAGTCTGGGCCTTGAGGCAGCCCTGTTCTTGTCCATGAGGTGAGGTTCAGTCTTCCCACTAAGGACACAGACAGAAATAAAATGTAGGAGTATATAGAATTGAGGCTCAGGATGTAGTACTGATTCAGTACTTGCTATGCACAGTTACTGTATGTGTCCGAGTTAAGTGTATTAACTCTGGATAGGCTACATTCAGATTTATATGGGGAAAATATATTTTATTTTTTATACCACCTGGTGGTTTGGTAGCTACCCCCCATCAACTGTATCATTTAAAATAGGTTTTTAGTTACAAATTTGAACTTAGCAATGGCAAGCACCTTATTCCTTACACAAGCACATAACACATTTAAAAGAGAAGTATATATATATTTTTTTATTTTCCCATTATACTTAGCTAGGTGGATGCAGCATCGGAGCAATGCTGCATCTGTCCCCTGCCACCTCTTCACTGAGAAGCAAGCCACAGAACACCACCAATGACTCGGTTTTCACAACTCCCTCTCTTCTCCTCCACACTTATTGGAGCACTGAGCTGTGGAGGGGCGGGGAGTGGATGTCTCAGCGTCTCAGCGGCGGATCCAGACTTCATTGTTGACATGTTTCCTGGACTGATGTCAGCAGAGAGTGGACTTCAGACCGCTCTCTGCTGAAAACGGGTCACAGGAGTGCAAAACAAATTGCATACCTGTGACCCGTAGGAGAAGCCCAGCCAAACAAGCTCAGGCTGGACTTCTCCTTTAATTTTAATTGATATGTGTAGACCTTCTCATACTATGGATTTCACTTCGTTTTGGCACCTACCCTATATTGAAACCTCTTTTCCTCTGAGGCCTCGTACACACGACCGAAACATGTCCGCTGAAACTGGTCCGTCGGACCAGTTTCAGCAGACATGTTCGGTCGTGTGTAGGGCCGACCGGACAGTTTCCCAGCCTAGCGGACATGTTTCCAGCGGACAAAAGTTTCTTAGCATGCTAAGAAACTTGTCCGCTGGAAGCCTGTCCGTCGGACATGTCCGATGGTCAGTACGACTCATCGGACATGTCCGCTGGCCCGAGAAGCCGCGCATGGTGTTGAAGTGATTCGACGCATGCGTGGAAGCATTGAACTTCCGGGTTTGCGGACTAGGCGGTGTCAACGTCACCGCCACGTCACCGCGCTGTCTGTCCGCTGGGATTTCGGTTTGATGGTGTGTACAACCATCAGATCGAAAACTCCTAGTGGACATGTCCGATGAAAATGGTCCGCGGACCGTTTTCATCGGACATGTTCGCTCGTCTGTACAAGGCCTAAGTCACAAACTACAGTGAGTACAAATATACTTTAACTGGCCTAGCAATGTGTACAGTACATAGTGATACAGTAGCTTTGATATGTCTGTGCTGTTTGAAAACAACATGGTAAAAACTTGAATTCCACCTTAAATAAAATTTCTCTGAGACATTAGGTGCAAATTGCGGCCGGAGGAAAAAGGTTTAAGTTATTGCAGTTACGTAACTCTCAGCTTTTCAACCATGACAAAAGCTAGCGGTCTTTATTGAAGTGCAACGCTCACTGCACCTCCTGAGACACTGTAGCTCCGCTTCCCATTTATTATTTGTTAAAGTGACGCATCTCTCTGCAATAAACAAACTGGTGGCTATGAAACAGAAGCGCTTGTGAATATTGATCTGCACTGGTTTATTTTTCAGAAAACATGTCTCTATTGCTCACTGGCCATCAGCACACAATTTTCTCTAATGAAATCTAATTAAAAGAAATCTGATTAAATATTAATAACAAACTGAAATGTAATCTGCGCTTCTGTGTGCCAAGCTTCTAATCACCTACTGTAGCAATGTCTATCAGACACACTGACTCTGAGTCACTAGATGATGCAGAACAGAAGACTGCTACTATTCGATTTTCATCTTGAATATACAATTATTAAGCCAACTTGGTTCCTATAAAAGACCATTTATAAAGAATCTTGCCTTATAAAACCACTCAAGAAATGCCTCTCGCCTTAGGCAAGTGTAGCAGAATCTATAACCTCTTCCAGTCTAATGTGAACCTTTGAGGCCACAGACTGCTGACATCCTTCAATATCTAGTGGGTTGTGAGGTATAGTAGGTGCAAACATGGTAAAATGAATTGGGCGCCAGACACTTCTTGGACGCAAAAGAGGTTTTTTTTCTTTTAACAGTCCTTTACAGTATATATTTTGCAAGGGAAAGAGGGTTAGGATCAGGACACCCTTAAAGTGGTTGTAAACCCCTTTACAACGACTTTATGCTACAGGTAAGCCTATATTAAGGCTTACCTGTAGCTACCCAGGATATCTCCTAAACATGCATGGTTTAGGAGATATCCCCTGTCCCCTGCATGTGCTGATGTCATCGGCACATGCGCACTGGGGAAAACTGAAGCAATGGCACCTATGTGCCGTTGCTTCAGTCCTTGTGCCGTTACCGGTGGCTCCAGCGCGCATGTGAGGGAGTGACGTCATCGCGGCTCTGGCCAATCACAGCGCTGGAGCCACGATACCCGGAGGTAAGTGCCAGGAGAAATGTCGGCGGCCAGAGGGGAAGATGTAGACCACTGCGGGGGCTTCGATCTGAGGTAAGTAATACATAATGAGCTAGTATGCTGTGTATACTAGCTCATTATGCCTTTGTCTTGCAGGTTTTTTTTTTGGAGGGCTTACTTCCTCTTTAAGTGGTTGCAATTTCAATAGGCCCACTCTGAGACTTCAATAGGAGGACAGCCGTACAGGGAAAGGCCCCAGCAAAGTGTCGCTTCTGCATGTACAGGTTTGCTGTCTCCTATGGCAACAGTATTTAACATTTCCTAACGCAAAGTTCAACAGTTCTCTCAGCTTCACTACAATGTTCACTTGTAGCTTTTAAGCCCCTTGAGCTCCTAGTCTCTCAGTGGACTCTCTGATTCACTGACTCTGAATCCCGTGAGCTCCTCAAGACTTTTGCGGTGGTGACTCCCTCAAGCATCGCCCATGCTTCCCCGCTGGGTCCCTAGCTTGACACTCCAGATACTTCTCAAGCTTCACCCATGCTGACCATCTCAGTCCCTTGCTTGACACACAAGGCTGCTCTGCAAGTGTCACCTGAACTGGTTGAGTCCCTGACTTGATCACCACCTGAAGTTTGCCGATTCTCCACCGTGTCAGGTTGGTGAGAATGTTGCTCCAGTACTTGCTTCAGTTACTCACTGTGGTCCCTGGTAAGGGTGGTTGGTCCCTTAGTGGCGACAGCTTCTCTTCTACATCCGACCACAACAGGTTCTCCGATCAGCACACTGTTATTTTTGGTTGCACTGCAAGCCGCAGTCCCAACCCTGTGCTGCCCTCTTACTTCTGGATAGGCCCTTCACAGCCTGGCAGTCAGATGCCCCCGGGATAGACCAAATGTCCGGCCTAGCAACCCGGGATGGATGACACACATCCACCCACTGTCTGGGTGGCACAGAACATAGATCACCTGACTCCACCCGAATATATAGGTTCTCCCAGCAGGCTAAGGAATTCAAGAAAACCTCTGCCCATTGGCTGAAATATCACATATACCCATAACTTGACCTTGAAATGTCCTACTTACATCTAATGCCACCAAGTGCCCAGTCACCTAGTGGCAGAAGAGAAAAGTACAACAAGGCCAAACTTAGGGAGAGATCAATGGATCTCTAACAACTATCTACAGCAGTCTTCCTGACAGGGAATTTGGTGAGAAGCTACACAAGGATTTGTTGGCCATGTGCCTTTTCTAGCAGTGTAAGGAATTTCTATATTGAAATAGTAATAACCTTACCCTTATTTAGGTTCCTTGATACGTGTGGCTAAATTCAGTAAGGTAACTATAGGAGGTAAAGAGGATGCTGAGAGTGGAGAGATAGGAAAGAGGAATAAGCTTGAGTTCAGAACGAACGTGGAAGGAAGCTGTCACTCGCAACCACTGCGGTCAGGGCATTCACATTCCACATGGCCATATTACGTGAATGATGTGTATGCAGCTTGAATGCACTGGACTTCGTTGATTGGGTGCAAGTGGGAGGGAGTGACCAATTCCTTTTAGTTTCAATCTGAACCCAAGATTGGACTCAACTTGAACCCTTGCAGATGCAGTCCGAACCCAAGGTTAGATTGTTTGCTGCTCTGTACAGTTGAAAAGGAACCATTCTTATAAACCAGACAGCATGCCGCTGCCAATAACACCATGGAAGAACAGATAATATATATCCCTGGAAAGCAAGCAAAATCCACTGGCCCTTTTATGAAAGCGATGGTTTACTCTGAACAAAAGACAGTGTCACATATAATGTGTACCCTAGTTTTTGGCAGACGGCAAAAGGAGACTTTTATTTTAGAACAATTTTTTGTAACGCACCTTATCATTCAGCTTGGTTTAATGACTAAACACAATGCACAGTTCTCCCTTCCTACACATTTGCCTTCTTGTGTAGTTTTCTGGTCACCTAACATCTCAGAGAGACAAATGAAGATGGTGATGGAAGGCTTCCCTCTGCCAAGTAATGTAATCATGGATCTGAACAGGTAGCTGTATAATGCCTAGCATATGTCACTGGCATTTGAACATTTGAATAGGGAAATATCAACACTTGCTTTCACCAAAGACTCATACAATTTCCCCCCAAGAGTCACACATTTTTCTTAGTAGATTCAATTGGGCAAATGCATATTTCCTGGCAGAAAATTGTGTAAATCCTGCATGAATACAATTATAAATAGCCCTCTAATGCCGCGTACACACGATCGGAAATTCCGACAGCAAATGTCAGATGTGAGCTTTTGAACGGAAATTCCAACCGTGTGTATGCTCCATCGGACTTTTGCTGTCGATTTCCTCCAACAAAAGATTGAGAGCTGGTTCTCAAATTTTGCGACGGAAAAAAATCCTATCAGAAAATCTGATCGTCTGTAGCAATTCCATCACACAAAATTCAGACGCATGCTCGGAAACAATTTGACGCATAGTCGGAAGCATTGAACTTCATTTTCTCGGCTTGACGTAGTGTTGTACATCACCGCGTTCTTGACAGTCGAAAGTTCAGAGAAGTTTTGTGTTAGGCCCCGTACACACGACCAGTTTCCTCGGCAGAATTCAGCTTCCGACCGAGTTTCTGGCTGAATTCTGCCGAGGAAACTGGCCGTGTGTACACTTTCGGCCGAGGAAGCCGACGAGGAGCTCGACGAGGAAATAGAGAACATGTTCTCTATTTCCTCGTTGTTCTATGGGAGCTCTCGTCCCGCCGAGCTCCTCGGCGGCTTCAGTGCTGAACTGGCCGAGGAACTCGATGTGTTTGGCACGTCGAGTTCCTCGGCCGTGTGTACGAGGCATTACTGTGTTTATGCAAGCCAAGCTTGAGCGGAATTCCGTCAGAAAAACCATCTAAGGTTTTTCCGACGGAAAATCCATCCAAGAGAGAGAAGATGATACTGGATTGGTTTCTTTGGGTTCCTGCATTTTCTGATACTCGTTGCAATTGCCATTCTTGTCTTTTAAAACCATGGGACAACAGCTTTAAAATTTCTGATGTTTTGTTAGTTTACACCTTGGAAAAAATAAAAGGTTTTTCCGACGGAAAATCCATCCAAGGTTTTTCCGACGGAAAATCCATCCAAGGTTTTTCCGACGGAAAATCCATCCAAGGTTTTTCCGACGGAAAATCCATCCAAACAGGTTTTGCAGGTAGAAGTATCAAAATCGGAGGGTCATCATCACCGTCAGGCAATAGCATTTGTAGAGTGAGAATTTAGAAATCATAGTCTCCATTTAGAGAAGGTGGAAGATTGTACTAAAAAATAATGAGTTTGCATATATGTTTTGATTTGATTACATTTGTATGTACTTTTTGTGTGGGCAAAAAATGAATATTTTTATGATGGCTGTCCCTTTTCTAGTAGGCAATGAACTGTTGAAAGGTTTGGGCCTCCGTGCTCATATTCCTCAGTGTGTTGATCAATCATATGCCAACTTACAGCAGGAAGATTGTGGTAGCAATTATGTCAAATCTTCAGCTATGGAGAGGAATTTCCACCAGAGCAAGCAAAGAATGGCGCATTCTTTATCTATCCCAACAGACATGTCTGAAAAGTCAAATGCTTTCTTTGTGTATATTGAAGGGTCCGTGTCTTAGAGAGATGACTGTAATCTCAGCCATCCATGCCGCCTTAGTATTAGGTTGTATTACTCTTTGGGCCTTTAAATATGGACATGATTGGTGCTATGTGTGAATCTCTAGATTGAATTTTATTTTTTCCAAGGTGTAAACTAACAAAACATCAGAAATTTTAAAGCTGTTGTCCCATGGTTTTAAAAGACAAGAATGGCAATTGCAACGAGTATCAGAAAATGCAGGAACCCAAAGAAACCAATCCAGTATCATCTTCTCTCTCTTTTGACAGCTGTATATTTATGGATTAATTGTGCTGCCAGCTTGGAAAGACTCCTGGGAGCACTTGGGACTCAGAGTATACTATTCTGCCAGTACTTACTTCAGCTAAAAATCTGGGGTTTTGATCCACTCTCCAACTTTTCAAAATAAATGACAGTATAATTAAATACAATTCTATACAATACAATTCTGTACAAGGGGAATCAGAGGCCTTTGTTCATGCGAGACTATAATGTGAAAGAGAGGGTCAAGTGATACAAAAGGTAATAATTGTGAAGGATAAGCTGATGGAGAAGGTAAAAGTATATTTTTTTTAGGTGGAGGTAGGATAGTTCTACCTGAAGAAATTACTTTTCAGGGATTGCCTAAAAGAAGAAAAAGTAGATCAGAGGATGTGACAGGCTCAAGAAAAATCCTGGAAGTGAGCATGGCAGGAGGTGAGACGGGAGCTAAACAGAAGCGGGTCTTGAGAAAATATGATGGCTTGGTTGATTTTTTTGAGACAAGGATAGTGATATAGATGAGGCAGTTGTGGATGGCCGTGTATGTTGTATTAGTGTTTTGAAATTTGTGGGGCTATCGTAAGCCAATGGAGAGATTGGCAGATGAAAAGAAAAGGGAGGGCGCACTGACCTAGTGCATTATCACTTAAAGGAATTTTATTAGATAGATTAAAACAATGGTCATACTCACAAACAGAGTTGAAAGAAAGCGCTTATCGGACAATTGAACTGGTATACAATATCGCCCAGCGACCATGGTAACATCACGGATCAGATGGCATCAGACCGACATCTATGGCTTACGCGTTTCAGAGGCGAACCTCTTTCATCAGAGCCTCGGTGGTCAGTAGTTGCCGAGATTGGCAGATGGGCATAATGAATGCTGAGTGGTTGATAAGATAGATGAGTCTGACAGCAGCATTCATGATGGACTGAAGGGGGAGAGCCTATGTAAAGGCAATCCAATTAGGAGGGAGTTGCAATAGTTGAGGCGAGAGACCACCAGTAACTAAACTAGTAGCTTTTGTGTGTTTTTGTTTAAGAAGGCATGGATTTTGGAAATGTTACAGAGGTTAGGGTGGCAAGATTTGGACAGCGATTGGATTTTGGGGCGAAAGGAGAGAGTCCAGGATCACACATAGCACACGGGCATGAGGGGAGGTACTAACAGTTGCTCCATTAATCTTGATAGAGAAGTCAGGTGAAGGGGCATGGGAAGGTGGGGGTGAGGGGAAATCTCATGACAAATTCCTTCAATCCTATTTTCCTATTGGTTGAAAAATATATATCTAAAGAGCTCTTCATTTCTGCACAAGGTGGATTGAATACAAATGTGAGATCAACAATTCTCCCACCACTAGTTCTTATTACTATTTAGGGTGGCCATAGACACACATTTGACTCCCCAAGAACAACAGTACCCATAGATCCTAATGAAAAATGTTCACAGTGTGATGGTAATAATGGCAATCTATTTACAGTTACTTGTAGGTATCTTCATGCCTACATTGATATGATGGACCTCGTATATAAAAGTGTCAGGCTTTATGTCTTAAACTGACCATCACATGCAGGAAAACTTTTTTCAGTTACGTCCACTGAGTCCCACTGTTGGAAAACAATGTCCACCCCCCCTAACTCAGTGGGGATGGTGGGGAGGGGGAGTTCCTCCATCCACCTCATTTGGTGGCTGGTGTTATAACTGATCACATGGGCAGCACCATGGCAACTGCAGATCAAACAGTGGCTAAGTCGACTGCTTTCTTGGCTAAACCCTATGCTTTACAGACAAGGATATTGTCATCTTAGTCTCTTTTTGATCTGCAGTTGTCATGATGCTGCACATGTAATCAGTTATGACACCAGCCATTTGATGGCTTGACAGTTCAGTTGAGAGCGTAAAGCCACTGCAACAGTAATCATTCACGGCATGCTTTGATTGTAACTGTTTTGGAAAACAGTTGGGTTTAGTACTACTTTAAAAATAAGAGGATTTCATTCTACTTAACCTGAACAAGCTGAAGTTGGAAGCTGATTGGTTACTATGCACATCTACTGCAGATTATGACTGCCCCAGTGATAGTAAATTCCCCCTAATATACTTGTCTTTCCAGGGGCCTGCGTGTTAAAAGATCACTGTTTCAGCTGCTTCAGGTATTCCATACTTGTGTGGATAATCTGCTCCCCTGCCACACGCTGTAATTCCCTTGTCCAACTCATACTGGGCTACAGAACTTACAAGCTGGAAGGAGAAACCACAGCATGTGGCAGGAAGAGCAGGTATTCAGTACACTCAAAATGTGCAATACCTGCAGTAGCCAGGGAGTAGGAATGAGCTTCGTATTCGAATCGAACTCACGTTTGACTCGAACATCGTATGTTCAATCGTTAATCGAATTACGAAAGTTTTGGGCCGTTCGCGACAAATTTGAGTGGCATTACTGGCTGATGATTGGCCAAGCATGCACTATGACCCGCATGCTTGGTCAATCACAGCTTGCAAAAAACGGAGAGCCATAATTGGCCAAAGCCAGGGTTGCGGTGGTTAAGAGAGAGAAGACAGAGAGGCCGCGTACACACGGTCGTTCCAAACCGATGAGAATGGTCCGACAGGCCATTTCCATCGGTTCACCGCTGAAGTGGCCTGATGTTCTGATGTGGGTACACACCATCGTTCCAAAAACCAATCGGGTCAGAACTCGGTGACGTCAAACACACGACGTGCTGAATAAAACGAAGTTCAATGCTTCCAAGCATGCGTCGACTTGATTCTGAGCATGCGTGGGTTTTGAACCGATGCTTTCTGTACTAACCATCGGTTTGGACCGATCGGGCAGCGGGCCATCGGTTTGATTTTAAAGCATGTTTTAAAATTTTGGACCGAAGGAAAACAGACCGATGGGCTATACACACGGTCGGTTTGGACCGATGAAACTGAACCTCGGTCAATTCTCATCGGTTTTGTCCGACCGTGTGTACGCGGCCAGAGAGAGAGAGAGAGTGTCATTTTTAGTAGGTAGATAGAGCAGGCAGGCAGGCATGCAGGCTAGTCAGTTAAAGTTACAGTGTGTAGAGGATATATATGCATCCCAGGTGTTGTGTATATATATATTTATACTCTGTATAGTTTAGCTAGATCCGCTCTTCCTAATTTACTGACAGGCAGGCAGGTGATTGTGCTAGCTGCAGTATTCTCACGTGGTGTACTGTCTGTGTCCTCTGCAGTGTGCACCTAAAGCTACATGGTGTGTGTACTGTCCGTGTCCTCTGCAGTGTGCACCTAAAGCTACGTGGTGTGTACTGTCTGTGTCCTCTGCAGTGTGTACCTAAAGCTATGTGGTGTGTGTACTGCCTGTGTCTTCTGCAGTGTGCACCTAAAGCTATGTGGTGTGTGTACTGCCTGTGTCCTCTGCAGTGTGCACCTAAAGCTACGTGGTGTGTGTACTGTCCGTGTCCTCTGCACATTGTGCACCTAACGTAAAGCTGGTGTTTCTCATATTTATTCCTAGAGTCAGGGATCTGCTCATATTAATACTACAGGCAGAGGATATTGCTGCAAGTACTTTCACGTGGTGTACTGTCTGTGTCCTCTGCAGTGTGCACCTAAAGCTATGTGGTGTGTGTACTGTCTGTGTCTGTGCTATTTTTATCAATGATTTTCATCCATATTGCAGGGACCAGACATTACATTAAAGCCGCAAGCAGTTTTAAATTACTTTTTTCTTATAGTAATCTCATTTTGTGCAGGGACAGTTCTAAACACATGCCACTTCACAGGCATACTATAGAAACCCAGCAGGTACGATATTTAAAGGAATTTTTCATTTTTTTCACTTTAAGCATCATTAAAATCACTGCTCCAGAAAAAACGACCGTTTTTAAAACTTTTTTTCCATTGATACATGTTCTCTGGGGCAAGACCCGGGTTCTCAAAGATGTTTTACGACAATAACTTGCATATTAGGCTTTAAAATTAGCACTTTTGAATTTGAACGTTCGAGTCCCATAGACGTCAACGGTCCGTTCGAAGGTTCTGGTGCGAACCGAATGGGGGGGTGTTCGGCTCATCCCTACAAGGGAGTAGCAAAAAGATTGAACACATGAGCCACCATACCACCATATTGTTTATTTTATGGGCTGGATATTGTGTACAAGTGATACTGTGATGACAGGGTCACTTTACCTATGAGTTGCATAAGTAGGCAATAATCCTAGACCAATTTACCTTTGCATGTGACACCTCAGGCCAACTTTGTTCATCTACAGTAGGCTTTCCTCTGAAAGAATTGTGTGTTAAAAGGCCAGAGAAAATATATGCAGCATGTCTGAATAACAGAAACGGGACAACCAGCAGCAACAGGACCGACTGACATCTCATTGAAACGACTCCAAGTTTTCCTTTATCCAGAGTGTGCATGCGGGTTATTAAAACCCACCATGACTTTGTCCAAATAAATCACGCCTTTGTATTTCCAGAAAGCCATATCTATATCGTATCTCTTCAACTCCCAAGTGCCTGGCTCAATTCTCAACAAACAAGTTGTTTAGATGTTAATTCTAATAGTTACACATATTTTTGGCAGACAGAACTAGGCAAGCGAAGCAGGCAGACTTCCAGAGAAGATAAATTGAAGTGATGGCAATGTTACAGCACCTCCTTCTATTATATACCAGCAGTCGGAGAAGCTGCATTTTCAAATCAAAGTATGTATGAGTTTTACACACAGAAAGTGCATATTTTGTCCCCAGTGTTCTTTCAGGCCTTTAACAATTTTTTCTCCCTGATCTCTAGTGTCTGAGGTTACTATGGTTTTTGTGGTTGCCATGGTAATCTTAGACTCCATGGTGCTTTGGGCAGCTATCAATTTTGACCTCAGGAAAGCTTAATATTTCAGCTGTTCTTGTTTCTTGCCCTTAACGGTACAGTAGATTTAAAAGAAAAAGAGCAAGGGAGTCATTTAAAAGTCTAAAAATACAGAGCCTTGCCAGGCTTCCACTTCTCATTATTAATATTCTGCACGGCTGCCCCTGTTTCCATATTGTGGTGTTGCCACCTGAGCTAAGCGAACTTTTAAAAGGCCATTCAGCCAAATCGGCCCTGTCATTTATGGATCGCCAAACAAAACTAGCCAGTCCAGAAACTATTACTCATCAAGCGTTTTTATTTTTTTTAACTTACAGCTCTAAAACCCCATTATAAAATAGAAACATTCTAAAAGGAAAGCATCTTCAACAAGTGACATAATGTCACGCTGTATGCATTGTAGTTGGATTTCCATTTTTTAAACTGCAGCAGTTCCTCTGTAATGAAGGTTACAGTTACAGTAAATATTGGTTGTGAAGGAAAATATCTACCTGTGGATGGGAAAGAACCAATGACAGAAGAAACTGCACTGTGTATAATAATGTCTGTAATGCAGCCTTTCCCAACCAGGGTTCTGTGGAACCCTAAGGTAGGTTTCTAAAGGTTACTTAACCTGTTGGCACCGACGGCACACAAATATGCAGCCTCTCGGCATACCAGCTGCACCTAGAGAGGTTGCCTTGGGGGAGCCAGCACAGTTATCGTCAGCTAACGGAAAGCTCCTGATAGTTGCTTGCAATTGGGAGCTTTCCGATCATGTGAATGCCGTGACAGCCAATCGCACTGGTCACTTGATAATAGACTCTGCCCAGCCTCTAAGAATCCTTGCAGGAACAAAAATTGTCTCTGGACAGCCGCACTCTGAACAAATTGTAGCCTTTATTAAAAGAAGGACAGCACTACAAGTCACAGCAAAATAAAATAAAATAAAAACTCTAAGAATCCTTAAAGGGCCGCCGAGGCGCTGGCGCCAAAGGCAATGAGCAATTTCTACCTCTCAGATAGGTTCCAACTAAAACCAATGATCTTTTTAGCTATGTGTAAGAGAGGATTCTTCTCACTGGCCAGAAATCTAAGAAGCATTCTTTCCACTGACTATCATGGTAATGTACTCTGAGCTGTAGGTATAATAATTTTCAGCAGGGGTTCCCTGAGACCATAAGGAGTTTCTTCATGTTAAAATGCTTGAGAAAAACTGCTAAAATGGCTAGTTTATTAACTAGGTCCCATAGAAGAGGCAATTGTAAAGTTTCCTGCTAGTAAGGCTGGATTCACATCTATGCATTTCTAGTGCTTTTTGCATTTTGCGGATTTGTACTACAGTCCATTTAACATGGTTTCCTATGGAACACGTTCTGTAGAGCAAATCTGCAAAATGCAAAAAGCACTGAAAATGCATAAATGTGAATCCAGCCTAACTTTTCTTGAATGTGGGGTTAGGAGCTCCTAATAAAAATGGTCATCCTGCTCGGCGATTCTTATAAACTTTTTCTTGATTTCAACAATTACATAAAGTTAACATATTTTGGGGAAGAATTAATGAAGCTTTAAATGTTTTTTTTGGATGATTACTAATTATGTCATACATGATTTGTCCCATTATATGTCAAAATGTAAAATTTTTAAGAATTTTAAGGAAAATCTTTTTACTACTGTAGTAAGATACAGCTGTATTCATTACAATTAAAGCCCCATACACACTATCAGTTTTTCTGCAGGTTTTTCTCTTCAGGTTTACCAAAACCATGTAGTGTAAGGGCCTGCCTGATTGCATACGAATTGAAATTCTTAAGGTTTGACCTCATATTAGATGGTTTTGGTAAACCTGAAGAGAAAAACCTGCAGGAAAACTGATAGTAAGTATGGGGCTTTACATGATTTGAGCTACCATATTTTTTTATTTTCTTCTACATGTTAGCCCTGGGTGAGGTCTTCCCCCTCAAACTCAAAGGCCCAGATTCACAAAGCACTTGCGCCGACGTATCTCCAGATACGCCGCGTATGTGCAAATATGCGCCGTCGTATCTATGTGCCGGACCCACATTCTAAGATACGCCTAAAAACAGGCTTCATCCCACCGACGTAACTTGCCTACGCCGGCATAGAGTGGTTGCATATTTACGCTGGACGCATTTGGCGCTCCCATTGATTTTCTATTCAAATATGCAAATAAGAGGGATACGGCGATTCACGAACGTATGTGCGTCCGACGCAGTGCGCGTAAAGTTCTACCTCCGGCGTAAAGTTATGCCCCATAAAGGAGGTGTAACTCAGCAGCATCCATGCAAAGGGCTGCACCAGGGAACACAAGCCAGCGTATTTTACGTAGTTTACATTGTACGTGAATTGATTTTTTTTGTTGTTGTTGAAAGAAAAACTTATGCTTTAATGGTCCATGTGCATATGTGAATGAGGCCTTAAGTGCTGTTTGTGTCCTGATTATACTTCCTGATCTGTCTGACACTGGTCACCTGGGAGGGAAGTAAGTGAAAATCTCCCCAAGAGAAACACAGACAACAATAACAACCCCTAGAAGAGGCTCTAATCCTAACACACTGCAAAAACAAATAATTTGTATTGCCGTCCAGGGAGATTCATTCACTGTATGTTCTCTTTGACACTGAACATGAAGTGATAGGAAGTCTAGCCAACAAGTACATTGTTGTTGTTGTTGAGTCGTTTAGTCTTGTCAGACTCTTCGTGACCTCATGAACCATAGAGCACCAGACTTTTCTGTCCTCCACTGCCTCCCGGAGCTTGCTTAACTTCATGTTCATTGTTTTGATGATGCTATCTATCCATCGTGTTTTCTGTCGTCCTCTTCTCCTTTTTTCCTTCCATGTT
The DNA here is from genome assembly GCF_905171775.1 of Rana temporaria. Taxonomy (NCBI): domain Eukaryota; kingdom Metazoa; phylum Chordata; class Amphibia; order Anura; family Ranidae; genus Rana; species Rana temporaria. The sequence continues at coordinate 185,178,238 of NC_053494.1, read as the reverse complement.
TCCCAGCATCAGGGTCTTTTCCAATGAGTCCTCTCTTCGCATCAGGTTGCCAAAGTATTTGAGTTTCAGCTTCAGGATCTGTCCTTCCAGTGAATATTCAGGGTTTATTTCCTTCAGGATTGACTGGTTTGATCTTCTTGCCATCCAAGGGACTTTCATAAGTCTTCTCCAACACCATAGTTCAAAAGCATCAATTCTTCATTCAGCCTTCCTTATGGTCCAACTTTCACAGCCACAGGTTACTACTGGGAATACCATAGCTTTGACTATACGGCACTTTGTCGGTAGGGTGATGTCTCTGCTTTTTATAATCTTGTCTATGTTTGCCATTGCTTTCCTCCCAAGAAGCAAGCGTCTCTTAATTTCATGGCTACAGTCACTGTCTGCTGTGATTTTGGAGCCTAGAGAGATAAAAATCTGTCACTGTTTCCATTTCTTCTCCTTCTATTTGCCAAGGAGTGATGGAACTGGTTGCCATGATCTTAGTTTAATTAATGTACGATTTCAGGCAAGCTTTTGCGCTCTCCTCTTTCACCTTCAGTAAGACATTCTTTAGTTCTTCTTCAATTGCTGCCATTAGTGTGGTATCGTCTGCATATCTCAGGTTGTTGATATTTCTTCCGTTGATCTTAATTCCAGCTTGTGATTTGTCGATTCTGGCATTTTGCATGATGTACTCTGCATATAAGTTAAATAAGTAGGGTGACAATATACATCCTTGCCGCACTCCTTTCTCAATTTTGAACCATCAATAAAACAATGACAGAAGGTCTAGATCCCAAATGTTGTTTTTGCTTCCCCTGTTGGAGAGCTTTCCTCTTATTTCTATTTATGTATATAGTTATAAACCCTTCCCCACTCTATCCAAAATGAAAAAATAAAGAGATAATTTAACTTTGTTAGTTTTTTATCTCACAATCATTTTTGTATCAGATAGTTCAATTTGCAAAGCTAAGTATAATATAGGTGTGGAAATGATGCATGAAATAGCGAGTCAACCTTTGAAAAGCCTTTGTTTTTCATAAATCGGTGTGTTTTGTCACGCTTTCCTCTTCTGCAGTCACCTCCAAGAGCCTTCCATTAATGCCAGCCAGAAACTAGCAACATTTCAAGGACAATTTTCCTGTGCAGTAGTGTTCGTGAATTGGTGATTACAAGCAACATACAACAAAAAATAAAAATTTAGCATGCATACAGGAAATTGGTGTACCAATTCCTTCACCCGTAATCAATAGTTTTTTTGCATTTGACATTATCAGAATAGTTTTTTTATATTGTTATCTAGCAATGAGTATTATGTGCAGTATAAGTTCTGCACCTGCCTTCTTCTCTTGGCTGTCCACAAGGTTTAGAAATGTGTGTCTATGGGAATGTTTGTGAGAGATGATACCGCTATAAAAACTGCTGATCCCTTGGCTTTGCTTCCTTCCCACTAAGCCAAAAGGGTGCTGGCTATGCACAGGTGCATTGGATAAAAGAAGATCCTGGACTGCCGCACTCCTTAAAACGATGTCTTTATTGTACAAATGAAATCCAAAAAACAACCAAAATGATGCAGGCAAAATGAAGTGAACAACAGGAAAAAGGTGGCTGACATGTTTCACATCATGTGATGCTTACTCATAGCTCATGGGAATGTTTGACCATTCTTCCAGAAGTGAATTTGTGAGGTCAGGCACGGGCTTGCAGTCTCCGCTCTAATTCATCACAAAGGTGTTCTATCGGGTTGAGGTCAATTTCCTCCACCCCAAACTCGCTAATCCATGTCTTAACAGACTTGTGCACTGGTCCAAATCATTTGGTGGAGGGGGGATTATGGTGTTGGGTTGTTTTTCAGGGGTTGGGCTTGGCCCCTTAGTTCCAATGAAGGGAACTCTTATGCCTAGTACACACTTTCGGGATTCCCAGCGGTAAAAAGTCAGCCGGGAATCCCAAGTGGAAAACTGAGAACCTGTTCAGTAAGTTTTTCCTTCTACACACGAGAGGTTTTCCTGTTTTTCACATAGGAAAACTGCCTGGAAAAAGACCGCCGTAATCCCAGCGGGAAAAAAGAGAGCTGGTTCCCCTTTTTTTTTCCGGCTGTTTTCCTGTCGGGAAAACTGCGATGGAGCATACACATGGCCGGTTTTCCCGGCCAAAAGCTCTCATGGTAGTTTTCCAGACGGGAAAAATGGTTGTGTGTACGAGGCATATAGGCATCAGCATACCAAGAAATTTTGGACAATTTCATGCTCCCAACTTTGTGGGAACAGCTTGGGGATGGCCCCTTCCTGTTCCAACATGACTGCGCACAATTTGCTTTATTTCAGGGCAAATAAGAATTGTTGGTACCATGCAATAAAGTACACGTTTACCCTAACTAAATAACTTTTAAACATTGCTAAAACATAGAGGTTGATTTACTAATTCTGGGGCATGCACAATCTGGTGCAGTTCTGCATTGCAACCAGTGTATAATTTCTGCTTCTTCAATTAAGATTTGACAAAAAGACCTGGAAGCTGATTGGTTTCTATGAAAGGCTGCACCGCTAAAGCACTGTGACCTTGCATTCAGAGCAAGATTGCTAGGTATTATTTTTACTGAAGGTGTGGATCTAAAAATATTGAAAATAACATTTAAAATTTCTTTAACATGCTAAAGTCTGTATGATATTTTGGTGTTTGGGTTTACATCTATTTTAACAGATAAGCTTTAATTTATTTTCTTTTTTTATATTAAACAAATTAATTATTGATTCAATTGACCAATTGATTTAATTATTTATTAATTATGTGGGAAAATGTGGCCAAAATAAAATAAAAAAAAAACATTTTGTTTGTCTATTTAAATAAATATTACATAACAAATGCCGCATCTAATTTTGGTTTTGACTGATAACAAAAAGGAAACATACCTATTTCTCACACAAAAAACTATCATGACAGATAAGTCAAATTTAAAAAATATAGAAAAAGAGAAAATAAATTATTTACATCTTCGTCCTCTCAAAAATATTTGTTATTGTTGTTCTTTCACGACATAATTATTATGCATAGTATTGAAGAGGGCCCAAGAGTATCTAATCCAAGAAGTGGTGGATGAATTTGTTTTCTATTTTTTTTTTTTTTTTCATTTTTCAGGCTTTTTGTTATCTATCTACCTCTCCTTATCATCTTCTCCATAAAATGAAGGGTAGAGACTCTGTATTCCTCAGAGATAGCTTGGTATTTTTTGCAATTATGGAACATCGCTAACAACGATTTAACCACTTGACATCCGCCTACTGTAAATATACATCATTACTTTGATGATAAATACAGTTTTGGCAGCAGCTAGCTGTCATACCCCTGGTATCATTATTTACTGTTGGCGATTCTCTACAAGATAAAAGTCGTTGCAGTGGCGGATTCGACACAGGGTCACTTTTATAGATGGCGGGAGAGGTGACCCCTCCTGCACCATCCGGGTAGTTTCCAAGCTTACTGGAGCCGTCGGTAAACCCAGAAACGATCCGGTGTGGCCGATGGCTAAGCAGGAAGTCAAGTGAAGACAAGTTGTTGCCCACTCAGCTCTATGCCCTTGGAAGACCAGAGCGACCTCTGACATCACTTTCAGTTTTAGATAGACAGTTTTTTTTTTTATTAAAGTCAAAATGTTTGTTTACTTATTTTGTTTTTGCTTTTAAAGGTAAATGAGGGATCTGGGGTCTTTTTTGACCTTGTATTTCTCAATAAAAAGGACCTGTCATGCTTATTTCTGTTAGGAGGGATGTTTACATTCCTTGTAATAGAAATAAATGTGATAAAAAATTAATAAAGGGACAGTGTAATAATAAGAAATAAAAAGTAAAATAAATAATAATAATAAGTAAAAAAATTGAAAGCGCCCCACCCCTCCGTGCTCTAATGCAGAAGCGAACGCATAAGTAAGTCGTGCCCCCATATGTAGGCGGTGTTCAATCCACACATGTGAGGTATTTCCCGGCGATTGTTAGAAACTGAGCAATAATTTTAGTGCTAGACCCCCTCTGTATCTCTAAACAGGTAACCTGTAAAAATGTTTAAAGCGTTGCCTATGGAGATTTTTAAGTATTGTTGTTTGTCACTATTCCACGAGTATGTGCAACTTTAAAGCATGACATGTTAGGTATCTATTTATTCGGCATAACAACATCTTTCACATTATAGAACAAATTGGGCTAATTTTAGTGTTTTTTTTTATTGCGCTTACAACGGTCGCCATTTTATTCTCTACCTACCTACCTTTAATCGTTGGAAGCCTATGCGTAAAAAAAACTTGATTTCACCATCATCATCAGTTTCACTTTGAACGATGCAAATAAAAAAAATCTTTTTGGAGAGGGCCAACAGATGTAATCTATCAAGAGATAAACCAGGTCAATTATAGCATTGATTATCTGTATTTATTTTATCACGGCATGTAGCAGATAACAAGTGTATAATGGATGCAGAGAACAGGAGGGAATACATTAATCTTTGGTAAACATTATGCTTGATTAAGGTTTGATTCCTAAATCATTCCCCACGTGTTTAGAGGTTTCATTGGTAAACTGTTGTGCTTGTCGGAAATAATGAGGATCAGTGAAGATTAAAAATAATGATTTCATATTCTGGGCTCTAAAAAGAGTCAGCAATGTTGGTCACAATGATGGGCTGTAAACTTGCCAAGAGTTTCGGCACTGTGAAAATCAATCAGTGCAGGTACTGTATGTACAATATGTGTCATAACTGTGGGATTCCTGTGGAAGCTGGAAATCACTGTAGTAGGCATTGCTACTCCAGTGATCTCCGCTAGTTGCCAGGTCACGTGTTAAGTGGCTACCCTGCTGATTACTGAACACAGAAGGCCACTCACTTGGCATGGACACATTTCAGATTAAACTTTGCATGAATGCAAAGAATTTTCTAATTGGATGAGGTAGAGATTGTGCTGTCACTGCCCTGCCTCTCCACTATGTCCAATCAGAGAATACTTTGCATTTGTTGAGTAGACGCAAAAAGTTCCCTTAGGCCGTGCAGCACAAGTGACCTCTTGTGTTCACACTACAGTACAACAGGGTAACCATTTGGCATGGGACCTGGAAGCAAATGGAGATCACTATAGTAGCGGTATCTGCCAGTTCCCAGAGGTATGGCCCATACATACTTACATAGGTCTAAGCTGGATGAACAATTGTGTGGCCATGCAACACTGTACCCATACAACATTTTTATAATTTTTTGGAGACAGAAAGACCTTTCATTTGGTGGTATTTAATCACCACTGGGTTTATTATTTTTTGCTAAACACATTTTTTGTTATACAATTTTGCAAATAAGTAATTTTTCTTCTTCACTGATGTGCGCTGATGAGGCTGAACAGATGGCCACAGATAGGGTTTCACTGATGGGCACTGATGAGGCAGCACTGATGGGCACTGATGAGGCGGCACTGATATGCTGCACTGATGAACATTGATATGTTGCACTCATGCACACTGATATGCTGCAATGATGGGCACTGATGAGGTGGCACTGATGGGCACTGATAAGCTACACTAATGGGCAATAATGAAGCTGAACTGATAAGCTGGCACTGATATGCTGCACTGATAAGGTGGCACTGATATGCTGCACAGATGGGCACTGGTGAGGTGGCACTAATGGACATTGGTGAGGTGGCACTGATGAGGTGGCACTGATAAGCTGCACTGATGGGTACAGATGCAGCTACACTGATGGGCACTAATAGACAGCACTGATATGCTGCACTGATATCCACTGATATGTTGCACTCATGTGCACTGATATGCTGCACTGATGGGCACTGATGGGGCTGTTCTGATATTCAGGACACTGGTGATTAGTGTAATTGTCCCCTGTAACTGGAAAGCCGGTTATCGTCTTTCCTTTGCTCAGACAGTGGTAGCGCTGAGAAAAGAAAACATTTGTTTACATGTGATCAGCTGTGATTGGACATAGCTGATCACATAGTAAAGAGCCAATGTCATCAGCCCTTTACCCTGGTTGGCGTTGTGCTGTGCCTGCAGGTCACCACCAATTGCCCACCCCTGGGGATGAGCACGGGCGGTGCAACATAAAAGACGTCATATGACATCAAGTCAAAATGGTAAAGCTTAAAAAAGCATAGTGCAGCGGTGGCCCGTCCATGAGGGGCGCAGGGTCTTGGCCCCCCCAGTCCGTGCATCCGGCCCCCTAATCTACGTGCGGGGCCCCCGGCTGCATGGATTCCAATGTTTTATTTTTATTGAAGCACATGATTAGACTAATAGGCTTTAAAAAAGAGTGGGCCCTGAGCCCACCCAATTGTGTGGCAATAGTGAATGAATAACTGGTGACCCGACCGACCCACGGGGGATGTGGCTGTGGGTGCATTGTTTGCCGCCACCCCCCCCAAAAAAAAACACCAACTGCCACTGTTAAAGAGTAATGGTTTACTTTTCAAGAGTGTTCCAATTTTTGCGCATGTGGACAAAATAAGTACTGCAGAGCATCTGACTGCTATAGAGCGCAGAATTGTAGGGGGCCCCAGAGCTGTGTGGCTATACACTGTGTGGCCTCGTACACACGACCGAGAAACTCAACAGAATCCATCAAGAAACTTGGTGGGAGAGCTTTTTTTGCAGAGGAAAACGGTCGTGTGTATGTTTTTCATCGAGGAAACTGTCGAGGAACTCGACGAGAAAAAAAGTTCTCTTTTTCCTCGACGGGAGACTCAATTTCCTTGTCGTGTTCCTCGTCGGGCTGGTTTTCGACGAGAAACTCGAGCATGTGTATGCTAAGAAACCCACGCATGCTCAGAATAAAGTATGAGACGGGAGTAAAAGTAGCATTTGTAGTGGAGATAACACATTTTCACTCTGTAACAGACTGAAAAGTGCAAATCGTCTCTTACCACACTTTTACTTAACACGCAGTAACATGAGATTAGCAAAAGCAGCCCCCAGGGTTGTGCCAGTGGAATCGAACTTCCCCTGCCATTGTATGTGTTGTAAGTCACCGCGTTTGAGAACAAGGAAATTTTGTCTTGACAGTGTGTACGCAAAGCAAGCTTGTTGAGTTCCTCGACAAGCCTAACAAGGAACTTGTCGAGGAAAACGATGTGTCTTTTCCGACGAGTTCCTTGGTCGTGTGTACGAGGCCTAAGTTATGCAGCTAGCAGATAGCATTTGGTACATACATTCAGATTAAAATTAAAGTATACATACTATGTAGATCTCTACTTCTGCCCTGCCAAACAGAAAGGAAAGAAAAGGGACAAATTGAATTTATTAAATCTGCAAGTAACCACATTTACTACTAAGGGCTGCACCTACAGAAAAAGAAAGACACAATTTTTTTTTTTTTAGCAGCTGCATTTACAATGTAATCTTGAGAAAGAATCTATAAAACATTTTATGAAGTATTCAGCTGAAAAATTACATTAGAAAGAGTAGCCTTTTTTTCCACTGGAGAACAGCCCAGGGCCTCATTCAGAGGGATGCAAACAAAGAGTGGCAGAACCACATGCCACCCATAAAACTCCAGTTTAACATGCCTGACCTACACTATGAAAGCAATTAGTAAATGTACCACTGGAGGAATTGCCTTTGAGATTAGAGAGTTGTCCTTAATGGTTTTGCTATGAGGCCCATCATACATAGTTACTACCCCTCATGCAAATATGGCTTTTGGTGCAAATTAGGGAAAAACCATATAAAGAACGTGTAGCGATAGTGCTGTAAGGGAAAAAAAAAGTCAATGTTCATATATAATTGCTTAATGTCAGCCAGAGGTAGTGCATAAAGTAATAAATAAATTCCACTACATTATCAGTGATATATTCATTTTACATATAGTGAAAATGCCGATTTTAAGAAAAGAACTATATACTGCTAGCATTGCCTGGCTTGTTATCAATACAAATGCATCAGTGATTGTTTAATCATAACTGTGTATTGTTTTTAATATCTATATATATATATATATATATATATATATATATATATATATATATATATATATATATATATATATATATATATACACAGGTGCATCTCAAAATTATAATATCATCAGCAAGTTAGTTTATTTCAGTTATTCAATTCAAAAACTCATATATTTTATGTAGATGCGTTACTCACAGAGAGATATATTTCAAGCATTTCTTTATTTTTATTTTGATGATTATGCCTTACAGCTAGTGAAAACCCAAAATTTTGTATCTCAGAATACTAGAATATTACATAAAAACAATTAAAAAAAAGCATTTTAAATACAGAAATGTTGGCTTACTTAAAAGTATGTCCACGTAAAGTTTAGTATGCACGCAGGGGGCTGCTTTTGCATGAATTACTGCATCAATGTGGCGTGGCATGGAGGAGATCAGCCTGTGGCCCTGCTGAGGTGTTATGGAAGCCCAGGTTGCTTTGATACCAGCCTTCAGCTCATCTGCATTGTTGGGTCTGGTGTCTCTCATGTTCCTATTGACAATACCTCACAGATTCACTTTTTGAATTACTGAAATAAATTTATTTCAGTATTCTAATTTTATAAGACACACCTGTGTGTGTGTGTGTGTGTGTGTGTGTGTGTGTATGTAATTTTGCAAATTATGTGTATCCATAAATGGATAAAGCTGAAATGAAGAGGTGAACTAAAAAAAACACATATTTGAAATTAGCATACATGAATAACAAATATTTTTTTATGTTTTACTTAAAAGTGCCTATTATTTTAAAAAGCAAAGTTCATTCTAAATATATTTAGTTTTTGTACGCTGTATTTTGAGGCCTTTACAGCTGGACTTTAATAGTGCTGAATTGAGTTGAAATGATGTACTAGTAAAATACATTTATTTTGTGTCAATTATTTGTAATAGATACTTGGTGGGATAACACAGGAGGTCAATAGTTACATGTTTTTATGATGATGGCCAAATCAATACTTTGTATTTATTTAGCACATGCTTTTAGCTAAACTTGGTACCATGAAAGTCTCCTTGTAAGGTCTTTAAATAAATATGGTATATATTTGGGATGTCAGTAATGGTGATCTGATGGAACCCATGTATTCTTGTTGTTGGTACTCTATAATTTCTGTATATTATTTACAGGAAAAAAAACATTTTGATATACATACTCTTTAGTCTGATAATATGAAATAAAGCCTATGCATGATTAACACTTGCAGTTGGCTGGTGGTGCACTTCTGTGTGGGGGGGGGGGGGAGAGATGGGGCGTCATCTCCAGGTCCTACAGTGTTGGATGGAGACTTCAGTTGGAATGAGACAGTCAAAGATTAGCAGCAAATGCTTTAATATTACTGCATACAAATAATTCATGTACATCTATTTACAGCCAGTAGATAACCCTTTAGGCTATTTTTCTTCCCATGTTTAAATACTGTATTTATTGGCGTATAACACTCACTTTTTTACCCTGAAAATAGAGGGTAAACTGTGCCTGCGTGTTATACGCAGGGGGCTGTGGAACGTTTTTTTCCTGAAACTTCCCTCTGTTATTCGCCTGTGCGTGTTATACTCCCATAAATACAGTATCTATAAAAGCCTTTCTCAACCTTTTACCACGGAGGAACCCTTATTAATGTTACATTCTCAAGGAACCCCTGCTAATAATGATTATATCCATAGCTTAATGTACGTTAGTGTGATGGTCAGTGGGAAGAAGAATTTTTCTTAAATGTGTTGTTAGTAGGAAGAATCACCCTTTTACAGATAGTTAAAAAGATTATTTGTTTTAGTGGGAACTTATCTGAGAGGCAGAAATTGCTCATTGGTCAAGGAACCCCTAGCAACCTCTAGAGGAACCCTGGTTGAGAAAGACTGGTCTATAGTCTAATCACAGTTTTACTTGAAAGCACCCTGTTACTATAGGAAAAAAAATGTAAACAGGCCTGCTTGCAAAAGAAGTGACTAAATACTTATTTTTTTCTGCTTCCTGTGCTACAAAGACACCGCTCCATTGATGGGAAACCAGCACTTCCAGGTGTGTCAATCTCCTTAGGCCCCATGCACACGAGAAGCAATTACAAACACCTCTAAACTCACGTTTTCAAAGGCAAAAAACGGCGTTTAAAACGCCCGTTTTTGCCGAGAATTGCGCGGCGTTTTGCCACGATTAGCGGCGTTTTACTGCGTTTGTGGCTGTCAGCGCTTATCTCAAAGACATTGTAGACCCTCCCAAAGTTTAAAACGCAAAAATAAAACGCTTCTGAACCCAAAATTTTGCGTCTGAAAAAATGGACATAAACCCAACTGCTTTAAAACGCCAAAAAACGTGATTGTGTGCATGGACACATAGGATAACATTAATTGTGTTCAGGGGCAGTTGAAAAAAATGCCCAAATGCCTCTGAACTCGAGTTTAGCAGCGTCTCGTGTGCATGGGGCCTTAGTCCCAGTGTCTCCCACCAAATCTCCACTTCATGACTGTATCCTCTAGTGGTGCGAAGGTTGACAGGAGGAACCAAGGAATAATGCAAGGGGAAATCTCAAGGAAATCCCCACTCTTCGAAGTCTCCTAGAGGACTTCAGTGGAGAATAGACATGTGCATTCATTTTCGTCTGAATGCATTTTCGTCCGAATTTCAGGTATTTTCGTTATCGTTTTAACAAACAAAAACGAAAGCGCAGAATGCGAAAAACGAAAGATCCAACATAAATAAATGTTTTATTTTTGTTTTCGTTGCAACAACAGTTTGATAAAGATGGGAGATTCGACATGATGCTGACAATAACAATCTGTGTCTATCAAACCTGTGGTCGAATGTGCCGAACCTTAACTCTATTAGCGACATAGAGAGAAAAGATTCGACATTATAGAGAGAAAAGATTGCTGCTGGAATTGGGTGGGGGAAGTAAAATAAAAATAATGATGATGATGAATGTTATTGGCTTATTGTAATCAAAGAGGAGGAGCAGTAAAATAGCTAGAACTAACTTGATAATTCAACAAGAACGACGAAGATTCGACAAAGCATCGAAAAACATACAAATGTCGAATCTGTCATTGAAGGCTTATGGTGTCTGTCAAAAGTTCTAAGAAGATTCGACGGAGCCGCTAAACTGTACGAAGCTGCAATCATACATTTCTGGTCAAATGCTCGGCCCTTAGGCTATAGAAAATTTTGAATGTTGGTTGACTAGTAATAATAATAATTAATAAATATAATTATTACTGGTCATACAACTAGGGTTGTCCCGATACCACTTTTTTAGGACCGAGTCCAAGTACCGATACTTTTTTCATGTACTTGCCGATACCGATTACCGATACTTTTTTTTTAAATGTGTACATGTGTCCCCAAATGCAACCATGTGTCTCCAAATGCAGCCTTGTCCCCAAATGCAGCCATGTCCCCAAATGCAGCCTTGTGTCCACAAAGAGAAAGCCAAGCCCTTCCCCCTCACCGTGGGATGGGTGATCTGTCTTTAAAAGTGCCCGGACAAGGGGGAGGGGCTATATATGACGACACACGGAGGGGAACACACAGCTATTCAAATAAAAGCTGTTATGTTCCCTGAGCGCTGATCAACTAGATGGCGGTGGCGGGGGGGGGCTTGGCTTTCTCTTTGGGGACTAGACGGCGGCAGCAGCTCTCCTCTCCTCCATTAGTGACATACCTGAGGACTGCTCTGCTCTGCTCTGCTCTCCGCCCCCTCTCAGCCCACTCTCGGGTGAAAAAAAAAGAATCGGGTGAAGCATCGGGAGCATTTGCGCGAGTACAAGTACTCACGCAAATGCTCAGTATCGGTACCGATACCGATACTAGTATCGGTATCAGGACAACCCTACATACAACATTAGAATTCTACTATAGCTAGCTTGTAGGCAGAACATTAGACGTAAAATGTGTCATACAGTTTAGCTGCTCCGTTGAATCTTCTTTGAACATTCGACAGACACCATAAGCCTTCAATGACAGATTCAACATTAATTAATTCAGATTTTCGGACGAATGCAATTTCTAATGAAAAACAAATTAAATAAAAATGAATTTCGGTAGTAACTAAATAAATGTATTTTTCGGATGAAAACGAAATTCCGAAACAAAATATTTCAGTGTGCACATGTCTAGTGGAGAATTTCTCTTGAATTGAGGGGTTTTCTTAAATATATCAGGGTATCAAACTCTTCATGAGTAAAAAGTAAAAAGAGAAACATTTGCCTTGAAAATACCTATAAGTAAGCTAAACGGTGAACTTTTTGTTTTGATTGTAACAATACATATATAATTGCAACTTTAAGACAGCCTTGAAAACATTCTCTTATATATCTATTATATTTTTTTATTTTAACAAGAGAATATTTTTTGTATATTTAATGAATTAGGACTTGATTTAAATATTTCCTGTTTACGTTGATCTAACTTTTTTTACAAGGTATATATACAAATGTGTATTGCAATTAAAAAAAGCATTTTCAGTACACTGCTTGACAGAAAAGATCATTATGTTCACAGATTGCAGCAAACTGTAATCTTGAAGCAAGGCATCATGGGATCAATAACAATGACTGAATGGTTTTAGAAACACAAGTCTTAGGAATTTTACACTGCAAAAGCATTGCCTGTCTCTAAACTGCAATCATTCTACTGGAAATAACACAAAATCAATGCAATGGACAGAAAAAGACACTACAGTTCTTAAGGCTCAGTAATTCAAAAATGATCCACTTGTCTTATCTTTTTAAACCTATAAAGAAAAAGTAACAAAATAATATTTTAACATAACATTTTAAATCACAGAGTCCATATGGCTCTACCCATAACCTGGATTAAAAAATAGGCAAATCTGGTTAAAGTTGTTCTAAAGGGCCTAGCTCCTTTAACTTTGGTTCATCAGAAAATGCAACCTCTAATTATGCTTGAGACAACATTTCCTGTTGGGGAGACCAGTCATCCAAACTGGCTATATCTGTTCTGGGTGACCGGTTGTTAGCTTACATAATGTGCCCTGCAGACTCCTCCATATGTTTGCATCATTTTATTTTCCAACATTTGAAAAACATACTGGTCAGGTAATTTGCTCTCTTCCAAACTAGCTTCAATATGTAAATCAGTGTAAAAGATCTGGTTAGGATTGACCCAAACTTACCACCAAAACCTCCTTTCTCCCTCCAGAGCATGTCCCAGCATTACCTTTTTACTACATGTGATGTCATTAACAAGCTTATAGAAGAGGCTGCTGAGAACACAGTTCCTATTGCTATAGGCATGCCCCCAGAACTACATCTCCCTACAGACTTCTCTATACACACAGTGTATGGGCAGGCTATTGGTATTCAAGGCAGCAACATAGTTTTGTTGGGAAAGAAATCAATGTATGTATATGGAAAGGGCCAGAGAGTCATAGCAATTGGCAGAGTTCTGAATTCAGCAGAGAAGAACTCAGGCAGGGTGGACAACATTGTTTGGTTTTTCTGTATGTCAGAGGCATAATTGTCATTTAACAGCAGAAAGGTAAGATCAGTAGGTACTTTTCTGTACCTAAAGCGTTTTAAAGGGAAAAGGGGGGAAATGTGCATATATTGCATGTATGTGACAGTGCTGGTGCTTGGTGCCTGTACCAGTGCTGTCACATGGGGGCGGAAAGAGCAAGTCCTTAAAGAGGAGCTTCACCCAAAAGGGGAAGCTCCACTTATTTTCCTTCTCCCCTCCTCCGCTGCCACATTTGGCACCTTTCAGCATGTGTTTACTCATAAAGTAGAGAGGGAAACGTGCTGTAGATTCAGGCAATGTTTAGGTAAGATCCATCCCACCAAATCAACTCAGCCGGAGAGCTTTGGCCAGGCTAGTGAAAGGGCATACAAAGATATCAATGTTCTTACATCCAGACTGAGTGAACATTCTCTAATATCTTAAGAGGCATGTATTATGTTCTCCTTCGGCGGACAGGGACAGATATGAAGGGCTATATGTACTCTGTAAAGTGCTCCATAATATGTTGGTCCTATAAGTTATTATGGTTGTGTTAATAGGAGGAGCCAAGCATAAACTCTGTATTAGCTTATACTGTACATTATACAGAGTTAAAATAAAAGCCTGCATAGTATATACTGTATATAAAATCTATTTCATTTGATTATGCAAAATGTTGAGCTTACTATCCATTTAACTAAGAGTCGGTATTATGGTTAAATACATCATGACACTCCTTCTAATGTTAAACTATTTTCTTTGCTTCTAGGAATGACTTGTCAAGCCCGGACATCGTACACCGAGGATGAAGTTCTTTGGGGTCATCGGTTTTTCCCTGTAATTTCTCTAGAAGAAGGATTCTTCAAAGTAGACTACTCACAGTTCCATGCAACTTTTGAAGTTCCCACTGCACCTTACAGTGTCAAAGAACAAGAAGAAATGCTTCTTCTATCTTCACCAATAATAGCACCAGCAGTAGGTAACAGCAAAGAAAAAAATAATTCTGTAGACACTCTGGACAGCCTGGATGACATTAGCACAAAAATGCCTTCAAAACTCCAGAAAATGACTGGCAGGGAGGACCTACCAAGAAAATTACTCAGAATGAGTTCTACAACGTCAGAGAAAGCTTACAGTATGGGTGACTTGCCCATGAAACTCCAACGAATAAGTTCAGTACCGGGTAATTCGGAAGAAAAACTGGTAATGAAAACCACTAGGATGATGTCAGATCCTATGAGCCAGTCGGTAGCAGATTTACCTCCGAAACTTCAAAGATTGTCTGGTGGAGGCAGGATGGATGGGAACTTGCCACCTAAATTAAGAAAAATGAATTCAGACAGATTTACATAACAAACTTTTAGGTATTATTTAAAAAAAATGGGTTTAAAAAACTCATCAAAATATACGTAAGGAACTGTACAAGCTCTTGCTGAGCTCTTGTTGCCTTTGTAGGAAATCTATATGGGGCACCATTTTTAAGGCTGACTGTAGACAGGACTGTACTGTATATATAGCGCTTTCATAAGAGACCTAATGTGTTTTTATGGTCTTTCTAGAACTAAAGTAATACTAACTGGCATGTAGTATCACATCAAGCATGCAATAATAGTGTGCATATTTTGCATATAGTTTTATGGCATGATTCTTACTTTATATTGTATAATCAAAAAAAAAAGGGGGGCATTATTCTCCCCCATATTTTTTAAACTAGTACTTCTATCATAAGAATGGGTAACTATAAGGGCAAAGTTTTAATCAAGATTTATTTATCATTTGAATAGAAATTGTAAATATACATACATGCAAGTTATTTCCAGGCATGTATTAATTATTAAGGCCAAAACTAATTTAATAATGTAAAATTGTTTTGCTTTAAAGTGGACCTGTCACTTCTGCGCAAAATTGAACCTGGTTGATTTTGGAACATATGTATAAACCAGCATGTTCCACAAAGCACACTGCAGGTGACCACTATGTCCTGAATACCAAGTTATTGATCATTTTTTTAACTTAAGATTGTTGATAAAAAAAATAATACGAGAACAGCAGTATTGCCTTCTCTAACGTATTTCACAATTTCATTGAGATTAAGTACAATAGTTGCCTGCAGGGAAATAAGGTAAACCAATAAAATGTTATGGTAACTTCAATATTTACTTTATATTTATATGTTGACAGGTGCACTTTATTAAATTAAATAAAAAGCTAAACTCCAGGCAAACAGCTAAATATACAGGTGAAATACATATATAGGAGCTGTTCTGCTCAACATTTTCATCCTAGCAGCTTGTCACGTGTACATCCATTTGCATATTTTATATCTGCCTGGAGTTTAGTTTTAATTTGCCAAATTGAAAAAGGGCTGTCAACTTAAATGCGATACACTTTGTTTTTTATTTTTATTTTTAAATCTGTGTACACCAAGACATTTCTCATTCTTGCCAAACATTCTACATCACAGCTTCTGCAGAGTGTAAAAAAAAGCAAACAAAGTTTTCAAATTAATTAGAATTTCAGTTTTAATGATGTTTCCTGGTGTTTTCATTTCTCCTGGGCTGAATGAAATCTTTCAAATAGATGTTATAGAGTTTTTTTTATGTTGTCATAGGAAAGGTTTTTTTCTTTGAAATAAACTAGTATAACATTATATATCAATTTGAATTTCCCCTTTCTATTGCAATGAGCTAAAGGCATGGTGTTTAGAAATACTCACACTATTTTTGAAAATAATCTTACCATAGAGACATAGTATATTCTTGATAAAAAGAATGTGTTCTTAATTAATTTTTTTAAGCCATATAATTGGATTTTATGAAAACAAAATACCAACTATTTTCTTCAGCACAACAAGAATAATAACATTTGTTTTGGTTATTCAAAGAGAGTTTTATAAAATATCCTTTTCAGTTCCAATATTTATTTTTAATGTATACTATTAAAGACTGACATTGGGGAATATTATGGGAGCATACTGACCTAAGATATATAATATTGTATGTATTTGTATATGGTTACATTATGCAGTTTTTTACACGTTGGGCATATTAAATTATATTGTGTCACTGTGCTTGGACCCGTTGAATCCACTTCAAATACGTTTTAATACTTATTTAAACAGCACTGCTGTTGGTGAGTTACTTCCCAGCTATGCTATGTGCACCGTGTCAATTATGTCTGACTAGTTAACTATTTTTATCCTCCATTAAAAATTAAAAGACTCTACAACACTGCAAAATGACAAGCAAGGCAAAATTCATTAAAATAATGGAATGAGTGTTGATCTTTAAAACAAAATCGTAAAATAGAAATAGACTAATTAAAAAAAGACTACAATGTAACTGTCACCCCTACTGAACTAATTTATTTTTACACACACGGTTACTAGGAAACTAGAGAGCAAAGCATCTTTCAAAGAGTTTTGTAATAGCTTCTATATTCTTTTAAAGATATCTGTCAGTGACTTGTATTACTCAGAAATATATACACCAAATTTAGTCGCCCGGTAAGCACAGCTTTCAGTTTATATCTTTTATAGGTTACTTGTTCCTTTACCATTATTAGGATTGCATAGCCACATTGGTTAGTGTGGCTCACAGTTAGGCATTCTGGGGTTGATTTACTAAAGGCAAATGGACTGTGCACTTTGCAAAGTTGCCTTCTGCAAGTGCAGTTGCTCCAGAGCTTAGTAAATGAGGTAAGGCTTCACTTTGCAAAGAGAACCCAATCACGTGCAAGAGAAAAAAAAACACATGATTGGATGATGGAAGTCAGCAGAGCTTCTACTCATTTACTAAGCTCTGGAGCAACTGCTCTTGCAGAATGCAACTGCACTATGAAAAGTGTACCATCTTTTTACCTTTAGTAAATCAACCCCTCAGTGTTTGGCACTGGCATTCAGATCTCTTTAAGTTATATAAAGCCAACAAAACAACCATTTATTATATTTCAGTTTACCAGTCCTTAAATTTGGTGGCTGTTATTATTTTTACTTTTGAGTCATTTTCCCGTCATTTTCACCTGGTAAATTTTGACCAGCAACACATTTCCTGTCTTAGGGTGTCTCCATTCTGAAAGGAGGAGCAACGGAGATATCTTTGGACAGCACAATTGTTCATCAGGGGGAGAGTAGTATTTGATTAGCAGGTTTATTGTAAAACAAAGAAAAGAAGGCTCACCAACCTAGTGCATTACCCAAGTGGTATCTTTAATAGTGTATAAAAAGAAGTATACTCACAAACACATTAATCATAAAAGCATATCAAGGTCCATTGTAGGCACAAAGCGACCAGGTCACCGCCGGTACTGTTCCCAACAAGTCAGAGGTTCTTCCAGATGGCCAAAGCATTTTGAGGGAAGATCCTCTCTTTCTCAGAGCCGATTGCCCATTGTTTATGATATACACCGCACAGAGTAAACTAATGCAAGCCATACACAGAGCGAATTTCTTTCCTGCAACCACATGTTGCAGGAAATTTGTTAGATTCCTCCATCAACACAGACAGTGTTGATGTGGGAATCCCTCCTGCCGGGCCATTGTCTTCTCCCAGCAGGGGGCAAGGGAAGCTGGGCGATGACAGAGATTATTATTAGCGACTATAGCAGTGATAGTGATAATAATCAAAAGAGAAGAGGCTGGCTGTACTCAAGTTGATTAACTGATCAACTTGATACATTTATCCTTCCCATTAACAGTTCGAATCTCTGCCAGTTCCTGCTGAACCGGACACAATTTGAACCAGCCTTTGAGTTTACAACTATTTGAAGTGTAAATCATAATTGAAACTATTATATATGTGGGACTGAACTAAAACATCTAGATCCTACAGTCACTTAACTTTGGTACAGAAAGCACCCCAATGCATTTGGCATATGTCTGTTTTTTTCCCTTTCATATATATATTTTTTTCTTTCATATAGCAGATAACTCAGTTTGTTTTACCTTTCCATTTGTAAAGAGGGGAAAATATTTTAATGCAAACATTGTTCAGGGAGAATCCAATTCTTAGTATTTGCTACCCTAGGCAAAGACCTACTGTGCCTATTGATCAATTCTGTATATATTTAAGAATACCAGATAATATCAATGTTTTAGTTAATATACTGTACCTCCTAGAGCAACCTGTTTTATAGTACTGTAAGACTAGCTATACTCATAAGGAGGCTGATGAAACATCCAACCACAGATAAACATTAAGGAAGTTTTTTCCATAGACATGCATGATTGTTTATATAAACATCCCCAAGATGACCAATTTTGGGGGACAGAAGAGAACCTTCTAAAATTGATTTTTCTTGACAATTTCCACTCTTCTAAAAAAAAAAACAGCAACAGTGGTCATATACTCAGTGCATAAATATATACATTCAGCTGAAACAGTTGTGCATGTTTATAAAAAGATAATTTGTAAGGTTGTGATCCAACTGCTGCCTTTTTGTTCCTGTAGAATTGCTCCATCTGTAGTTGAGGCAGCGAGATTTTACTCCCTCCACAAGCGACTCAGCAGCATTCTGGACCACAACAGAGCGACATCTTTCTGCATATAGCTACAGAGAGAGCAATTCCATAGGGACAGACAGGCAGCCTCTTTACCAGCGATCCTGCCGCTGGTGATTTGCATCTAGCAACAGAATTGCCTATCTGACATCAGCCTATCAAAAATCCTTTAGTGGTTGCATAATTCAAAATGCCACCTCCTGGGTATGGCTCACCTAAGTGTTTGTTTTTAATTAAACTAGTTACCTGATTTTTAGCACACAAAAGGCAGTTATGATGATTTTATAGCATTTTGATTGAGATCTAGGTAAACCTTAGTCAAAAAGATCTCGGGAACTCAGGAACAGAAAAAAATATATTTATTATGAGAAATTATTTTATCCTTAATACATGGATATATTTATTTATGTGAATATGATTATTTTATCATACAGTATTTATTTATTTTCACAGAAAGTAATCAACAGCACAGACATTAACTAGTTAACTGTTTTCTCTTTTTTTTTCTTTACGATGTCTATTAAATTTATGATTTATTGTGTAGGTCTCATATCATAATTCTAAAGTGACATTTTATTATTAATATAAATGACTATGGCATTAGATAGAATGCAGGTAGACAGTGGTGATTAAAGCTGAACTCCAGTCAGTCACAAAATCTCCCCATTTGGTGACCACATTCTTCTGCATAGGTAAGGTTAAATGTTCTTTAGTTTTGGGTAGGTTTTGAATAAAATAAGGTAACCTTATTCCTCATTCCCCTGGCAGCTGGTGCTTTCCTCTGCTCTCCTCCTTTCCTGGTAGGTAGGCCTCCATTGTATGTGATGACATTGGGGACCTTGGGGCCACATCCAACTGATCATCAAAGAGAAAGGGTTTCCTTGGCCCTTGGATTCCTTGGTACAGCGGGAAAATCCCCCCTCCAAAGAAGCATTTAACCCTTGCTGGGTTGTGATAGGTGCATAAACTGGGGACATTTTACAGCTGATTGGAGTTCCTTGGTTGAGACATAAAAGAGAAGTCATGCTTCTTTGCACAAATTTTTAAAAACCAGTATTACCAACAGCGAATATTAATATCCATTAAGAAATAGGTAAAAACCCATGTTCAAATATCTGAAAAGATTTCAAATTAATTTCTTATAAGGTTATTTCATTAATGCAAGAGCCTTATAACCTCAAAGGAAGCTTGTTTATGAAACTGTTGGAATGTTTTGCCACTGTTTAGAACTAAGCTTACTCCTAGAGATCTGTAATACATTTAGATGAAGTCAGCATTATCGATTGATTAGACATGAAAAAAGTATTTGATTAAAAACTTCATAACTTGGAATAAATGACTTTGGATTGTAAAGCTTGGTATACTTCTTGCTCAAGTTTTATGATGCTACTGTAGGAATGTTTAAAAGTCTTTGCAAATTCCTTATATAGAGTTGTAACTATCACTATGGGATATTTGCTGTACTGTTTTATAAACGTATAAAATATCCTCATAATTACAGAAGCAATTGACAGCTAACAGTGTTCTTCACATTCTGTAGATAATTTGTTTGATGGATGAGTTACATTAGACATAAAGGCCTCAAGTACATTAACCTGTCATCTGTATTCACAAAACGCTCTGAATTTCTCCCTTTGTGGACTCTTTTGATAAAGTCTGTAGTGCAAGAAAATGTACTTTATGTTTTTAAGCACTTCTACTGCTTTCTACTGTCTACTGTGAAGTATGTAAAGAAACAGATCTTTGATGAATAAAGTGACGTCCATAAATGTGCATAAAGTTTCTTGAATGGTGCAAAAAGAAATAAAGTGAACCTGTTAGGTTCTTGCAAGAGAAAAGGTATTATACCCAACTCTCTTGTGACCCTTGTCTTCTACATTATTTCCATTTCAACTCTAAAGCCTCTATCAGTCTCTTCCAGGAGTGTTGGGTGCCTGTGCCACCTGGAGTTAGGGCTGCCATCAAGGGGGATGGCCCGTACACTTATAGGGGGCCCAGGTATCCTGAATGTCTCAGGGCGCCTGATAGGAATAGGGAGAATGCAGAAGCAGGTGTAGGGTGCCACATGACTGTGCTGGCTTTCTATTGGTGCACTACAGAAGAGGAGTCGGCAGTTGCTTTTGTTCTGTGTCATTGAGCTCACATCAAGCTCATCGATGCCACCTCTGTCTCTGGCTATTTGTTTTGGAGTTCTTTTGTTTTTTAGATCTGCTAAGGGGGGGATAGATTGGCGGGGGGGAAGTGTGGATTTAAAAGGAAGTGCAATTAGTGGTAGTGTAGGGTCCTGCTAAAAAGAGTCCACCTTGTGGTAGCATTTGGGCAAAATAGAATTCCTTACTGTTAAATCGTGAAGCACTGATTGACTTGGAATACAATTTTAATTTTCATATATTAAGTTGTAAGAGTGTTAAAATAAAAGTGGGTGCACTGAAGGACCCGGTGGGATGGCCAGTGGGCAGATTTGGTGGTACTGCCAGTGGACGGACCCTGGGAAATTTTGCCGGTCAGGCCCAGGCCTAAAGCTGTGTAAGGAGCCCCAAAATTTCTGATGACTGCCCTTCCCAGAGCGCTGTGTTTTTTCCAGGACACAATGGTAAAGTAGGGTTTGGAAGATAGAAATACAACTGCATAAGGATATATGCATCTGATATTCCTGAGCATGCTGGAAGGGAAGAAGAGACAGGCAGATATTAAAGTGATTGAACGAAGAGAGGAGACAAGGTCCACCAGAGAGGCATGTATAATGCCTCGTCTCTAACAGGGAACCATCAGTTGCTTTCTAAAGGAAAGTAACTTTAAAGTAAGCCCTTTGTGAGAAAACTATGGGGGCTGCCATTGTTGATGACAGTCTGAAAATGCTATTTGCCTGCCTGTTATGTTGTCCAAACAAGTGTGGAGGAGAGAAAAAAAGAGGAAACACTTTTTTTTGTATGCTTGTTTTTGGTCAGTGACTCAATGTATTGAAGCCAAAGGGCCAGGATGGCAATCAGGCAAGTAGCATTTTTTTTAGAAGGAGAGCAATTGCAGCTTTGATGACATGTTTCTATTTTAGAGGAACTTTGGTATACAAAAAAGGGCTGTTATGAACTCTAAATATAACCTATTTGATTTTACACCATTATCTGAAATGAGAGAATAGCATACTGTATATGAAAATCAACCAATCTCAATCAGATTTTCAAAAATAATCTGTGTCTTGGCTCATTTTGCATTAGGATCACAAGGAGTATATGGAAGCCATACTCTACTCATGCCCAATGTTGCCTTGGCGTCACATGACCATCCAGAGGGCATTTACATAGTGTAGAAAACAAATGATTCTGACATATTTTGGTTCTTAAATGTCTTATTTGTCTTTTAGATTACTCCTACTGAGAAAGCGGTGTTTGTACCGTGAAACTAGTAGAGGAAAGATCAATTTATGAGACATACTCCATTAACAGATATCTCTTGGGGGAACCCTGAGTATTTGTATATAAATTATCCAACTTTTTCTCATGAAATTGTATGTAATTTTTAAATGTAATAAATAATAAATTTTATCTAAGAATTTAGTTTCTGTCAATCAGTATCGAGATAGTCCACTTTAAATTTAGGTGGGAATGCTTTTTGGTCAGCTTCAGCAACTTCCCTGATATTCCAGCCTTTCCCCCTTTCTCTATATTTTGGTTCGTCAATGATAAAAAAAAATGTACTCTACCATCAAACTCAATTAGAAAATTTGATTGGAAAAATCTTACAATTCTGCCCAATATTCTTTTTTATCTCTTGCAAAGGGGGATTTGAACATGGATAAGGCCCATACACACAATCTTACTATTTGACAACAAATGTCCGACGGACCTGTTTGATCGGACAATCCGACCGCGTGTATGCTCCATCGGACAATTGTTTTTGCTTTTTCATCAGACAAATGTTCGCTGTGAATGCTCTCAAACTTTTCGGCAACAAATGTCCGATGGAGACTAATCCGATCCTGTGTACACAGGTCCATCTGACTAAAGTCCAAAGTATAAACACACATGCTCAGAACCAATGCTAACCATAAGACAACATTAGCAGAAGTTGCCCAAAGGGTGGCGGTAAAGAGCTGAAAAACCACATGAAAGTGAAAGTTGGCTGGAAAAGTCCTGCCGTCTGTATGCAGAACAAGTTCACGGACAACGCCCTTCGGACAGAAATCCAAGGAAAAGTCAAATGGAAGTCCGATCGTGTGTATGAGGCTTTAGCCTAGCGCCCCTCTTTTTTTCCCTTTTTAAACAGATGTTGAAGA
Organism: Rana temporaria; assembly: GCF_905171775.1. Taxonomy (NCBI): domain Eukaryota; kingdom Metazoa; phylum Chordata; class Amphibia; order Anura; family Ranidae; genus Rana; species Rana temporaria. The sequence goes on along the minus strand of NC_053494.1, from coordinate 185,155,050 downwards.
CCATAAACTTACAGTAAGAGATAGGTAGAATATCTAAAAAAAAAGTAGATAATGTAATAAAGAAAGGAAAACGAGTAGTGCCAAAATCTGATAGTAGTCCAAGTCTGGTATAGGACATGTATCCCAAATGTAGTTAAAAACAACTTATGGCTGCCGGTCAATTTTTTTATTTTTATTATATATTAGTTAAATTCATTTTTTTTTTTATAATATCTGATGACTAGTATAAACTCTTAATTTGACAAATCTGCAATCAATACAGGGTGTTTTCATAGCACTGCTTCTTCTTTTGTTGACTACTATTGTCTAACCATAATCTATTTGGGTTTATGTGAGCTAAGAAGAGGGAGGTGTGTGCTTCCCTTATCAGTAGTGTGTCTGTTTGTACTCCTGAATAATAGGATATCAAACCATACAAGCTTTTTAGGCTATTCACAGCATAGCAGTAAATTCACACTGATTAATAATCACAAAGAATTGTCGCAAGTGTCCGACTGCAGGCTGCAAGTGAGAAATATGAAGTATTCATATGCAGTATTAGCCATCATCCTTTTCATGGTATAGATAAAGTGTAATCTAGGTTTTTGTAAAGGTTTACCCACTGTCTTTGTAGATTTTCTTTAGCTGAGATTAGTCCTGCCAATTTTCATTTTGCCGTATACCTTTTGTTGTATTATTGTATTATTATTGTATCTGGGTCCATTTTGTTTTTAGTGTTTGAATATTCACCTCTTTCTGGATTAATCTGCTCCTTTACCCAATACAGCATCTGCACCTTAGGCTGTGACCAGCCTTTAGTTACATATTTGGTTCATGGTTCTTATGTGCTGAAGGCCTTTAGGCCTGATTCACACCTATGCATTTCTTGTGCTTTTTGCAGAATTGCACTACAGTCCATTTAACATGTTCTGCAGTGCAAATCTGCAAAAAGCACTAAAAAATGCATAAGTGTAAATTAAGCCTAAGGCTGGATTCACACCTATGCAGTTTTAGTGCTTTTTACATTTTGCAGATTTGCACTACAGTCCATTTAACATGGTTTTATATGGAACAGTGTAGTGTAGTGCAAATCTGCAAATTGCAAAAAGCACTAAAAATGCATAAGTGTGAATCAGGCTTAATGTCTAGATTATGCCTATCCAGAGTTTTTCACCTGTTTACAGCTTCTTGCATTATGGTGATACCTACAAGTGAATCTTGCTTTTGTAAAGTACTTTATGTGACTCTGTTTATTTGATGAATAAAAACATAAATAAAGGCTGTGCAGAATATTTTAAATGAGCACCATTTGATTTTACTACACAAATTCATTATTATGCGGTATCTAAATATACGACTCTTGCACTAACAATTTTTTTTTTTTACAGAATACTTAAACATATGTATCGGCTTTGCGCATTGTGTAATGATACAAAATGGTATTAACATCCGATGTGAAGCCCTAGGATGTATTACAAAAAATTATTAAAAATGTGTGCATTTTAAATTTTTGTATTTACTTTTTTCATTTTTCCTTATTCAGGATGTTACAATCGTACTTTTATCCAAATAAAACATTTATATTGTTTTTCTTTTAAAACATTGAATCCAGTTAAAAGTTCAACAACTACCATCGATTTGGATGGCACAAATAGCCATAATTATTGTGGAATGTAGTTTCATATATTAAATAATGACACCTAATGTACAGTGTGCAGTGCATAAAAAATGAACTCAATAAAGTTTTTTTTTTAAACTTTCTACGATTGCTTTTGTGTGGTTGCAGTGCAAAATTGTTGCTCTTATATCTGTATGGCCATTTCTACCATCATATAAATGTATTTTTAATGCAATATGTGTTATATAGTAGCATTACTGTATATCCCAAAGCATTTTGCACAAACTGGGGGAATCCATAGTGGATCATAAGCTTTATAATAGCATGCAATGCCAAGCTGTGGTTTCCAAAGAGAGCAAAGTATTTTCTTGTACTAAGAGAGGTATGGGCTACAGAGAGAGAGAGAGAGAGAATTTTGCCCCTGTACAAATCATTAGTAAGACCTCATCTGGAATATGGAGAGAGAGTTACAAAGTCAAAAATCACCTACAGAGATTGTAATACAAAAAATAAAGATAAATAGCTCTAAACCAGTGGTTCTCAACTCCTGTCCTCAGAACCCACTAACAAACCAGATTTTAAGTATTACCTTGGGGAGATGCAGAATAGAATACTGCAATCACTGAGCAGCAAAACATATCACCGGAAAAAGCCGACTAGAGACGACGTAAGAGAATGCGACGGCCGCGCGTATGTTCGTGGATCATCGGAAATAGCTAATTTGCATACCCGACGCGGAAAACGACGCGAACTCCACCCAGCGAACGCCAAAGTATTGCATCTACGATCCAAAGGTGTACGCCTGTTGGATCAAACTCAGATGCCGTCGTATCTTGGTTTGAGGATTCAAACTAAAGATACGACGCGGGAAATTTGAAAGTACACCGGCGTATCAGTACATACGCCGGCGTACTCTCACTGTGGATCTGGCCCACTGAGTACCATATTTTCCGGCGTATAAGACGACCTATTGCATGTAAAAAAATGACTCAAAACTCGGGGGTCATCTTATACGCCGGTACCTGTCTGTAAGGCTGCGGGCGTCCATTATTCAAAAGCCGCACCTCCTCCTCAGGCTGTTCCATGAAAGGAACAGCAGAGCCTCTGTTCAGTGTTCTGCCTATCATGGATGCCTTTTCATCCTCAGCCTCGGACGAGAGGACATCCGTGATAGGCGGAACACTGAACAGAGGCTCTGCTGGGAAAATTAGTGTTCCGCCTATCACGGAACAGCCTGAGGAGGAGGCGCAGCTTTTGAATAATGGACGCCCGCAGCCTGAGAAACTCTGCAAACAGGAGAAGGCAGGGAGATTGTCGAGGCAGGCATAATAGCACAGTGATTTGTAGCTTCTCCAACCCACTTCTTTGGATGCAGTAAATGTCAGGAAAGTGTTTTTTTTTAATTGTTGCTTCCTTGGAAAAGGAACAAAAAAACCCCTGTAAAGTTTGTATTGCTTTGTGTTCATGCTAGAGAGACTTCTCCATACATCCTGATGATTGGTGCCAAAGAACAGGAATTGAGGGGAAGTCTTTCAGTGTAGACACATGTTTTATTTTTATTTTTTCTGAGTTTTCTTAAAGCAGATCTTTACTGCATCTGAGCACCACAAACCAAAACAAAAACACAATTTAATTAATTTTTAATATTCAAAGCAAACGCCCCCACTCATCCACCCGTGTCTCCATGCTTTATTCTGTTGAAAAATTACTTCGAAAAACAACCCCCCTTGCCTTTATGGCCATGGCCATCTTGAGTAAAAGCAAATGATTCATGTAGTATTAACTCTCTGGAATCCATCTGCCCTTAGCTTAAGCATGCATTCAGGAGAGTGTGCTTAGCTGAAATAACCCCTCTTCCTCTCTTGCCCTTCTGTAGATTCCTGTAATGTAAGACATAATTTGCCTAGGCAAGAAACCAAGAAGTATTTGAAGAAATGTGTAAACAAAGCTTAACCTCTTCCCGCCCGCACTATAGCTGATGGACGGCTACATGTCTATTGACTTCCTCCCATGATTGCGTGGCGTGCTCTGTGATCGCTGTGTTTTTAGGACACAACTGATCACAGATCGGGATAAAGGGCCAATCACACAATGACAGTTGATCACGATGTAAACACAAGCTGGATTTTAGCATTTCTTTCCTAATGCTGGCAGCGTAAGGAGAGGGGAGGAGAGCCGATAACCAGCTTGTGTGAAAGGGACATCTACACCGATTATCAGTGTCCTATTTATCAGTGCAGTCCCAACAGTGCTCACCAGTTCTGCCTATCAGTGCCCACCAGTGCTGCCAATAAGTGCCCACCAGTGCTGCCAATAAGTGCCCACCAGTGCTGCCAATAAGTGCCCATTAGTGCCTTCTCACTAGTATCACCTATCAGTGCCCATCAGTGCCCACCAGTGCCGCCTATCAGTGCAGCCTCATCAGCGCCTCCTCATCAGCGCCTCCTCATCAGTGCCCACAATTGTGCTGCCTCATCAGTGCCCATTAGTGCAGCCTCATCAGCGCAGATCAGTGAAGTAGAAAAATTACCTGTTTGCAAAATGTTCTAACAAACTATGAAAAACATATATATATATTTTTAATTTCTGAGTGTTTTTGTTTGTTTATCAAAAAATAAAAAACCCAGTGGTGATTAAAGCGGAAGTAAACCCGTACAAATAAACCCCTGCAAGGCAAAGGCATAATGAGCTAGTATGCAGTGCTAGCTATACTAGCTCATTATGAAATACTTACCTCAGAACGAAGCCCCAGTATCAGAGTCCGGTCCATACAGGTTTAGGAGATATACATTTTACCTACAGGTAAGGCTTATTATAGGCTTACCTGTAGGTAAAAGTGTCAAATTTGGGATTACAACCACTTTAAATACCAACAAAAGAAAGCTCTATTTGTATGAAAAAAAAGAGAAAAAAATGTCATATGGGTACAGTGTTGCATGACTGCACAATTGACATTGAAAGTATGACAGTACTGAAAGCTGAAAATTGGCCTGGGCAGGAAGGGGGTACAAGTGTCCAGTAGGCAAGTGGTTAAAACAAGTAAATATGATATACAGTACTTTCCTGTATATATATTAAAAAAATAAGAGTGAAGTTCCACTTTAAAGCCTCGTACACACAGGCCAGAATCTCGTCAGGAAAAAAACTTTGTTTTTCCTGACGAGATTCTTGGCAAGAATCTCTTGCCGCCCGAGTGTACAGACACTCCATTCAAAAGAACCGCGGTTCTTTTAAAAGGCAAGAACACGGTGACGTCATCTTGTCACATTCCATGCCGTCGCCGTCATCTTGCTTCACCCTACCTATGCCGTGGAAGCTACCGAACATGCGTCTAAGTCATTTCGAGCATGCGCGGGTTTCCCACGACGGCAGGTAAGTATACAGACGCTCGGGTTTCTCGTTGGGAAACAGGACGACAAGAATCCCAACGAGAAAGTAGAGAGCAGGATCTCTATTTTTCTCGTCGAGATTCTGCCCAGATTTCCAGACGAGAAACCTGAAAGCCTCGTACACACGCACATGGTTTACTCAGAAAGAAAGCTCTGCCAGCAGTTTTCTTGCTGGTTCTTGCCAAGAAAACCGAGCGTGTGTACGAGGCTTAAGGGCCCTTTCACACGGGGCGGATCAGTAATGATCCGCCTCGTGTGTCCGTATGCTCAGCGGGGATCGCTCCGTATATCCCCGCTGATCCATCGGATGACAGGGCGGTCCCCGCACACTGTGCAGGGACCGCCCTGTCTTTTCTCCGCTCTCCCCTATTGGAGGAAAGGATGAACACGGACCGTGGGTCCGTGTTCATCAGATCCGATCCGCAGACGGAAAAAAAAATAGGACATTCTTCCGTCTGCAAAATCGTATCTTTGCGGAGGCGGGTGATTACGGGTGTCAGCGGATGTATATCCGTTGACACCCGCAATCACATAGGGACCCATGTATGTCCCTTTTTCATCCGCACGTCTGAAAGGGCCCTAAGACATTCCTTTCCAACATCTTTTCCCTGTTCAATACAAACGCTAAACAACAGAAATAGGAAAGGGATTGAAATCAAAATAACAAGTGACAGTGTGTTACCCCAATTACAGCCGTTTGCTTTGGATTGACACTGCACCATGCTGAAGTTTTAAAATGGAACACAACAACATGAATTGAAAAGTCAGCACATTTATGCCAATAAATAAACAGGAAAAGAAAGGCTCTAATAATGCTGCCAAATTGTTTCTATTGTTTCTTGTTTCTTGAAAAAAAAAAAAGGGAACAAAGCTGATAAACAAGCTCACATGCCCATAGCGATAAAGAAATTTGCAGTAATACTTCATTGATTTCAAATTAAAATGTGCTTTATTTTTGTTATTTTTCTACCAACTAAAACGAAATCTGCTGCACTTGTTAATGGATTTCCCATTCCCTCCTCTGTACCATATCCAACGACAGCATAGAAAAGAAGATTAACCAAAGTTTGAGATCTCCAGAATACAATTTTGCCTTCAGATTTTATATAATGCTCATAATTGTAAAACGTCTTGCATATGTAAAGAAATAATTCGATAATCAGCATCTGTTTAACCACTTCCCCCCCGGAGGATTTGGCTGCCCAATGCCTGGGCCATTTTTTGTGATTCGGTACTGCATCGCTTTAACTGACAATTGTGCAACATTGAACCCAAACAAAATTGACGTCCTTTTTTTCCCCACAAATAGAGCTTTCTTTTGGTGGTATTTGATCACCTCTGCGTTTTTTATTTTGTGCGCTATAAACAAAAAGTGCAACAATTTTGAGAAAAAGCTATATTTTTTACTTTTTGCTATAATAAATAATCCCCAAAAATTAGGGCTGTTACTGATCAAAATTTTTGTGTTCGATTAATCGTTTTTTTAAAATTGATTAATCGACTAATTTCGATTAATTATAACGCACATACAGATCCAACTACTTTTAGCTGATCTCCTTCTTGCAGGCTGATTCCCAGTGCAGCTACCAACCACTGGAAAAATGGATAGCAGGGTACAAAAAACACACAAAGGCAGCGCTCGATGGGAATAGCATTAAACTTTTATAGTCTTCAAGTAGGTAACAAAATAAATATTGCACAATAAAATCAATGAAGCTACATAAACTGTAAAAATGGTGCGAATAATACCAAACGGTAGCAAAAGCAGTCATAAAAACATGTAGCCAAGTATGATACTGGTATAAACATGTGTACAACGATGCCACTGCTGCATCCAGATGAGGAGAGGTTAACATCAGTCCGTCGGCATGTAGATGTCCCGTGAAGGGAACTATCACAACTCCCAGTGGATGGCTGTAGAATCCCAGGTTGATAGATGGAAGTGTAACAGCCCTGGCGTGTGGCAGATAGTAAGGTCCCGCTGGCATGCAGATATGAAGGCACAGCAAAGGAGCCCTTCAGATGGACACGGCAAGCCCCGCCAGTGTCCGTGACATCACTGGATCTCTGACGGAACTCCCTGAAGGCCCGGAAGCCGGCGGAGAGGTGAGTACCAATCAAAATAATTTTGATCGATCAAAATAATTTTGATCGATCAAAAAAATTAAGGATTAATCGATGAATTAATAGTTAATTTCCACAGCCCTACCAAAAATATATTTAAAAAAAATAGTTTTTCCTCAGTTTAGGCTGATATGTATTCTTCTACATGTTTTTGGTAAAGAAAATCGCAATAAGCATATATTGATTGGTTTGCGCGAAAGTTATAACATCTACGAAATAGGGGATAGAATAGACAGCTATGGCAACATATAGAACAATAGTGGACTGGTCCCAGGGGAACACAAGCAAGGCGTAATAGCTTATGCTAAGTGAACGCTAGAACACCACTATAATAAACCGGGGTAATGGTGGCCAATAACAAAAATTAGCGGTAGAGGTGTTTCCGGTTCCGGAAATACATCATTGGCTGAATAAACATCATCTAAGGGTATAAATACCTAAACCAACATGGCACCAGTAGCTTCCTAACAACGCATGGTGGATTGCGAAATGCGTAGAAGCTTCTGGGTAAACGCTGGACGTCATACGTCACCTCCTGCCGCTGACCCGCACGGTTACCGAGGAGTGGAACGCACGCCAGCCGAGGGGATTCACACACTGGTGAGCGTCTTTCGCTCGGTACTGCTGGAAAGACTTGGTGCCGGTCTGGAGGCACTAAACTATGGGAGTGTGATTTTATATTTATACATTTTATAATAAAAGTTGAAATATACTATGCTATGATCAGTCCCTTGCTTCATGTGAAAGCGTATTAACCAGGAACCCTACGAGAGGATTATTGGAATACATTGGTGGAAACGGATAGCAGATTAACCCCAGGGAGCGGAGAAATCTACTCTAAGCTAAAATGACAGGTGTACTTTATACTTAGTTCTGGTGAGTGCCCACTTCAGAAGTTGGCGGCGTAGGCACGATTTGGTGGATTAGCAGTCACATATTGGCTTACAACACAGAGCAATATACCATTGGACTTTCTTTATGGGCACAGCTTATTTACGTTACTATCAGTGACATTGGAAATTTGTTACATAGTAATATTAAAATTTTTTATAGGTTGAGTTTCCTTGCGTATTTAGTATAAATGTTATTTACATTGGGTTCACCATCACAGTAATAAGATTGTAGGATTGGCACAGTAACACATTATACTACAGATAGAATTATAGCATTTGTTTTTATAATTGTTTTTTATTAGTGATGGGGGCGATCTGCGATTTTTATCATAACTGCGACATTATGGCGGACACATCGGACACTTTTGACGCTATTTTGGGACCATTGTCATTTATGCAGCGATCAGTGATATAATAATGCACTGATTACTGTGTAAATGACACTGGCAGGGAAGGGGTTAAGTGTGTCCTAGGGAATGATTCTAATGGCGGAGGGCGCTGGGCTACATGTGACACGACTAAGGGTTCATGCCGGGAACCCTACTGCGCATGCGCAAAGCCCCGCTTCTCTCTTCTATTGACAGGTATCTTGTATCCCCTCCCCCTCGAAAGGTGCCAATTGTGGCACCAGAGGGGGGGAGGAATCAGATGAGTGGAAGTTCCACTTTAGGGTGGAACTACACTTTAACGAACAAAAACTAAATGAAAATGTGATGGAGGGACATTTCCCCTCATGAACATCTGATTTCCACACAGCTCCATGCTTAGCAGTTAGCATTGTGCAGCATCACAGGCCTCCTCAAACGACCATCCAGAGCAGCACTGTGCATTACAAGCCTCCCGAAGAGAGTCTCAACTCACGACTATCCAAAGCAGAGCACTGTGAGTGTGTACATTACAGGCCTCCCCTCAGACCACTGTACAGAGCACTGTGTGCATTACAGGCCTCCTCCTACCTATGGCATACAGAGCACTGTGCATTACAGGCCTCCCCTCATGCCCCCATCCAGAGCACTATGTGTATTACAGGCCTCTCAGTCCACTGTCCAGAGCACTGTGCAGCATTACAACACTCTCAAACCACCTACCTGAGCACTGTGCATTACAAGACTCCTCAGACCATCCAGAATGACTAAATCTGTATCTGTGAGTTTGTTCAAACCTTAATACCATACATACCGTGTTTGCCTGAAAATAAGACCAACCCGAAAAAAAGACCTACACCGATTTTCGGGAGGGGCTGCAATATAAGCCCTACCCCGAATATAAGCTCTAGTTTAAAGTGTTGGTGAAATACTAGAGTCCACTGTATTACAGTGTTGTATAGTGTAGACTGTGTGTGTGTTCTAGTTGTGTCAAATACCTTTTGGTATAGCGCTGACCTCCCCCTGATCTCAGCTGATCTCATGCTGCTCTCCTCTTCCCCTCTCCTCCCAGCGGGGATCTCGGGCCCCGCTCCCTCTGCATCCCTTAGAGCTGGGAAGAGGCATCCGGCGGCCACGGAATCACCGAGCAGTGCTCAGCTGATGTCACGCTGATCTGCTCTTCTGAAAGCTGTCAGTGGGGGATCTCAGGCCCCCCTCCCTCTGCAGTGTTTGAAGAGGGGAAGAGAGCTTCAAAGGGGTACAGATGCACCCAGCAAGAAGGTATGTGGCACAATTGAATTGCAGACATACACATTTTGCAATATGTGGTGCTGTGAATTTTAGGAATTTACAAGCACTTTTACACAGTTCCACAAGGGATTTCTGACAGGCAGGGGGGAGAGAAGACAGCATATAGCGTGATAAGACCTACCCCGAAAATAAGCCCTAGTGTGTTTTTGGTTGCCAAAATTAATATAAGACCCGGGCTTATTTTCAGGGAAACACGGTAATAAAATTTTCGGATTTTATACTCCAGGAGTATATAATAAGTTTTGGAAGTTCTACAGAAATGCTTAAATAGTGCATTACAATTTAACTAAACCCATTAGATTTTAGTCGGCTAAAATGATTTTAGTCGAATAAAATGTACTGCAATGTCATTTTAGTCAAAAGACTAAAGCCCCATACACACTATCAGTTTTCCTGCAGGTTTTTCTCTTCGGGTTTACCAAAACCATGTAGTACAAGGGCCTGCCTGATTGCATACAAATTGAAACTCTTAGGCCGGGTACACACGGACAAACATGTATGGTGAAAGCGGTCCGTCGGACCGTTTTCACCATACATGTCTGCCAGAGGGCTTCTGTACGATGGTTGTACACACCATCGTACAGAAGTCCGCGCGTAAACAATACGCGGGGCGTGTCCGCGGTGTCGCCGCGTCGATGACGCGGTGTCGCCGCGACAATGACGCGGCGACGTGGGCGGCCCGCCTTTAAAATGCTTCCACGCATGCGTCGAAGTCATTCGACGCATGCGTGGGACGGCGGGCGCCTGGACATGTACGGTAGGTCTGTACTGACGACCGTACATGTCCGAGCGGGCAGAATTCCAGCGGACTGTTTTAAAACAAGTCCAGGAATATTTGTCTGCTGGGAAAAGGCCCGGCGGGCAAATGTTTGCTGGAATTCGGCCCGCTCGCGCCCACACACGACCAAACATGTCTGCTGAAACTGGCCTGCGGGCCAGTTTCAGCAGACATGTTTGGTCGTGAGTATGGGGCCTAAGGCCGCGTACAAACGACCGGTCCATCCGATGAGAATGGTCCGACGGACTGTTTTCATTGGTTCACCGCTGAAGCAGACTGATGGTCTGATGTGCGTACACACCATCAGTTCAAAAACCGATCGGGTCAGAACGCGGTGACGTAAAACACACGACGTGCTGAAAAAAACGAAGTTCAATGCTTCCAAGCATGCGTCGACTTGATTCTGAGCATGCGCGGGTTTTGAACCGATGCTTTTGTGTACTAACCATCGGTTTTGACCGATGGTCAGCTGTCCATCGGTTCGATTTTAAAGCCAGTTCTCTAATTTTTGTCTGAAGGACAACAGACCGATGGGCCGTACATACGGTCGGTTTGGACCGATGAAACTGAACTTCAGTCCGTTTTCATCAGTTTGGACCGGTCGTGTGTAAGCGGCCTTAAGGTTTGACCTCATATTACATGGTTTTGGTAAACCTGAAGAGAAAAACCTGCAGGAAAACTGATAGTGTGTATGGGGCTTAAGGCTAAAACGAAAATTTTCAGCAGCAGAATTTATAAAGCCGAGTAACAGACAGTTAGGCCTCGTACACACGGACGGACCGTCCGTTGAAAACGGTCCGCCGGACCGTTTTCAGCGGACATGTCCGCCCGGAGATTTCTGTCTGATGGTTGTACACACCATCAGACAGAAATCCGCCCGTACACGATACGCGGGGACGTGGCTTCGACTTCGACGCATGCGAGGGATGGCGGCCGATTGGACATGTCCGGTGAGTCTGTACAGACGACCGAACATGTCCGACGGACAGGCTTCCAGCGGACATGTTTCTTAGCATGCTAAGAACATTTGTCCGCTGGAAAACGGTCGGCTGGACAAATGTCCGCTGGAAACCTGTCCGGTCGGCCGTACACACGACCGAACATGTCTGCTGAAACTGGTCCGCGGACCAGTTTCAGCAGACATGTTCGGTCGTGTGTACGGGGCCTAATGGAAACCTGATATATGTTTGAACCCTTTTCCCGCTTGGCTTGGATATTAAAATCTTCCTTTGCATAGGTGTTCTGTGCAATCTATATTCACCTCTACATGTATAGTCAGCTTATTTTATCCACAATACACAATTCAATAACACTGGACCTTTGTGAAATGTTAATACAAAGCTGTGGCTCTATTTGCTCTTTAAGCCAGAACTCTCTATAGATAAGAATTAAATTGCTTTGTTGTTTACTCTGACATACACACTGTTGAAACAACATCTGAAAAAATATCTTAATTGTCCTATAATGTCAGGAAATATAACAGCTAAACTAGGATTCCACGGTCATTTGGAGATGTCTTACAGCCTTAACGCTATGTGGATGAGTTGCCTTGTAGCCTTAGGGGGATAACAGTCATCATTACGCTTTTAAAACATGTCTACAGACAGGTTATTGGAAAAACAAATACTATCTGCAGTCCCAGGAAGGAGCAGGTAAGATATTTAAAGAGTGAACTCAAATGACATTGTCTTAGCATACCTGTATGAGAATACTGCTAATTACTGTAGGCTAATTTCTAGTTAAAGGTCACACTAGACAAGTCTCTAGATACTGGACCTCTATAATGGACACGTTCAGCTTCTCCTGCCACCCGACATATGAAGTGCATATGATTGATGTTAATGAGTTACATTTGTGAAAGCAATGTCCTTACTGATTTGACAATCTGGAAATGAAATGCAGAAAATGATGGCATTGTTAGTGGGAATTAGTTTTGGCTGTATTCAAGACATTTGGGTTCTTCGAGAACAGCAGATTTTTTTTTTAACCACATGCAATCTATTTATAAACTAGGGATGAGCAATCTTAGTATTCAAACTCACTGAATTCTATCTGGGGCAAAACTTGATACCTAACATCAGCCATTTTCAAGGCTAATTGGCGAGGTTAAAATAAGGGCTTGGGGAGCAATGTAATGGGGGACAAGTACTAATGCAAAAAATATAAAAATAAACTGTACTGTAGGGTCTTTTCATTCACCTTCGTTTGACCTGCTGATCGTTCGGGACACAGGCAGAACGGCAGTCTGCCTATGTAAACAAGGCAGATCACTGTTCTGTGAGAAGGGAAGGTTGTGGTCTAGGTTGACCACATGTCCCGGATTGCCTGGGACAGTCCTGCATTTGGCATGCCTGTCCTGGGTCTCGAGCACCTTCATTCCGGGACAATACAGTGTCCTGGAATTGCTCCCTGGGTCGATCTGATGCCCCCTAAAAAGGCTGCTGCATCACCGCTGTCACTCACTTTTCTGTTGGACTCCAGTGTGACTGCGACCCATTAGAAGTTGTTAACCACTGCCCCCTGGTTCACTGCCCAAACTGGTTACAAGCTGTGGCCCGCCTGGTGTCTAGTAACCAGTGATGTCACGACGAGGAGGAGAGCGAGGCCCCAGCATTCAGAGCGAAGGAGGATTTAACTATAAGCCATCTGACCTAAGATCAAAGCCCAGGATGTGCATTATGATTACTTGGTTTGTTAATTGCCATAGTGGATCAGGCATTGCCAGACCAGCTTTATTTTCAAGAGGAGTTTGCATAATTGGTTGGTAGGATGAGGAAGGAAGCTTTATCACTGGAGGAATATAATGAAGAAGAGCCATATCCCATTTTACCTTGGAGAAAAACTGTTCATCATTTGCAGAATTGTATTTTGCTATTTTATAATCTGGAGTTTCTGTTTTGCTCTGTTATTATCACAGCTATAGTAGAATTCAATATGTCACTACTAACCGTGTGCACAGTTGTGGCTATGCTTGAGTAGATGTTAAGCCTTGTTGACATGGGCTTCAGCCTGCAAATGTTAAATGAAGAACATGTACAGCTGGTGTTTGCAAAGCATTTACAATGCTCATAGCAAGCTTTTAGTTGCTTTTACATCAGCAACCTGTAGATTAGCATCCCAAGGCATGGATTCCTGTGCCAAGAGGAACTTCATAAACATTCTTCATGTGATAGCTAGCTGCCTGCTAGCTGTCAGACTGCAGCTGTCATTGACAGCTGAAGGGTTTTATTAATTACTTGGGAACCAATTAGCATTGTTCCTGACTATGTTCTCACCATGACAGCAATCATGGTGATCACATGGAAGATGAGAATTAATTAACAAAAATAAGCCTCTTCTTTATGGAGATGCCACGGTAGTCTTAAGATGGTGGTTTACATCTGTTTAACACTGTAATTGTCAGATGAAACTACAGTGCTAAAAAAAAGATTTTTATAACAAATTATTTGTAACTTTTTTTTATTTGTCAGTATATAATTAAAAATATAAGCAAGTTAAATATTTTTCGAAAGGTGTATAGGCTCCAAGGAGGCAGTAAGCAAAGTTTTACAGTGATAAAAATCAAAGGATCAATTATACAAAAAATACAAAATATATTTATACATAGTATACAACTACTTACAGTACAGACCAAAAGTTTGGACACACCTTCTCATTCAAAGTGTTTTCTTTATTTTCATGACTATGAAAATTGTAGATTCACACTGAAGGCATCAAAACTATGAATTAACACATGTGGAATTATACATAACAAAAAAGTGTGAAACAACTGAAAATATATTTCATATTCTAGGTTCTTCAAAGTAGCCACCTTTTGCAGCAGACACATCTCTAGAACTGTTAAGAGGAGACTGTGTGAATCAGGCCTTCATGGTAGAATATCTGCTAGGAAACCACTGCTAAAGAAAGGCAACAAGCAGAAGAGACTTGTTTTGGGCTAAAGAACACAAGGAATGGACATTAGACCAGTGGAAATCTGGGCTTTGGTCTGATGAGTCCAAACTTGAGATCTTTGGTTCCAACCCCTGTGTCTTTGTGCGACGCAGAAAAGGTGAACGGATGGACTCTACATGCCTGGTTCCCACCGTGAAGCATGGAGGAGGAGGTGTGATGGTGTGGGGGTGCTTTGCTGGTGACACTGTAGGGGGTTTATTCAAAATTTAAGGCATACTGAATCAGCATGGCTACCACAGCATCTTGCAGCAGCATGCTATTCCATCCATCAGGACAATGACCCCAAACACACCTCCAGGCTGTGTAAGGGCTATTTGACCAAGAAGGAGAGTGATGGGGTGCTGCGCCAGGTGACTACCTCTTTAAGCTCATTAAGAGAATGCCAAGAGTGTGCAAAGCAGTAATCAAAGCAAAAGGTGGCTACTTTGAAGAACCTAGAATATGAAATATATTTTCAGTTGTTTCACACTTTTTTGTTATGTATAATTCCACATGTGTTAATTCATAGTTTTGATGCCTTCAGTGTGAATCTACAATTGTCATAGTCATGAAAATAAAGAAAACTCTTTGAATGAGAAGGTGTGTCCAAACTTTTGGTCTGTACTGTATATAATTAGGGCTATAGATAGCCCAATGGTCACATTACAAAAGAATGGTTGCCTCTACATGTTTCACCACAAACGTGGCTTCTTCTGGAGCTTTTGTAGGACCTTTATTTTAAAACATTACCACGAAAACAGAAAAAATAATAACATTTATGTTAATTTAAAACAAACAATTCATCCATTTAGGGAACCCCAAAGGTTCCTATTTAACTCAAACATCATTTTCATAATCAATATCACATATAGATCACCTGATAAATGTACTTTCTCACCCTGTTGAATGGTCATGATTCCGGATACTCTCCAAGACCCTCCACGAGGTCCAGTGGGGGACGTCTGTGCCACAAGAGTGAAAGGAAAACAGTTGCCCTATAGTTACACCTGCACAATTGTATAAACAGGAATCATCATTACTAATGCCACCTGAATCACCATGGACTCCAAGTGGCATTAAAACTACGCTTACCACCCCCCCTGGGGCCTATACACTTTTCTGTTATACTTTATAGGAGGTGGTGCATGTATTGAAATCTCTGGGCTTCCTGAATAATTTGTCAAACTTGAATATTTTTAGGCAAATTATTTACTGCTAAATTTGGTCTTGGAATCTAAAATCCAATTACATGTGGAAGTGTTAAACCCAGATTCCAATGGGGTGATGGCTGTCCCCAGACACTCACAATTGAAATCAGCTAGCTTGATCTATGTTCAGCACTTCCAGAACCAAGCTGAATGGTTTTCAAAAATAATCTATAGCTTGTGTTGGTTAATTTTGTTCTCAGACATATGGCTAAATATATGTTTGTAATACATACAATGGAACAGTTTTATCTTTCAAAAGGGTTGCTTTCCAGAGATTTACAAAGTGCTGCCAGGCAACAGAGTCAAACTGGTGACTAACCTGTCTCTTCTGCAATTCAGTAATGTATCCTGATCATATCCCGGCTCCTAGCCTGACAATGAATGAACAGCAGCAGCCTAAATAGCTCATCCCTCTGCTCACTTTGATCTCTCCTGCTGCCAGCATGTTTCTTGCCATCACATGTACATGGTAGAACATCTGATTGGCGCCTAGTTTTGCTCTGCCCTCTCCCAGGGTGAGAGATTCTGTAAAGGGGTATTACAAGAAACTGATATCAAGTCAAATTCTGGTGCATGCACTAGCTGCTGCATTGATATAGGATAAACAGTTTTGACAGCTGACGTGCATAATCAGTCTTAAAGAGACAGTGTCACCTTGCCCACACAGGCCAAATAAGTGTCTGTACAAAGCCTGTACCTTCCTCTTCCTTCTTCTTCTGCAATCAGCACTGATATTAATGTTGTTGGTGACCATGGGAAGAGGGGATGTCACTCCTCAGGTCATGTGACAGTGCTTAGGCCAAATGATTGGCTGCTAGATCCAAGCACTGTCCCAAGGGAGGAGATCACATGCTCATCCATAACTGTAAGGTATTGTTGCTGGCAGTGGAGAAGGAAGGAGCAGAAACAGAGTGCTGGTAGGGTGAGTATAGGGAAGTCGTGGACCCTTTGCAGAAACATTATCATTTTGCTCTGCATTAGTGAAGTACATATGCAATAATATACAATCAATATAAACTATATAACTAATATTCCAAAAGGTGGTTACGGATTCCCTCTATCTATTGCATAAATGTTTTAACTTGTCTAAGCCTATAATTAGCTAGTCTATGAAACCTCTGATGAACACAATGATATAAGGTTATCTATCAAAATAGGAATATGCAAAAACTAAACATCAGAATATCAAAAATACTTATCACAATCCTCTAGACATAGTCTCATCAGCTGGGCACTGGATGGCAAAAAAAGGCCATAGCTATGAGGCTTAGGCCAAGCCAGGATCCAGAACAAGGGAAGGGGAAAAAGGGGACTATATCTCTTGTTTATGCCCTTTTTACACAAACATTCACACCCACTTGTAACCACCCCCAACTTGCCCCCTGTCCAATGAGATGTTGCCAAGAGGTAGTCCTTCTCAATAGATTATATTACTGACCATCTTGACATATTGACCTCTAGGGGCAGCATTGTTCATGTATCATCTCCAGGAGCTTGTTGATCTTTTGATCTTTGTCACCAATCATCCTGTCAGCCATTGCTCTCTTTGAAGCTTGCCTGCATACCAGTCGGGTCGGAGCCAGGCCTCTTGCTATGCAGATTCTGATATGCTACAAAGCTTTGAATGTAACTTGTTACCTTACAACTTGGGGCTATATGCCTGTATGAACCAGGAATCAAAGTTCCAGAACTACTGTATGATATTACACCATGTTGCCTTCCAACAATAAGTAAAGTGACAGTGGGGTTGATTTACTAAACTTGTAGAGCGCAAAATCCAGTGCAACTGTGCATTGTAGCCAATCACCTTCTAACTTCAGCTTGTTCAGTTAAGCTTTGACAACAACACCTGGAAGCTGATTGGTTTCTATGCAGAACTGCACCAGATTTTGCACCTTTCAGCTTTAGTAAATCAACCCCATTGTCTCTTTAACAATTATAAAACCTTGCATGACACTTTATACATATAATTGTTTGTGTTGGAGTAGGCCCCATGTGAAGCACGTGAAGGTAGCCCCGTAAAAGACAACATTTTCATGCATCTGGCTCATTGTATAGGAGCATGCATTATGCAATCCAAGCATAAATGAATAAATTGTCTACTGACATAATAGAATCATTTGTGAATCAGGTGGAAAATGCTGCATGAAATAAATATATTTTCCTGATGTGTAGCCGCACCAGCTGTATCCAGGAAAGTACAGATTAATCTGTCTAACCCATGAATAAAGCTATGCTGAAACTCAGTTGTTCTGCATGCATGTCCAGGCAAGGGAAATTTGTCTCCACTTAAAAAACATTCAGCAGCTGGCCAATTGAATTACTGGTGCCTTTCATTTGCTAGTATTGTATGCCTAAGGGTAGTAACTAATATAAATGTAGAAGAGGTAATAAAGGTTTCTTATTACAAAGCAGGATGTCATCATAACAGATAAAGCAGTAGCATTTGTTTCTGTGCATTTTGGCTAAGGATATGGTAATAAAATATTTCAAGATGCCATCTAATACCTTTGTGTTTTAGTCTCTACCCGCTTCCCTACAGCTCAGCATGCCATCAAAGGAACATGGAAAACTTTGATTGCAAAATAAAATGCATATGGAAAATCTCTAGGCCTCACTAAAGGAAAATTGGAGAGTTTCAAGCAAACATGGTTCTGCCGGTAACAGTTCAATCAGACCACAGAAAATCTATGACACAGCTCAGACGCCTCCATGTAATGACTGCAAGATGTAAGCCACATTGTACCATTATTTACCCCCATAATTTATCTATTTACTTATTTATTTAGAGGTGTCAGGGAATCCCTGTGAGACGTTTGGCACACAGATGTGCACATGCGCACTGGTTGCCTCGAAGAATGGCTAACAAACGTACGCATGCGCGCATGAATCCGCTATCGCGCGTGCGCACAACCGCTCTTGTCGCCAGACGGGCTATTTAAAGGAAGCCCAGTCTCCTGTCTTTTGCTGTCTGATCTTTAGCTTTCTCCTGTATCCTGAATTATTCTGTATTCTCTCCTTGTTGCTGACCTGGCATGTTCCTTGACCTTGGCTTTGTATCCTGTTCCTGTCTTGCCCTTTACCTCTGACCTGGCATCATTCCAGACTCTGGCTCTGCTAATAACTTGGTACCCCGCTGCCCGCTTGCTGATAACCCTGGCTATCCCTGAGACTCTGCTCCTGCCTATGACCCTGGCTTCTGTTAACCTCCAAGTGCCTGCCTGGTGTCTTCTGTTCCAGCTCTGCACACTGCTGTATGCTCCAGCCTCCAAAGTCCTAACAAGCTGCCGGGCCGGAATCATCCACATCAGGCACTCATGTCCCTCCTACCCCTCGGCTTCCTCTGTCTCATCCTCAGTGGGGCCAGGACAGGAGATTTAAGAGAGGCCGACCTCATCAACTCAGTCTCCTATCAGGTACATGACAGGGGGAAATTTAAAAAGCAGCAAATAAGCAAAAATTCAGGTAGCCCACATTTCTAATGCATAGCAATGTACTTTACAAACACACTTTGCAGTCCTCTGTTTTTGTAAAAAAAAAGGAGAGACAGGTCATGTGACCGGACAATGTCACATGGTCAGTCATGAAGCTCTCTCTACTGCAATCAGCAAAGAGAACTTCTGTAAGATTCAGACACCAACTTACATTTCAGGAAATGGACATACAATGTGGGCCGCAGTGTTCGCTCGCCTCTCAGTTATAAATGAGCCCTTTACTCTTCCATACCCCTATTTTTTTATTTTTCTGTACTCTCTTCTCCACTCTTATCAAGTCCTTCTCTCCCTGTCCCCCTCTCCCCCTCAGTCCTCTATTACAGTGGTTCTCAACCCTGTCCTCAAGTAACACCAAGAGGCCATGTTTTGGGAATTTCTCTTAGATAAAATAGCTGTCCAGAATACCAAGCCATTGACTCTGACTTAAAGCACCTGTGCAAGATAAAGGAAAACCTGCAAACATGGCCTGTTGGGGGTATTTGAGGACAGGGTTAAGAACCACTGCTCTATTAGACCCCCCATTTTTTTTCCTGATTAGTAGTTCTGGAATAGGGAATTTAAAAACCACCAAAAATAATTGTTTCCACTTTTTTTCCCATGACCCTATCTTATCCATAAGACCATGCTTCTACTTGTTGCACTTCTGTACACTAAGGGCCAGATTCTCGTAGACTGGCGTATCTATGCGGCGGCGTAACGTATCCGATTTACGTTACGCCGCCGCAAGTTTTTCAGGCAAGTGCTTTATTCACAAAGCACTTGCCTGTAATGTTGCGGCGGCGTAGCGTAAATCACGCAGCGGAATTCAAATTCGGCGGGTAGGGGGCGTGTATCATTGAAATGAAGCGCATCCCCGCGCCGAACGAACTACGCATGCGCCGTCCCTAAAATATCCCAGTGTGCATTGCTCCAAATGAGGTCGTAAGGACGTCATTGGTTTTGACGTGAACGTAAATGACGTCCAGCCCCATTCACGGACGACTTACGCAAACGACGTAACTTTTTAAAATTTTGACGCGGGAACGACGGCCATACTTAACATTGTTGCGCGGCACTTAGGCCACCATATAGCAGGGGCAACATTACGCCGGGAAAAGCCTAACGTAAACGTTGTAACTTTACTGCGTCGGCCGCGCGTACATTCGGGAATTCGCGTATCTAGCTAATTTGCATACCTGCTTTTTTTTTCCTGCTCCAACGTTGTCCTGATCCTGCGACGGCTGCGGGTGATCTCCAGCGATGAGAAGATCCAGCGACCGGTGATCTCCGCTCCAGCGATGAGAAGATCCATTCATCCGGAGCGCAGCATCCCCGACCTCCTCTCACCGCTGGACACAGCCCAGCGAATGACGCGACTGCAGCTGTGACATTACTTATATAGAGGAGGCAGGGCCACCCGTCACCTGACCCCGCACCCTCTGACGTACCCTCTGCTACGTCAGGGACGCTCCGGATGAATGGATCTTCTCATCGCTGGAGCGGAGATCACACATCGCTGGATCTTCTCATCGCTGGAGATCACCCGCAGCCGTCGCAGGATCAGGACAACGTTGAAGCAGGAAGCCGGGAACGAGTGGATTATTACCGCTGGAGTTTTTTTTATTTTTTTTTATTAATAAAGGACTTTATTCTACGGTGTGTGTGTGTTTTTTTTTTTACAAGACTTTACACTTCCTTCGTGAAATGGTAGGGGTCTTCCAGATTCTGATAAGCCTCCCGCCCACATACCCCCACAAACACCGGGCAAGGGTTGTGGGGATGAGACCCTTGTCCCCATCAACATGGGGACATCCTCCCCATGTTGAGGGCATGTGGCCTGGTGCGGTTCAGGAGAGGGGGGGCGCACTCTGTCCCCCCCTCTTTTCTGCGGCCGGCCAGGTCAACGTGCTCGGATAACGGGTCTGGTTATGGATATTTAGGGGGAACCGCACGTCATTTTTGTTTTAAATTGACGGCGGGGTTCCCCTTAATATCCATACCAGACCTAAAGGGTCTGGTTATTGAATTTGCGGGGACCTCCGTGCATTTTTTTTTTAAGTCCGTGTCCCATTGACTACAATGGGGTTCGGAGGTCGGGTTCGGGTTCCCGAACTTTTTTTTTTATGTTCGGGTTCGGACCCGAACCCGAACATCCAGGTGTCCGCTCAACTCTAATGCCCTCCAGCAACAATAGAGCCTTCAGCAGCCTGCAACAATAGACCTCACCCACAACAGTAGATCTGTTCCAGCAACAGTTGACCCCCCTGCAATAATAGATTTCCCACCAACAACAATAGCCCTCCACAGTAACAATAGACTGGCATGCAATATTAGATCTTTTCCAGGAACAATAGATCCCCCAGCAGTCAGAATCAATAGACCCTCCAGCACACCTTAGCACCCCTTGCCATTACATACATTCAGTACAGGAGGTGTCGGAACTGAATCCCCCCAGTGTTCCCGCTGAAAAAAATGCCCTGATTGAAGTCACGTCTGTTTATCAGAGATGGTAATTGATTGTGAAAAAATTGAGATAGCCGAATACAGATAGAGTGAAAATCATGCTAAGAAACATTCGTCCGCTGGAAACCTGTCCGCTCGGCCGGGAATCCGGTCCGGTCGGCCGTACAGATGACCGAACATGTCCACGACCAAACATGTTCGGTCGTGTGTACGAGGCCTCAGAGGTGGACTGGACATACCATTTTTGCAGACTGTGTAGTTGCACAGGGGCCCTCTGAGACTTGGGGGCTTATTTATATTATATTTAGGTTAGATGAGTGCTGAGGAACCACATTTTTTTGTTGCACAGGGGCCCCTTGCAATCTCTGCCCACTACTGCTCAACATAACACATCAAATGTACACATTACAGCCATAGTCCAAGATAGGAGCTCGCTGAAAATGTCCATTTGACATTAAACCCTTTTGTTATGTTCGTTACAAAGAGGACAGATACAGTAGGTGCTTTTGGTAAAACAGGAAATGCATCATATTCGGTCAGGCTGGCCTACTTCTGCCATAGTAGCATTTTTTACACACCACTTCCACACAAGTCGTAATGTCACTTGTATTTATTATATCATACTGTACCAGCTTTCACTCTTCTGCAACAGAATACTCCTTGCGTCACAGGCACAGTGCTTGTCATCAATTATTTCTAAAAAGCTATTAGGGTATACTTGTCTTGGAAAAATAGAACTTGCATGAAGGATACAGCTACGGTACACTCAAAAGGACTTACACCAGTCGGATCCTAGCCTAATTCCGGCGTATCTTGTTTTGAGAATACAAAACAATGATACGCCGGCTGGATTTTCGAATTACGCCAGTGTATCTGTAGATACACCGGCGTATTTCTTTTGAGAATCTGGCCCTTATTGTTTTGGCTTAGGACAGTTTTCCAAGTCCTTCTTGCAGGGTCATCACAGGCTGTCAAGATGGAATGATGGACTTCTTCCTCCTCCGCAGTTTGTTCAATAGCTCTGAGCTTAGCTACAGCTGCTGCTTCCTTTCTTTTCTTTTGGAGTACCTTTAGCTGGGCTTCTGCTTTCGCTCAGGTAGCTTGTGCTTTTGCTTCCACTGTAGTGGCAGCACAAAGCTCACAAATCATACTATTAAACTGTTGTGTCACTGGCCAAATTCTAGAAAGTTAAAGACTTTAGTTTCCACCAATCAATTCACCACCATTCCTCCCCAAAGCTACCTGAAAAAGTTCAAACAAATCAGATTGGAGTTTTGCTGTATTTAAGCTGAGCTACAGCAAATGTAAATGTTAACAAAATCAAATCCAAAATACATGATTCCAAAAGTTATTCGCTGATGCTGTTCATGAAAATAATACTGTTCTGTAACATCCCTTACAGCCTAAAGGCATATCTTAAAGGGGTTGTAAAGGTAAAAACAATCCCTAAATCGCTTCCTTTACCTTAGTGCAGTCCTCCTTCTCTTACCTCATCCTTCGATTTTGCTTTTAAATGTCCTTATTTCTTCTGAGAAATCCTCACTTCCTGTTCTTCTGTCTGTAACTAACCACCGTATTGTGAGGCTTTCTCCCTGGTGTGGAGAAAGCCTCTTGAGGAGGGAGGGGGCGAGCAGGCAAGTCAGGACACTCTCTACTTTGCAGATAGAGAAAGGAGCTGTGTGTTAGTGGGCGTCTTGACACTCCTGCTCGCCCCCTCCCCCCTCAAGAGGCTTTCTCCACACCAGGGTCACCTTCGATTTTGCATGTCCTTATTTCTTCTGAGAAATCCTCACTTCCTGTTCTTCTGTCTGTAACTACACAGTAATGCAAGGCTTTCTCCCTGGTGTGGAGTGTCGTGCTCACCCCCTCCCTTGGACTACGGGAGAGTCAGGATGCTCTCTACGTTGCAGATAGGGAATGGAGCTCTGTTTTAATGGGCATCCTGACTCTCCTGTAGTCACTCTCAGAAGAAATAAGGACATTTAAAAGCAAAATGGAAGGATGAGGTAAGTGAAGGAGGACTGCACTAAGGTAAAGGAAGCTATTTAGGGAAACAAATTGTACCTTTACAACCCCTTTAAGTAAAAAGAAAATAGCTTTGCTACATGTCTCCAATGGCAGTGCCCAGCTCCCCATGCCATTTTTTGGCAATACCTTGCCTATTAGCCTAGAAAATGGTCTGTATTTATTATCAAGATTATCAAAATAAACATGAGAGTGGGTGTCCCGGGGGGGCCTCTAGTTGCTGGGATGCAATGAGGATACTTCACATTAAAAAAGGAGGAGAACTTAGCAGTAGAGAGCAGGTGTTTGGTGAAGATAGTAGGATCTGATCCCTACACCCCTTCAGGGAGACCCAATATGTGCAAGTTATTCCTTCTATTATAATTTTTGACGTCCTTCGCCTGGACTTCCAAGGATTTTTACCTTAAAGGGGTTGTAGACCCTTATGTTTTTTCACCTTAATGCATCCTATGCATTAAGGTGAAAAAACTTCTTGCAGTCACCAGCCCTCCCTCCCCCGTTTTACTTATCTGAACCCGGTATTCTTCTCCTCAGGGACATGCACGCCAGCTATGGCTGGTGTCTCATATCCTGATTGAATAGTAGATTGATAGCAGAGCAGCCAGTGGCTCCCACTGCTGTTTATCGATTCCAATGACACGGGCACTCGGGGGCGGGGCTGAGTCATACATTTGGTGGCTATGGACAGCTAATAAATGACGCAGGTGCGAGCCCGCAAGGTAACCACCTCGGGAGAGTGCTTTATCCAGGGGGTTATCTAATGTGGGGAGGAGCAGCGAAAGCTGCAGAGAGACCCCAGAACAGGTGGATTGGGGCCACTCTGTTCAAAATGAGCTGCACAGTGGAGGTAAGTATGACATATTTGTTATTTAAAAACAAAAAAACATTGATCCTTTGCAATCACTTTAGCCTCTTACATATGCAGTTTAGCAGTATGGTCCTTTATTACCCTACTTTTAGTAGAGGAGACCCACTATTCAACCTCCATAATACACTCTTTAAAATAATCCTTGAGCCTGCTGTCAGACTGCAAGTGGCGAGGGTTGTCTGGCAGGTGGTAATCGCCTGCATGATCACTGTAAAGTCTGCAATTCCCAAACAGTGCTGCATCTGCATAACCATGTGAGCTGTACTGGCATGAATATCGGCTTCTCTTGTCAGTTCTTGGGAATCTGTTGAGATACAGGTGCGGCGGGCAGGGGCTGACCCTAGTCATGACCTAAAGGCAGAGTTGAGGTACTTTAGAAGGAGCATAACCAGTGTTGTTAAGACTCACTGCACCCAAAAAGTGAGGGATTGAGGCTCTAGCTTCTAGGAGCTCCACTACAGACAATCCTCACCTAGCTCCATCTTGGAGATCCCCTCATGTATGACATTTAATTTCATTATTATTAATGAAAATAATTTTGATGTAATATAATGGGAGAGGGAGAATGTTAAAAACATGATCTGCTTCAGGTTCCAGATATGCTAGGTATTCCTCTGGCACAAAAGATTATTGTCCTTCAGCAGAAGCTAAAAAGAAAAGTATATATATATATTTTTCTGTGCTACTACTGAGGATCAGATATCAGCTTCATGAAAGCTGCTTGAAACATTTAACCTTGTTCTATGATATAGTCTTCAGCATTATTTTCATCTGCTGTACCTAGATGGCTTCATGAGCAAAAGTGCTGAAAGAATCAAAACTATGCACCTAAACTTGAATTTTATTGAATTAAACAAAATCATTTGTGGTATGCCCACATCCCATGGAATGCAGAAAAATGGCTGATTTAGGGCTTCAACAAGTCTGCAGTTAGTCAAAGTGACATTGAGGTTCAAGGTAGGCTATAAAATGTTTTAATAGCAAAAGGAAGGATTAGATCGTGGTGAAAAAAAAGGTTTATGTGATTATGCTTAGTATCATGTAAAAGATCAGTTCCTCATTCTCCTCTTCCCCAGTAATCATAGTGTAAAATTATGACTTTGTAACAAGTCATATGTTCAGAGACTGAACTGTGCCAAACATATGTAAATTCACAAGTATTTGCATGGCTAAGCCATCTCTGACCCAGCACACCAGAAGTAAATGCTGACTTTGGGCTAGATTCGGCAAGAATTTAGGTTGGCGTATCTATTGATACGCCGCGTAAATTCAAAGCTACGCCGGCGTATCTTCTTTCTGTATTCAGATACGCCGAAATTAGGCTAAGATCCGACTGGCGTAAGTCTCTTACACCGTCGTATCTTAGGGTGCATATTTACGCTGGCCGCTAGGTGGCGCTTCCGTAGATTTCAGCGTAGAATATGCAAATGAGCTGGATACGCCGATTCAGAAACGTACGTGCACCCGGCGGATTTTTTTACGTCGTTTGCGTAAGCCTTTTTCCGGTGTAACATTACTCCTGCTATATGAGGTATAGCCAATGTTAAGTATGGACGTCGGGCCAGCGTCGAATTTTGCGTCGTTTACGTCGTTTGCGTAAGTCGTTCGCGAATAGGGCTTTGTGTAAATTACGTTCACGTCGAAAGCATTGACTATTTGCGACGTGATTAGGAGCATGCGCACTGGGATACGTTCATGGGCGGCACATGCGCCGTTCGTGAGAAATGTAATTTACGTGGGGTCATGTTTTTTTACATAAAACACGCCCACCTCTTGAAAATTTTAATTTGGCGCGCTTACGCCGGCAGATTTACGCTACCCTGCCGCCACTTACGGAGCAAGTGCTTTGTGAATACTGTACTTGCCTCTCTAAATTGCGGTGGCGTAGCGTAAATAACATACGCTACGCCCGCACAAACTTACGTCCCCCTACCTGAATCTAGCCCTATGTCTATAAGTGTTGCATGCACAGGTCATGTATGTCATGAATGGACTCATCATAAGACATTTATGTGATGCTATGTCCACTTTAATAATCCTTTTTACACTTCCATTGTTAACTCAGTTTCTGAATCACTGTGGAACTCTCTGGATTCTAGGCCAAGGTTCATACCAAGCTTTATCTATTCAGGCATTCGGACAAACACCTGAACTTTTGCCCATCTGGCCCTCTGGCCCAAAAATGATATATATATATATATATATATATATATATATATATATATATATATATATATATATATATATATATATATAGATAGATAGAAGCAGTATTTCTACCACTTTTTTTATATGATAGCTTCTGGCTGTTAGTGGTTGCTAAGAAAGCAGTGGTGCTTGCAACTTCTGCCTCTCTAGGAACCTCCAGTATCACGCTGACTTCCTGGGCTGCTACCTCCACTCCTCCTTCTTCAGCTGCAGGATCAGCCAGGGTGAAGCAGTCACCTGTGGGAAGTGGAGGAAGCAGCCACACCGCAGGCCCCAAGGGACAACCTAAATCAATAAAAAAACAGGAGAAAGGAATAGACAGCCCCCCCATCAGGCCCCCTGCTGACCTGATCATCTGCCTAGCCAGCCATCATACATATTCACATTTACTACATTTATATAATTACAAGGTTAGGGAAAGTGTAATTGTCCCCATGGCTGGGATCTCTGGACATTGTCTGGGACAAAGCAGTTTTAGGATTGTGGTCTAAAAGGCAGGACTGTCCCGCCAAATCCGGGACAGTTGGCAAGTATGTGCATACTGCGCTGCACCTTTTTAGTTTGAGTTGAAGTTAAAGACCTGACAAAGCAGATTTTACATTTATAGAACTGTCTGACAAACTCCTGTTTCCCCTGACAACAGGTAGATTCAGGCACCTTGGCGGTATTATGTGGATTCTCTGCATCACTAGTGGGAAGTATGATCTCCTTCAAGTAGTGTCAACCCCTCCAACACCACACAATCTGTAATCTACAATTTCCTTGCTTCTGAATTTGTTTCTACCTGTTGGAATAAAAAGCCATATCTTATAATCAAATAATTTGGTGTCAAGAAGTTTACAGGATTAATCAAGTCAGCAATATCAATTTCCTAATCTATCGATATACAATAGTGATTGCTGCCTCTTAGGCCCCGTACACACGAGGAGACATGTCCGATGAAAACGGTCCGCATCAGACCAAAATCCCCGCGGACAGAGAACGCGGTGACTTGGAAGACACCGACGTTCTCAAACACGGAAGTGCAATGCTTCCACGCATGCGTTGAATCAATTAGACGCATGCGCGGGATTTCGGGACGCTGGTTACACATTATAACCAGCGGACATGTCCGATTAGGTGTACAAACCATCGGACATGTCCGATGGACATGTTTCCAGCGGACAAACTTTTGTCCGCTGGAAACCTGTCCGCTAGGCCGTACACACGGTCGGACATGTCCGCGGAAACTGGTGTGTACGCGGCCTTAGTGTGTTAAATTAACATAAAATAAAATTAATAAATTAAACCATCATGACTTAATTCCTTTCCTGGATCGATTAACTCTTTGTAGAGATTTTTAGCACAATAAAATTCTCAGTGAGAGTACGGACTCCTTAAAAATAAGTCTGATTGTTCATAAGATATAGACACAGTTAAATTAATATAATGTCTCAACAACAATAATTAGTACAACTAACAATTTATGTTCAGGATTATAGGATGAATTAGATGTTTCAGATTACAAGCAATTGGACTAAACTAGCAGACAACACGGTCCCCTATCAGACCTTATTCTCGGATTCTTCTGCAGCAGAATGAAAGGCTACTAATGATGCTCATAACAGCTTGATTTACTGTTTTGCTTTGGTGTCTAATAAAGGTTGTTTTGGTAAAATAAAAGGAAGTTTAGACCTCTGTAGTATATCGATCCTTTTACTGAACAGAAAAGCAATGCTGGATACACAATTTATAGCATGCAACATATTACAAAATATAGCTACAGCGTGCACAAGACAATTATCCTTTCTAGTAAAATAAGCATGTACAATATGTATACAATAAGGAAACTAAACAGTTACTCAAGTTCTTTATGATAAAGTAATCTCCTGTAGTCCAACAACAAATATCTTCCTCCAAAGTCTTCTAGCACACATGTTGTTCATTTGTTTCCCAAAACAACCCTGTCCTTTTTCTGACCACATGCCTGTTTAAAGTCCTCTCTTCCCCCTATCTTCCTCTACATCATATCCTGTAAAGCACTTCCTCTGCTTGGCTCAAAAAACATTCATGAATGGTTTATTTGCATATCAATAAAGAGTGCATTGCTTCTTAAACAACACAAGATCTTAAATTTACTCCCCATTAGTGATATAAAACACTGCAAATAGCCATGGAAGCACTTATCTGATTTCTGAGGTGGTTAATACACCTTTGAATAGGATCTAATTCCAAAGAACTATTGGCTTAGATTCAAACAATCTATGGCTGGCTGGTTCCTGCTGAACCAGCCGAGATTCAAACCATCTATGGCTGGCCTTATGCCGTGTACACACGGTCGTTTTTTGTGATGAAAAAAAACGTCATTTTTTAGCATGAAAAAAACAAAGTTTTTCAAACTTCATTTTAAAAATCAACGTAGCATACACACCATCACCACCATCGTTTTAGCTACACACGGTAATTTTTTATGACACAAAAAACGACGTTTTGAAAAACGACATAAAAAA
The DNA here is from genome assembly GCF_905171775.1 of Rana temporaria. Classification (NCBI taxonomy): domain Eukaryota; kingdom Metazoa; phylum Chordata; class Amphibia; order Anura; family Ranidae; genus Rana; species Rana temporaria. Next base: position 185,125,926 of record NC_053494.1, on the reverse strand, counting down.
TTGAAGCATGCTCGAACTTTTTTTTTGTCGGTTTTAAGAAGACATAAAACAACGTTTTCCCCACACACGGTCATTTTAAATGACGTTTTTAAAAATGACGTTTTTTTTCATCACAAAAAACGACCGTGTGTACGAGGCATAAGATACTTATCTTTCTCAGTGATCAAACTGGATGGTTTGTTAATGACTTTCAACTTGAAGTGAGTTTCTCCTTATTTGGGTATTGCCTGTTTACACATATAACCCATTGTCCATTGAATGGGGAAATGTCCTTGATAACAACTGAGTTTTTCTACATATTCTTGGAAAACAACTCTTCTAGGATCTTTAATTTTGTAACACCTGTGACGAAGTTCATTGGAAGTTCATTCTGCATATCTGATTAAGAATCCATATTATTTATAATTTAACATCAGAAAAACCCTGACATCAGGAATTCAGGAGCAAATTATTGCATGCCTTTAGTAGGAGAGATTTTAGAACTGAGGACCTATGGAATTCGCTAGAATGCTTTGTAAAGAGGTAAATACATTGCCGTGTAGCACTCCTGGTCAAAAACCTCAGGTTTTCCCCAATGATAAGTGATGGCCTGTCCCTCAAGATGACATTGTGGGTCTAGTGATTAGTTAATAGCCAACTGTATCTAATGGAAGGAACTGGTACTAAAGTCTGCAGAATCATGCTACGGGCTACTCTACCAAACTTTAAAGTTGGTGCCAATGTCTTCCAGAGAGGAAGGCCATCATCCATTATGTTTGTTCAGTATGTAGCAGATTTCATGATGATGGATCTAACTTTAACAAATGCCACTGGGTCAATGATAACCAAAGCCATGAAAAAAGGCACTCTGTTGGATAACATTTATGCACATGCTTCCCTTGCCTCATTTTAATATTTTAAAAGATGTTTTGCTGGAAGTTCACTAGGTCATGAGATAGTAACCCATAGCAATAATTCCACTAAGGAATTCTGAAAATTATATAAAATGCAATTGTTCTTCCTTTCCTCAAGAAGCTAACTAAAAACCTGAAAGGAGGTTAAGCTGTCTGTTAGCTCTTCTCTCTGAACATGCTTGACAGTAATTTGGTAAATTAGATTTTCAGAAGATTGTCATTGTGAGGGTTTTGCCTTCTTTCAAAGTTGAAAATGACATATATTATCCAACAATGAAAAAAGCCAGCAATAGTAAAATCCATTAGAGCCATCAAAATGTACCATTGTTCAGGCACGTCTGCAATGTGATTTTCTTCAACACTTGCATGGTATAGTATAATTTAGAATCTCAGCAGTCAACCCTCAATGTCATTTTTAACTACATATTTCTATACCTTACTATGTATTAACCTTTCTCTACCTATTCAGAAGGACAAGCATAAGAAAATTGAACTATTTTACAGGAAAGTAGGCATGGGAAATTCACATCCAGAAGAAGAATGAACTGGATGATGCTGGAATAAAAACCGTCCAAGAAATGTTAAAGGAACCTGCCAGTCAAATTATTAAAATTTGGCAATTTAAAAAATAATCTGTCAGGAAATAATTATTGCAGTTGCCATTGCTGTCATTTTCCTCCTCGTGAGTCACTGACCTCTAGAAGTCACATACAATGCACTTGTTCTGATGCTTCACTTTTTCAATGCTTGTCAGTGACTCACTAAGCAAAGATAAGGTGATAATGTAACAAGTGAAGAAAATACGATGCATTCACACTAATGGTCTAAAAACATATTCTTGGATGGCACACTAGGCCAGCACACATAACATTTTCACCCATACCAGTGTAGGGATCTGTGTAGGGATCTGCCACCCTCTACTGTATGTATTTGTAAATAGCTGTGCTGCTTATCACAGAATAAATTATGTATATGAAATCTTGTCTCTGGGTTGCTGTGTTGGAAACCCCAGAAGGAAGAAGTGAAAAAAGAATCGGAGACCACATGTCTTTTCCAGGGGCAGGGATTATTAGGCAAGTGCTCCTATGGTTAATTGCAAATAGCAATGAATTATATCTGTCCCCTTACATCTGTGGCCAAGAACAGGGCGAGGAGGAGTTCATGGGCCAAGAATTGGTTGCACCAGCGTGACCAATTTTCTAATATGCCTCTGCTTAGGGAAGTCCAGGAGAATAACCCTGATGATTTCAGGAACTTTCTACGTATGGCGGACCCCATTTTCCACCGTCTTTTGGATATTCTGTCCCCCTATATAATGAGGCAGGACACTGATGCGCCAAGCCATCACGGCCGAGCAGAGGCTCATTGCCACGTTGAGGTACCTGGCGACTGGGAGAAGCCTGCAGGACCTCAAGTTCTCAACAGGCAACTCCCCCCCGGCGATTGGGATCATCATCCCGGAGACGTGTTCATCATACATGTGATGCAGAAGGACTATATTAAGGTAAGTTTTCTCCTTTAACATCACAATCTATGTCTTTAACCACTTCCATACCAGGTACTTACGCAGCTTCCCGCCCAAGCCAATTTTCAGCTTTCAGCACTGTCGCACTTTGAATGGCAATTGCGCGGTCATGCTACACTGTACCCAAACAAAATTGGCGTCCTTTTTTCCCCACAAATAGAGCTTTCTTTTGGTGGTATTTGATCACCTCTGCGATTTTTTTTTGCGCAACAACTAAAAAAAGGCTGAAAATTTGGAAAAAAAAATTACGTTTTTATTTTTTTCTGTTAATTTTTTTGTAAATACGTTTTCTCTTTCAATTACGGGCACTGATATGGTGGCACTAATGGGCACCGATGAGATGGCACTGATGGACATCGATGAGGTAGTACTGACGGGCACAGATGAGGTGGCACTGATTGGCGGCGCTGGTATGCGACACTGATGGGCACACATAGGCGGCACTGATGGGCACACATAGGCGGCACTGATGGGCACACATAGGCGGCACTGATGGGCACACATAGGCGGCACTGATGGGCACTCATGGGCGGCACTGGGCACTCATAGGCGGCACAGATGGGCACTCATGGGCGGCACTGATGGATACTTATGGGTGGCACAGATGGGCACTGCTAGGTGGGCACTGGGCATGGATGGGCACTGTGGGGTGGCACTGATGGACACTGGGGTGGCGCTGATGGACACTGGGGTGGCGCTGATGGACACTGGGGTGGCGCTGATGGACACTGGGGTGGCAGCACTGATTGTTGCCAGTCAGTGCCCATTTGTGGGCACTGACTGGCATCTTTGGTGGCGCTGATGGACACTGGGGTGGCAGCACTGATTGTTGCCAGTCAGTGCCCATTTGTGGGCACTGACTGGCATCTTTTTTCTTTATGTTTTTTTTTTTATTTTATTTTTAGACTTTTTTATTTTTTTTTGGCTTTTTATTTTTTTTTGCCCACCCTGGTGCTCCAGGGTGGGCATCCCTGGTGGTCCAGTGTGGCGATCCGAGGGGGGGCTGCGCTGATAAACAATCAGCGCTAACCCCCCCTGTCAGGAGAGTCGCCGATCGGCTATCCTCTACTCGCGTCTGTCAGACGCGAGTGTGGAAGAGCCATCGGCGGCTCTTCCTGTTTACATCGTGATCAGCCGTGGTTGGACACGGCTGATCACGTGGTAAAGAGTCTCCGCCGGAGGCTCTTTACCGAGATCGGAGATGCAGGGTGTCAGACTGACACCCCGCATCACCGATCGCCGCGATGCGCGCCCCCACGGGCGCGCGCGGCATGAAATCCTGCAGGACGTTCTAGAACGTCCTGTCAGGATTTCATAACCACTTCCCGGACGTAAATCGGCCATAGGCCGGGCGGGAAGTGGTTAATGTATGCTAATGTCTTGTATTTCTTGCATCATTCCCTAATTACCATGATTTTAATATGCTGTGAATGTCCCCTTTGTCCCCATGCATGCTGTAAGCTTTTAATGCTCATTTTTTGGCCTACATCCATATTTCCCTTGATTAACCTCTCCAGCATGCTATCCTAGGCCCAAACACACCTAGCCTAGTCTTTTTCAAACTTTTTTTTGTCTGCTCCATTGTAGTTCTGCCCCCCCTTAAAATGTGTCCCAATGTGTTGTTTTTCATTCCATTTTGGCAGAGTGCTAGATGGATTTTTTTCAGGGCCCAAACTCATCTAGAACCCCCCTTAAAATGTTTAATGGCCTATCAGAGGGGTGAGGAGTCTGATAAGTGGGCCTATTTTATTTTTGGCCTGAAATACTCACTCAAATAAATGTTATACTGATGTAATGGAGAAAAACATGCAAAGATATAATAAAGATAATTGCAACAAACACATGATAAACACCTACTTGTGTCAATAATTTTCTTGATCTTCCTATACTGCTCTGGCTGCAATTTCAGGTCAGAAAACCCTTTACGGAGCTGCTCCTTGGACTTCCTGACCCCAAATTTCTCGTAAAGAGTCCTCGCCACTTTGTCCATTATTTGGGCCTTCCTCCGATTAGGGATACGGTATGGGCCATGATCGCCATCGTAATCTTTCCTCCGCAGTATGTCCACCATCTCCACCATCTCTTCAAGTGACATATTCGTGGCTTTGTATTGTCTGGGCCTGGATTGGGACGTCCCCGCCTCCGGGCTTCCCTCGTCGGTACGGGGTATACCACGCACCTGTGACACTGCCATATTGTTGATTCATACTGAGAAGGGGCGTGGAATAGAGGAAAATGTCCGTCGAAGAGGGCGGCGTTTCACGCATGCGCTGGGTATATAAGGAGAGCGACGTGACTACGTTGGTTACGCGGAATCTGCACGAGCGGAAGTGACGACCGACTGAAACTAAGGAAAAAATAAAAATGGGGCCAGCAGAGGCCTATATATACTTGAGTCATGATATCAAGGCAGGGATGGGGGGTTATGTTGATTGGACTCTTGACCAATTTAATCTTGGGGCCCCCCATGAAATTTTGCTCTCCATCTGCTCTGAAACATCTACAATATATATATGCGAGACTCAAAAACATATTATTTTACTGTGTATTCAGATCAGGCAATGATTGTGATTGTTGGACAGACGTAATTAAGCAGTGTATCATCTCATCAATGCAGAGGGGCATGATATATACACATGAATGGTGCCTTGATGAATGCTCTCATTACTTTGGCATATTAATGCCACTTATTTTTTTAGATGTAACCACAGGGTCTGCAGTTAAATCATCATTACACAACAATGGGCAGAGCTGCCAGCATTTAGTGGCAGCAGTAGACACTGGGCCAGATTCAGGAACGTTTTACGCTGGCGTATCTATTGATACGTCGCGTAAGTTAAAAGATGCGCCGTTGTATCTATGCACAGTATTCTTAATATGGCTTAATACAACCAACGTAAGTCTTCTACGCCGTCGTATCTTAGGTGCATATTTACGCTGGCCGCTAGGGGCGATTCCGTTGATTTACGCGTCGAATATGCAAATGAGCAAGATACGCTGATTCAGAAACGTACTTGCGCCCGTCGGATTTAGCTACGCCGTTTATGTAAGGCGTATGTCCAGCGTAAGTTTACCCCTCATAAAGCAGGGGTAAGTCATGTTAAGGTTTGGACGTCGGAAACATTGGAACAGCGTCGTATTTTACGTTGTTTGCGTAAGTCGTACGTGAATGGGGATGGGTGTAGGTTACGTTCATGTCGACAAAGCATTGAGCCAACGTATCTTAGGGAGTATTTGCGACGTGATTCTGAGCATGCGCCGTTCGTTCGGCCCCTCATTTACATGGGGTCACGGCTCATTGTAATGCAACACGCCCACTGCCTTCATAATTTGAATTAGGCGGGCTTACGCCGCCCCATTTACGCTACGCCGCCGTAACTTAGGGCGCAAGTTCTTTCTGAATACGGTACTTGCCTCTCTAAGTTACGGCGGCGTAGCGTATATGAGATGCGCTATGCCCGCCTAAAAATACGCCAGTCTTTCTGAATCTGGCCCACTGTGTTTAAAGGTCAAGATTGTGATAAGATTATGACAATTTAAGCTGAGCTAGTGTTTATGTATTTGGTTTTCTCTAGAAATTTCTTGAATATGGAGAAACTTCGCGAGCCAGAGAATATGATGAGAGTCATTGAGAAATACAGTGAACTCTGGGAGATTAAAATGCAGATGATTATATGCAGACATGGATCCCAGAGATACATTCCACCATGATAAGCAACAAAATCAATAACATCAGGAATGCTTACAAGAAGCGATTTAAAGAGGTCCGTGCTTCTCGGAGCTCAGGAGCAGCAGCAGACGAAGTACAGGAGCCAAAGCTGTGGTACTATAAACACCTCAGTTTTCTGGACAATCAGATCGAGGCCAGAGAATCACTTTCCAGTCTTCCTTCCACCCTTCCCTCCACCGTTCCCTCCAGCGTTCCTTCCACTGTTCCCCCCCTACCCCTGCAGAGAGTACCAAGGAGCTGGCTGAGATTGAGGAGCCAGATCTGAACATCTTCAGTCAGATATAGTAGTTTACAACATATTTCTTGGCCTCAAATTATTGTTGGTTTAACAAGATGTTTTTTGAACCAAAATGAAAGCTTGAAAACAAAAAAAAAAAGTCGTGGGCAGAAATTATTGTGACAGGGATGCCAACTGCAGGGGTCAGAATGAGAGTCTGTTCAATTTACAAAAAAAAAAATTGCAACAGTCATGAGCCTTAAAATGTGTGTGATTGATGAAGCAAAAAATAAAACCATGTCCCTTTTTTATACACAGGAAGAGCTCAGCCAAGAGGAGGCGGAGGCGGAGGAATGTGACAGCCAGGAGGAGGAAGGGGTGAGTGGCAGACAGGAGGAGGCTGGGCCAAGTGGCAGTCAGCAGGTGCCCAGGCCCAGTGGCAGCACTGAATCACAGGTGTCTCCCCCCAAAAAGACAGAGGCGCATTTCTCAGCTGGAGGAGGAGTCTCTGCAGGTCATTAGGGAGGCAGCTGCAATTATGAAAGCCCCCCTTAACCCTGTAGAGGGCTACAGCACCTACCTTGCTGACTGAGACCACACACCTCAGTGACCTGGCCCAGTCTCCTCCTCCTCCTTCTCCTCCTGCTGCCACATTCTCACCACCTGCAAGGGGCCGTGGAGGGAGCCGTGGAAGGAACGCTGCAGGTAAGCGTGGAGGGAAGGCTTCAAGGAAGACCAGAAAGTGATTCCCTGGCTTCAAGCTGATCTGCCAGAAAACAGAGGTTGTTGTAGTACCACAGCTTGGGGTCATGTATGACATCTGCTGCTGCTTATGATTTCTGGGATTTGGGGACCAGATTGGGATCCCAATTAGAGGGACTCCTCATGTTATTGATTTTGTTGTTTATCATGGTGAAATCTGCCTTTGGGGTCGAAAGTCTTAAGATGTCCCGTTTGCAGTTTGCTAAAAGCCATGTGGGGGGACACAGCAACCATGTGGAAGAAGGTGCTCTGGTCAGATGAGACCAAAATTGAACTTTTTTAGCTAAAAGCAAAAGGCTATGTGTGGCAGAAAACTAACAATGCACATCACCCTTAACACACCATCCCCACCATAAAACATGGTGGTGGCAGCATCTTGTTGTGGAGATGCTTTTCTTCAGCAGGGACAGGAAAGCTGGTCAGAGTTGATGGGAAGATGGATTGAGCCAAATACAGGTAAATCTTAGAAGAAAACATGTTCGATTCTGCAAAAGACTTGAGACTCCAACAGTACAACGACCCTTAACATACAGCCAAAGCTACAATGGAATGGTTTAGATCAAAGCATGTTCATGTGTTAGAATGGACCAGTCAAAGTCCGGACCTAAATCCAATTGGGAACCTGTGGCAAGACTTGAAAATTGCTTTTCACAGACACTATCCACTCAATCTGACAGAGCTTGAGCTACTTTGCAAATAAGAATTTGCAATTTCACTCTCTAGATGTGAAATACTGGTAGAGACATCCCGAAAAAGACTTGCAGCTATAATTGCAGCGAAAGGTGTTTCTACAAAGTATTGACTCAGGGGGGGTTGAATACAAATGCACGCCACACTTTTTAGATATTTATTTGTCAAAAATTTTGAAAACCATTTATAATTTTCCTTCCGCTTTACAATTATGTGCCACTTTGTGTTGGCCTATCATACAAAAATCCCAATAAAATACATTAACCTTTTTGGTTGTAACATGACAAAATGTGGAAAATTTGGGGTATGAATACTTTTTCAAGGTACTGTATATTAATAGGGGAACTTATTTATTTAAATATAATTTATATGCAGCTCCTGTTATTTTAATTAACCCTGTCTCATCTAGTCTAGTATTCTATAGCTAGTTTTATCTCACGCCTCAATAACCAGCCTAGGCTTGAGTCAGGTTAAGCATCCCACGGCCACTTAGTAGTTAGGGGTTTGGTTGTATAGCAGATTAGAAGCTACAAGGGACTAAGAAGCAGAGTACTATAGATAAGCTAACTCTAAATTCCAGTGCCAGTGGTATGTGTAGGTACCTCTGGGTACCTAAGCTTTATGACTGGAAGCAGTTTTCTTTTTTATTTAAAGTTGTTTGTTAACCTTTACATAAAAAAACACTGCCAGCCCCTCTATTATAGGCAGGGATATCACACTGTAGAAGTTTTTTATTTAAACAAGGCTTGTAAATACCGATTTAGAGAAATCTTCAGGCCAGTCATGTATACCTCTGATACATAGATACTGCAGGAGGGGTGGAGATCTCCCTCTGACGCCAGCCGGGGAGATCACATGCAGTAGCCCTGAAAACCAGCCGAGACTCAGGTGACCGGTCTTAAGATTGCGCTAAATCTGTATTTACAAGCCCCGTTTTTATAAAAGACTAATACAGTGTGGTATATTAATCTATAATAGAGGGCCTGGCAGGGACCATTTAGAATTTTTTATATTTACTAATTGCGGCGGGGGAGGGGGCGGAGACAGAGACAGAGACACAGAACAGAGAGCTGACAGGCATAGTGGAGGGGGGAGGAGGAGAGAGGAGAGCAGAGCAGGGCTGCGGATGACGGAGGGACATATTCTGGTCAGGGCTCAGCAGCCCTGATTTTCGTGGTCAGCACAGAGAGGGGGGATACAGGAAGTGGCAGGATCAACCAAGTTTTTTTTACAGTGTGGAGGGGCATACTAATCTGCTTTAAGGAACCAGGATCTCTATTTTTTTTGGGGGGGGGGTAACAAATTAAAGTTGATGGTAGAAGTTGATGGTTCAAAAAAGTGGGAGTTGACAGCTTGACACGTTTTGCAGCTTCATAACCGCTCATCAGGAGCATAACCCATGGAAATTGTCTAGAAACACAATTTCCATTGGTTATTCTCCTGATGAGCTGTTATGAAGCCGCGAAACGCGTCGAGCTGTCAACTCCCACTTTTTTGAACCATCAACTTCTACCTCACCTTGGATTAACATTACTCACCTTTATATGGTTTAATTTATGTTTTTTTTACAAATTATCTTACTCTATGCCCAATTTCCTTCTCCTTCTCTCTTCCTTGCATCCTGAGATTTATTTGGATAGATTACCCATGCCACCTGGGCCAATTTCATCTTGGCCATACTTATGATTGTATTTATGGTCTGTTTTACTCATCATGTATGTCCATTGAACTATGGAATATTATGTAACTTGTGTTGAAAATTTTCAAATATTTTAAATAAAAAATAAATTTCCTGGTCACTTGACGTCCCTTTTGCTGCTATGTGCTTCATTTAAAGTACCACCATTTGCGCCTTCTTTTTTAATCAATTGCAAATGTTTCCTGTGTGTCCCTGTGGTGACAGATGTTTTACCATGCAGTAAAACATCTGTCACTACATATAGCCTGAATTAGCTCTACATGTCATTTCTGTCTGCTGCTTCATTCCTTTGCGGGGCGCGCTGTATCCTAGCAACACAGCGTGGCCACGATCAACACGTTCTGTTGCTAGGATACGGCGCAACCCCCGATCTCTGTAAAGAGCTGCTGACGCGGCTCTTTAACCATGTGATCGGCTGTGTCCAATCACAGCCGGTCACATGCAAATACAGGAAGTGCCGGTAATCGGCTCTCATCGCCTCACACTGACAGAGTGTGTGGCGAGAAGAGTCGATCAGCGGCATCTCCTTGCAGAAGACAACAAGACATGTAATCAGGGCACTAATCATCAGTGCTATGATTACACTAAAGCGCCACCAGTGCCACCAATCAGTGCCCATTAGTGATGCCAGTCAGTGCTGGCTTTCAGTGCCCACCAGCACGCCTATCAGTGCTGCCCATCAATGCCCATCAGTCCTGTACATCAATGCCCTTCAGTGCTGCCCATCAGTGCCAGCCATCAATGCCCATTAGTGTCCATCAGTGCTGCCTATCAGTGCACATGAGTGCCACCTATCAGTGTCCACCAGTGCCACCCATCAGTGCCGCCTATCAGTGCTCATCAGTGCCACCTAATCAGTGCCCATAAGTGCCACCTCATCAGTGCCAATCAGTGCAGCCTATTAGTGCCCATTAGTGCAGCCTCATTAGCGAATGATAAATGTTACTTATTTTCAAAATATACTGACAAAAACTGAAAAAATAAATAAGAAATGTAACTACTTGCCGACTTGCCGCCGCCATTCTACGGCGGCAGGTTGGCTCTCCTGCGCGAGAGCCCGTAGCTCTACGTCGGCTCTCTCGCAGGTAACCAGGGGCGCGCGCCCCCCGCACGCCCCCGACCCCGTGCCCGGCGGGCGCGATCGCCGCCGGGCACTTGCGATCGCTCGTTACAGAGCGGGGACCGGGAGCTGTGTGTGTAAACACACAGCTCCCAGTCCTGTCAGGGGGGGAAATGCTAATCCTCTGTTCATACAATGTATGAACAGAAGATCAGTGATTAGCCCTAGTGAGGCCACCCCCCCCACAGTAAGAACACACCCAGGGACATACTTAACCCCTTCCCCGCCCCCTAGTGTTAACCCCTTCACTGCCAGTGGCATTTTTATAGTAATCAAATGCATTTTTATAGCACTGATCGCTAAAAAAATGGAAATGGTTCCAAAAATGTGTCAAAAGTGTCCGAAGTGTCCGCCATAATGTCGCAGTACCGAAAAAAATCGCTGATCCCCGCCACTAGTAAAAAAAAAATATTAATAAAAATGCCATAAAAATACCCCTATTTTGTAAACGCTATAACTTTTGCGCAAACCAATCAATAAACGTTTATTGCGATTTTTTTTACGAAAAATCTGTAGAAGAATACGTATCGGCCTAAACTGAGGAAAATTTTTTTTTATATATTTTTGGGGGATATTTATTACAGCAAAAAGTAAAAAATATAATATTTTTTCCAAATTGTCGCTCTATTTTTGTTTACAGCGCAAAAACTAAAAACCGCAGAGGTGATCAAATACCACCAAAAGAAAGCTCTATTTGTGGGAAAAAAAGGACGCCAATTTTGTTTGGGAGCCACGTCACACGACCGCGCAATTGTCAGTTAAAGCGACGCAGTGCCGAATCGCAAAAAGTACTCAGCAATATGGTCCGGGGGTTAAGTGGTTAAGTAAAAAATAAAAAAACACAGCCGTGATTAAATACCACCAAAAGAAAGCTCTATTTGGGGGAAGAAAATGATAAAAAAAATCACATGGTTACAGTGAAGAATTACAGCGCAATTGTCATTCAAAGTGTGACAGCACTGAAAGCTGAAATATGGCCTGGATAGGAAGGGGTGAAAGTGCTCTGTATTGAGGTGGTTAAGGTCCAAAGTAAAAGATGCACTTGAACTTCAACAGTCCATTGAAATATAAATAATTTTTCTAGAAAGTAATCTAGTAATAACTAAAAACATTGCATTGCATTAGCGACAATGGACTTTGCATGTCTTCTAATAAAGGTGAGAATGAATTCTGTCTCTTCAGACAAATTAATTCATGAGGAAATTACATATAGCAACGTTTATATCTCTGGCACATAAGTACCACTTAACCTTTCATTATGGAAATTCATTTTTCAGCTTGGAGGCCTATGGGTATGGCACCGGAGTAATGAGACACTGGAAAAAGAGTTCAACACGTAAATCGATAACTCTTTTCTATATTTCACTTTTTTTTCACGCTATTGATATTTATTTTTTCACTGTGCAGAATCAGGTGTATAATAAATGCACAGAAGGCACACAGGAAGGAACTAGTAGAGGATTGTATTATAAATGCTGCTGCTAATTGCAAGACAGTGGCTTACCGTTCTCAGCCTGCAACAGCAAGTACTGTTACTGGCAGGGTCTCTAGGTGAGAAACTTCAACATTTTCACAAAAAACTCTATACAGTTAGAGCTGGTTCACACTACCGCGACCTAGAGGGCGACTTATGTTGCCCCAAGTCGCGCGACATGTCAAATAGCATGTTAGTCAATGAGAGCCGTCTTAATGCACACTACTGAAGTCACTCCGACTTCAGGAAAGGTTCTTGTACTACTTCAAGGCGACTTCTAGGCGACTTGTACCCATTGATTTCAATGGAAGTCACCTCCAAGTCGGATCCCCTGTCGTAACTGAAGCAACTTTACAGGAAGAGAAACTAGTTTTCTCAGGCAAACCCCTCCCTCCCACAGAGCTGATTACTGTTTGATTGGCCACTGGCAAAGTCGCCTGTCCTGGAGGCGACTTCAAGTCGCCTTGTAAGTTGCCCCAAGTCGCGCTAAAGTTGCCTCGCAAAGTGTGGTGCTCCCCCTGTGTGAATCGGCTCTGAGGCTTTATTATTATTTTTATTATTCAGAGTTTATATACTGCCAACAGTTTACGCAGCGCTTTAAAATATAAAAGGAAAACAATACAGTTACAATACAATAAAACACAAGAGGGTTATGAGGGCCCTGCTCACTGCTCAGAAGAGCTTACAATCTAATAGAATGGGTCAGGTGGTACAAAAGGTTGTAACTGTGGGGAATGAGATGCTGGAAGTGGTGAAATAATAGTTGGAGGTGTGATAGGCTTTCCTGAAGAGATGAGTTCCCATGGATAACCTGAAGACAGCCTGAGTAGAAGACAGACAGACAGATTGAGGTAGAGAGTTCCAGGGGATAAGAGAGGCTCTGGGGAAATCCTGGAGATGAGCATGGGAGGAGCTTGAGAGCAAGAGATCTTGAGAGGAGCAGAGAGGACGGTTTGTGTGATATTTGGAGATAAGATTGGTGATGTAGCTCAGGGCAGAGTTGTGGATTGCTTTGTATGTTGTGGTCAGTATTTTGATCTTATTGATTGGTGGAGAGGAGTAGCAGACACTGAGTGGTTGGTAAGGTAGATGAGTCTGGCAGCAGCATTCATGATAGACTGATCGGGGGATAGCCCATGGAGAGGGTGGATATTATCTGCTTGGTTTTAGAGAGATTTTGTTTAGGGAAGAATCTATATTTTGGCAGGTTTAAGGGAGTTGAAAGCAGCTTTCTTAGCCCTCAGGATACATGTATAGTCTATTGCACCATTCATTGGATTTAGAAGGGGTACACTGGACCTCTGTAGAGAGACCACATAGCTACTGGCGGGGACAAGCTTTTCTACTCAGACTGTTGATATTTTCTAAAGAAAACAAGCTATAACTCTTTGTACACCATTTATTTTTAAAAAGGAACCTTCAAAGCAAAAATACACTTTGTTGCACTGCAACTATCCCAGCAACCCCCCCCCCAGTAGTGCCTACACTTTTTTTGGTTTGTTCACCTTAAAAAAAAAATCCCTTTCTCCATGCCACCTGCCTCCATTCTCGCCTAGGCATGGATGAGATCAGTCTTACTCCAGCAGCCTTTTAGCATATCTGTATCAGCAGGACTATTCCAAGAGGCTTTGGCTTTATGCAGATGGAGGAATGTAAGTACCCAGTGGCATGTCATCAAGAACACGGAGGGACAACTGCCCCCCCCCCCCATAACAACACTGGTGTTGCTGGGCATGTTACTTGAGCATAATACAGGTTTATTACCCGCTAAAATAGGTTGCTAGGTTGGTTAGGTAAATTTAGTTCTTTGGGCTCCTCTGTAATCAGTGGAGCAGTGTGTGATTTCTTTCGGCTGTTCTGGGCTTCATTGGGTGCAGGTTTGATTGCTTCCCCCTGCCTAATGCTAAGGTTCTGTATGTGTTTATCGAGGCTCCAGGTATAGATGCTGGGTGGCAGACAGCTCCAAGGACATTTTATTTACAGTTCTGCATGCTGCTAGCTTTGAACACTGGAGTTGGTGCCTGCATGTATTAGGACATTGTCTAGAGTCTTAGTACTGTTAAAGGGTCACTAAAGGAAACATTTTTTTTAGCTAAATAGCTTCCTTTACCTTACTGCAGTCCTGGTTTCATGTCCTCATTGTTCCTTTTTGCTCTGATGTTGCTGTAATTCTTCTCTGTTCTGGACACTTCCTGGTTGTCTGTTTCCTGATGACCGCAGTACTGGGAGATTCTAGTTTCACTTTCCAAACCATCACTGCTCTATGGCTCTGTATAGCACAGAGGCAGAATAACATGCAAAAACGAAACTAGATGCAAAAACTAAACTAGAGGTACATTATATGATTGATTTTTATCAATTTTTAATCATTTTTAAAAGGAATCAGTTAACTATTATGTCTCTATACCCTGTAAACAGTCATTTCAGCAAAACAATTCCTTTACAACTCCTTTAAGCCCTCTGACTGCTACTAGGCAGGGCTGTCTTTAATATTGATTGGACCCTCGGCAAACATTTTCTTGGGCCCCTGACTAGCACGTTCACATGATATGAACAGACTGCAGTAGAAATCTCCCCCTACCTGAAGTCTCAGTACTGGAAAAAACTGTGCAGTTTATCACTGACCATGGTATACTGATCAGCCAAAAAGGTATATTATAAAATTAGGTCAAATTATCTTCTTCTTACATGATCCACGCCGCAGGAAAGGCTACGAAAAGTAGTTCCAGCTTTTACCCATCACGGCGGGCAAGTTGTGCCAACCTTCAGGTTTACCAAGGGTTTTATTAGGAAAAAACCTCATACCTGGACCTGTAAAAGACCAGAAACCTTTCGTGCCACAAATCTGGATTAGACATGTGCACTGCCCAAAAATTCGTTTTTTTTGTTAATGTTATTTTGTTTTTTAAAAAAAATTCGTAAATTCGGGAAATTAAAAAAAAAATCGTTTTTGTTTCATTCGTTTTTTTTCCCGTAAATTCGGGAAAATCGAAAAACAAATTTTTGCCGTTTTATTCCTTTTTCTGCTTTTTTCGTAAATTCGGGAAATTCGGGAAATTCGGAATTCGGAAATTCGGAAAACGCAAAAAACGAAAAAAAAAAATGAAAAACGAAATTTCCCATTTTCGAATTTTAGATTTTCGAACTTTAGATTTTCGAATTTTCAATTTTTTTATTTTTCGAATTTTCGAATTTTTCATTTTCGAAAATTCGAAAATAAAAAATTCGAATATTCGAAATTTAGAAAAATCGAATATTCGAAATTTCGAAAATTCGAATATTCGAAATTTCGAAAATTCGAATATTCGAAATTTCGAAAATTCGAATATTCGAAATTTCGAAAATTCGAATATTCGAAATTTCGAAAATTCGAAAATGTAAAATTCGAAAATTTGAAATTTCGAAAATGAAAAATTCAAAAATTCTAAAATGAAAAATTCTAACATGCTAAAATGAAAAAATCGAAAATTGAAAAATTTGAAATATCCAAGATTGAAAAATTCGAAATTCGAAAGTTAAAAATTCGAAAATTCGAAATTCAAAAATGAAAAACTCGAAATTTCGAAAATTCATAAATTTGAAAATTCAAAATTTCGTAAATTCGAAAAATAAAAATTTCGATAATTCGAATATTCGAAATTTCGAAAATTCGAATATTCGAAATTTCGAAAATTCGAATATTCGAATATTCGAAATTTCGAAAATTCGAATATTCGAAATTTCGAAAATTCGAAAATGTAAAATTCTAAAATGAAAAAATCGAAAATTGAAAAATTTGAAATATCGAAGATTGAAAAATTCGAAATTCGAAAGTTAAAAATTCGAAAATTCGAAATTCAAAAATGAAAAACTCGAAATTTCGAAAATTCATAAATTTAAAAATTCAAAATTTCGTAAATTCGAAAAATAAAAATTTCGAAAATTTGAATATTCGAAATTTCGAAAAATCGAAAATGAAAAACTCAAAAATTCGAAAATTGAACATTTCGAAATTCGAAAGTTAAAAGTTCGAATATTCGAAATTCGAAAATTCGAAATTCGAAAATTCGAAATTCGAAACTGAAAAATTCGAAAATGAAAAATTCGAAAATGAAAAATTCGAAAATTCGAAAAAAAAAATCGCTAATTCGAATATTCGAAATTCGAAAATTCGAATATTCGAAATTTGAAAATTTGAAAATTTGAAAATTCGAAATTCGAAAATAAAAAATGAAAAATTCGGAAATAAAAAATGAAAAATTCTAAAATTAAAATAAAAAAATTCGGAATTTCTAAAATTCTAAAATTAAACAATTAAAAAAACAAGGAAATTCGGAAACGAAAAAATTCGGAAATTCGAAATTTCGGAAGTCCGAAAATTCGGAAATTGAAAAATTTGGAAATACGAAAATTTCAGAAATACGAAAATTTGAATTTTCGGAAATACGAAAATTAGGATATTTGGAAATTCGAAATTTTTGGAAGTCCGAAAATTCGGAAATAAAAAATTTGTTAATACGAAAATTCGGAATTAACGAATTTCCGAATTTTTGTTTAAAAACAAATTAGAAACTAAACGAATTGCACATGTCTAGTCTGGATCCCAGAGCCCAGACCTCCGCAGAGAGACATTACAGGCAAACCTAGTTTCTTCTTACATTAGGCCCGGGTACAAACATCTTAGACCTTCGATATCAACCCGAGGAATGGATCTGGTTATAGCTCCTAGGTCTCCGCAGTCAGACCATGAAAAGAGCATTTTACTTCTTAGCACATGATGAACGTGACCAACTACCTTAACACTGGCGAGAAAACTAAGGTACTCTCCATTTGGGAGGGGGTTATATAGGGGAGGAACTCAATTCTAATTGTGTCCACCTGTGGTGAATACATAACTCATTAAGTAATTAGGACTCTGTGTCCCGTGATGTATGATCAAGAAAAGAAAATGTATAAGCTGTGGGCAAGCAGATTAACTATTTTCATATTACTGGGTTTAGTAACACTTTAATGACCCCAGTTGTAAGCAGAATTTTCAAACATGCCCCTTGTTTTTCCCAGTGGGCAGCATTCAGTATAGGTGATGGTGGAAATGACCTCAGGGGGGCATGATATACATATCAATACCGCCTCTATTTACATATGCATGTCGCTGCTGGTTGCATATCAATGCTGGTATTTACATGTAAACGCAGGGTCAGCAGGTGAGTCATCTGTACACAAAAATAGGGCAGAGCTGGGCAGCATTAGTAACATAACTTCACACTGAGATATGAGAACACAGCACGGGACAAAAACCTCAAGGGACAAGGGAATTTAAACTGGGATAGTTGGCAAGTATGAGGCAGCTGCTTTGGGCCCCACAAAAATGATGAGGCCCAGGGCAGCTGCCCCTTGTTCCCTGCCTTAAAAAACGGTCCTGCTACTAGGACTGTGCTAAGTAGCTTTGTTATAGTGAAGAATGTCCTCTTATCATTACACTGTGCTACTGGAGTATCCCACAACTTTTATCAGCAATAAATCTACAAAAAAACAAATGCCTAGACCAGTGGTCTCTAAACTGCAGCCTGTGGGCCAGATGTGGCCCTTTGCCTGCCTTTCTTCGGCCCCTGGAGCACCATGCTATTCAATGACTTCAATGATGGGGAACCATTCCCCTCCACAGACCCCAATGATGAGGCACCATTCCTACCTTTAATACCAATAATGGGGAACCATTTCTCACGCTGATACCAACAAAGGGGCACTATTTCTTCCACTAAAACCACTGATGGGCCACTGTTTTCTAAGCCCACTGGCCACCATCTGGCCCCCCTACACCCTCAAAGACTGTCAACTGGCACTTTGTTCAGAAAGTTTGGAGACCCCCTACCCTAGACTGTTCATTGGTTACTGCTACACTAACCTGGGAGGAAAACTTTTGGACCATCTAGCGGACCCTTTCAGGAGTGAGCGCTACACAGGTAAACGTGTAACGGGGGGGGGGGCATTTGTATGTCCATCTGTGGTGACTAAAGTTGTACATTCCCAGCACAGTGACCAAACCATCACAGAAAGCTTCTGGTCCCTGTGAATGATTGATGTGACCACTGTGACATCCAATTAGGGTGATCACATGTTTGGGAAGTCCATCCCACCTCTTGCCATTAAGACCCAGTTAAATGACTATCGGAAGGGAGCGGATTAAGCTAAAATAGATTAAACTAAAAGTTCAATATGGCTTTCATATGCAATAAGAAAAAAGAAAACTGTAACAAACAAATAACAAAAATGAGTTACAAGAGTAAGAAGCACGGTGCCAATGACATGTATAAACAATGATGTGAAGTGCTAGAAAAAGGTCAGCATTACCATTGCATCCTGCTGTATGTTAGCAAGTGTGTCAAAGTGATTGAATTAAGTGATTGAATTTTAATACTGTGCACGGATTCTTTATGATTAAATCTGCAGTTTAGACGGCGGGAGGGAGGCACAAGATACGGGGAAGAATGGAAACATGCACAATTGATATCTACATTAATAGTCATTAGTTGCCTCACTTGAATAAAGTAGCAATTATTAACCGCTAATGCAGAATCCAGCATGAATCTCCAACTAATGGCTGGAATAATTCAGAATCATTAAATGTTGCTTCATTACGCTGTAATCAGCTAATCTCTGTTTTTATAAATGCCTACATATGTTCCATATTATTGACTGATGATTCATTTACATACAAATGAAGTCGCTTACAGTACAAATATTCTGGTGTCATAAAAGACATCTTCAAAAAAATATATAACAATAGCTGATAAAGCTGCACAAAACCCTATTCAGTAAGGCAATTATCTCTCCCAGAGATTCATCTAATTTGGAGGATAATCATTTTGCAGTGGGGAAGTCTGGTGACTCCATAGTGCCAATGTATATACTCCTATTAATGGAGCAGCTATTGTTCTTTCTGAAAGTCATTATAAAATTATAATTATAAAAACGAAACAAAATAAAATTGTACTTGAAACAAGTCTGCATTTAGGTAAGAAAAACAGAGGTGCCATCAGCGCAAATATATATAGATCAAAAATCGGTAAAGTATGTGTATGTAGATAATTTCAAGTGAAAAAGACCCCCAGGGTTCAGATCACCAGTAATGCCAGCTGAACACAACAGGATAATCACAAAATCCAAGGAGATACAGAAAATATACAAAAACAGTGCAGCGCAAAACTTTAACAAATAATACACTAGTATTATAAATATAAAAATAATAATATTAATAATGTCCAATAGAGCAGAGTCTTTGCTTCACTGTAGTGTTTGTTTCTTAACTCCAGTCCTCAAGGCGCCCTAACTGGTCATGTTTTCAGGATTACCCTCAGATGAAACGGCTGTGGTAGTTAATAAGGCAGTGGAACTGATCAAATCAACTGTGCAAAATAATAGAAGGCCTGAAAACATGACCTGTTGGGGCGCCTTGAGGACTTGATTTGAGAAACACTGCTCTACTGGGTTGGCTGGACAGATAAAGTAAGGCCTAGAGCGAGAGAATATAAAATGAAATATAGTGCAGGGCCGGCTTGACAGTGTGAAAGGGGGAAGCAACTATGGGGTTAAGGATTGTAGGTGGAGAATGGAGGAGAGGTGGATTGGTTGGTGCAACAGGATGAGGAGGGGTTTGTGGTAGTTAGTTAAGGGTTATCTGGGGTCTCCTGGACAGCAGAGAAGGAACAGGTGACAAGCAGGTCGTTTCCCACCCACCCTCCCTGTGTTTTGTTTTGTTTGGTTGGTTTGCTTTATCTCTTTGCAGGTGCAATATGAGCAAAGGATGTTATGGCAGATGATTGTGTGGCGGTGGTTGGTCTTTTGACGGTGGAAGAAAATACAGTTGAGATTGAAGTGTGGGGGGCTCCTCGGTGGTATGTGCCCCTTTGGTGTATTCCAGTTACTAATGTTAGCTGTAATACAGTAATGGTTGCACTGCGGGTGTGGATTGTCTCCGAGCTGGTGTGTCACGGCTGGAGGCCTGGTATGGTAAAGGGTCCCACAGTGTTACAAGTGGAACGAATTGGAATTCTGGGTGCTGTCATAAGACCAACAGGCTGATAAGTTGTTTTTGTTAATAAAAAGGCTGCTATGGCCATTTGTACTCCAATTCATGTGTGGTCTCATTAATTTAGTCAATAGCAAGGGGGGTGGTGAGTACTCATGGTTGGGCAGACACAAAACAAGGTGGGACATCTACACTGGTCAAGTTTTTGAGAAATTAATAACATGTTACATAGCCAAACGTATATGGACATGCATCCAGATTATTGAGTTCACATTAAAGGATACTGTAAATCCTACAGCACAAACATTTTAGTTATTTGTGAGATTGTTGCAGGGTGGTGCTCCTGTTAGTAAGCCATTTTTGTCTTAGATGTATCGCCCTTGTCAATCAAGTGAGGTAGGTGAGATATATTCAAGGGAGAAGTGGTCATGGTGTGTGTCCAAGAGGGGAGGAAGTTTGCAGGGGGAAAGTTGAAGGTTAGCTGGACCCTTATGCATTGTGCACACAAGCGGAAGTTCCAACGGAAAAAGTCAGACAGAAGCTTTTCATCGGATATTCCCGTCCATCAGACTTTTTCCGTCCGAAATTCCGACGCAATTAGATAGAGGACATGTTCTCAATTTTTCATTTCTGTCAGAATTTCCATTCATTTGGATGCAATTCCAATGGACAAAAATCCACGCATGCTCAGAATGAAGTCGACACATGCTCGGAAGCATTGAACTTAATTTTTCCTGGCTCGTCGTAGTGTTGTACGTTACTGCGTTCTTGACAGTCGGAATTTGATGTGACTGTGTATATGCAAGACAGCTTGAGCGGAAAACCGTCAGAGTTTATTCCGGCGGGAAAACCGGTCGTGTGTACAGGGGATGAGATGGAAATATAGAGAAGAATTATGGTAATAGAGGATCAGAACCGTCTTGTGGGTACTGCAAAACTCCTCCAGTAACACCCAACTCACATGAGTTAGGTGAGAACTTTAAATGTACATTCAACACTCTGTCATATCTTTGTAAAAAGTGCAGACACAATTGACTGGCACAAAATGTGTAAATCTATCGAAGGAAGTTCAGAAAAATCTTCAACTCAACGGTGTCTCTGTTATGTGTTCAGGGAAGACTATCAGAGGCAGGCAAGCCAAGCTTGGCTTGGTAGGAATATAGGGCCAGATTCACAAAAGAGATACGACGGCGTATCTCCTGATACGCCGTTGTATCTCTGAGATACAATTGTCGTATCTATGCGGCTGATTCATAGAATCAGTTACACATAGATAGCCCTAAGATCCGACAGGTGTAACTGTGTTACACCGTCGGATCTTAGGCTGCAATTCTAGGCCGGCCGCTAGGTGGCGATTCCATTGCGGTCGGCGTAGAATATGCAAATGACTAGTTACGCCGATTCACGAACCCGTCGATCTAAATTTACGTTTTTTCCGTAGAGATGCATCGTGTAAAACTAAGCATGCCCTCTAGGTGGTGTAACCCATGTTAAGTATGGCCGTCGTTCCCACGTCTAAATTTTTAATTTCACGTCGTTTGCGTAAGTCGTCCGTGAATGGCGCTGGACGCCATTTACGTTAACGTCAAAACCAATGACGTCCTTGCGACGTCATTTAGCGCAATGCACGTCGGGTAATTTTACGGACGGAGCATGCGCAGTACATTCGGCGCGGGAACGCGCCTAATTTAAATGGTGCCCGCCCCATTTGAATTAGACGGGCTTGCGCTGAGCGGATTTACGCTACGCCACCGCAAGTTTACAGGTATGTGCTTTGTGAATCAGGCACTTACGCTGTAAACTTGCGGCGGTGTAACGTAAATGGGATACGTTACGCCGCGGCTAAGTTACGCGGAAATACGTGAATCTGGCCCATACTGTACAGTGCAGTATCTTACAAAAGTGAGTACACCTCTCACATTTTTGTAAATATTTTATTATATCTTTTCATGTGACAACACTGAAGAAATTACACTTTGCTACAATGTAAAATAGTGAGTGTACAGCTTGTATAACAGTGTCAATTTGCCGTCCCCTTAAAATAACTCAACACACAGCCATTAATGTCTAAACCACTGGCAACAAAAGTGAGTACACCCCTATGTGCAAATTTGGCCCAAAGTGTCAATATTTTGTGTGGACACCATTATTTTCCAGCACTGCTACTTCAGAGCACAGGACATGGTTCCAGTAATCCATGTCCTTAGTCTGCTTGTCTTCAACAAACAGTTTGTATGCTTTCTTGTGCATCATCTTTAGAAGAGGCTTCCTTCTGGGACGACAGCCATGCAGACCAATTTGATGCAGTATGCGGCATATGGTCTGAGCACTGACAGGCCCTTCAACACCCCTTCAACCTCTGCAGCAATGCTGGCAGCACTAATTTGTCTATTTCTCAAAGACAACCTCTGGATATGATGTTGAGCACGTGCACTCAACTTCTTTGTTCTGGTTTAATAAAAAAGTATGGGTTTTCAAAAAAAATTATACTTACCTAGGTGGATGAAGCATCGATCCAAGGCTGCACCTGTCCCCTGATTTACAGTGAGAACTGAGGGAACAAATGCAGCTAATCACTCAGTTCTCCCCTCCACTCTGAGCAGAGAGCTGGTGACTGTCGGTCACCGGCTCTCTGCTCTGTCCCTCAAGCACTCATTGGAGCGCTGGGCTGGTGTGGGGCGTGAGCAGCTGGCTTGGTCTCCCAGAGGCTCACTGAGAGGCTGAGCCAGTTGCCAGTCCAGGCATCTGGGTGGATCCCAACTTTAAAGTTGGGAATGACCCAGAGCCTTAACCAGCTGAGTGACATGTCCCCATTGGTCTTCCTAGTAATAGGTGCACTTATTGACTAAAAGGGTGCTCAGTAGGTGGGAAAGGGTGTGACAGGTGAAAGTGTACAGAGGACCAGCTGTCCATATTTCTGCATCTACTGATCATTTGGTTTTCACAGGCAGACAAGCTCCGCTAATGGATCTTTTCATTCTAAACTCAGCTTATATAAAATTGCTGAGTTTTAGGATGGGTTTACTGTGGATAAAAAATAAATCTTTTTATTAACAGCAAATCTGTGATCTGTGATTGTACCCATTATCTGGGGAATGCTGTTGAGCTCCAGCTGTCTGACATACGACAGTGACTTCAGAACACTTGTTGATCTGCAATGTCCCAAAGGTCAGCCGTTATAAGGTCACCGAGGAAGAAGCAGATGCCGGAATTTATTGCGCTGCACAACATTTGCATATTTTATTAAATGCAGATGGCTTTGTTTGTGATCACCAGAATAGATGTGCCATATTAATGGAGTAATGTTAAATGCCGGACTAGCAAGATAATTGCATGAGTGGAATGGAGCTACTGGCTGCAGGAAAATTCGGGTGGAACTGATACATTTCTGATAAGATTTCTGAAAGTGCAAATGAGGAAAATGATAACAATGATACTGCTGTTGGCTGGGTATTGGGCACAGAAAACATGTGAAAGTTACTGTCTGTGCATGTCTCTTATCTAAAAAGGATTACTAACCATTTAGCTAACGTGTAAAGGAGAAATATGGCCAAAGCTTTTTTTGACCCTACTTCTCCTATGGATCATAGGAGTGGAGTTTGTTCTGCCCCCCTTTGACCCATTTTCAGCTTACAAATAAATATATATATAAATAAATATCAAATAATTTGGTGGAGGGGGGATTATGGTGTGGGGTAGTTTTTCATGGGTTAGGCTTGGCCCCTTAGTTCCAGTGAAGGGAACTCTTAAGGCGTCAGCATACCAAGACATTTTGGACAATTTCATGCTCTAAACTTTGTGGGAACAGTTTGTGGATGGACCCTTCCTGCTCCAGCATGACTGGACACCAGTGTTGCCAATTTACCAGACTGAAAATTCACTGACACAACACTTAAAATTTACTGGCACATCCAAGTTTTACTGGCATTTTCCAAAAGTTGCAAATTTCAGTACTTAAGCTACAAACAAGTACAATACGTAATTAGCAATGTGGTTTAAGGTAGATGTGTTTTTTTGTTATTTTTGCTATAGCAAGGACGGGTTATTATAAACCATCAGATTTTGTCACTTATGTCCAACTGGAGAGATTTCCCCTTAATTTCTGTTCCATAGCCACTCCTGCCCTCCTTCACCTCCTGTATTCATCCCTCCATCACTTCCTGTCTCCATCGCTCCATAACTCCTTCACCTCCTGTCTCCATCACCTCCTGTCACCATCCCCTTTTCACCTCCTGTCTCCACCCCTCCATCACCTCCTGTCTCTATTACTTCATCCGTCTTTCACCTCCTGTCTCCACCCCTACATTACCTCCTGTCTCCACCCCTCCATCACCTCCGGTCTCCATCACATCCTGTCTCCATCACTCCTTTACTTCATGTCTCCATCACCTCTGGTCTCCACCCTCCATCACCTCCTGTCTCCATCACTTCATCCCTCATTCACCTCCTGTCTCCACCCCTCCATCACATCCTGTCTCCATCACATCCTGTCTCCATCACTCTTTTACCTCATGTCTCCTCCACTCCATCCCTCTTTCAACTCATGTCTCCATCACTCCATCACCTCCTGTCTCCATCACTCCATCCCTCTTTTACCTCCTGTCTCCATCACTCCATCACCTTCTGTCTCCATCACTCGATCCCTCTTTTACCTCCTGTCTCCATCACTCCATCACCTCTTGTCTCCATATAAGACCAAAGAGAAATGAGCATGTGCCCACCCATTACTACAATGATGTCTCATGTATTCATAATTAGTCACTTCCACAAATGGATCAAAGCCGTAGCCTATACTGAGCATATAAAACAAAAGGGTGTTGTCCCACTTGTCTCCATCCATCCATCACCGCCTTCACCTCCTGCCTCCATCACTCCATCACCTCTTGTCTCCATCCCTCCATCACCGCCTTCACCTCCTATCTCCATCACTCATCCCTCTTTTACCCTCTTTTACCTCCTGTCTCCATCACTCCATCACCTCCTGTCTCCATCACTATAACCTCCTGGCTCCATCACTATCACCTCCTGTCTCCATCCCTCCAGCCTCTTCATTAGGGATGAGCTCCGCGTTCGATTCGAACGTATGTTCGACTCGAACATCGGTCGTTCGATCGTTCGTCGAAACTCGAACAAAACGGGTCGTTCGCGCCAAATTCGAGTGACGCAAAACGTCCCATAATTCACTGGGGCGTTGAGCGCTGATGATTGGCCAAGCATGCTGTATGTCCCGCATGCTTGGCCAATCACAGCGCTCAAAAAACGAAGAGCCATAATTGGCCAAAGCCAGGGTGGCTTTGGCCAATTATGGCTCAGGGGGATTAGTACACGCCCCCCACTATAAAAGGCAGCCTGCATGGCTGCCTAGTGTAGTGTGTTGGCGGTTCTAGAGAAGATCAGTCAGTCAGACAGAGAGAGATAGAGAGATAGAGACACAGTGTCTTAACCAGATAGATAGATAGATAG
This sequence comes from Rana temporaria, assembly GCF_905171775.1. Lineage (NCBI taxonomy): Eukaryota > Metazoa > Chordata > Amphibia > Anura > Ranidae > Rana > Rana temporaria. Next base: position 185,100,345 of record NC_053494.1, on the reverse strand, counting down.
ATAGATAGATAGATAGATAGATAGATAGATAGATAGATAGAGTAGGAAGTGTAGTCAGTATAGTTAAAAGTACAGTTTGTAGAGAATATATTCACATCCTTAGGCGTTGTCAATATATTTATAAACTGTACAGCTCAGCTAGTTTATCTATCAGGCAGGAGATTGTTCTACATGCAGCGCTCTAACGTGTTGTATTGCCTGCATTAGGGATTTACTTTAAATATAATTATTCTGTGTTATTTAACGTGTGCTAGTTAATTGCACACACAGACGCATTACCTGTTACTGCACGTGTGCAATTTATTTGCACAGAAGCGCAGTCGCTGTTAATGCAACTGGGCTATTGAATTGCACAGAAACGCAGTCGCTATTACTGCGTGCGTGCTGTTTAATAGCAACTAAAGGCAGTTGGTGTCACTGCGTGCGTGGTGTTAAATCGCATTTGACCGCAGTCGCTATTACTGCGTGCGTGCTGTTTAATAGCAACTAAAGGCAGTTGGTGTCACTGCGTGCGTGCTGTTAAATCGCATTTGACCGCAGTCGCTATTACTGCGTGCGTGCTGTTTAATAGCAACTAAAGGCAGTTGGTGTCACTGCGTGCGTGGTGTTAAATCGCATTTGACCGCAGTCGCTATTACTGCGTGCGTGCTGTTTAATAGCAACTAAAGGCAGTTGGTGTCACTGCGTGCGTGCTGTTAAATCGCATTTGACCGCAGTCGCTATTACTGCGTGCGTGCTGTTTAATAGCAACTAAAGGCAGTTGGTGTCACTGCGTGCGTGCTGTTAAATCGCATTTGACCGCAGTCGCTATTACTGCGTGCGTGCTGTTTAATAGCAACTAAAGGCAGTTGGTGTCACTGCGTGCGTGCTGTTAAATCGCATTTGACCGCAGTCGCTATTACTGCGTGCGTGCTGTTTAATAGCAACTAAAGGCAGTTGGTGTCACTGCGTGCGTGCTGTTAAATCGCATTTGACCGCAGTCGCTATTACTGCGTGCGTGCTGTTTAATAGCAACTAAAGGCAGTTGGTGTCACTGCGTGCGTGCTGTTAAATCGCATTTGACCGCAGTCGCTATTACTGCGTGCGTGCTGTTTAATAGCAACTAAAGGCAGTTGGTGTCACTGCGTGCGTGCTGTTAAATCGCATTTGACCGCAGTCGCTATTACTGCGTGCGTGCTGTTTAATAGCAACTAAAGGCAGTTGGTGTCACTGCGTGCGTGCTGTTAAATCGCATTTGACCGCAGTCGCTATTACTGCGTGCGTGCTGTTTAATAGCAACTAAAGGCAGTTGGTGTCACTGCGTGCGTGGTGTTAAATCGCATTTGACCGCAGTCGCTATTACTGCGTGCGTGCTGTTTAATAGCAACTAAAGGCAGTTGGTGTCACTGCGGCTATTTTGTTACTTTACACTTGAGCCAAGTCGCTCTTACTGTGTGGTTGCTGTTTAATACCATCTGAAAGCAGTTGGTGTGACAGCGACTATTTTGTTACTTTACACTTGAACCAAGTCGCTCTTACTGTGTGATTGCTGTTTAATACCATCTGAACGCAGTCGGTGTGACAGCGACTATTTTGTTACTTTACACTTGAGCCAAGTCGCTCTTACTGTGTGATTGCTGTTTAATACCATCTGAACGCAGTCGGTGTGACAGCGACTATTTTGTTACTTTACACTTGAGCCAAGTCGCTCTTACTGTGTGGTTGCTGTTTAATACCATCTGAACGCAGTTGGTGTGACAGCGACTATTTTGTTACTTTACACTTGAGCCAAGTCGCTCTTACTGTGTGGTTGCTGTTTAATACCATCTGAACGCAGTTGGTGTGACAGCGACTATTTTGTTACTTTACACTTGAACCAAGTCGCTCTTACTGTGTGATTGCTGTTTAATACCATCTGAACGCAGTCGGTGTGACAGCGACTATTTTGTTACATAACACCTGAACGCATAACTATGGCTGGAAGGACAAAGAGAGGCAGAGAGTCACGAGGGCAAGCAGGCTCTGCATCTAGAGGTAACGCTGGTGATGGATGTGGTGCATCCTCTTCAGCACGTGGCCGTGGCCGCTCGTCCTTCTTTTCGGGAGCTGGCCGTGTTGAGCCTCAACATGCTGAGAAATTAGTTGAGTGGATGACCAAGCCGTCCTCATCCTCCTCATCCTCTCTCACACAGACTGATTATAGTTTGTCTGGCAAAGCAGCTGCCAAGGCGTCCTCTACCCTCTGCACAATGGGATCACACAATCCTTCCCTAGTCCCACCGTGTCCTCCTGAGGAGTCCCCCGAACTGTTTCAACACAGTGTTGGGTACATGCTAGCTGAAGATGCACAGCGTTTTGAAGACTCCGATGACGGAACACTGATAGAGGAAGGCATTGATGTGAGCCCAGGGAGAGGGGGTGGCCGAGAGGGACAACAATCTGGGAGTGATGTTCCCCCAGCTGGAGCATACTGCCAGGTTGTCGCCAGTGATGATGAGGAGGGAGGGGATGATGAGGTCATTGACTCTACCTGGGTGCCTGGTAGGAGAGAGGAGGAGGAGGAAGAGGACGAGGCACAGGCACATCTTCAAAGAGGCAGGAAGCCCTCCAGGGGTCAGCTTAAGGGCAGTACACCAACTGCATTACGTGGCGCTGCTGTGTCTCAACGGTACAGCAGAAGTTCTTTGGTGTGGGCCTTTTTTGAAACCTGTCCATCAGATGCTACCTTTGCTGTTTGCAACATATGTCTCAAGCGTATCTCGCGTGGCCAAAACATCACCCGCTTGGGCACCACATGCTTGTCCAGACATATGTCGACCTGCCATGCAGCTCGTTGGCAGGCATACCAGAAAGACCCACACCAAAGACCAAAGCGGTCCTCCCCTTGCCCTTCTGTGACCTCAAACCCCACTAGACCCCTAGTCCTCTCTGCAGCCTGCACCGAAGGTGTAGAAATAGGTGTGTCACAACGTAGTAGTGGTAGTACATCCGGCCAATCTACTGATATTACCAGACAAATTTCCCTGCCCCAGCTGCTGCAGCGCCGAAAGAAGTACGCTCCCAGCCATCCACATGCCCAGCGGTTGAATGCTAGCTTAGCAAAATTGCTAGCACTTCAACTGCTACCTTTTCAGTTGGTAGATTCTGCCCCCTTCCGTGAGTTTGTGGAATGTGCAGTACCTCAGTGGCAAGTACCCAAACGCCACTTTTTTTCACGGAAGGCGATTCCGGCTCTCTACCGGCATGTGGAAGGCAATGTCCATACCTCGCTGGACAGGGCGGTCAGTGGTAAGGTGCATCTTACCGCTGACTCATGGTCCAGCAGGCATGGACAGGGACGTTACCTGTCTTTTACGGCCCATTGGGTGACTCTGCTGGCAGCTGGGAAGGGCGCAGGTCAAGGCACAGTAGTTTTGGAGGTTGTTCCACCACCACGCCTCCAAAACACTACAACTGCTTGTGACACACCTCTCTCCTCCACCCCCTCCTCTTCTTCTTCCTCTGTGGCCTCTTCCTGTGGTGATGTTGGCTCAGAACCAGCCGTGCTCCGTAGGCGTACGACGGGCTACGCAGGAATGCAGGCCAAGAGATGCCATGCGGTCCTAGAGCTGGTGTGCTTGGGAGACAGGAGCCACACTGGGGAAGAGGTTCTTTCAGCTCTGCAGGGGCAGGCTCAGAGGTGGTTGACGCCACGCCAGCTGAAGCCTGGAATGGTGGTCAGCGATAATGGCACCAACCTCCTCTCTGCCCTGCGACGTGGAAAACTCACCCATGTGCCCTGTTTTGCGCATGTTCTCAATTTGGTGGTGCAGCGGTTCTTGGGCAGGTACCCTGGCTTACAGGATGTCCTGAGGCAGGCCAGGAAAGTCTGTGTGCATTTCCGGAGGTCATATAATGCCACTGCTCGGCTGACAGACCTCCAGAGGGAATACAACCTGCCCAAGAACCGCCTAATCTGTGACATGCCCACCAGATGGAACTCTACGTTGGCCATGCTGCAGCGGCTGCACACGCAGCAGAGGGCCATCAATGAGTACCTGTGCCAATATGGCAGCAGAACTGGCTCAGGGGAGCTTGGGTTTTTTTCACCACGCCAGTGGGCCTTGATCAGGGATGCATGCACTGTCCTGTCACCATTTGAGGAGGCCACGAGGATGGTGAGCAGTGACAGTGCATGCATCAGTGAGACTGTCCCGCTTATTCACATGTTGGAGCACACCCTACGTGGAATAATGGACAGGGCCCTTGAGGCAGAACAGAGGGAGGAAGAGGAGGACTTCCTTACCTCTCAAGGCCCCCTTTATCCAGACACTGTTCCTGCTTGCCCACCTGGAACACAGGAAGAGGAGGAGGAGGATGAGGAAGAGGAGGAGGAGGAGGATTGTATCAGCAGCATGGAGGTGGAGCCTAGCACTCAGCATCAACAGCAGCAGTCTTCAAGGGATCATTTACAGTCCCAAGGAACACGTGGACTTTTACGTGGCTGGGATGAGGTGGCTGAGGATCCTGTCGTCCTCAGTGACCCAGAGGACTGTGCCCCGAATGCCTCTGCAAACCTACGCTGCATGGCCTCCCTGATTCTGCAAAGCCTGCGTAAGGATCCTCGTGTACGTGCTATCAAGGAGAGGGATCATTACTGGCTGGCAACTCTCCTTGATCCACGTTACAAGAGTAAGGTAACGGATCTTATGTTGCCATCGCAGAGGGAGCAGAAGATGAAACTACTGCGGGAGGCCTTGCAGAAGGGTCTGTGCAATGCGTTCCCAGAACCGGGGGGATTACCAAAACCTGGCCCTGGACAACGTCTTGCTGAGGCTTCGGTGAGTCAGAGAAGGAGCGGTGGAGAAGGTGGCCGTCTGACCGATGCGTTCAGACAATTTTTTAATCCGCAGCCCCAAGGTCTGACCGGTTCCAGCAACCATCGCCAGCGTCTGGTTTACATGGTCCGGGAATACCTAGCGGCAAGATCCGACTTGGACACCTTCCCCACGGAAAATCCTCTGGCTTACTGGGTCTTGAGGATGGATCACTGGCCAGAGCTTGCACAGTACGCAATTGAGCTACTGGCTTGCCCTGCATCCAGTGTTCTTTCAGAACGTACATTCAGTGCTGCTGGAGGCTTTGTGACCGATCACAGGGTACGCCTCTCCACCGACTCTGTTGATCGACTGACCTTCATCAAAATGAATCAGGCTTGGATCAACACCGGCTACCAAGCACCTGATGCTGATGTTACTGAATAAGAATTTTGTGTTGAAATATCAGATCCCTTTGAGACTGCTGATGCTGAGTGACTGTCCTGTTGTGCTGCTGATGGAATATCCTTCTCCTCCTCACTTTTCATGCTGTTAGCTAGTAAGAAATTTTGTTTTTCTGTGCTCCGCCACCAGTGCCTAAGGCCTAATTTTTCTGCCCCTGTTTAACAGGGGCGCCTAATAACAATTTTTGATGCAATACTTTGCACGTGGCCTAAGGCCTAATTTTTGTGCCCCTGTGTAACAGGGGCGTCTAATAACAATTTTTGATGCAATACTTTGCACGTGGCCTAAGGCCTAATTTTTGTGCCCCTGTGTAACAGGGGCGTCTAATAACAATTTTTGATGCAATACTTTGCACGTGGCCTAAGGCCTAATTTTTGTGCCCCTGTGTAACAGGGGCGTCTAATAACAATTTTTGATGCAATACTTTGCACGTGGCCTAAGGCCTAATTTTTGTGCCCCTGTGTAACAGGGGCGTCTAATAACAATTTTTGATGCAATACTTTGCACGTGGCCTAAGGCCTAATTTTTGTGCCCCTGTGTAACAGGGGCGTCTAATAACAATTTTTGATGCAATACTTTGCACGTGGCCTAAGGCCTAATTTTTGTGCCCCTGTGTAACAGGGGCGTCTAATAACAATTTTTGATGCAATACTTTGCACGTGGCCTAAGGCCTAATTTTTGTGCCCCTGTGTAACAGGGGCGTCTAATAACAATTTTTGATGCAATACTTTGCACGTGGCTCCTTGTTGCGCTCCAATTACAGATATTGGGAGGGGTTGCAGTGTTATGTTGCGCCTACGGACACATTTTTATGCCCCTGTGTAACAAGGGCGCCTAATAACAATTTTTGATGCAATACTTTGCACGTGGCTCCTTGTTGCGCTCCAATTACAGATATTGGGAGGGGTTGCAGTGTTATGTTGCGCCTACGGACACATTTTTATGCCCCTGTGTAACAGGGGCGTCTAATAACAATTTTTGATGCAATACTTTGCACGTGGCCTAAGGCCTAATTTTTGTGCCCCTGTGTAACAGGGGCGTCTAATAACAATTTTTGATGCAATACTTTGCACGTGGCCTAAGGCCTAATTTTTGTGCCCCTGTGTAACAGGGGCGTCTAATAACAATTTTTGATGCAATACTTTGCACGTGGCCTAAGGCCTAATTTTTGTGCCCCTGTGTAACAGGGGCGTCTAATAACAATTTTTGATGCAATACTTTGCACGTGGCCTAAGGCCTAATTTTTGTGCCCCTGTGTAACAGGGGCGTCTAATAACAATTTTTGATGCAATACTTTGCACGTGGCCTAAGGCCTAATTTTTGTGCCCCTGTGTAACAGGGGCGTCTAATAACAATTTTTGATGCAATACTTTGCACGTGGCTCCTTGTTGCGCTCCAATTACAGATATTGGGAGGGGTTGCAGTGTTATGTTGCGCCTACGGACACATTTTTATGCCCCTGTGTAACAAGGGCGCCTAATAACAATTTTTGATGCAATACTTTGCACGTGGCTCCTTGTTGCGCTCCAATTACAGATATTGGGAGGGGTTGCAGTGTTATGTTGCGCCTACGGACACATTTTTATGCCCCTGTGTAACAAGGGCGCCTAATAACAATTTTTGATGCAATACTTTGCACGTGGCTCCTTGTTGCGCTCCAATTACAGATATTGGGAGGGGTTGCAGTGTTATGTTGCGCCTACGGACACATTTTTATGCCCCTGTGTAACAAGGGCGCTAAATAACAATTTTTGATGCAATACTTTGCACGTGGCTCTTTGTTGCGCTACAATTACAGTATGTTTGAGGGGTGCCCTTTTTTCTACAATTTTGCTTTCCCAAAAAGATAATGCCACCCCCCCACCACCCCTAAAATAATCGAGATATTGTTCCCACACAGCACGTGCGCAACCAGTATTAAATTACTTTGTTCTTATAATAATTTAATGTTGTGCAGGGACATTTCTAAACATGTGCCACTACTAGAGACACACAGCAGGTGTGATATTTGAAGGAATTTTTCATTTTTTTTTTTTCACTTTAAACATCATTAAAATCGCTGCTCCACAAAAACGTCCGTTTTGAAAATATTTTTTTCGATTGATACATGTTCCCTGGGGCAAGACCCGGGTTCTGAAAGACGTTTACCAACATTAAATTGAATATTGGTCTTTAAAATGATCGTTTTTGAATTCGAACGTTCGAGTCCCATAGACTTCAATGGGGTTCTAAATGTTCGCGCGAACCCGCGGTCTGTTCGAACGTTCTGATGCGAACCGAACCCGGGTATGTTCGGCTCATCCCTACTCTTCATCTCCATCACTTTCATCCCTCTGTTACACTATCCCTCCCTCCATCTCTCCATCCCTCCATCCCTCCTTTCATCTTTCCATAACTCCAACACATCATCCTTTTATCTCTCACTCCATCCCTCCATCATAATGTCTATCCAACAATCTGTGTGCTCTATATCCCTCCACACTTCCTATCCTGCATCACTTGTATCCCTTAATTATAATGTCTCTCCCTCTATCTTTCCATCACCCCATATCCTTTGCTCCATCACACCATTTCTCTGTCTCTCTCTCTCTCCATCCCTCCATGCCTTGCTCCATCCCTTCATCTAGCTGTCTCTCTGTCACTCAATCTATACCTCCTTCCTATACCTCCTTCCCTTACTCGCACCTTATTGCTCCACCACTTGTTTCCATTATAAACAAATACAAATACATATAGAATGATCATACATTATAGACACACACTATACAATACCAGCACTTTGCACCTACAAAATCAGCCTGATCTATCATATTGCTGCTGCCTCCTCTCTCCTGGCATGCTGGGATTTGTAGTGCTGTAATTCGATATTTCCCAGTGAAATATAACCACTAGCATTAGATCATATTTTTAATTGATTTTTGTTATCATCTTTCTTTTCTTTGGCTGTATTGGCACAGTTTTACTTATTTCGATGCTTATTCTTTCTGCAGGAGAATAGCAGTCGGATTCCATAAAACGCTGATTATTTTTGCTAGGTAGTTATACATGGTTATGCTGTCTATGGGGGGGGGAAATAGTTATTGAATTTAATTCAATATATATATACGCTGCTGTAACAGATACTGCAATTTTAGAACTTCATTGCAAATATCTTAGTGTCTATGCATATCCCAATCTGACTATTATTTATGGTGTTTGTAAAGTAACTTCTGTCAAATAAATATTAATATACTTTTTATAGTCTCAGTCCATATTTAAACACAATCTTATTGTGTTAATAATCAAAGAATTGCTGCATGGGCAAAGAATCTTGAAAATAATAAATCAGCCTAATTAATTTCTATAAATTATTTTTGTATTGGATGCACCCGTGAAAACCAAGTACTCACTCCCTCCTCCCCCAAAAGGTGCCAAATGTGGCAGCAGAGGAGGGGGGGGGGGCAGACAAGCAGAGCTTCCCATTGTGGGTGGAGCTTCACTTCAGCCCGGAAGGTTTTACCCCTTCCTAAACAGGCAATTTTTGCAATAGGACACTGCATTTTTAAAACTGACAATTACGCAGTTGTGCGGCACTGTACCCAAATAAAATTGATGTCCTTTTTTTTCCACAAATAGAGCTTTTTTTTGGTGGTATTTTTAGCACTATAAACAAAAAAAGACAGACAATTTGGAAAATAAAACAATATTTGTTACTTTCTGCTATAAAACACATCCAAAAAAAAATGAATTTCTTTATCCGTTTAGGCCAATTCATATTTTGTTACATATTGTTGGTAAAAAAAACAATAAGTGTATATTGATTGGTTTGCTCAAAAGTTATAGCGTCTACAAACTATGGGATAGATTTATGGACTTTTTTTTAGCGAGACTGCGACCTTGCGACACTTTTTGGGGACCAGTGACACTAACACTGTGATCAGTGCTAAAAAAAATGCACTGTCACTGTATAAATGACACTGGCAGGGAAAGGGTTAACATCAGGGGCAATCAAAGGGTTAACTGTGTTCTCTTGGTGTGCTTTCTTAATGTGTGGGGTATGGACTGACTCGAGGAAGAGACACATCCAGGAGCGGACTGACCATTGAGTCACTCGGGCACTGCCCGAGGGCCCCATGCCACTAGGGGGCCCCATCCGGGTTGCCAGGCTCAGTAAAACCAGGGACAGTATGTAAAAATCTGTGTTTTTTTTAGATCTGTCCCTGATATGTCCGAAAATGACATGCTTTTAATGTGAATATCCCAAGATTTTAGCTGCCCGCCTCTGCACTACCTCCTGGCGTGGTGGCCATCTGTAAGCCAGAGGGGCCCCATACTCTTCTATTGCCCGGGGGCCCCATGAGTTGTCAGTCCGCCCCTGGACACATCTGTGTTCCTATTTAGAAGGAATCACAGATCTCTCTCTTCCTGTCTGACAGAACGACAGTCTGCCTTGTTTACATAGGCGGATGGCTGTTCTGTCTCTCCATCGAACGATAGCAGGTGGCCGGCGGCTGGCAACTGGCTCCCACTGTGTCCAATCAAAGAGCTGATGGAAGAAATCACGTACAGGTACCTGATTTTGCGCTTAAGGGCCACCCCGCTGCTTTATATCTATGTGTGGTTAAAGAACAAGGACCCTTTAATCTCTGTACAATGGGGTTTCTGGTATTCACACAAAACCTGGAACCAAAGAGAAACTGGGCTATGTTTACGATACTTCAGAACTCACAAACCTAGAATTGTAGATGAGAAAACCTTTGTTTACCCAGGCAAAGGAAAGTTAACATTCTTGGATATTTCAGACAATGGCAGTATCTCTCGCTACCTATTGTTCCACCAAAAAAAGGACATTGGGAAAGGTTGCTCTATATTTCAGGGACAAGACTCTCTTCGGGAAGCTTCGCCCTTGGGTGTGAATCGACCCTGCCCCTTTCCGCGCCTCATTGCAGACACTGATGTCATCTTCAAGTCTTCAGAGCGCTGTCACAGGTTGTAAGTGGCATAGGGTGACCACGTGTCCCGGATTGCCGGGACAGTCCCGCATTTTGCCGGTCTGTCCCAGGCACATTCATTCCAGGACAACACAGTGTCCCGGTATGAAACTGACACAGACACTCCCCAGGCCAATCTGATGCCCCCAAAAAAGGCAGCCACATCACCACTTTACTCACTGACAGTACTTGTCCTGGTCGGGAATGCCTGGAGGCGCACAATCCCGCCCCCTGCGTGTGATTGGAGAAATCATAAATCCCGCCTCTTGTGTGCAATCACTGTGCTGTGATTCGTTACAGCACAAGCTGATTTTTGGGAAGGTAGTTTGAATGGTAGTTTGGAAATGTGGTCACCCTAAATTGGCACTGGACGCATGTGCCAACCCATCGGGCCTGAATAAGTTGTGTTGACCCCTTCTACAATATAACTCTATTGTCTGACTTGGACTTTGTGTGTTTACTGCCCACCACACCATGCTGCACATTGCTCACACATGCTCATTATGTGAGAGACTGCAAGGAGCCCACAGTTACAGAGTTTGTGAGTACCTTTTCTACATTACAGACAGAGAAGCAAGAGGGGTTCTCCAGCCTTCAGATTACCAACAAAATGGAGAGAGATGGACTGGTGCTCTACAGCCAAGCCTGAATAGGAGCTGGAGTGCTGAGCAGCCACTATGCTCCTTGTATACATCTCAAGGCTTTACTATCAACTCCAGAGCTTTTTTTCTCAGAAAATAGGTGCAGGAACTCAACCACGACCCCGTTCAGATTTCACAAACAGTAGAAGGGTCTTAAAGGGGCATTAAATACGAGGATTGCATTACATACTGTCAGGGTACTAGCTCCATCTCTGACAGATTCCCGCACATGCCCAGTAGAATGACATTTCAGCGCATGCCTGTGCGTGGTTTGCGCGCACGCATGCGCGGTACGGCAGCGCGCCGTGTGCGTGGAAGCGCGCACGTGCACGTATGCGGCAACCCTGGGGCCAATCAGAGGCCGGACATTCCTATTTAAACCAGCAGCCTTCCCTGAACAGGTTGCTGGTTTGTCTTCAGCTCCTATGTGTTTACCTGTTGCCGTACCTGCCTGTTTTGACCCGGAATTCCTGACGACTCTCCTCTCACCTGGAACCTCTGACCCTTTGGCTAACGTTACCTGGATTGCTGTTGTCTCCTGCCCCTTGACCTTGGCTTGCTCTCACGGACTCCCTCTGAACTCTCCTGCCCTTGACCCTCGGCTTGTGACTCGGATTTGCCCTCATCTCCTGTGGACCCTACCAGACTCACCTACCAGTTCCTGCCTGACCAACGCTTGTTTCCAGTCTTCTGCACCTGCCCTGCTTCTGTCAGCTGCACCAAGTCTTCCTGCCAGCTCCCGGCGCCGGTGCCTCCTTGTGCCGTCCCTCCTCTGTCCCAACTCCAGGGAGTGGTCTGCACAGGGTCGCAAAGGTGAGCCGCCCTCAGCATCTCGGTCTTGGTGAGTACAGGTTCTGACAGTACAAACCAGCCAGATGTCTGAGACCGACAGGGCGCACTCACCCTTTGAGACGCTGTGCCAACAGGTCTCCGCCTTAACAGAGGCAGTCCAGAAGCTTCAGGAAGGCTACCTCCAGATTGATGGCCGCCTCCAACAACTGGCCGGTTCCCCAGGTCCATCCACTGCGGCCCTAGCCTCTTCACCCGGACCTTCTGCTGCCCAAGCTCCTGCAAGCCCTGCCATGATGGGGAGTAATCCCGAACCCCGGGTCTCCATGCCCGAGCGATTCTCAGGCGACCGCCGGAAATATCGGGCTTTCAAGAATGCCTGTTCCCTTTACCTGGCCTTGCAACCTAGAACTTTTGCGACCGAAGCTGTTAAGGTTGGATTCGTAATCTCTCTCCTTTCTGAGGAGCCTCAAGCATGGGCACACTCCTTAATGGAACAACGCAGTCCAATACTTGACTCTATGGACACCTTCTTCACCCACATGGGGAAATTATACGACGACCCCCTACGTGCAGCCACCGCAGAGGGTATTCTGCACAGCTTAAATCAAGGGAGACGGCCGGTGGAAGACTACACCGCCGAATTTAGAAAGTGGTCTGCTGACACAGGCTGGAATGAGTTGGCCCTCAGGTACCAATACCGCCAGGGCCTCTCTGAGAACCTAAAGGATGAGCTTGCAAGGTCGGCACCCCCTGCCTCTCTGGAGGATTTAATCCAAACCGCCACTCAGCTGGATAGGCGCCTTCGAGAACGTCGTTCGGAGAGGTTCCAGTCCAACCGGCCTAACTGGGTTCCACCAAGATATGCTCCAGTACCTCCGCCTCACCCAGCTCCACCAAACACCTCATTACCCGACCCAGAGCCGATGCAGCTTGGTATAGTACGGGCCCCTCTGACTCCAGAAGAAAGACTCCGGAGGCGTCAATCTAACCTCTGTCTGTACTGCGGAGCCGCCGGACACTTTTTGCGCACTTGCCCAGTAAGGCCTTGTAAGTCAAAACCTCCATCTGCTATCAATTTCCCTGTTACCAGTTTGCCTCAGACTTATGTTATCCTCTTTCTTTCCCTACAGCTCCCGGAAGGGGCAACACGTCTGCCGGCGATAATTGATTCCGGGGCCTGCAGCTGCTTCTTGGACTCATCCTTGGCCCAAAAGCTGCGTATCCCCTGCCGTACCAAGGATTTTCAGCTGCAAGTTCATCTGGCTGATGGCTCTCTTCCCCGTTCCGGATTGATTACCCAGGAAACCCTTCCTCTTTGTGCCATCTCAGATTCTGGGCACCGGGAGTTCCTCTGTTTGGACTTGATCCCGTCCCCCATGTTCCCTATCATTCTGGGTCTCCCTTGGCTACAAGTTCATCTGCCCTGCATTGATTGGCTCAAGAAAGAAGTCAGCTTCCCTTCCACCTACTGTTCCCAGCACTGTCTCGCACCCACTCCAGTCGCCTGCTCCACGCTAGCTACTCCACCTGAAGACCTACAGCATGTTCCTCCAGCCTACCTAGACTTCAAGGATGTCTTTGACAAAAAACAAGCCGATTGTCTCCCACCACATCGGTCATATGACTGCCCCATTGACCTCTTGCCCGGATCTGAAATTCCCTTTGGGCGCATATTCCCCTTGTCAGAGACTGAGTTGAAGACCCTCAAGGTCTATATTGAAGAAAATTTAAGTAAGAAGTTCATCCGTCCCTCCTCCTCGCCAGCGGGGATCTTCTTTGTCGAGAAAAAAGATGGATCGCTTAGACCCTGCATTGATTATAGGGAGTTAAACAAAATTACCATCAAGAACCGGTACCCGCTGCCTCTAATCCCCGAGCTCTTTCAAAGGTTCCGATCAGCTCAGGTTTTTTCTAAATTGGACCTCCGGGGCGCCTACAATTTGGTCCGAATAAGGGCAGGAGATGAGTGGAAGACTGCGTTCAGGTCCAGATTCGGGCACTTCGAGTATCTGGTCATGCCCTTTGGGCTCTGTAATGCGCCCGCCACCTTCCAGCATCTAGTCAATGACATTTTTCGACAATTTTTAGATGACTTCCTCGTAGTCTACTTGGACGATATTCTCATCTTTTCAGCCACAAAAGAATTACATCGGCAACATGTCAGGCAGGTTCTCACCATCTTGAGACAACACAGGCTTTATCTCAAATCAGAAAAATGCGAGTTCGAAAAGACATCAGTGCAATTTTTAGGATTTATCATTTCTGTGCATGGGGTAGCCATGGATCCCCAGAAAATCAGTGCTATTCAGGAGTGGGCACCTCCAACAGACAGAAAGGGCGTTCAGCGCTTCATTGGCTTCGCCAATTTTTATAGACGATTCATCATCGGTTTTTCATCAATTGTTTCTCCCATCACCAAGTTGACCCGCCAGGGGCACCGCTTCCAGTGGCCACAAGAGGCTCAGGAGGCCTTTATCAAACTCAAAACGGCCTTTACCTCGGCACCTGTACTTTGTCATCCGGATTCTACGTTACCTTTTGTTCTAGAAGTGGACGCCTCGGAATCTGCTACAGGCACTATTCTTTCCCAGAGACAGGGACCGAAGTCGCTTCTTCACCCAGTAGCCTACGCCTCTCGGAAACTAAGTCCTCCTGAGCGCAATTACGACGTAGGCGATAGAGAACTACTGGCCATAAAATTTGCACTGGAGGAGTGGAGGTACCTGCTGGAGGGGGCAGCGCATCCCATTATCATTTTCACTGACCACAGGAACCTGGAATACTTACGGTCTGCAAAACGCCTTAGGCCCAGACAAGCCCGTTGGGCTCTTTTTTTTGCTCGCTTCAATTTCCATATTACCTATCGTCCTGGCGCAAAAAATGGAAAAGCTGATGCCCTCTCCAGGATGTTTCCAGAGACGCCCGATACTTCCGAGCCCAGCACGATCCTGTCACCTCAAAATTTTTTGCTTCTCCCTCAAACAGATTTGTTGACTGCTCTAAAGACCGCATGCCAACGGTGCCCTGATCATGAGGTTTCCTCCTTGGAGAAAAAGGACGACCTGCTGTGGTCTCGTGGGAAGATTTTTGTTCCAACAGAGGCAAGACAGTTAATCCTCAGCACCTTCCATGATCGTAAATTGGCTGGCCATTTTGGTACCCGTAAAACTTCCGAACTGATCTCTCGCTCCTTCTGGTGGCCTAAATGGAGGTCCGACTGCAAGGATTATGTCTCTTCCTGCATTCGCTGCCAGCGGAGTAAGGGGCCAAACACGAAGACCTGGGGGCTGCTGAAACCCCTTCCTATCCCAGAACGGCCCTGGATTGACATCTCCATGGACTTTATTGTCGATTTGCCTCCTTCAGCCGGGTTTACCACGATCCTAGTCGTGGTGGACCGTCTGTCCAAGATGGCGCATTTTTTGCCCATGGTGGGTACGCCCTCCGCGGCAGACACAGCCAAAATCTTTTTTAAAGAGATTATCAAGCTCCATGGAGTGCCCAAAAGCATAGTATCTGACAGAGGTACTCAATTCACATCCAAATTTTGGAAGGAACTTTGCAGAGCTTTGGAAGTGAAGATCTGTCTGTCCTCGGCCTATCACCCTCAAAGTAATGGCCAGACAGAGCGCACTAATCAAACGCTAGAACAGTATCTACGATGCTTTTGCTCAGTCTCCCAAGGCGATTGGTCCTCCTTGTTATCTACAGCCGAGTTCGCTTACAATAATTCCATACATTCTTCCACAAACCAAACCCCGTTCTGGGCTAACTTCGGTTTCCACCCTTCCTTTTTGCCGGACTCCATCCCGGAAACATCTGTGCCAGCGGTCCAGGAACGTGTGACCTGCATCCAGCAAAACTTTCAGAAGTTACAGGAAAGCATGCAGCAAGCTCAGCAGGACTATAAGAGGTTCCATGACAAGGGGAGGAAGGATTGCCCTGTCTTCAAAGTGGGTGAGAAGGTCTGGCTATCCGCCATCAACCTCAAGTTACCTATTCCCTCTCGGATGCTGGGTCCAAGGTTCATCGGGCCATTTGAGATCAGGCGAGAAATCAACCCAGTAGCTTTTGAGTTGGCTTTACCCAGGTCCTACAAGATCCACCCTGTGTTTCACGCCTCTCTGCTTAAGCCCGTTGTGTCTGACCCCTTCAACGGTAGAGAAGAACTGCCACCTCCACCAGTGGAGATTGAGGGTGAAAAAGAATTTGAGGTGGAGGCTATCTTGAGCTGCAGGAAAAGAGGAAGGCAGTTGCAATACCTTATAAAGTGGAAGGGATATCCCCCTGAAGATAACTCTTGGGAGCCTTCCCGGAATCTCCATGCCCCTCGCCTGATTCGGGCCTTTCACCTGGAACACCCGGAGTTAATGACCAGTTTGGGCGTCCGGAGTCCGCCCCTTGGGGGGGGGCACTGTCAGGGTACTAGCTCCATCTCTGACAGATTCCCGCACATGCCCAGTAGAATGACATTTCGGCGCATGCCTGTGCGTGGTTTGCGCGCACGCATGCGCGGTACGGCAGCGCGCTGTGTGCGTGGAAGCGCGCACGTGCACGTATGCGGCAACCCTGGGGCCAATCAGAGGCCGGACATTCCTATTTAAACCAGCAGCCTTCCCTGAACAGGTTGCTGGTTTGTCTTCAGCTCCTATGTGTTTACCTGTTGCCGTACCTGCCTGTTTTGACCCGGAATTCCTGACGACTCTCCTCTCACCTGGAACCTCTGACCCTTTGGCTAACGTTACCTGGATTGCTGTTGTCTCCTGCCCCTTGACCTTGGCTTGCTCTCACGGACTCCCTCTGAACTCTCCTGCCCTTGACCCTCGGCTTGTGACTCGGATTTGCCCTCATCTCCTGTGGACCCTACCAGACTCACCTACCAGTTCCTGCCTGACCAACGCTTGTTTCCAGTCTTCTGCACCTGCCCTGCTTCTGTCAGCTGCACCAAGTCTTCCTGCCAGCTCCCGGCGCCGGTGCCTCCTTGTGCCGTCCCTCCTCTGTCCCAACTCCAGGGAGTGGTCTGCACAGGGTCGCAAAGGTGAGCCGCCCTCAGCATCTCGGTCTTGGTGAGTACAGGTTCTGACACATACAGAGTGTAGCGTTCAGGGGGGGTTACACAAAGTGCAGAGCTGTCACTTGTAAACACAGAAACCAGACTTCTGTGTTTACAAGTGTTTGTGGTGAGCGGGCACCAAAGAGTCTGATCCAGAGGTGGTGAAACTGAGTTCCCCCAAGTTCCCCCTGAAAAAAAGCCCTGATCAACTCTAAATTTTCATGTTCAACTGAACTACATCTTACATATTATCCTATTAATACATAAGCTTAGTATTACCCATTAATAAATCACTTGCCTCTGATTATTGACCTTATTTATCTGCAACACAAATTAAAAGCTTCTGCTAGCCCAGCCAAGCATGCTCATTGTTATCCTTAGGAGCCACGTCGCACACGGTATAGTGTGTTTTTCAATAGAGCCATCTCTCCAGTGATTAGAGGCATGCGTATGTTAGATAATTGGGCATTTCCTGATAAAGCAGCGCTGCAGACCCACACTTTCTGTAAAATGTTATGTTTACCAGAGGTGAAAAGTTCATCTGTTCTGCTAAATTGAAATGACTGCTGAAGATGCTGAAAATCTGCAAAGATGTAAACATTCATTTCTACGGAGCCGCTGAAAAGAAAGGGGCTGCTCGCATGAGATGTTTTATTAATGCAAAGGTTTACTGAACTGTGCAACTGTTTAAATGGTCCAAATGCACATTATTTATCAACAAGGCATAAGAAAAGGCATATTATACAATGATTTAATATGGTGTGTGAGATTCCTTCAATATACATAGTACTTTCCTTTAAAGGTAGACACCAGGAAAACAGCTAAGTATGTAGCTGAAGTACAAATATGTGAACCTTTGTACATTTGCCATTACGGTGTATGTTTTCCCTATTGTTTCCTGTTCTAAATTAGGGATGGGCTTGATGTTTGAGTCGAATGTAAGTTTGACTCAAACATTGGGTGTTTGTTTGTTCATTGAACAATCAAACAAATGGGGAGCTTGCGTGAAGTTTGGCCGCTGCCGAGTGCCCCATAATGCACTGCGAGATCGGAGTGCATTGATAGCTGCTGATTGGCCAAAGCATGCACCTGACCTGTATGCATTGTCCAACCACAGCACAATGTACTGTGAGAGCCATGATTGGCCAAAGGCAGTCCACGCCCCACACTATATAAGACTACTTACACAGTGGCGTGTATAGTGTATATTAATGGAGATTAGGCAGGTAATTGTGCAGTGTAGTTTATATAACACCATGCAGTGCAGAGTATATAATACAGTGTGGTGTTTATAACACAGTGTAGTGCTGTGTATATAATACAGTGTAGTGCAGTTTATTAAACACAATGTAGTGCACAGTATATATTAATAGTGTAGTGCAGGGCCGGCGCTACCACTAGGCGGATTAAGCAACCGCCTAGGGCGCACTGCTGCCTTGGGCGCCCGGCCGCTGGTTATTTTACTCCCGCACTAGCCACAGAGCTTATTTACAACTACCACCAGGCTGTCATGTGTAAAGCAGCGCCATGCCGCGCGGCTCTCAGTTCTCCGCTCTGGCATTTTCAGAAACCACGCAGCCCCCCCTCCACCAGCAGGGCGCTCTCCTCTCTGATATGTACAGTGTCCAGCAATCACCTCTCCGCTCTGAAGTCACTCCCGAGTCCCGCCCCTCGTGTGTGCTCCAGCTCCATCTAATCCACCTCCAGCATGTTTGTCCCAATCAGCTTCACACTTCTCCCGTGTCCCGCCCCTTGTGTGTGCTCCATCCAATCTGCCTCCAGCATGTCTGTCCCAATCAGTTTCATGCTTCTCCGGAGTCCAGTCCCTCCTGTGTTTGCTCGTCTGTGAAGTAGTGATGGGAAGTTCGATTCTTTTAACTGAATCGGTTCATTTCGAGTCACTCACTGAAATGAACCGATTCAATGAATCGATTCTTCGATTCACTTGCTGAGTCTACTGACAAGCAAGTGAACCAAAGCTCTCACTCAACCTTAAATGATTAGAATCAGAAGAACGATTCTTCACAGAAGGTTTGCAGGTCCTGGGGACATTTACTTGTATTTAGCTCCTTGCTCAGAGCACAATCCTATTGTATCAGACCACAATTTGTCAGATTAGACAGCGTCATCAATTTTGGTGACGCACAAAAAGCTGTGTAAATTAAAAGCAGGTTTTTGTGCATGTGATGGGCCAACTTCAGTTAACATTGCTAGCCATCATATTTTTCCGTAGTCTTCACAGCGCATGCCCAGGGAAAAATTATCGCATTTTACTAGCGTGGGCGGGCAAAGTACCCACGGTAGTAAAATCCAATCGTTCGGCTCCTTTCACGCTTGTGCGACTTGAAAGTTGTGCAATTTTTGCCACAAATTTTACAGTGACTTTGATGCGATTTTGATGCGACTTGAAGAAATACGTATATAATGTTGAGGTTTCTGCCTCAAGTCACATCAAATTCGGACCAAAGTAGTGCAGTGACTACTTTGAAGTCGCTGCGACTTGAAGACACACAGATATGGATGGCACTCATTGGAAATCATGGGGTACCACTTGTCATGTGACTTTGTAGTCCCAAGTCGCACAAGTGTGAAAGGGGCCTCATTATGCACTGTAAAGACTACGGACAAATCTGATGGCTAGCCATCCTAACTGTGAAGTTGGCCCATCAGAATGCAGTTCACATGCACAAAACCCCGCTTTTCGTTTACACAGCTGTTTGTGCGTCACCGTAAGTGGCAATATTGGCTGATCCTATAGATTGCTTGATCTGACAGAACACCTGCTACCCAGGTTACTGAGCACAATCCTATACTCATATGATCATATAACAGACCCCAAAAGCAATAAAGAGAACCTGTCACTTTAAAAAAAACTATCACATAGTGCATGGATGCTCAACCTGTAGCCCTCCGGCTGTTGCAGAACTAAAAAGCCCCATGAGGCATTGCAAGGATGTCTCACAAAGGCAGAGGGATGATGGGACTGGTAGTTCAACAACAGCTGGAGGGCCACGGGTTGAGCACCCTTGACATAGGGGCTTGTTAAGTGAAAAAATAAACAAAATAACTAAAACCATCCCCACTGACCCCGATATCTACATATGAATAAACGTGCGTAGGGCATGAATGTGTACATAAACGATAATTGCTTCACACGTTAGATGTCACCACAAACATCAGAGTGACTGCAAAAATTCTAGAAATAAAATTTATGGTTAATGAATGTCCTGTACTACCTGTTATGACTACCTATATTACAAAGTGCCCCAAAGGGGTTTCTTTATTGTGTAATGAAAAAAAAAAAATCAGTTAAACAGCTACTAAATTAGACACATGTCCCAGAATGGATGTCTGTCCCTTTTAACATACACATCTCCTTTAGGATAAGCCAACTGAATACTAAAGGGTTAAAGAATGAATCTGAATGAGGAGATCTTATTATCCTGACTCTTTGTCCTCTCTGTATTTAAAGCAGTCTGCAATGTATTTTTGCTGCCTGATCATTGATTTACTGGTGGTGACTCCTGGTATTTCAGTGTACTGTATTCTAACAACTCATATGATTCTTCAACTCAGTAACTCCTATGGTTCTTCAACTCACTCAGTAACTCGTACGGTTCTTTAACTCATATGATTCTTTAACTCGTTTGGTTCTTTAACTCGGTGTACTGTGTATGTACTCATGACTGACTTGTATGCAGTTCCCGAGTGTCTCTGAGCCTTGAGCTGATTGGTTGCAGGGAGGGGCCGAGCTCTCTCACTCTAGGATCATATTACCAGGCCTGCTCTGCTATGCTTTGTATTGAGTGCAGAGAACCAATCCAAACGATTCAGTTCACTCAGATGAATCGATTCACTCAGTTCACTGAAAAGAACCGATTCAAAAGAACGATTCGTTCATGAACTGGACATCACTACTGTGAAGGGGAGGTGGGTGGGAAGATTAAAACAAGCAGCTGACAAAATGCTGAATGAACCAGTGAGCCAGCCCCTGGGGAGTCGGGACAATGCCAAGTGAGTGAGCACTTCCACTGACCAGACCCTACTCTCTCCTCTCTGACCCCCCCCTCTCTCTCTTGCTCTCTCTCTGACCCCTCCCTGACCTCTCTGTCTGTGTCTGATCTCTCTCTTCCCCTCTCTCCCTCTTTCTCTCTCTCTCTCTCTCTCTCTCTGACCCCCCCTCTCTCTCTGACCTCCCCTCTCTCTCTTGCTCTCTCTCTGACCCCTCCCTGACCTCTCTGTCTGTGTCTGATCTCTCTCTTCCCCTCTCTCTCCTCTCTGACCCCCCCTCTCTCTCTCTCTCTCTCTCTGACCCCTCCCTGACCTCTCTCTTTCTGTGTCTGATCTCTCTCAACCCCTCTCTCTGACCCCCCCCTCTCTCTTGCCCTCCCCGCTCTCTCTCTGAGCCCTCCCCGCTCTCTCTCTGAGCCCTCCCCGCTCTCTGAGCCCTCCCCGCTCTCTGAGCCCTCCCCCCTCTCTCTCTCTCTCTGAGCCCTCCCCGCTCTCTCTCTGAGCCCTCCCCGCTCTCTCTCTCTCTGAGCCCTCCCCGCTCTCTCTCTCTCTCTCTGAGCTCTCTCTCTCTCTCTGAGCTCTCCCCGCTCTCTCTCTCTCTCTCTCTCTCTCTCTCTCTCTCTCTGAGCTCTCCCCTCTCTCTCTCTCTAAGCTCTCCCCTCTCTCTCTCTCTCTCTGAGCCCTCCCCGCTCTCTCTCTCTCTGAGCTCTGAGCTCTCCCCGCTCTCTCTCTCTCTCTCTCTCTGAGCTCTCCCTTCTCTCTCTCTCTCTGACCTCTCCCCTCTTTCTCTCTCTGAGCTCTCCCCTCTCTCTCTCTCTGAGCCCTCCCCGCTCTCTCTCTCTCTCTCTGAGCTCGCTCTCTCTCTCTCTGAGCTCTCCCCGCTCTCTCTCTCTCTCTCTGAGCTCTCCCTGCTCTCTCTCTCTCTCTGAGCTCTCCCCTCTCTCTCTGAGCTCTCCCCCCTCTCTCTCTCTCTCTCTCTGAGCTCTCCCCCCTCTCTCTCTCTCTGAGCCCTCCCCGCTCTCTCTCTCTCAGCCCTCCCCACTCTCTCTCTCTCAGCCCTCCCCGCTCTCTCTCTCTCAGCCCTCCCCGCTCTCTCTCTCTCAGCCCTCCCCGCTCTCTCTCTCTCTCTCAGCCCTCCCGCTCTCTCTCTCTCAGCCCTCCCCGCTCTCTCTCTCTGAGCCCTCCCCGCTCTCTCTCTCTCAGCCCTCCCCGCTCTCTCTCTCTCTCAGCCCTCCCGCTCTCTCTCTCTCAGCCCTCCCCGCTCTCTCTCTCTCAGCCCTCCCCGCTCTCTCTCTCTCAGCCCTCCCCGCTCTCTCTCTCTCTCAGCCCTCCCGCTCTCTCTCTCTCAGCCCTCCCCGCTCTCTCTCTCTCAGCCCTCCCCGCTCTCTCTCTCTCAGCCCTCCCCGCTCTCTCTCTCTGAGCCCTCCCCGCTCTCTCTCTCTCTCTGAGCCCTCCCCGCTCTCTCTCGCTGAACCCTCCCCACTCTCTCTCTGAGCCCTCCCCGCTCTCTCTCTCTCTCTGAGCTCTCCCCGCTCTCTCTCTCTCTGAGCCCTCCCCGCTCTCTCTCTCTCTCTGAGCCCTCCCCGCTCTCTCTCTCTCTCTGAGCCCTCCCCGCTCTCTCTCTCTCTCTGAGCCCTCCCCGCTCTCTCTCTCTGAGCCCTCCCCGCTCTCTCTCTCTCTCTGAGCTCTCCCCGCTCTCTCTCTCTCTCTCTGAGCCCTCCCCGCTCTCTCTCTTTGAGCCCTCCCCGCTCTCTCTCTCTCTCTGAGCCCTCCACGCTCTCTCTCTCTCTCTGAGCCCTCAACGCTCTCTCTCTGAGCCCTCCACGCTCTCTCTCTCTCTCTCTGAGCCCTCCACGCTCTCTCTCTCTCTCTCTGAGCCCTCCACGCTCTCTCTCTCTCTCTCTGAGCCCTCCATGCTCTCTCTCTCTCTCTGAGCCCTCCATGCTCTCTCTCTCTCTCTCTGAGCCCTCCCCGCTCTCTCTCTCTCTCTGAGCCCTCCCCGCTCTCTCTCTCTCTCTCTGAGCCCTCCCCGCTCTCTCTCTGAGCCCTCCCCGCTCTCTCTCTGAGCCCTCCCCGCTCTCTCTCTGAGCCCTCCCCGCTCTCTCTCTCTCTGAGCCCTCCCAGCTCTCTCTCTCTCTCTCTGAGCCCTCCCCGCTCTCTCTCTCTCTGAGCCCTCCCAGCTCTCTCTCTCTCTCTCTCTGAGCCCTCCCCGCTCTCTCTCTCTCTGAGCCCTCCCCGCTCTCTCTCTCTCTCTCTCTGAGCCCTCCCCGCTCTCTCTCTCTCTCTCTCTGAGCTCTCTCTCTTTCTCTCTCTGAGCTCTCCCCGCTCTCTCTCTCTGAGCCCTCCCCGCTCTCTCTCTCTCTGAGCCCTCCCCGCTCTCTCTCTCTCTGAGCCCTCCACGCTCTCTCTCTCTCTCTGAGCCCTCCACGCTCTCTCTCTCTCTGAGCCCTCCACGCTCTCTCTCTCTCAGCCCTCCACGCTCTCTCTCTCTCTCAGCCCTCCACGCTCTCTCTCTCTATCAGCCCTCCCCGCTCTCTCTCTCTCAGCCCTCCCCGCTCTCTCTCTCAGCCCTCCCCGCTCTCTCTCTCTCTGAGCCCTCCCGCTCTCTCTCTCTCAGCCCTCCCCGCTCTCTCTCTCTGAGCCCTCCCCGCTCTCTCTCTCTGAGCCCTCCCCGCTCTCTCTCTCTGAGCCCTCCCCGCTCTCTCTCTCTCAGCCCTCCCCGCTCTCTCTCTCTCTCAGCCCTCCCGCTCTCTCTCTCTCAGCCCTCCCCGCTCTCTCTCTCTCAGCCCTCCCCGCTCTCTCTCTCTCAGCCCTCCCCGCTCTCTCTCTCTGAGCCCTCCCCGCTCTCTCTCTCTCTCTGAGCCCTCCCCGCTCTCTCTCTCTGAGCCCTCCCCGCTCTCTCTCTCTCTCTGAGCCCTCCCCGCTCTCTCTCTCTCTCTGAGCCCTCCCCGCTCTCTCTCTCTGAGCCCTCCCCGCTCTCTCTCTCTGAGCCCTCCCCGCTCTCTCTCTGAGCCCTCCCCGCTCTCTCTCTCTCTCTCTGAGCCCTCCCCGCTCTCTCTCTCTCTCTCTGAGCTCTCCCCGCTCTCTCTCTCTCTGAGCCCTCCCCGCTCTCTCTCTTTGAGCCCTCCCCGCTCTCTCTCTCTCTCTGAGCCCTCCACACTCTCTCTCTCTCTCTCTCTGAGCCCTCAACGCTCTCTCTCTGAGCCCTCCACGCTCTCTCTCTCTCTCTCTGAGCCCTCCACGCTCTCTCTCTCTCTCTGAGCCCTCCACGCTCTCTCTCTCTCTCTCTGAGCCCTCCATGCTCTCTCTCTCTCTCTGAGCCCTCCATGCTCTCTCTCTCTCTCTCTGAGCCCTCCACGCTCTCTCTCTCTCTGAGCCCTCCCCGCTCTCTCTGAGAGCCCGCCCTGCTCTCTTTCTCTTTGAGCCCTCCACACTCTCTCTCTATCTGAGCCCTTCACGCTCTCTCTCTCTCTCTGAGCCCTCCACGCTCTCTCTCTCTCTCTCTGAGCCCTCCCCGCTCTCTCTCTCTCTCTCTGAGCCCTCCCCGCTCTCTCTCTCTCTCTCTGAGCCCTCCCCGCTCTCTCTCTGAGCCCTCCCCGCTCTCTCTCTGAGCCCTCCCTGCTCTCTCTCTCTCTGAGCCCTCCCAGCTCTCTCTCTCTCTCTGAGCCCTCCCCGCTCTCTCTCTCTGAGCCCTCCCCGCTCTCTCTCTCTCTCTCTGAGCCCTCCCCGCTCTCTCTCTCTCTCTGAGCTCTCCCCGCTCTCTCTCTTTCTCTCTCTGAGCTCTCCCCGCTCTCTCTCTCTGAGCCCTCCCCGCTCTCTCTCTCTCTGAGCCCTCCCCGCTCTCTCTCTCTCTGAGCCCTCCACGCTCTCTCTCTCTCTCTGAGCCCTCCACGCTCTCTCTCTCTCTGAGCCCTCCACGCTCTCTCTCTCTCAGCCCTCCACGCTCTCTCTCTCTCTCAGCCCTCCCCGCTCTCTCTCTCTCAGCCCTCCCCGCTCTCTCTCTCAGCTCTCCCCGCTCTCTCTCTCTCTGAGCTCTCCCCGCTCTCTCTCTCTGAGCCCTCCCCGCTCTCTCTCTCTGAGCCCTCCCCGCTTTCTCTCTCTCTCTGAGCCCTCCCCGCTCTCTCTGAGAGCCCTCCCCGCTCTCTTTCTCTTTGAGCCCTCCACGCTCTCTCTCTCTCTGAGCCCTTCACGCTCTCTCTCTCTGAGCCCTTCACGCTCTCTCTCTCTCTCTCTGAGCCCTCCACGCTCTCTCTCTCTCTCTGAGCCCTCCACGCTCTCTCTCTCTGAGCCCTCCACGCTCTCTCTCTCTCTGAGCCCTCCCCGCTCTCTCTCTCTCTGAGCCCTCCCCGCTCTCTCTCTCTCTCTCTGAGCCCTCCCCGCTCTCTCTCTCTCTCTCTGAGCCCTCCCCGCTCTCTCTCTCTCTCTCTGAGCCCTCCCCGCTCTCTCTCTGAGCCCTCCCCGCTCTCTCTCTCTCTGAGCCCTCCCCGCTCTCTCTCTCTCTCTGAGCCCTCCCCGCTCTCTCTCTCTCTCTCTGAGCCCTCCCCGCTCTCTCTCCCCCTCTTTCTCTCCCCCTCTCTCTCTCCGAGCCCTCCCCGCTCTCTCTCCCCCCTCTCTCTCTCTCTGAGCCATCCCCGCTCTCTTTCTTTCCTCTCTCTCTCCTTGCCAACAACAGTCTGTTTGTCTCCTGTTTCAACTCCTTCCTTCCCATCATCTGCCTATACATTATATTGTATAACAGAATTACTTGATTAACTTTATCAACTTAAAGCAGTATTAAAGCAAAGCAAAACATTATACTGCAGTTTACCAATTCTTAGATGGGTGGCTGCATTCGTTTTTGTTTTTTAGGTTTTCTCTTTTATATTCTCTTCTATATATCTGGTTATCCTTCTAGTAAGTCTGTTTTTCAAAAGAATGAGCTGTCTTGCACATGTAGCAGTTATAGGGTTGAACCAAACCATTTAACACTGGCAATGGGGGTGGAGTCAGGGGCGGAGCCATAGGGGGCGGTAAAATGAGGTTCCGCCTAGGGTGTCAAAAATCCTTGCACCGGCCTTGGTGTAGTGTATATAACACAGTGTAGTGCAGTGTATATAACACAGTGTAGTGTGGTGTATAAAATACAGTGTAGTGCAGTGAATATAACACAGAGTAGTGCAGTGTATATAACAAAATGTAGAGTGGTGTATATAATACATTGTAGTGCAGTGTATATAACACAGTGTAGTGTTAAATAAGTAATTTGTTCTCCTTTACTCCTTCACTGATGTGTGCTGATGAAGAGGCACTGATTGGCACTGATAGGCTGCACTGATGAGATGGCATTGATGGGCACTGATGAGGAGGCAGCACAGATGAGCATTGATAGACCGCACCAATAGGTGGCACTGATAGGCACTGATAGGCGGCACCTATGTGCAATGATAGGTGGCACTGATGGGCAGCACTGATGGGCACTGAAATGCAGCACTGACTTGCATCACTGATGGGCACAGATTGGCATCACTGATGGGCACAGATTGGCATTATAGATGGGCACTGACTGGCATCAGTGCTGGGCACTGTTGGGGCTGCACTAATAACCAGGGCACTGATAACCAGTGCCCTGATTATCTCTACAGGTCTCCCTAGTGAGGAGATTCTGCTGATCGGCTCTCCTCCCACTCTGTCAGTGTGAGGCGAGGAGAGACGATAAACAGCATTTCCGTGTTTACATGTGATCAGCTGTGATTCGACACATGGGTAAAGAGCCGCGTCATTGGGCCTTTACCGAGATTGGGATTGCGGCGAGACTGGGAGATGTCATATGACTTCGCCCCAGAACAAGAGATCATGCCACCTGCCGCAATTTGTCTACACGGCAGGTGGGAGGTGGTTAAGAGCTGTGGAGCATTTGTTTGAGCTATATACATAAATAGGTGAGGCAAAAAAAAAATCCAATCCACTATATGAACTTGGAAAAAAGTATCGATGGGTAATCTGACCCAGCAGCAATTCCTTAAAACTAAGATATTATGCTGCGTACACACAATCATTTTTCGGATTCTAAAAAAATGCGTTTTTTTTATGTCATTAAAAACGATCGTGTGTGGGCTTCAGAGCATTTTTCGAGTTTTAAAAAACGGGCAAAAAAAATCGAACATGCTCTATTTTTTAACAACGTTTTTAACGTTGCAATTTTTCGTGTTGTAAAAAATGGTTGTGTGTGGGCTTTAACAAAGTGAAAAATCCGCACATGCTCAGAAGCAAGTTATGAGACGGAAGCGCTTGTTCTGGTAAAACTAGCGTTCGTAATGGAGCACATTCATCACGCTGTAACAGACAGAAAAGCGCAAATCGTCTTTTACTAACACAAAATCAGCTAAAGCAGCCTCAAGGGTGGCAACATCTGCATGGAACTTCCCCTTTATAGTGCAGTCGTACGTGTTGTACGTCACGGCGCTTTGCTAGAGCATTTTTTTACATGATCGTGTGTAGGCAAGGCCGTTTTAATGATCAAGTTGAAAAAAAAGTTTTTTCTAGAGCCTGGAAAACTTCATTTTTTAGAACCCGAAAAATGATCGTGTGTACGCAGCATTAGTTTTGGATGGCCTGATCCTTTAACTTAAAAAAGTAGATATTGATATTTTAAACCATCTGAAAAACTTGAGTTAAATGTTCAAACAAAAGTTGGTTCTGACACAGGCACATCTATTTTCGAGCTTGAGATTTTACATTTTCTTTTTTGTAAAATTGATGATTCACTTCCTTTCATCATCCAAGTGTCTCTCCGTTTCCCTGTGTTGTCAGGAAATGTGACTTCAAACTATGAAGACCAAAGATCCAACTTCACGTTTTTGGTCTTTGATATGTTTCATTGTGTGAATTTTTTATTTTTATATATTTTTTTATTTTTATGCTGTTTGCTAATGTGCCACATATAATTCTTTGATGTATTTATTTTTTTCCGTTTAGACCTAAAAAATGGTTGAGAAACACATTTTTCTTTATAAATGAATAGAGAACTAAAATAATGTTTTTTTCAACTGTGGCTTTCATGCGGTGGCAAAAATTGAGGGTTCAGAAAAAAACTGAAAAGATGAAGTAGGACTTTTCATTTATAGTTTGATAGTCTAAATTCTGGGACATATTGATTGTAGGTAAAAATAATTAACATATGAAAGTCTTTTAGAAGTCAATGAAAATAGTTTTGAACTGTGCATAGTGGTTGATGAGGGAAGACAGTATAGTATATAAATGTGGGAATGCAGGCGAAAAAAATGAAAGGATGAGTCAAAGGAAGGAACATTTGCAAGAGTGCAATGATAGAATGTCAATGTATGTTTGAATAAATTGGAGATTAAAATGAAGTTGAAGCTTATTTTACAATGGGACATTGATTCGAGTGATACCTGCTTTGCTTCTATTTTTCAATCAATAATTTGTTATTAATATATAATATGCAGTACAATACATCAAAGGTCACAAAGATGCATAATAAAACATGAGAGCAAATATAAGAAAAACTATTAAGAACATAGTACAATGGTACAGAAGTGAAATGTACATCGATCATCTGGTTCAAATCATCTTGTTCAAATCATAGCCTAGCTAAAGCCAATAAACCAGCACAACTAATAGTAGGTCCTCACACTTCGCGCGCCCCAACGGGAACATACTGCACCCTACTGTGCAAGGCCTACCATACCAATGCTAGGCATATAGTCCGCATCACTCATATATTACTTCACCTCCATTCACAGTATACACAACAGTTTGTGAGATTAATCAGCATAAACCTGCATTCGAAGTAAGAGTGTGAAACAAAAAAAAAAGGGGGGAAAGAGAGAGAGAGAGAGGGAAGGAAGAAAGAGAAAAGAAGAAAGAAAAGAAAGGGTAAGAGCTGGATACGACTCAACTAGCGAAACTAAAACTGAAGTTAAAATCTAGTTTTGTTATTCTCATACCAGTCTATCCAAGGCTTCCAAATCTGACGATTGGTTCTAGACAAGTGCTGAGAAGCTTCAAACATAGTTTCGTAAGTAATATAAAGGTTCGTGGATCACATCTCCTAGAGTAAGGGATCTCCTTGCCCTTTCATCTCCTCACTAGTTCTAGCCTCGCAGTTAACAAAATATGAGAAACTATGCGTCTATAAGCCTGAGGGAATACGTCTATACCCAATGATAAAATAGCCAAGCCAAGTTGAGGAGAGCACCGGTGAGTAGTGACCAAATATATGAGGTCGAAGATATCGCTCCAATATTTCACCAACCTGGGGCAGCTCCCAAGTATATGTATTAGCGAACCTCTCTGTCCACAAAGTCTCCAACACAGAGGAGAAGATTGTGTTTGAAAACCCGCTAAGCGTGTGGGGGTTAGATACCACCTCAGCATAATTTTCTGGTAAAGTTCCCACAAATTAGCACATCTAGTGGCCTTATAAACCGAAGTAATGGCATCCTTCCACTGGGATACCGAATATTGAATATTCAAGTCCCATTCCCAAGATCTCATGGATGGAGTTTTAAGAAGTGTAGTTTTTTGATTAGGTAAACCTTAAAAAAGCGATATACCCTTAATGGAGGAAGTTGGGTTAGTAAGCTATAAGAATGCTTTCCATGGGATGGTAATAGATGTCTCAGCGGAAGCCCTCAGGAAATGAGAAATTTGGGCGACTGCGTAACTGTCTCTTAATTCTAAACCATACTCAATTTGAAGGGATCTAAATGATTTGACTGCAGGGCCTATTTGGATATCTGGGACATCCACAATATCTTTAGATTTCCAATGTTTAACACTTAGGTTAGGAATTAGTAATTGCAGGCCAACTATAGGAAACGGAATAACCCTGGGATTAGGATCAACCAGAGGTTCACTTAGGAACCTCTTCCAAGCTTTAAGAGTGGCCCACATGGTAGGGGATAGGTTCAAGGGTAATTTGTTCATATGAACACTGGCTAGCAATAAATTAGATAGGTGGACAGTAGGGCATTGGTGGGTTTCCAGTTCCTGCCACCTAGGAGTAAGCCCACCCGGGAACCAGCATCTTAATTGGCCAAGATCACAGCTAGATAATAGTCCTTAAGGAGTACATGACCCACCCCTCCTGCCATTCTAGATTTGACCAGCTTTTGGAAGGCACATCTAGCCTTCCGACCCTGCCAAAGAAATGTATTTATTTGGGATTGGGCTACAGTAAAGAACTTTTCAGGAACTAAGATAGGGAGATTTCTAAATAGGTAGATGGATTGTGGTAACAATATCATTTTGAAAGCTGCCAAACGGCCTGACCATGTAGATTCAGTCCATGATAACATCATCTGTTAGCGTGATTCCTAAGTACTTAATACCTTCTGTGCTCCAAGTATATGGATATCGGGCTTTGATCCGGGCACCACATGGGGATCTATTTTTGTTGGAGGGCATTTATTGTTGCTGGGGAATCTATTGTTGTTAGGGGGAACTTTTGTTGCTGGCTGCACAGGATTGTGTTCAGAGGTGGCTAGCAGATGGAGACAAGGAGTGACTTGGAAGGGGGGAGTAACTGTACCTATTCTCTGAGAAAAAAATGGTTTGTAAGGAGAACCCCCCTATGCCGAAAAAACGGTGTGCGGGTTCCCCCACAATCAATACCAGACCCGTATCCGAGCACGCCGCCCGGCCGGTCAGGAAAGAAGTGGGGACGAGCGAGCGCCCCCCCTCCTGAGCCATACCAGGCCGCATGCCCTCAACATGGGGGGGTGGGTGCTTTGGGGCAGGGGGGCACCCTGCGGCACCCCGACCCCAAAGCACCCTGTCCCCATGTTGTTAAGGACAGGGCCTCTTCCCGACAACCCTGGCCATTCACCTGGAGGAAAAGTGTAAAAAAATAAACATACAACACAGGTTTTTAAAATCATTTATTAGTCAGCTCCGGGGTCTTCTCCACTCTCCGGGGGTCTTCTTCTGACTTTGGGGGTCGTCTTTCGTCTTCTCCGCTCTCTTCTTATGCTCTCCGGTGTCGTCTCGGCGCTCCACGGTTCTTCTCCTGTTTGCTCTTCGGTGCCTTCTTCGGGGCTGGCCGGTCTTCTTTGTCACCTTATTCCCTCTACTTTTCTTCCGATATTGTCTTGATCTTGATCTTTTGTGGCCCCCAACGAATACCTGATCCGTTGGTGGGCCACAAAAGATATATACCATATTTATCATTCCTTGGAGGGGACAGGGAGGGTGTGGGACGAGTGCCACCAGATTACATACAGGAGAATCTCCTGTTTACTTGATGGCCTCTTTAATATGAAGTCCCGTCTCCTGGGCTGGCATTGGACGACTGTTCTGTCTATCATAGGAGGCGGGACTTTGTGTTAAAAATGCCGCCGAGTAAAGAGGAGATTCTCCTGTATGTAATCTGTTGGCACTCATCCCGCCCCCTCCCTGTGCCCTCTGAGGCTGCAAATGGGCATAGATCAGGCTGCAATAATGGCAATGGTGAGGTTGCATTCATGGCACTTGTGAAGCTGCATTCATGGTGAATTCTTGTTGGGCAGTGTATTAGTTAATTTTGCATTTAATTTTAATGGTTCAAAAAATGTCAGGCAAAATGGTCGGCCCTCACGCATGTTCACGTCATCAAATCTGGCCCTCTTCAAAAAAAGTTTGGACACCCCTGACATATACCATTGTTTATCTTTATTGTAGTTTTCCGTTATTTTTTTCTCAGATTGTATTTAGTAAATATTGGGCCAGATTCAGGTAGGACTTACGCCGACGTATCTTCTTATACGCCGCGTAAGTCCACGGATGCGCCGTCGTATCTATGTGCCGTATTCTTAAAACCAGATAAGCCTGAATTCTGGCTCCATCCGACCGACGTAAGTCTCCTACACCGTCGTATTTTGGGTGCATATTTACGCTGGCCGCTAGGGGCCCTTCCATTGATTTACGCGCCGAATATGTAAATGACCTAGATACGCCGATTCACGAACGTACTTGCGCCCGTCACAGTAAGCTATGCCGTTTACGTAAGGCGTACGTCCGGCGTAAAGTTATCCCTCATAAAGCAGGGGTAAGTCATGTTAAGGTATGGACGTCGGAAACGTCGGAACAGCCGTCAGATTTTACGTCGTTTACGTAAGTCGTACGTGAATGGGGCTGTGCGTAGGTTACGTTCACGTCATACGCATTGAGCCGTCGTATCTTAGGGAGTATATGCGACGTGATTCTGAGCATGTGCCGTTCGTTCGGCGCTTCATTTACATGGGGGTCACGATTCATTTGACTACAACACGCCCACTACCTGCCTACTTTGAATTAGGCAGCTTACACCGGCCCATTTACACTTTGTGAATACTGGCCTTGCCTCTCTAAGTTTTGTCGGCGTAGCGCATATGAGATGCACTACGCCCGCACAAACATACGCCAAGCTACCTGAATCTGGCCCAATGTGTGATATATGCATTTTTTTTTCTTTTGCTGGCTTTTTAAAGCCTCTTCGGCCCATCTTATTTTTCTCTCGGAAGATCCTCTATTTGCAGCACTTAGGTGAATTTTTTTAACAAAGGAACTGATTGCACTTTATCATTTATGATTTAAAATGTAATATTCTGTCAAAACCAAGAAAGAACATTTTGAAAATTGGTTTCCCAAGCTTTCATTTATGATTACACTCAAGCAGGAAATGTACATATTAAAACAATTTGATGTAATGTTCAGACAGAGTGAAAATCCCAGGAGGGGGAAGACACTATTTTTAAATATTCAGAAAACTATACCATATGGCTTTACCCTCTGGATTTTCTGTGCTGATGGCTTTATATAACGGTATGGTTATCTGTCACACCTTACTCAAGCAGCTCTTCTATTATGTATATTTAGAAATAATTGTATATATAATATGCCTCCAAATTATTCATTACATTTGGTTAGTGTAGCATTCATAACTAGGATTCCGGTGTTAAGGTGATTTGGGCACATTAATGGTGACCTAAACTTGGAGTTTAAGAAATTAGTCAGGAATAAAGGAGGCCGAGTTGGGTGATGAGGGCTAAAATTTGTATTAATGAACCTGTCAGCTGCATTAAGCAGGTCCCTTGTGCTACAGTTCCAGGCCATGTGAATTAAAGCTAGTACTAGGTCATGTGACCTGCATCAGCTCCACATTATCAGCATAGACTTCATTCACTTTTAATGTCACTGAAGGCTCTGCTAATGTCAGTGGCTCAGTGCATGCTGCCATGTCTTCAGGGATATATCAATGAGTGATGGGGCCCTGAAGCAAAGCCATTTAGATCCCCCTTGCTTTCAATTCCTCTAGTAACACAAAATACCTATTGCTTTTGCATTCATTTTTAGCCTAATGTTATTGTCTGTATAAATCACTTTGTAGCCAGACAGTTATGGGCCCCATAGTAGTTGTGAGGTCTGTTGTGGTTATAGTTATGCCCACTAAAACACGACCTGGCTGCTGCAGGACCTGCTCAGTCTTTCCTTCCCTAACAAATTGTCACTTTCTGAGTTCAGGTCTGCCTTAATGAGAATCTGTAGTCAAACTGAATATCATATGCTCTATATATTGTGACAGCTCTGTACCCTGCCCCTGGGTTATTAGGATTGGTTACACAGGGTTCTCAAAATGTCAGATTGATGGGCTCTGGAATATAGGTTCTGCGCAGTAAAAAGCTTCTGTGTCAGTTTTTTCCAGGTCTTGTTATTCCCGGATCAGGTTCTGGAGCTCGGAGACTTCAAAAAGTCTTGGGATGGATGAAGCCTTAAAACCTGTGTCCATGTTTTACCAGAAACCAGCAGGCTAGTCTGCATAGTCATTTTACACAGGGGGTTGTCAGTAGTTAAGACCTTCACTAGGAAGACAAGAGTTCCATTGCCAAGGTCAGGGTGTGGGCCAGTGCAGCATGGAGCTGCAAGACTGCAGAGAGGTACAGAGAGGCTGCAACAGGTACAGAATTGAACGTGAACACAGAAGTGCTGTGTGAGACAGTCTGGGGGACCATACCTTAAGCCAAAGATTGAAACTGGAGCAGTGGTGTTACGAGAGCAAGCTAGGAGGCTAAAATGATGTATTTTTATGTTTGAGGTGATGGTGAAAACTCCATGCAAGGGAAGCGTTTGTTTTGTGAACATTTTAGTTCTGAAATAAAAGTGGGCCATCAAGTCCTAAAACATATTTCCTGGCTGGACTGAAGTCATTGGTAAGTTGGAAAGAGAGAGAGAGAGGATTGGGGGGGGGGGGGGTGTGGACACTGGGACCTGAGTCACTACTGGAGAAAGTCTCACACTGCACCAATACTAGAGTAATACAACCGGGCGTACTGAGCTGAGCTGGGTCAAAACTGAGGATACCCATGCAGTGGAACTTCTGTGACTGGTGAGAGAGCAGTGTGACCAAAACCTGTTGCTGCTATCAGAAACAAAGCTTATAAGGATTAGGTATTTAACCAGTAGCTTATAATACTGCATGCAGATTTCCATCAGGGCTGCAATTGTGTGCACCAATGGCAACATAGGCCCCAGCGTTAGCCAGCTGGAGGTCTAAGGTGTAGCACTGTCTCTTTAGATAAGCTGTCCTTCAAAGGTTCCTAGTATTTCCTGTAGTAGACCAGGGCTAAAGGCGAATTGCCTCTTGAGTGCACTCTAGTAATATAGCATACTGATAGCAGGTAAAGTCATTGCAATATTGTGTACCCTATGGTTAATGTGGTTCCTGCCACTGCTTATGCTATTCAGCAGGTTATCGAGTATAAGTCTATTCTACTACCATGAGTTCTATAACAGATTGCTACAAGCTGGTGGTCTTGTTGTCTAGAGAACTGCATTGGTTGACATTTTACTTGTTCATATACATACAAATTTCCTCTCACTTCAAGTCATTAAAGCATCACACACTTCTTTATTATAGTCAAACTGGAGTCCACTTACTGGTACCATATTAAAATTGTGTGAAGAACATTATTATAGTGCCTATATGTTTAACCTGGTGGGAAAGAGGCTGAGGTGGTCTTTGGAGTTGAGGTGCAGAACAGAGAACTCAAATTATCAAGCAAGCTCCTTTGGGTATAGCGATAGTAATTCTTTGTCAATTTTTTTTAGCTTTCTATATAGTGCTGCTGTCTATGACTTACACAGTACAAATAATCCTTTGATTTTCTATATGCTAGAGACGTTGCTTTTATTAATTTACCTGCGTTGTGTCTCAATATTTGATGGCTGTCTCCATATGCATTTTGGAGGATGTACAATGCAGAAGCAGTGTTTGATCATGTTTTATGCATGATGTTTAATAAAACAAGATTATTATCACGCAATAGTCACATCAATATTTTATTAAGGACCCAAAGGAACATCATTGTGGAGAAGACATGTACTGGAGTGTCTGCTAACATACTCCTTCTCTTTGTTGGTGGCACAAACGCCTATTCTCAGCATTTCCAATTATTTTAACACATTTACATGATTCGAGTTTGTTTGTTGGAGAGGGAATCGGCACTTAGCAGGGTAAACAACAACAACATTTTTGAGAGTGTCTGATTTGTTGTTTTCATTATATTTCAAATGAGCTGGCTGTACCGATTACTATTCACTTGAGGACAAGAAGCAAAATGAATGTAGTCACTATAAAGACACATTATTATCCAAATTAGAAAGTGTCAACCTATATATACCAAAAAACTGTCTCTGTCGTATATGATTGTCTGCTGAAATTTAATTGCACAATTCAAGGGGACCTGAACTCAAAAAGCGAAGATTCTCTATCTTGTAGGAAACATCTAGAAGTATGAATTGTGCTTAAAGTGGTTGTAAACCCTAAAGCCCTGTACACCCGATCGGATATCTGATGGAATCTAATCCGATGGATTTTTTCGTCGGATATCCGATGAAGCTGACTTTCATCAGTCTTGCCTACAAACCATCAGTCAAAAATCCGATCGTGTCCAACGTGGTGACGTAAAAAACACTACGACGAGTCGAAGTCCAATGCTTCCAAGCATGCGTCGACTTGTTTCTGAGCATGCGTGGATTTTTGATCGACGGAGTTCCATACAGCCCATCAGGTTTTTCTATCGTTTTTTTATCCATAGGAAAAATTTAAAACATGTTCTATTTTTTTACGCCGATGAAAATAAAACCGATGCGGCCCACACACGATCGGTTTGTCCGATGAAAACCGTCCATCGTTCGGTTTTCAGCAGACAAACCGATCGTGTGTACAGGGCTTTACAGACCACTTTAACCTACATGTAAGCCTAGATTAAGGCTTACCTGTAGGTCCAAGAAATATCTCCTTAAAGGGGTTGTAAAGGTAACATTTTGTTTCCTAAATAGCTTCCTTTACCTTAGTACAGTCCTCCTTCACCTACCTCATCCATCGATTTTTAAATGTCCTTAAATGTCCTTATTTCTTGTGAGAAATCCTCACTTCCTGTTCTCCTGTCTGTAACTACACACAGTAATGCAAGGCTTTCTCCCTGGTGTGGAGTGTCGTGCTTGACCCCTCCCCTGAAATACAGGAGAGTCAGGACACTCTCTACGTTGCAGGTAGAGAAAGGAGCTGTGTGTTAGTGGGTGTCCTGACTCTCCTGTATTCCAGGGGAGGGGTCGAACACAACACTCCACACCAGGGAGAAAGCCTTGCATTACTGTGTGGAGTTACAGACAGAAGAATGGGAAGGGAGGATTTTTCACAAGAAATAAGAACATTTAAAAGCAAAATTGAAGGATGAGGCAAGTGAAGGAGGACTGCACTAAGGTGCCCGCCACCGTCATTTTACTATACAGTGGTAGGCAAGTTGTTAAGAGGTCTATTTTTTACTCAAGATTCCAAAAACGGTTCATGTTTTCAAAATTGGATTAAACAAAGTATGAATTGTGTGTTCAGGTTGTGCAAACATTACAATTACAACACTGACAAACTGACCCCTAAGCGCTCATTTATTAATTTTGTATAATTTAATAAACCAGCATTGGTGAGAAAAGTTTCTACAAGGTGAATAGAATGAGACAGGGCCTTGTGACATCACATATGGGAACTACCAACAATATGTCACAATGTAAATGCAACATATGCACAAGGGCACAACTTCTGCCCTGATCACACAAAGCCTCAAATGTGAAGGATTGGAAGATTAAAATCTCAATAGGAATAGCGTTAGATCAAAAACCCTGACTCTTTTTGAAAACTTATGTAAACATGATCCCACTACTAAAGGGCATCTTTTGATGATATATTCTTCTATACTTGAAAAACAGACACCTCTATCTCATTCATATATGACTAAATGGAAAAGTGAACTTGGTGAACCTATAGCAGAAAAAGATTGGAAACAAATTTGGTACACTACAGCTCACTGTTCAATCATCACAGCAGCAATAGGATCCAACCATAAATTACTAATGAGATGATATTTAGTTCTCCAAAAATGTATACCAACAATCACTGATAAATACTTGAGGAGTTGCTTGAGTACTGGTGAGATTTCCCTAGAATAAAGCAATTTTGGGCTGATATATACCAAATAATTTTTGCAATGTTTGGAAAACAGCTTTCCAAGAACCCACTAGAAGCCTTACTAAATCTCGAACCAAAAGATATCACAAATATATCAATTCTGCCTCTTTGGCAAAAGCTTGGTGGTCCTTTACATTGAATTCCTCATCAGTTAAAAATTAAATGAATTGGTACATATCTAACGGAAAACTTGCTGCTAGTCTTTTTGATGATTTACACAAATTTGAGATAATATGGTCTCCCAGGGTAACATCTTTATTTCCTAAAATTTTTTATAGGCCCCTTTTGCACTTGTGATGAACTCTTCAAAACTCTATTGCCCTGTACACACGATCGGTCCATCTGATGAAAACCGATCGTGTCAGAACGCGGTGACGTAAAACACAACAACGTGCTGAAAAAAATGAAGTTCAATGCTTCCAAGCATGCATCGACTTGATTCTGAGCATGCGTGGATTTTTAACCGATGGACGTGCCTACAAACGATCGTTTTTTTTCTATCGGTTAGGTATCCATCGGTTAAATTTAAAACAAGATTGCTTTTTTTTAACCTATGGATAAAAAAACGATGGGGCCTACACACGATCGGTTTGGTCCGATGAAAATGTTCCATCAGACCGTTCTCATCGGTTTGACCGCTCGTGTGTACGCGGCATTATGTGTATACTGATACATTTTTCTCATTTTGGTATTTTCCTCCCATTCCCCCACTCCTTTTTTATTTTATTCTATTGAATGTTAATTTATTAATATATACTTTAAAATGATATGTATTGTATAAATTATATACAATGTTGTAATTTCTATTCTTAAAAATTATCAAAATATTTATCAAAAAAATGAAGATTAATGATGTCAGGGGATAAGGTAAAGCAACAAAAATATAGAAGGAGGCAGAAGAGAGAAACACCCTTGAGGGAGGATCACCAAGAGGTGTATTTTTCAATGTCTTCACTCAAGATTGTCACACATTTTTTCAAAAAGGTTCACAATTTTTTATTTATTTTTTATTTTTATTCAAAAGTCTTGGGTGAACCTTGCTCCCCTCCAGCCCGCAGCTATCAGGCAGAAAATCGGGGGTTAAACTCACCCATCCATGGGCGGATCTCGCACAACCTGATCCTCGTCAGCCAGGGGATCATCCCAGCCGCTGCCGGGATCGTCGCAGTCTTTCCGGGCATACTTTACATCGCCCGACATGCCGCCAGGCGGGCACAGCAAGATGGCGCCGGACGCTGCAGCCTCCCGCCACCGCGCCTCCAAGCCGCCATCCCCACAGAGCCGCAGCACACTACAGGAGCCACCGGCCTCTCCACGGACGACCCTGAGCTTCACCGAGTCCCAACAGGCGGTGAGTCCCCAGCAACATCCCCTCCATTCTCCACCTCCACCATGCGGGGAGCAGGCCGCACTCCAGCCTCCATTACAGTACACACAGTGTACAGAAGCCTTCCCTAAACTGCTGAGGACGGCGCCGGATCCCGGCTTACAGGCCTCTGGATCCCTTTCCCCTACCCCGTCAGATGCAATGGAGGACTTTCCAGCCCTCCCAAGCCCAAGGCACCCACTTGAGGTCCCAGGCTTCCCCGGAGGTAGTAGGCCTCAATCTACCATCAGGCCGGATTTCTCCCCAAAGGCCTTGAGGTCCTCTCGCTCCAGGGATTATGGCTCTGCGGGGGGTTTTGCAACAAACCCCCTCCTATGCCCAGGTGGCTCTAGCTAGGCCGCAGCCCCCCCAAGAGGACCCGCCAGGGCCCACCCCGCTGACTCCCCACGCCACATTGTGGTCTGCACCCTGGAACCCACCATCACCACGGCCTCCCCTCCAAGCCCAAGGAGCCCCCTCAGGGGAATATCTCCCACAGACCGCAGCCCCTCACCCGTACTCAGGCTTGGATGGTGGGGCTTACCCCCCCCTGGCAGGCCGATCTACTAGCAATCCCGACCAAGGAGGATTTCAAGCAGTTCATAATAGATGTGAAGGCCACCTGCCGAACTGAGATTCAGGCCCTCCAAGTAGGCCTACAGCACCTGGCCGATAGAGTTGAAATGACAGAGGAGGAAATCCAAGAGACCAAGCTTGCAGTGCACCGCACCCAAATACATGGCTCGGAGCATCGCCTCATGCTCCGCGACATGCAACGTCACGTAGAGGACCTGGATAATAGGGGGCGCAGGAATAATATCCGCGTGTGGGGCCTACCTGAAGCGGAGGACGCTGAAGACCTCCAGATCACACTACAGACACTGTTTAATGAGCTTCTGGGGAAACCAAAGACAAACACATCGAGATGGACAGAGCCCATCGTGCCCTCTGTCCTAAAGGTCCCACTTCTAAACCACGGGACGTCATCTGCTGAGTACACTCCTACCCGCTGAAAGAGGACATCATGCGCAAAGCGCGGGCCGTACGCAACCTGACCTTTGATAACTCCCCGGTGCAGATCTATGCGGATCTTTCTTGGATCACACTCCAGAAGCATAGACTGCTGCAACCCCTCCTCCGCTCCTTACATTATCCACAGATGGGGGTTCCCCTTCAGCCTGACAGCCAAACGTCAAGGAAAATCTGCTGTCCTACGTTATCCAGACGATCTGTATTCCTTCTGCAATGCCCTGGACATCCCCATCCCTCAACTACCTGAATGGGACTTGGTGACCCCCCCCCCTGCTACCGACGGTCTGGCAGAAGGTCCCACCTAACAAACGTCCCAGTGGACAGGATCCAGCTCGAAAACAGGCTAAACACAAGAATAACTGACCTGATCTTGGGAAGACCTTTAGGCACCTTTTCACTCGCCCGGCTGGGCCAAATCACGCTTTATCCCACACCTATGAGATATTCAGTGATCCACTGAAATGACAACCCCCCCTCCACCCGATTGCCCTTGCTTTATTTTTATCTTACCACTATGGGCTGGCCTGGGCCGTGGCCTCAGACTGGTTGACTTTTTTGATCACTGACCCCCCTGTGGCTTGCCATCTGATAGTTCTCCTCTGGACTTCGGTCTACCCGGGTCTCCCCGGCTCAAACTTTCCCGATTTGTTGGTTGGGGAGTCCAATTGGAACTTTTTTTTTCTTTCCCTATATTTGGGTTTTTCTAAAAAAAACATTTTTTCCTCTCCCCCCCTTTTTTTTGGGGTCAATTTAATGAAGCTTGTTGTGACAATTGTTCATGTTTTAACCTTCATTTTTTCTCTTCTTCTCTCTAGACCTCTCTTCTTCTCTCCGCTGTTTGACTCCTGGCGGAGGCCTCGTTTCCCTCCGGCTCTCCTCCTGGAGCTGCCATGCTCCCAGACCTGGACACGTCATCTACTGAAACAGCTAAGTATCCTTGCCGTCCACCCCTCCAATCACAATGACTAAGATATTGTCACTAAACGTCCACGGCCTCAATTCTAACAAAAAACGTCATTTGGTGCACCGAGAATTTAGGCAGTCGAAGGCAAACATAGTCATGGTGGAAGAAATGCATTTTAACAAAGGGGACTCCTTCGCATTTGCCTCCAGACATTTCCCCCACATTTATCAGGCTTTTAGCCCGCGGGTGTCACCATACTTATTAAAAAGGGAACTCCCTTCACCTGTACCTCCTCCTACTTAGACCCGCAGGGCCATGTCATCATCCTCAGGGGTCACTGGCAGACACAGGCCATTACCCTTTGTGTTTTGTACGCCCCGAACGTACGTCAGCACAGATTCTTGGCCAAGGTCCTTACCCGCCTGTCCAGGGACTCCCATGACTATCTGGTGATGGGGGGGACTTTAATCTTGCTCATTCCACAACCTGCGATCGCCTGGTGGCAAACCCCCGGGGCGTCACAAACCCGAGCCCTTAGGGACTCTAAACTGTTCCGGTAGCTTACCAGAAGGCACGCTTTGTTTAATGCCTGGAGGGCCCTTCACACGGGTGAGCGCCCATACACCTTTTACTCTGCCCATCACTGCACCTACTCGTGCATAGACTACTTCTTCGCAAACAATAACACACTGCGCGCTGTCGAGTCCGC
Organism: Rana temporaria; assembly: GCF_905171775.1. Lineage (NCBI taxonomy): Eukaryota > Metazoa > Chordata > Amphibia > Anura > Ranidae > Rana > Rana temporaria. The sequence goes on along the minus strand of NC_053494.1, from coordinate 185,059,147 downwards.
ACACATATTGCCCATCTCCTGGTCAGACCATCCCTCCTCACCCTATCCCTCCGTCTAGGCACTCCCCTTCGCAGGCCCTATAACTGGAGGATGAATAACTTCCTCCTACAACACGACCCCTCTAAAGTGGAGTTGGAATCTACCCTGCGACACTACTTCATTGAATACGACACTCCGGACATTTCCTCCTCTACACTGTGGGCTGCCCATAAGGCAGTCCTCAGAGGCCGCTGTCTTGCCCTCTCTTCGGCTTTGAAGAGGAATGCCAGAGCAGCCAGAGTGTTGGCTGAGAAACAGTTGGGGGCCCTTGAAGCTCATCTCCAAACTGCCCCATCCATGTCACTCCTTAAACGTATCGTTAATGTACGAACAACGCTTTGGGACCTAGCGCTGGGCCGGGTGGAAAAAGCGCTGACCCGACTGAAACAGCTTTACTATGAAAAAGGCAAAAAAGCACAGGCACTCTTAGCCAGGAAGCTGGCAGACCGGACCCTCACCTCTACCCCACACAACATTACGAATAGAAGGGGGGATCTACTGACCCACCCTCAGGACATAGCGAACACCTTCGCTACACGGATCTCTACAATAAAGCAGAGATTCCACATGACCCCCCCACCACCTGAGTTATCTGATCGCATGACTCGGTATCTCGAGCAGGCCAGTTTGCCTAAGCTCCGGGACTCCGACTTGCAGGACTTAAACGCCCCTATCTCAGCGGAGGAATTGGCGGCGACGGTGAAGGCCCTTCCAGCCCACAAGTCCCCTGGCCCAGACGGGTTGCCGTACGAGTACTATAAAGCCTTCCTTCCCCTCCTGAGCCCTCACATGACCAAGCTATTTAATGCTTTTCTCCAACAAACCCCCATCCCGAGTGACATGCAAGGCTCCTTCCTGACCCTAATCCCGAAACCAGATAAGGACCCAGCCTCCTGCGCTAGTTATAGACCCATAGCTCTCCTAAACTCGGACCTAAAGATTTTCATCAAAATCCTATCGACCCGACTGTACGTACTCCTCCCCGCTTTAATACACAAGGATCAGGTGGGCTTTGTCCCTCTGCGTCAGGCGGGGGACAACACCAGGAAAGTCATAGACCTTATAGATGTAGCTAATAGAGACAACTCAGAATCCCTGATCCTTACCCTAGACGCAGAAAAGGCCTTTGACAGGCTGAGCTGGCCATTTATGATCGCCACATTGAGACATATGAGATTCAAGGGACCCTTCCTCAGGGCGGTACAACATCTTTATTCCTGCCCTACCTCTCAAGTTAAAACCCCCTTTGCCACATCGTCCACCTTCCCGATTACGAATGGCACCTGACAGGGTTGTCCGCTCTCCCTTGCTATTCGCCCTCTGTGTTGAGCCCCTGGCGGCGACCATCAGGGGAAATCCGGCCATTCGGGGTATCTCGGTACGGGGTAAGGAATTTAAAATATCACTATTCGCGGATGACATCATCCTCACGTTGACCCCACCTAAGATCTCCCTTCCCAATCTGCATGCCGAACTGGATCATTACGGGGCGCTCTCGGGATATAAAACAAACACGTCAAAGTCTACGGCCCTTCCAATTAATATCCATGGGGACGAGGTCCACCATTTGCAGTCTAGCTTTCCCTATAAGTGGGAACGTACTTCCCTTAAATATCTGGGGGTTCATATTACCCCTTACTTTAACACCCTGTTTCAAGCCAACTTTCCTCCCCTGTATCGGTCAATTAGGGAGCTCCTCCAAAGATGGAGGACCCACCAGATCTCCCTCTTAGGGCGAATCGTGTCCGTGAAAATGGTAATCCTCCCCAAGCTCCTTTATCTATTCCAGACGTTACCCATCCCGATTTCATATGCTCATTTACTCCAGAGCAACACACTACGCTTTGTCTGGAACTACAAAAAACACAGGATACCCTGCTCTGTTATGATGGCGTCACGCACAGATGGGGGATTAGCGTACCCCAACCTGGTTAAATATTATCAAGCAGCTCAGCTCCGTGCAGTGGTCTCGTGGTTCCCCCAGAGATCCTACAATAAGTGGACAGAGATAGAAAATATTTGGTTAGCCCCTGTACACCCAAACAGCCTCCTCTGGGGTACGAATGCAGAGGTAGACCCGGCAGACTGCTGGGATCAGTGTCCCAGCTGCGCCAGCTTTGGCGCAAGCTGTCTCGGGAAAGTGAGCTCAAGTCGGAATGCTCATTGCTGAATTCCTTTCTTTGCAATCCTAAAATACCGGACAGTCTGACCCACCAGATGTCCTGGCCGTGGGCGTCACGGAATCTGTTTCATTTTGGCCATTTACACCTCGGTCTCGCAGACTGCTGCCTTTCTCGGAGCTCCAAACTAAATATGACCTGCCAAAACAGGTGTTCTATAGTTATCTGCAGATCAGACATTTTGCCCAAACCTTAGCCCCACATCTCCAATTTTCCCCACCTTCTCCATTTGAGCGTATTATTCTGGGAGGGCTCTTTCAAAGAGGGCTGATCTCGGACATATACCAGATTTTGAACGCATACACCATTCCAGCTTGGGCAAAGCATACATACATGTTACGGTGGGAGAGAGAGCTGGGGGAGAAACTCCCAATTGAGGCCTGGCAGGCCGTCTGGAGGCAGGCTGCTAAAAACTCCATGAGTACCCTATATAAAGAAAATGCATACAAAATTATTTTTTTCTGGTACCAAACCCCAGACATACTCCATAAAATATATCCCTCCACCTCTGACCATTGCTGGCGTTGCCAGCGGGACAGAGGCTCTCTCTTACACATATATTGGTCATGTCCCCTCATAGCTCCGTTCTGGCAAAGTACACAACAATTACTATCCCACCTCTTTGAGGAGCGGTTTCCCATGTCACCCGAATTTTTCCTGCTGGGCCTCGATCAGCCAAACATGGCCAAACCTTATAAGAAATTGCTCAGACATATTTTGACTGCAGCTAGATGCCTGATTGCCCTGAACTGGAAGAAAAACTCACCCCAACCAGGGATGGACTGGCCATTGGGATTACAGGGAGTTTCCCGGTGGGCCGATGGCTCAGTGGGCTGGCTTCAGTGACACCAGACTGCTGCCCCCCTCCGCTCCTCTGTCTCTCCCTTCCTGCAGCGCTCACCTGGGTCCCCCAAAGAAGAAGGGGGAGCAGGGGGACGACAGAGGAGCATGGGGGGATCAGACAGCTGACTCAACAGCTATGGCCTGGGAGTTTCTCACTTCTGCCTAATCTTGTCCCATAAGGGGGGCACCGAACTGATTCTTTGCCCCGGGTGAAATAATGTCTAGCTTCCCCACTGGTACTGCCTAAAAGAGTACCAGTACCAGCCGTTCTACTCTAATGAGGTAGAACGGCTAGTGGCTAGTGAAGGGGGAGAGGAGCCTTGGGTGGCCGGGGGGGGTGCGGGAGTTGTCCGGCCACCATGGGAGAGACCTGTCAAAGTGGGCCAGTCTGAATGAAGTCCAGGGCCAAATTTCTGTCCCAGTCCAGCCCTGACCCCAACCCAGGAGGCCCTGTACTCCAGGGTCAAGGATATGGAATTAATGGAGAAGATGACAGCCAGAATGCAAGATAGGCTGGACGACTTTGATAAGGTCTGGGAGAGGTGGCGCCAACGGGAGGATCCACCGTAAACTGATGCAGGAGTCAACACGCTAACTTAACGCTCTTCTTTACTTATTCCCTCTTATTTTCCTCTCTTTTCCCTTTCCTTTCTCCCTTTCTGGAAAGGCAGACTCTCTCTGCCAAGTTATATATGATACTAACTCTAGAATACTGTTTACTATGTTTAGTATTACTGACACCGATGCCGAGGGAGATTGTTTACATTTGACACTGTTTTATATTTCTGGCCCATCTCCCTCTATTCCGGCTAGCACTCAGTGCGCATTGTTATAACTGTATATGGTCTTTTCTGACTCCTTCTGTGTCTGTGTTTTGTTACTACCTATGAGAAATTTAATAAAAATTGTTATTTGAAAAAAAAAGAAAAACTGACCCCTAAGTGTTCTTTTTTTAATTTAATATGATTTAATGATCCTGTAATGGACAAAATGTTGGCAGGGTCACTTTAAAGCTACTGTTCTATATTAAACTACTGTTCAAACAACAAACTTTCTTAGGAGCAATGTTATTCCTAGTCATCTTTTAATTTCACATTAACCTTTCAATGGTATTAAATGTTAATCAGCCATTTTATTTTTAATAAGAAATGGCAAGGAAGTGAACTCATATAGCTACAACCAAATGTTGTAGCTATATGATTCTTCCTGGGAATCAATTATCTACAGCATTGGGACACCATTAAACCATAGCCAGCTAATGAGCTCAGCGACAGGCATTATATCCAGCAGTGAAATATGAGAGGATCTACAAAAAATTTATGGTGATATTTCAGACAGGAACATTTCACAGAAAAAACAGGTACTTCCAATATCAATCTTAACAAGGACGTAGCATTATGATCACTTTGAAAGGCTTTAGAGAGGGACAGAATGAAAATGCCTGTGCAAGAAATTGTCAATTTGCTGAAAACCCAACTGTAGCCAAAACTTTTTATTCAACTTTTAGATAGCCTAGAGAGGGGTTAGAACCTCTGTCATGTTTTAATGGCTGTTAAGATGGTGTGGGTAGGATAGACTTGATAAACTAATTGAAGTTAATTTAGTTTTGCAGAGCAAAGTCTATTTTGAAGAGTGCAAAAGCTCTACTTAAAGAAGAATTCCATGTATGGCGCTGCTTAGACCAATGCAACTATGCATATACCATAACTGGCCAATGCCCCTGGAAGCTGAAAATCCAGTGATGACCTCCAGTGATCTCCATTTGTTTCAGTATCCCTGTGCCCAGTAGCTTAACTCTTCTTTAAGCAGCTTTAAAAAAATGTCCACGAGGCACCTTGGGCAAATTTCAGGAGGTGTATAAAAACAGGATCATTACACCATTGGTTTTGGGAGCCCAATATGGATATTTCATCATAAAAATCCAAGATATTAAGGCAACACATTTCAGGGATTATAAGGTGCATCAGCTCTTTATCAGGACTAAAAAATAAAGCCAATACATATTTAATAATATTATAGTAGATCAACAAGTACAACTGAAATAAGTCTTTATATCTTGCTGTCACACACTAGCTAAAAGTTGTAATAAAGCTTGTAGTGGGAGTGTCTGTTTTTTATGATGAAAAAAAGGAGGAGAGGCTTCAGGAGGGTGGGTGTTCAGAGTGGGTATAACCATGCCATACAGAGAAGTAGAGTCTAAGTTTAAAAAGCAGTCTTATGGCCCTAACCGTATGATGGTAAAACAGGGGTGTCCAACCTGTGGTCCATGGACTGCATGCAGTCCAAAACTGCTATTAATGTGGCTCAACACTACATTTAGATTTTTGGGGAATTTTTACACTTAGCGAGCACATGCTGCCAAGAAAATTTGACAGTGTCTCTTTACTGGACTTTTATAAGCTATACTTATTGTTAGTGTATTTTATGCGTGGCCCAAGACAATTCTTTTTTCATTTGTGTTGCCAGGGATGTTTATGGGTGATTATACCTCAAACAGGAGGCTCATATCTTATGCATTATCTTTCTTTAATAATGCCCATAGCAGAAATACAGTAAACATGTATTGTAACTTAAAAGAAAAAATTCAAAGAACTACCCTTCCCAGCAGTCCCTGGGCCAGCGTAGCCCCTCCCAGACCGTAATCTATATAAGGGACTGTCTGAGGTAACCTATTCCTCTTTCTTTCTGCTCATGGCAGAGCACACAAGATAAGTATTTCATGTACCTTTATTATTTACAAGATAGGTATTTCATGTACCTTTATTATTTACAGGATAGGTACTTCTTGTATCTTTATTATTTACAAGATAGGTGTTTCATGTACCTTTATTGTTTGATTGTATATATGGTCTCTGATACCGAGTGCCCCGGTGTCGGGTGATTTTGTTCAGTCTTGACTGATATGTTTGAGGTATTGTGGAACATGGGGAGTTTCCCTGGAATTCCTCCCTGATACCGAATGCCCCGGTGTCAGGTATTTTGTCGGAATTGATTGTTCTGTAGTTTTTGGAAGATGTGGAATACTGGGGGTTCTCCCTGCTATCCCCCGTTTCTGCGCTTTATTTCTGTCTGCCTGACACCGGAGCGGTGTCAGGCAGATATGTTTGAGAGGCCACGTTTGTTTCCAATTCTTTGATTCTTTGCTCGGGTTTTTTCCCTTTCTTTGACGCCGGAGCACTGCGGCGTCCGTGCGGGATCCGCGCTGTTTTTCATTCGCTCCCTCGGCGGGCGCCATGCCTGGGCAACTGTCCCCCCAGTCCCCTCCCTCCCCACGCTCCCCTTTGCGCGCTCAGGTGGGGGGCAGGGTCTCCGCCGCGGCCACTCCTCTCCTCTCCTCTCTTTCGGTGCCTCTCTCGGTATCGAGAGACGCCTCGCCCCCCCCCCCCCAGGTCTCCGAGCGAGACGGGGGAGAACGGTTCTCATCGACCGTTCCGTCCCTCACAACCTCGGGCCAATAAGGACTCCAGAGGCCGTAGTCTCGCGAGACTTCGCCTCTGGAGTTAGAATCTCGTCAGGCTCCCCTCATACCGCAGGATGTCCTTCCCAGCGGTGTCGTAGCCAGGAACCTGCTGCTGTTTCACCATGCTTTCAACCACTAGATGGCAGTACATCTTTTCAGATATATATATAAATATATATATATTTCATTCCAATGAATCAATAGCTAATAAATAAATAAATTAAATTAAATAATTTAAATAACCGAATCTACAAGAAATAATTCAAATTATATTTCTGGGGCATTTATTCCCTAGAACATATACCTTATTTATCCAAATAAATAAATAATCAATATGTAGATAGATCAATGAATCAATAAATTAAATAAAGAAATTATAGCATGTTTATCTCCGGGGAATTTATTCCCTACAACATACTCCTAATAAATAATGTATTAAATAACTATCTAAGGATTGAATGAATAAATACATTTATTATTAATGATGTTATTATTAATATATATTATTACTTATAATATATAACTAAATCCATTATTCAATTTTACAAATAATAAATTATAGATGGATTATACAAATTATATATTCATATATAAATAAATTATACTAATATGTATAAAAAAAATTGTATTGAATTGTACAAAGATTCTACAATTTAATGAATATCATGGCATTGTTCATGCCGGTACCCCGGATAGGGTGGACACAGTCCTAGGAGGCCAAATCTCAACAGTGTTACACAGTTGCCAAAACTGATCGGTAGACCAATCTTTACTACCATGGCGTCGGTTACCCCCGCCTGCACACCATATGCCCGGACCATCCGGCAACGGTCTACCGCCCCTGAGAAGGGCTGGGCGTTCCAAAACGCTGCCACGTTTCTGTGGCCCTTGACTCCCCGACAGGGGAAGTAAATAATATGTCCCAGGCAGTACCCTACCCGGACTGCCGACCCACTGCCCTCCCAGACTCCGACCGACCCCCGAGCCTCGGGGAGATGCACATGCAGAGGCAGCGATCCGTTAGACGGACTAAGCCAGACCCATTCGTGGACTCTTCCAGAGTTGTCCGCGGAGTCTGAGGCGGCTAACACCTTGAGTCTGAGGTTGTAGATGATGAGAATGATGATGAGTGTTAGGGCAGTGGGCACATGGCGCTCTATGACGATGCCAACCCTGTTCCTAGGGTGACACTCTATGGATTCTCGTAGAGAGCCATTATAGATCCGGGGGCGATATGCCATCCACACTCCGATGACTGGGCACCTCCGCCCGAAGTGATCCAATATATCACATAATGGACCCGGAGATCGGTCGAAAAACTCACCGAATCATTTTCAGGGCGTAACCCCCTTCCTTTACCATTTATAGCTGTGCACACTCCCGAGGTGAACCCCATACCCTGGGGGGTATCCCACCATACACGGGAAATCCCCAAAGCTGGGAATAGAGAGGTCCTTCGGATCATACAGACCAGGGCCTTGGATCTTTGGGACCTATCACCATCATCCCACACCTTAGTGAGCAGGCCACGCCGCTGAACAGCCGACTGACCTGTCCAAAATCGGGGCTGGGCCCAACGGGCGGTCGCCTCCTGGGATGCGTGGACACTACGGGTCCGACTGGACACCGCCGCTCGAATCTTAACGTGGCTTGTTCCCCAGCTGTCTCACCTAGCCGAATCAGACCCCGGTCCGACCACCGAGGGCAGGCTAGTCGGGATCACGCTGATTAAGATATTCTAAGACGGTAGGGCTCTATTCCATCCCGGATGAGCCCAAACGTCATCAAAGTCTAACACGGTACAGTGCCGGTCTATCAGGATTATAGGACCGGAGATGGACCTAGTCCCTCTTTCCTCGGTCTTGAGACCTGAACACCGCCCTAATAGACAACAAATTGCAGGGCCTCTGGTTCACCCAAACGATAGTGGAGATGGACCCGCTCTCCCCGGGTTTCCCCAACAACGTCTTCCTGGTCAGGAAAGGAGGGCGGTTATCGCCCGGTAGTAACTTGAGAAATCTCTCATAATTACTGTATACAGTGACGACATTCTGCGACACAAAGGGTGAGGTTGATTATCTACTTGGATGACCTACTCTTAATGGCTCGTACCCCTCGCCTGGCGAACGAACACGCCTCCGGGACAGTTCCCCATAGATCACGGGGAATCTACCCTCTCCCCATCTCAGGAGGTAGAGTTTTAGGGTTCTTGGTGGACACCAACCTAGTGATCCTTCGGCTACCCATGACCACTTGGCCGCCATCTGCACGAGGTCAGTATCGTGCTGGGCTAACGACGGGTATCCTTACGCGGACTGACGCGCCTGGTCGGCCTGTTTCCGGCGTTAATCCAGGCCATTTGTCCAGCTTCTTTTCACTATCGAGACCTTCAGAGTCTCAGTCCCTACGTCTTTGCCAGGGGCTTCACTGTGCAGACGTCGTCACTCTGGACACGGAAGCCATAATTGAACTACGTTGGTGGCTACGTCAGGTCGACAGACGGCACGGCAGGTCCACCTGCAACTCCACGACGGATTCATCTTGGAATAGGTTGCCAACCACCTCGGTTGGGGTACTCGATGCGGTCCCTCGTCCACAGGAGGGGCGTGGCCCTCAGCGGAGTCTCTGCTGCACGTTCACACGTGGAAATCCTGACGACCGTCTTGCCATCAGGACTCTAATGCCACACACGTCCACCTACGGTGTGTTCTTGCGTAAGGGCACCGTATCCGCGGTCCAGTACGACCTTCGCTTGGGGGGTCCTTGACCCAAAATCCTAACGGATCTAGCAAGATCTCTGACATTTCTGCCTGGAACGCGACATCGTTCCAGCTGCAAAATGTACCCCAGGCGCTTCCGCTATGGTGTTAGATTGGAATTCTCGTTACCCGCCCAATTCCATCGACTGACGACTGCACCGGTCAGTGTTCCTGGCCCTTGATCCCTTATGGGATCCTTTCTCTCCCCAGTCTGTACGGGGATCTGCACCCTCTATTCACGACGCATGTCCTACTTCTCTTCGCATGGTTGGGTTTTCGGGGTGTCGGTCACGGACAGCGACCTTTTCTTTTATAACGGGGGTTCCACTTGCCTTGATCTAGGCCTTGGGACTAGATATACATTTCGATCATCCGGAGGACTCTGGGTTAGTTGGTGATCAACGACAAGTTAACCTCATGAAGGCGTTTGTCTGAGATGACCAACTACCTGGTGGACTCGTTTGAGTCCGGGAGGTCCTATAGCTCCCCTGCGCCTTCCGCGCTGCGAACTCGGACTAGCGCTCCCTTGTAGACTTACTACCGGTGGGATAACACCCATGGTGTACCGACTTAGTAAGCGTTAAGTTCCAACGCCCATCACACCCAGGGTATCAACGCTCTTGGGAGGTGATCAGTGGTCCTGACCACGCGCCAGGACTGGGGGGACAATCTCACTCTCATTGTCGTTTGAGCGACTGCCCCCTCGTGTCTGATTCCGTCAGACGCATATCGGGTGTCACGACGTTGGCCATTCCAGGCGTCGGATCCCGCCTCGGAGAGTCGGGTTTTTTCCGTCGTGCGTAGGACAGCGGCGGGACTTCATCGGTTTTTTCTACCCGTTCTTCCCCGCACATCGTACCCCGTTGTCTACGGATTTCTTAGTCCTTCACGGTCCCACTGCGATCTTCGCATCTCTTCCTACTCCTCATTCCTACGCTAAACCTCAGTTTCCGGTTTCCTCAGCTACGCTAGCCAGAGGGGTACGATCAATCATGGAAATGGCAGGGTCTTACGTAACCCCGTTGGGCGCCCACCCCTCCAGTGGAGCGGTGGCTCCTAGGTCATCACCCCGGGCGGCTCCCTATAGGATTTATGGCTAGCGGCGGACTGGTAACCACGATTGCTTTCCGCCAATTCTGCTTGGATCGGAGGAACACATATCTATATCAATTTTGTAGTTGTTTCATTTGTTATCATCTATATATGCATTGTTATAACTTTGAACTTGCATAAGATATGAGCCTCCTGTCTGAGGTATAATTCGAGATTTTCCTAGCTTGTGACGGAAAATATTGATTATATGAAGACAGGAGGCGAGTATCTTCCCTCCTGACCCAACCCTGTCACGAGGTTGTCTCTAGACATGTGCACAGAAAAAAATTTTGTTTTTTTTGTTCTGTTTCGTATCGTTCCGTAGGTTCGTTTCCGTTCGTTTTTCGTAAGACGCCCGTTTTCCTGTTCGTTCCCGTTCGTTTTTCGTACGACGAAATTTTTTCGTATTCCGATCGTTTCGTATTTTCGTTACCGTTTTATTTTCGTACATGCGGGATGGTTCGTTATTCTGTTTAATTCATGTTTGTTACTTGTTAGACAATAATTTTCGTGAATTTTCGTCAATGATTTGCATTCTGTGTTTTGGATTCCTTTTTCTGTTCGTGTTTTCGGTCGTGTGTTCATATGACATCTATGACAATTTGTTGTGGATGTCATGTGGGCATGCGACTGAAGATACGAACAGAAAAAGGATTTTCGTCATTTTGTACTTTCGTAAATATATTGCAGGGATTTGCGGCACTTTCAACACGCGGCTCATCGATATTAACGATTGTTAAGCCCCATACACTTGGTCAGACTTTTTTAACAACAAACATAAAAACGATCATTTTCCGTTCATTCTCAGAAAATGTGTTCGTTTTTAAACTCCATCAGAAAACCATTTTTGGGTTCAAAAGTCTGGCCAACTGATCTCCCTTCAGATGAAAATCCACAGAAAAGTTTATTTGGCTTTACTGTACTACTCAGCACAAAAGAGAAGCTGCTTTACTAACTACACTCACTGCCCATTCAAAAAAACGAAAATTACATCTATAATAAAAGATTTCTATTCTGTATTTTGGGTCCTTTTTCTTTTGGTGTTTTCGGTCGTGTGTTCGTGTGATATCTGTGGCAAAAGATTTGCATTCTGTTGAATCCAAAATACAAACAGAAAAAAGGAATTCAAAATACAGGGTGCGGGTCTTTTGTTGTGGATGTCGTGTGAGCATACGACTGAGGGTGCGAACAGAGAAGGGATTCAAACAGGATACAGAATGCAAATCTTTTGTTATAGATGTAATTTTTGTTCTTTTGCCGTTTTCGTTTTGTCGTATTTTCGTCAGATCGTTCGTTCGTATTTGTGGTTGTTCATTATGTGGCTCATTCGTAATCCTGTCGTTTTCGTATTTTGTTGCTTTATTTTTTTCGTATGTACACATTATTCTGCGGGTACGAAAATGAACATTTTCGTATGAAAATAACATTCGTACGAACGGGAATGCACATATCTAGTTGTCTCTCTCTCGTTCTAGACTGTTGAACCACACACCCTGCAAGTCGGAGGCTGGTACGCCCCGGGAGTTCGTTTTCACTAACCCCGTCGGGATTGCTGTTCCGTTTCGATCCACGGGTTTAGTTCACCGCAGATGGAGGCTCCTACTACGTTCCAGATCCGGAGTCGGCATGCCGTTGACTGAATCCGTTGGTCCATGTTCCTGAAGACGACTGACCGGTCGGCTCCGAATGGTTTTGGTTTTCCTATAGTCCCCGTTGGGATGAAGTTGGTCCGGATGAAGTTGGTCCGTGTTGGCCTTGTCCTTTCGTTTCCTCCAGATTCAGATGTTGTGTTCCGGTCGGAAGGTTCCCGGCAGCCGCGGAGATGTCTAATTGGACTTTCGGTTCCTGTTTACACTAATTCGCATGAAGAAAGAGGAATAGGTTACCTCAGACACTCCCTTATATAGATTACGGTCTGGGAGGGGCTACGCTGGCCCAGGGACTGCTGGGAAGGGTAGTTCTTTGAATTTTTTCTTTTAAGTTACAATAAATGTTTACTGTATTTCTGCTATGGGCATTATTAAAGAAAGATAATGCATAAGATACTCGCCTCCTGTCTTCATATGATCAATATTTTCCGTCACAAGCTAGGAAAATCTCGAATTTTATTGTATAGTTAGATTTTTTAAGACCATGTGCTGTTTTAGGAAGCTAAGGCTTCTAACCCTATTGATATGCAAATTAACCAGTAGAACTGGTGTATCAGCTAAGCAGAGGAAACGCTTTACAGGATATGATGTAAGAAGAAGTTAGGGGGAGGGGGGGACTTTGAACAGGCATGTGGTCAGACAAAGGACAGAGTTGCGCTTGCAGACAAAGGAAAAATGTGTGCTGGAAGCTGTTGGACTCTGAGCAAAGAACCACGAAGAAGATTTAATCAATGGAAAGATCAAGTTGAGTAACTACTATTTAGTTGCTTGTTGCATACATATTGTACATGCTTATTTTGCTAGAAAGAATATTTGACTTGTACATTTTGTCAGTCAAACCTCTCCTCCTTGCTCAGTGCTCTCTCAGTCTGCAAACTCACAGTGCTTTCAGTAACTTCTCTCCCCACATGGGGACACTGTCTGCACATCACAAAGGAAAGAGCTCCTCCCCTTCACCTAACTGGCCCATCAGGTGTTCAGCTGACTTTCTCCTCCACTCATCACTTCCTCCTGACATGGATCTGCTTGGAGCAATGGGCGGAGCGCTGTGCCAGTAACAGTGTGCCCCGACTGTAACTTTAATCGGTGAGCAACGCCCCCCCTCTTCCCACATTGTACTACTATGTCCAGGACATAATGTCCCGGTCATTGCCTAGGACCAGCACCGGCACAACGGATGGGCCCCCTCACAGTGCCTGAACGGACAGGCCCCCTCACAGTGGTGGAACAGAATGGGCCCCCTCACAGTGGCAGAACTCCAGGGCCCAGTCGCAAGTGCAACTGCTGCGACCCTGGTAGTTCCGCCACTGGTTTTGGTGTTCAAAGCCTTGTGGTATACAGTATCTCACAAAATTAAGTAAACCCCTCACATTTTTTAAATATATTTTCATGTGACAACACAGAAGAAATTACACTTTGCTACAATCTAAAGAAGTGAGTGTGCACAGCTTGTATAAATTTGCTGTCCCCTCAAAATAACTTAACACACAGCCATTAAGGTCTAAACCGCTGGCAACAAAAGTGAGTACACCCCTAAGTGAAAATGTCCAAATTGGTCCCAATTAGCCATTCTCCCACCCAAGTGTCACGTGACTTGTTAGTGTTAAAAGATCTCAGATGTGGATGGGAGCTGGAAGTTTAACATGGCACCTCATGGCAAAGAACTCTCTAAGGGTCTGAAAAAAAGGGCTATAAGAAGATTGCCAAGACCCTGAAACTGAGCTTCAGCATTGTGGCCAAGACCATACAGAGGTTTAACTGGACAAATTACACTCAGAACAGGCCTCGCCATGGTCGACCAAAGGAGTTGAGTGCACCTGCTCAGCATCATATCCAGAGATGGTCTTTGGGAAATAGATGTATGAGTGCTGTCAGCATTGCTGCAAAGGTTGAAGGGGTGGGGGGTCAGCCTGTCAGTGTTTAGACCATAAGCTGCACACTGCATTCAATAGTCTGCATGGCTGTCATCCCAGAAGGAAGCCTCTTCTAAAGATGATGCACAAGAAAGCCCACAAACAGTTTGCTGAAGACAAGCAGATTAAGCATGTGGATCACTCGAACCATGTCCTGTGGTCTGATGAGACCAAGATAAACGTATTTAATTCAGATGGTGTCAAGCGTGTGTGGCAGCAACCAGGTGAGGAGTACAAAGACGAGTGTGTCTTGCACAGTCAAGCATGGTGGTGGGAGTGTCATGGTCTGGGGCTGCATGAGTGCTGCCGACACTGGGGAGCCAGAGATCATTAAGGGAACCATGAATGCCAACATGTACTGTGACATACTGAAGCAGAGCCCTCCCTTCACGTTCCTTCGGAGACTGGACCGCAGGGCAGTATTCCAACATGAAAATGACCCCAAACCCACCTCCAAGATGACTACTGCCTTGTAGAAGCTGAGGGTAAAGGTGATGGACTGGCCAAGCATGTCTCCAGACCTAAGCCCTATTGAGCATCTATCCTCAAGTTAGAGGAGCGCAAGGTCTCTAACATCCACCAGCTCTGTGATGTCGTCATGGAGGAAAGGACTCCAGTGGAAACCTGTGAAGCTCTGGTGAACTCCATGCCCAAGAGGGTTAAGGCAGTGCTGGAAAATAATGGTGGCCACACAAAATATTGACACTTTGGACCCAATTTGGACATTTTCACTTAGGGGTGTACTCACTTTTGTTGCCAGCGGTTTAGACATTAATGGCTGTGTGTTGAGTTATTTTGAGGGGACAGCAAATTTACACTGTTATACAAGCTGTACACTCACTACTTTACATTGTAGCAAAGTGTCATTTCTTCAGTGTTGTCACATGAAAAGATATAATAAAATATTTACAAAAATGTGAGGGGTGTACTCACTTTTGTAAGATACTGTATATTGGACAGCAGGATCTCAAGTATATGCATATTATTTGACAAATATTTTGGCACCTAAATCAGCTTCTTTACAGTCGTTTATCTGATTATTCAACTGTCCAGAAATTCGTTATGTAAGGTGCTGTTTTGGACTTATTATTTCATGTGTAGGAGGCTTAATTAACTGCCGCTCTGTATTGGATACAGTATATTCGGATGAATGACCTTCATTTATTTTATTTTTTTCATTAGATGTTCTGCCTGACTAACAATTTCTGTGAGCTGACTGCTTTGTCCAGTAATTTGCAATAGAGCATTAAATTGTTCCGTTAAACAGCATTAGATAGCCGCGTTCATATGTGTCTTCAAGATACCGAGCTGAGCGCAGCACTTTCTTCAAATTCGAAAAAGCCTCCCTATCCCCCCCTTCGCTGTTCATTTTACATTAACCTGCTTTTCAGACATGTAATTACTCTCATGCAATGCACTTCAATGTCCATATAATAGAATTTACAAAGGGACAATCTATTCTATTCTCCTAAGTGTTCTAATGGAAGTGTTCGTGTTATATGAAAGGAAGCGGGATTAAAGTTCCAAAGTGAGCATATTTCTTGGCTACAATGAGAATGAAAATGCTGCTCCAGTAAGTTTGTTATAAAAGCTTTAGACAGGCCTTTTCTTTACCCATACAGGGCACAGAGGCAGGTCTGTCAACCCCCTTATGTCCAGAAGTGTCTAGTTACCTTTCCCTCCTTCCGCTGCAACTGTGATCAGTCCGGGAAGCTGAATGAAATCCCCAATACTTCCACTTATAGATGATCATATGTATCACTCCATGTGACAATGATGTGTAAGATTTAGGCCCCTTTCACACTGGAACGGGAGCTGCGGTGGCGGTATAGCGCCACCTAAAAATAGCGGCGGTATACCGTTGGATTTGCCGCGGGATTCGGCCGCTAGCGGTGCGGTATTAACCCCTGCTAGTGGCCGATAAAGGGTTAATACCGTCAGCTCATCGCTTGAGTGTGAAAGCCCTCGGGCTTTCACATTGAGTATGCAGTGCAGGAGTTTTTCAGGCGGTATAGCAGCGCTATTTTTAGCGCTGTACCACCTGAAAAACTCCTCAGTGTGAAAGATGTCTAAATTAGTGGCTTATACACATCCCTCCTTTTATTCCTAGTGGCTTAATGAAGCTGCAATGGTACTAAAAAGAAGGTAAGCAGTACCGGGACAAGGTCATCTAGAGCTCATGGCTAACATGCCAAACGGTAACATGCCAAACTGCCCCTCCAAGATGTATGATCATTATGTGTAAGCAAAAATCCCCCCATAAAAACACTGAGAACCAGGGCTTTTTTCCCAAACAATAGGTGCTGGAACTCAACCACGACCCACCAAAACCCCTCAACCCACACAAGACTCCAAATCACATCAAATAGTGGGTGTGGTCAGTCAAATTTCACAAACAGTAGGAGGGTCCTTAAGGGGCATTAAATACCAGGATTGCATTACATACAGTGTGCAAAGCTGTCAACTGTAAACACATAAACTGGACTTCTGTGTTTACAAGTGATTGTGGTGAGCAGCCCCCCCCCCCCCTCCCAAGGGTCTGAGCCAGAGTTCCACCAAGTTCCCCCTGAAAAAAAGCCCTGCTGAGAACTAATCTGCAAGCTTGCTCCCTAAGCATAAATTCCTCCTCCTTCCAGTACAAATTCGCCCCTTTTCTGAAATCCCCCTCTTGGCGCAAATCTTTGCCCCCCCCCCAAAAAAAATCACTCATCCTAGCACAAATCATCTACCTCTAAAATTTCCCCTCCTAGTACACGTCCCCCCCTCCCCCAACGGCATAAAATCCCCCCTCCTAGCACACATCTTCTTCTCCCCCTCCCAGCACAAACCCCCCTAAATCACCACTCACCCCGCCAAATTTCTCCATCTAGAACCATACTTACCCCCTGCCTCCCCTGAATTCCCCCTTCCAACAACCCCCCCATCTCCATGTGGCACCGCCCCACCTCACATGATACCACAGTGCCCAGGAAAGCCATCTCTACTGCCCACCCCTTGTTCCAAAAAGGTAAGTATATTGTATGTTACTGGAGAGGACTGTTTTTAACAGTAAACTGTTGCTTAATTGCTGCTTTGCCCTGTAAAGCACAACGTCAAGGCTGAAAAAGTTGCCTTCTGGGTCTATGCACTCATTACATATAAAGTATGGAAAATAGGAGAATGGTTACACCAAATGCCAAAAATAATTCTATTGAGTGGGGATGAGAAAATATGTCTGGATTCAGTTTGATGAGGGTTCAGTGAATCCTGCTTGAAGCTCAATGAACAAACCCAAACTTAGTGGCAAACCCTATAGGAGGCGAATCCTCCAGCACAGGGGTCTCTAAACTTTCTAAACAAAAGGCAGGTTTACTGTCCTTCAGACTTTAGAGGGGCCGGAGTGAGCAGTGAAAGTAGAAAATGTAAATAAATGACATGTGACCTGTAGTAGAAGGAGGAATAGTGACCCATAATTGGTATTAGTGGGAGGAATAGTGCTGCATTGTTTATATCAATGGGAGGAATAATACCCCATCACTGGTGTCAGTGGAAGGAAAAATGCTTAATATTTGGCGTCAGTGGAAGGAATGGTGCCCCATCATGGGTATCAGTGGATGGAACAATGCCCCCTTGTACAGCAGGGGAGAGGGCCTTTTTATAGAAATTGAACAGAAATTGAAAACACGTATTCTTTAAAAACTTGCTTACTGGGCACATATGCCCCCTTCCTGCCCAGGCGAAATTTCAGCTTTCAGCACTGCGTCGCTTTAAATTAAAATTGCGCGGTCGTGCGACGTGCCTCCCAAACAAAACTTACGTCTTTTTTTTCCCACAAATAGAGCTTTCTTTTGGTGGTATTTGATCACCTCTGCGGTTTTTATTTTTTGCGCTATAAACAAAAAAAGAGCGTCAATTTTGAAAAAAAAACACAATATTTTTTACTTTTTGCTATAATAAATATCCCATTTTTTTTTTTTTAATTATTTTTTTTCTCAGTTTAGGCCGATATGTATTCTACATATTTTTGGTAAAAAAAAAAAAAAATCGCAAGAAGCGTATAGTGATTGGTTTGCGCAAAAGTTATAGTGGCTACAAAATAGGGGATAGAATTCTGAAATTTTTTTATTATTTTTTTTTTTACTAGTAATAACACACAGAGCTCCACGTCCCTGCTCTGTCATTGCTGATCGCGGGTACCCGGCGGACATCGCGGCCGCCAGGCACGGGCATCAGCATCTCGGGGACGCGCCCCCCAGTGGCCGGAGGACGGAAAGACGGCGGCCGGGATTTATAGAGCCACCTTGCCGCCATCATTTGACTATGGCCCGGGGCTCAAGTAGTTAAATAACATGCCATAGGCCTGTTTCACATGGGCTTCAGTTTGTATAGGAGCAGTGTGAACAGCAAGCATTGACAAAGCATTTGCAGAGCTTTCAGCAAGCTTTGTTGAAGCTTTTGAAATACCATTAATCTTCAGTTTGTAAATGTTGAACACAGATCCTAATAGGAGTGCTGATTTCCACTTTAAGCAAGCTGCTAGCAGACTTCAGCAGGTTTTTAACAAGCTTCAAGAAGTGCTGAGGCCGGCAATCAACTTGTTTAAAGTGGCAATCAGCACTCCCATTAGAATATACAAGTGTTCACAATTTAAAAACTGCAACTGAATGGTACTTTAAAAGCTTAAATAAAGCTTGCTAAAAGCTCTGCAAGTGCTTTGTCAAATCTTGCTGTTTACACTGCTTTTATACAAGCTGAAGGATGTAATAAACAGGCTTTAAGTTGCATTGAGATGGGTGATTAACCCAGGGAGGGGAGGGTGGTTGGGCGGGAGCTGCCAGAGTTTACTTTTCCTATTAACCAGCTTATGATTGGGTACTCGGACCGTCTACCAATCACCTGATTATTATTTGGAAAAGTTTACTTTGGCAGCTCATGCCCCCCTGTCCAGTGCTGTGCTTCACTGTAGGTCTCTCTGCATCCTAAATCAGTGAAAGAAAGTGTCATTCATTGTTTTAGTTTTTAAATGCTATATTTAATACATCATTCAAATATTTACTTAATAAGGCAGTAAGGATGTGTACAGTGCCTATAACAGCCAATCATATTTTATCCTTATTTTATTTATTACAGTCAGATGTCAATGAAATATGCTTTATGTTAATATTGTTAAAGTTGTTGTTGTTAATATTCATTTTTGTAAAATAATTCTGCATAAAACATTTAACAGTGTCATCTCATGAGATAATTTACGAGGACGTGTTTAGGGGCGGGATTAGAAGAGGGGCAACTGGTGACATGTAACTCTTATGCCTCGTACACACGGCTGGATTTTCCGACAGGCTTTTTTCTAGGAAAGTCCAACCGTGTGTAGACTCCATCTGACTTTTTTTCGGAAGTCCGATGGACCTTACGTGGACTTTTGCACGGTCAAAAGTCAGACGGTGTGTACAAGGCATAAAGGCGTTGCTAGTAGACTTGTGAGCCCTGATGATCAGATATACTTTCATATATTGGTCTACCTATCTTTGCTTACACTGAGTAGTGTTCTCTCTAATAGTGACTGCATATAAGGATTTATACAGCAGGGAAAAGAGAAATTTGCAACATGCCATGATTGCTAGTAACTATTCAGAAGTTAAAGTGAAATCCGATTACCGTATTTTCCGGCGTATAAGACAACTTTTTGGATGCAAAAAAATGCATCCAAAGTCGGGGGTCGTCTTATACGCCGGGTACGGTCTCCGTGCAGCTGCGATCGTCATAATTTCAAAGCTGCGCGCCGTCTTCTCAGCGTGTCCTCGCTGTCCTGTGATAGGCGGAACAGAAATCTTCCCAGCAGCGCCTCTGTTCTGTTTTCCGCCTATCACGGATGCCTTCTCATCCTCGGACGAGATGAGAAGGCATCCGTGATTGGCGGAACATAGAACAGAGGCGCCACTGGGAAAATTTGTGTTCTGCCAATCACAGGACACGCTGAGAAGACGGCGCGCGGCTTTGAAATCATGGACGCTCGCAGCAGACGGAGACTGTCACCGGCCTGCAAAACGTGAGTGATGGCACAGTGGGGGGGAAAGTGGGGGCATGTAATGTGATGGCACTGTGGGGGCATGCAATGTGATGGCACTGTGGGGGAAAGTAATGTGATGGCACTGTGGGATAAAGTAATGTGATGGCACTGTGGGGGAAAGTAATGTGATGGCACTGTGGTGGCATTTAATGTGATGGCACTGTGGTGGCATTTAATGTGATGGCACTGTGGGGGCATGTAATGTGATGGCACTGTGGGGGCAAGTAATGGCACAGTGGGGGCATGTAATGGCAAAGTGGGGGCATGTAATGGCACAGTGGGGGCATGTAATGGCACAGTGGGGGCATGTAATGGCACAGTGGGGGCAAGTAATGGCACAGTGGGGGCATGTAATGGCACAGTGGGGGCATGTAATGGCACAGTGGGGGCATGTAATGGCACAGTGGGGCTTGGAAAAAAAGGGGGTAGTCTTATACAGTGCGTATATCCCAAAACCAAAATTTTTCCTGGAAAATTAGGGGGTCGTCTTATATGCTGAGTCGTCTTATACGCGGGAAAATACGGTAGTTAGTCTTGGATTATGCTCTGTTCTCTGCCTTGTTGAGTAAGTCTTACTGCATACTCAACTACTGGAGACGCTACAGCAATTTCATCCTTGTATTGTGTTAAATAACCCTCAAGAATCTTAATTTCCAAGAAACCTTTTCAAATAACTTGAGAATCAGTGGGGTCAAGACACAGAAATCAGCTAAATGAGGCTTTATAAATAACCTTTTAAAAGTCTGCGGTAATTATTAAAGCTAGATTCCCATTTTCATGTTTTCTTGACAGTGCTGACCTTTCATATCTTAATTAAGTCCGCAGTTTTACAATGGAAAGGAATTTAAAAGGAAAATATAGTATATTTTCATCATGCACACATTTATAGTTACTATTGCAACACTTACCGGGAAGTCATTTTTAATGGGACATTCACATTTTCCTTGCTTTTACTTCCATGTTTTAACTATATCTTTAGTGTATATAGCACCAATAGGAAGACACTATGTAAATGTACATAGCACATATAGGAAGACATTATGGAAAACTGCAAAGGCCTCTTTTGACCTGCTGTTATGCCTAACCCTAACCAGTGGCGGCTGGTGCTCAAAATTTTTTGGGGGGGGGCGCAAACAAACGAAAAAAAAAAAATTGCAGTCTCATTGTGCCCATCAAATGAAGCCACTGTGCCCATCAAATGAAGCCACTGTGCCCATCAAATGCAGCCACTGTGCCATCAATTGTCGCCACTGTGCCATCAATTGTCGCCACTGTGCCATCAATTGTCACCACTGTGCCATGCCATCAAATGCAGCCACTGTGCCATGCCATCAAACACAGCCACTTTGCCATTAATTGTTACCACTGTGCCATCAATTGTTACCACTGTGCCATCAATTGTCACCACTGTGCCCAGCAATTGTCACCACTATGCCATGCCATCAAACGCAGCCACTGTGCTATCAATTGTCACCAATGTGCCATCAATTGTTGACACTGTGCCCAGCAATTGTCGCCACTGTGCCCAGCAATTGTCGCCACTGTGCCATCAATTGTCACCACTGTGCCATCAATTGTCGCCACTGTGCCCAGCAATTGTCGCCACTGTGCCCAGCAATTGTCACCACTGTGCCATCAATTGTCACCACTGTGCCATCAATTGTCGCCACTGTGCCCAGCAATTGTCGCCACTGTGCCTAGCAATTGTAGCCACTGTGCCCATCAATTTTCGCCACTGTGCCCAGCAATTGTAGCCACAGTGCCCAGCAATTGTAGCCACTGTGCCCAGCAATATTGTAGCCACTGTCCCCAGCAATTGTCACCACTGTGCCATTAATTGTCGCCACTGTGCCCAGCAATTGTCGCCACTGTGTCCAGCAATTGTCGCCACTGTGCCATCAATTGTCGCCACTGTGCCCATCAATTGTAGCCACTGTGCCCATCAATTTTCTCCACTGTGCCCAGCAATTGTAGCCACTGTGCCCATCAATTGTCACCACTGTGCCCATCAATTTTCACCACTGTTCCCTGTAAAATGCTGCCACTGTGCCCTGTAAAATCCCCCATCCCCCCTGCCTGGCACTTACCTTTCTGGGATCAGCCATCCTGCTTCTACCGTCCCTCGATGTCTTCTCCCGCCATTGATGACGCTTCAGCCAATCAGGTTACTGGTACCAGAACCGGTGAACCTGAAGACGCCTGTCAGTCTTATCCAAGGAACGCACCCCACGTGCGTCCCTTGGATAAGCATCTGGAAGCCGGAGGGCTGAAATCGGAAAGCCTAGCCGCTGGCTCTGATAGGCACTTCCACAGCCAACCAGTTGCTGTTATTTAGATGGCCGGTGCTCGCCAGGGGGCCGGCCATCTGAATAGTCGGCGCAGTGGCAATACATAGATTCATGCAATGTATGAATCTATGTATTATATACAGTGGCGGTGTGAGAGCGAGAGGGAGCGGCATTCCGGCGCCCTCTATGGATGCACCACCACTGAGCCTAACATTGATGGTAAGGCACTATAGTTGGCTGTGTGTTCTTCTCCTATAGCAGCCCTCTTTTCCTCAGGACAAGCAGGCCTACTGGTACTCAGTTGCCCCCAGGTTTTATACACAATGCTATAGTGCCTGACTACCACAATGGGGTAGGTGCAAACTAAGCAAAGCAAACAAGTACTTGCGGTTGGCAGAGTGGTCCGAAGGCAGTCCAGGTTCAAGGCGGGCAATGTCCAGAGAGTAGTCAGCATCAAATCCATGGTCAAAAGGCAGGCAGAGTTCATAGAATAGTCCAAGTTCAGTCCGAGGTTGATAAAAGGGGAATCCAAACTAGCAGGCAGGGTAGGGAGCAGGAGAAGGCAAAAGTCAAGGTAGAGGAACAGGGCTAGCAAACAGGGAGCTTAACCACTTAAGACCCGGACCAAAATGCAGGTAAAGGACCAGGCCCCTTTTTGCGATTCGGCACTGCATCGCTTTAACTGACAATTCTCGACAGTTCTCAACCTTACTAGTGCCGTGACCCCTTGATAACATTTCCCAAGTTGTGGGGACCCGTAACAGTAAAATTATTTTCATAGCGTGGGTTGTCAGCACCCGAGGCAAGACAAGTAATTTGTGCCCCTAACCCACGGACATTTAGGGCTCCCTGAGTCCCTTCCACTCGTACATTATTAAAACCCCTTCTGGTACATTTGAGGATGTGCCACTGTTTCTCTTTGTTCTCCTTTCTTTCCCTTTTATCTCTCGCTATTCTAATTTCTTGTTTTGTTCCCTCCCCCCTTCCCTCTCTCTAGCCATCTTTTTTGTTCTTTCTCTTATTCTTTCTCTCCTTTTTCTTTGTTCCACTCTCTCTCTTCCTCTCCCTTCCATGTATCCTCTATTTTTATTCTTTCTCTTACTCCTTGGTGGGGGGGAATGAGACGAGTGGCAGTTCTGGTGGGGGGTGGGATCAGTGGCAGTGCTGGGCAGAGTTGGAATGAGTGGCAGTGCTGGGGGGGGGGGATTTCTGATCGGCCAACTTAGGTGTTCTTGATCAAGGCCATCTGCTTATCTGAGAAAAGTAGTGGGGACTTATAATAACAGGTAGTGTTACTCACTGTGTCTCCGACTTTGTGGTGTCTCGTAGCAGTGACACCTATACCGAAATCAGGAGATAGGGTCTCCTCCAGCTTTTCCCACTTCACATTCCTCACCAGTCAGCTGACCTCTAGTCTCTGCCCCCCAGCCATGCCATGAACTGAATGGGTGGCTGCGGGCTTTAGGAACAGCCCTGCTGGGTGGCTGCGAAAAGTCTGGGAGAGCACCGCGGGCATCATGAACAGCCCAGGATTTGGTGACCCCTGGCAAATCGTCATTTGACCCCCCGAGGGGGTCCCGACTCCCAGGTTGAGAACCACTGTTTTAAAGCCACCTTTGGTGGTGGGAGATTTACTAAAACTGGAGAGTGTAAAATCTGGTGCACCTCTGCATAGAAACCAATCGGCATCTAGGTTTTAGCCCAGGTTCACATTGAAAGCGGGTTTGAAATTGTATGAGTTCAGCTGAACTCACAAAATTATAAGCCAGCAATTCAGTCCGGCTTCAGGGGCAATTTGACAGACATCTATGTGGGTTCATGCACAGATGTCTATTCAAATTGCCCCCCGAAGTTGCTAAAAGTAGTACACCAAAGTCGGCGTCGCACCCATTTTGATTGTTTCATAGCCGGCAAAACTGCCGATTTGGCATGCAATTTGACATGTGAAATCGCATGCCAAATCGGCCCAATGTGAACGTGTGCTTATTGTCAAAGCTTAATTGAACAAGCTGAAGTTAGTAGGTGATTGGCTACAATACACAGCTGCACCAGATTCTGAGTGCCTCAGTTTTAGTAAATATCCCCCTGTCGGACTAGTGCAAGACTGGCCATACACATACAATTTTCTTATAAAATTTTCTTTAAATCTATCTTCACCTATGTAGTGCAAGGGCCTGCCTGACGGCATACACATTGAAATTGTTTAGGTTTGACCTCAAATTATATGGTTTTGTTAAATCTAAAAGAAAATTGAACAAATCAATTGTATAATGTATGGCCAGCCTAAGTAATCTTGACAAAGCCATATCTATCAGATAAGGAGAGACCTTATCAAGCAAAATGTGTATGTTTATGGTGCAGCTGGGGGAGAGCCATGCCTGAGATCAGCGGGATTGGGCTTGCAGTTGTGTAAGAGCACCTTTGACCTCCAGAAATACAGAAGAGCAAAGTGCCCTAGCCTGGAACGGGGACCTCACGGGAAAAAGAGCACACGGACCTCTGACCTCCCTCACGGATAAACCCTCTCCCAGCATGCCCCGCGAGACTAAACATCCTCTGATTGGCCGCTAGGAGAAGGTCTGCTCCATCAGAACCCCTCTGGTGCCAACTGCTGACCAAAGGTGGCATTGCACTCCCTGACCACAGTCTGACCCAGTGGACTTTTGAAACGACAGGGTTCCAAATTTAGACAAACACATAGAAGGGAGCAAAGTAACTATCCCTTCTTCACTAAATTTAGGTGTAGCGCCCATGCTATGTTAGAATTTCACTGTTACATTACTGCAGTTGAGAGATGATGTCAAGAAGGGCAAACCAGTTTCTAAGATGGCGGGAGCACGCAGTGACGGCCCGTGGCGCCAAATGGGGCTATTTAAAGGGACTGATGCCTGGGCTCCTTGCTGTTCGGTCTACAGCGTTCCTGAGACCCACCTGCTACCCGTTTAACCTGTTTGCCTTCCTGTGACCCGGCTTGTTCCTGATTGTTCCTGACTTCTGCCTGCCTTTGACCTTGGCTTGTTTAACTACGCTTCTGCTTCTCCCTCTGACCTGACTGCTGCCCGCCTGTTGCTGACCCGGCTGGAACCATGACTCCGCCCCTGCCTCTGAATCTGTACCTGATCCGTCTGCCTGTGTATGACCTAGCCTGTCTGGACTTGCTTGTGTCCTGTACTACAGAACACCTTCCCGCTGCTGCAGCTTCCATCTTCCTGCATCTCTGGCTCCAGCTTGTCAGCTGTTCCAGTCATCACCTGTACCACTGACATCTCTCCAGAGTTTCTGGAAGTCCAGCTCAGCTCCAGCACCAGCGTTCTTGTCAGGCCCCTGTGCGACTCTGCACTCTCAAGCTCCCTGTCTGCACTACCAGGGGTTCCAGAGTCAGAGGAGTAAGAGTAGGCGCTCCCTGCATATCAGGCTTTCCCATCAGGTACGTGACAGGTGACATATGGCATCCATACTTGTCTGTCAATAACAAGGCATACCTCCCAACTTTTTGAGATGGGAATGAGGGACACCTATCAGCAAAAGTAAGCAGGCTTAGGACACACCCCTTGTCACGCCCCCTTAAAGGAGAATTGTACAAAAAAACAAGATTGGTTAAACCCACAAGTGCTTTTTTTTTACAACTACTATTCCTTTATATTGGCTTTTGGAATTTACAAATGCAGCAATTTAGAAATCAGATAAAAGGTTTAGCACTCGAAAATATTTTTGATAGATACAAAGTGCATTTTATATACTGTATATCTCTATAGATCTGACCAAAATGATGGACAAATGAGAAGGAATGAGGGACAGAGGGACATTGCTCCAAATCAGGAACAGTCCCCCGAAATCAGGGACAGTTGGGAGTTATGATTAGGACTTGTTTTATGAGGCATTACAGTACATTTGACATATGAATGGAGATATACACCGAGCCACACATGCTTTTGTTATTACAGATAGCAAGGAGTTCCTTTTAGGTGCCTCTCCATACCAATAATATGCTTAAGGCCTCATACACACGACCAAGGAACTCGACGGGCGAAACACATTCGTCGAGTTCCTTGTTAGGCTGTCGAGGAACTCGACGAGCCAATTTTCTCCATTCCCGTCAAGGAAATAAAGAGCATGCTCTCTTTTTGGCTCGTCGAGTTTCTCGACAGTTTCCTCGACGAAAATGTACACACGACCGGTTTCCTCGGCAAAAAAAAATCTCCCAGCAAGTTTCTTGCTGGTTTTTGCCGAGAAACTCGGTCGTGTGTACGAGGCCTAAGAGATCTGTCAGGTAGAATGACACGACTGTTCGTAGAAACCAAATGGGTCACAGCTTTAAGCAGAATGGAATAGAAAGCAGCTGGTGCTATTTTTAGAGTGTTGTAAGTAGATTACCATGACTCAGCAATGTTCAGATTTAGACTGAAGCAAAACGTATGTACAATAGAAAACATTAACAGCAAGATGGGCACAGAAAGTGGAGGTGGAGAGCGATAAATAGGCCTTCCTGTGCCACCTGCTGGTCGCACCACACAAGTGGTTCTCCTCATCAAGAATGAGCGTTTTTACAGAACTCCACTAAGCATTCTTTGTATTATTAATAGCGTCCCAACATAATCACATTTTATTCTTAAAAAATCAACAATTCTACTTTTTTTTATAGTGAGTCATACTTCTTATTCCCAACCACACTAGGATGGTTTT
Source organism: Rana temporaria (assembly GCF_905171775.1). Classification (NCBI taxonomy): domain Eukaryota; kingdom Metazoa; phylum Chordata; class Amphibia; order Anura; family Ranidae; genus Rana; species Rana temporaria. Next base: position 185,032,195 of record NC_053494.1, on the reverse strand, counting down.
TCATTTTTGCTTCTGTGGGTGGCCACTTGACCAAAACAGAAGCAGAAACATTTTTATCTCCCATGGGGCAATAAAACACTTTGGTCCTGATTCATCAAGCTCCAATTGCGCTTAAAGCGGTTGTAAAGCGCAGCTGATTAAAAAAAATTTAAATTCCCTGCAAGGCAATGTCATAATGTGCTAGTATGCATTGCATACTAGCACTTTATGATAGACTTACCTGAGAACGAAGCCATCCAGAACCGCAATGTCATTGCTGAGACGGCTGACATCTTTCCCCAGTCTTCCTTCCGGGTTCGTGGCCTCCGGGTACATGAGTGGCCAGGGGCAAGATGTCATCACTCCCGTGCATGCACGCACAAAGCCGCTGTTTTCAGCATGGACTCTGGAGTTCCGGCACTGTAGGCTGGACCTTCAGAGCACATGTGTCAGTGATGTCATCTGGCATTTAACCGCTTAAGTACCGCCTAACACCGATATACATCAGCAGAGCGGCACAGCTGGGCATAAGCACGTACAGGTACGTCCCCTTTAAGATGCCCAGCCGTGGGTGGCTTGTGCGCCGCCAGCGGGACCCTCGCATCCCGGTCCTGAGCTCCGTGACTGCACCTGCGAACCCGATCGCCGCCAGTGTCCCGCGATCGGGTCACACAGCAGAAGAACGGGGAGAGCTAATTGTAAAAAAACCTTTCCCTGTTCTTCCTAGTGAGAGTGTCACTGATCGTATGTTCCCTGTCATAGGGAACGACGATCAGTGACGTCACACGCCAAGCCACGCCCCCACACAGTAAGAATCACTCACTAAGGCACACTTAACTCCTTCAGCATATGTATCGGCCTAAACTGAGGGAAGAAAATAATTATATATTTTTTGCGGATATTTATTAAAGCAAAAAGTTAAAAATATTGAATTTTTTTCAAAATTGCTACTATTTTTTTGTTTATAGCGCAAAAAATAAAAACCGCAGAGGTGATCAAATACCACCAAAAGAAAGCTCAATTTGTGGGAAAAAAGGATGTCAATTTTGTTTGGGAGTCACGTCGCACAAATTGTCAGTTAAAGCGACGCAGTACCGAATCGCAAAAAGTGGCCTGGTCCTTTAGCAACAAAATGGTCCGGGGCTTAAGTGGTTAAAGTGATATTAAACCCTCAGTTTTTTAGCACATTCAGCAGCTGATTTAATCACTTAAAGAAAATGCAACTTCTCTGTTTTAACCCTAATGGCCCGTACACACAATCCGAAAACTGTCGTCCGAGGAAGAATCGTGCGATTTTCGGATCGTGTGTACACTACTTTCGAGAGCCGATCACGACAGTTCATCCAATATTATTCGATCAGACAAGCACAAAAATTTTCCTCTTATGATACCTGATTGTAAAATTTTCGTTTAGTCAGTAGTTGTACAAATACAAAATACAATACAAATACATTACAACACATGACATCACTTCCGATTTTTTTTTCTGTCGTACGAGAATTTTCGTGACTTTAGTAACCTATTCAATTTCTACTTGCGACTATTAAGCGAAAAAAGTCGTTGTGCATGGGCCGTGGATCGTGTGTATGGACCATTACCTATGTTCCAGTTTAACCATTTGCTGGTTTTGCATTTGCATTTGCAGTTTTATTGCAACAGGGCAGCAGCTGTGTAGTGGATCAGGTATATATCCCGCACTTCCGCCTGTAGGGGGTATGCACGCCAATTGTCATGCTTGTGGAATACCTGTTTTATCCTGAGTGAGTTCAGAAGCTCAGCACAGAGCACTTCCCATTTGTTCACTGTCCAGTGCAGCTGACGCTGCAGAGAAAGGCATGTGTGTTGGAGCTTTGGGGTGCACACCCTAAGTCAATAGTCTGCGCACACCTATGCTCTTACTTATAATCATAAAATGAAAAGCCTCAGGTGGTACACAGAGATTAAACAAATACTATTATATAAGTTGTACCTTTTTATCTGCAACCCCCTTCATCTCTACAGCCTCCTAAAGCATGCATTTTACACAACGTCTCTGAGCTCCAGAAGACAGGGGCCAGGTATCTGATGTCATACACTGCACAGCACAGAGCGGAGAGCTGAGTGTAATCTGAGACCTGAGTGGAGGGAAATGACACCCCATCTACACAATCTCATAGAGAAGCATGCACAACATGTCAATCACCTGTGTGCTGGAGTGGATACAGGTCTGTCTCCTGAGATTCTGTGCTGTACTGGGCATGGACTGTCAAAAGTGACTCATGCAGATAGCAGAGGGGAATAGAATGCAGACCAGTGTCAGCCAATCCATATGGGGCGCAGAGGCGCCATCCCCTTAATCTATGCATCTGACTCCTTATCTTTTTTTTAATAAAATAATTTTTATTTTTGTTATTACTTATTCCATACAAAAGTTTAAACAAGGAGAAAATAAACATAAAAACATAAATAAATAAATAAATAAATATATATATATATATATATATATATATATATATATATATATATATATATATATATATACAGAAAAAAAAAATATATATATATATATAAAAAAGTTTAAACAAGGAGAAAATAAACATAAAAACATTATATATATATATATATATATATATATATATACATAAAAAATAAAGAAATAAGTAAATCAGACACTACAAGACTTATCTAATCTACAAGAGACATCTAACAAGACAAAACAACAACAAACATATACCTCTAGGTTGGTTTCCGATTCCATTTATGTTGTACTATTCTCCAATTCTTAATTTGTTATAATTTGTCTGACTCCTAATCTACATGCAGGGAGCCGTACGCATGGATTCCAATGCACATTTTTTTCTTTTGAAGCACATGATTAGAGCCTGAGGCTCTTATTGGTTTAAAAAAGGGTAGGCTCGGGGCGCAGAGCACTGCGCCCTGAGCCCACCCAGTTGTGTGACAATAGCGAATTAACATTCGCTATTGTCTTCCTGCTTCTCCTCCCAGCCATTTAGGAAGCTGGAGGAGCACAATTGGCTGAGGGGAGAAGCAATAATATTGGGTGGGTAGGGGGGAGGATGTATAGGTAGATCCAGGACTTGAGAGATGGCTGCCCAGAGCAATCTCTCAGTGCTCTGTATCAGCGCTGATTGAGAGCCCGACTGCACTGAGTACCACTCATGGGGGAGGGGGTCAGGTGGTTTGGTGGTTTGTTTACGCACCAGCCGCCACTGGAGCAGACAGGAACCACATTAGGTGCTTTGGAATGAGGCAAGTACACATTACTGAGGAGAATGCTTTGTTCATTTTTCATTTCAGACGTTTACAACCACTTTGATCTAATGAGGACATTGTAGGTTGCAAACCTCAAAGCAGATATCATCGGTGAAATAAAATCTATTTTCTCTTTTTGAATCATTTGCAAAGCCAGAGCTGCTAAAGATAGATTCTACTCTTCACACAAAACACAGAATTCCATAAATATTTCCTAATGACTCTGTTACTAAGGTAGCATACATAGTTAGACCAAAGCATGCCGCTAGATCTATATTCGGAGAATGCTAATTGTGTTGAATAGGAGCCAGTCTGGGGGAATTCCATCTGAAGCACAACTGCCTTTTATTTAGTAGAAATGTTTTTTTCTTTCCTCCTTTGCTGTTTATAGATATTTTGTGTGAGATCTCTAGTAACCAATATGATTACAATCAGTGAGGCTACTACAAAGGACGCAATCCTTAGAAAACGAGGTAGCAATTCAGTACGGGATTGTTGCAAGCCTTGTGTCACCCAGCATGTCATCTTCTAAAAAGGCAGTAGGCAAATTATTTTATTCCACTGTACATCTTATAATTGAATCTATTTAAAGTATAGAACATTAAATGGCTTGTCAGTCATACTGTTAGTTGCCATGGTGAATAAACTGTATTGTTTGGCAAAGTAACTTATAAGATTTCTTTTCATCTTTCATGTTCTCCGTTCATTTTTAATGTTTCGTTTTTATGAGATTTCGTAGGTCAGTCTGCACAGTACCATTTTCTTTTTTTTACTTAGTATAAGGCCTCGTACACACGACCGAACATGTCTGCTGAAACTGGTCCGCGGACCAGTTTCAGCAGACATGTTCGGTCGTGTGTACGGCCGACCGGACAATTTTCCGGCGGATCGGACAGGTTTCCAGCGGACGAATGTTTCTTAGCATGCTAAGAAACATGTCCGCTGGAAGCCTGTCCGTCGGACATGTTCGGTCGTCTGTACGACTTACCGGACATGTCCGCTCGGCCGAAAGCCCTCGCATGCGTCAGAGTGATTTGACGCATGCGTGGAAGCATTGACCTTCCAGGGTCGCGCACGTCGCCGCGTCATCATCGCGGCGATGGCGCGGCCATGTCACCGCGTATCCTATCTGCGCAGATTTCGGTTTGATGGTGTGTACAACCATCAGACCGAAATCTCTGAGCGGACATGTCCGATGAAAACGGTCCGCTGACCGCTTTCATCGGACATGTCCCCTCGTGTGTGTGAGGCCTTAAACCATACTTTACTTTCAGTGAATATTAGGTTTACTAAAGCCGGTTTATTCTGTTTATCCTTTGCTTTCCTTACATAGTTACATAGTAGGTGAGGTTGAAAAAAGACACAAGTACATCAAGCCCAACTTTTCTGTGTGATTATATGTCAGTATTACATTGTATATCCCTGTATGTTGTGGTCATAGGTGTGCACAGCCTATTGCATTAGGGTGCACACTCCAAAGCTCAAAAACATGGTACCGATCACTTACTGTGTTCAATCACAAAGGGAAGGGGCCGGTAAATTATATATTTACCGGCCCCTTCCCACACTCCTTTTAAAACTTCCGTGTGTGCCCGCAGCAGCAGCCTTTGGAAGAGAAGAGGAATGAGCCAGGGCAGTAGGGGCAATCTGCCCTGCATAAGGTGATTAGGGTGTGCCCAGGCACACCTGGCACACCCTGGTTGTGGTCGATCAGGTGCTTTTCTAATATCATCAATGCTCCCGCTGAGACCACCACCTGTGGAAGGGAATTCCACAATCTTGGAGCTCCTAAGCCGCGTACATATGATCGGATATTTCGACAACAAAACCATGGATTTTTCTCCGACAGACGTTGGCTCAAACTTGTCTTGTATACACACGGTCGCACAAATGTTGTCGGAAATTCCGATCACCAAGAACACGGTCACGTACAACACGTACGACGGCACTATAAAAGGGAAGTTCAATACCAAGTGTGCCACCCTTTGGGCTCCTTCTGCTAATCGTGTTAGTAGAAGTTTGGTGAGAGACAATTTGCACTTTTCAGTCTTGTGCTTTTCAGTCCGTTACAGCATGACGAATGTGCTATCTCCATTATGAACGCTAGTTTTACCTGACCGAACGCTTCTGTCTGGTACTTGATTCAGAGCATGCATGGAGTTTTGTGCGTCGGAATTGTCTACACATGCTCGGCATTTACGATAACGGATTTTGTTGTCGGAAAATTTGAGAACCCGCTCTCAAATATTTGTTGTCGGAAATTCCGACAGCAAATGTCCGATGGGGCCTACACATGGTCGGAATTTCCGACAACAAGCTCCAATTTGAACATTTGTTGTTGGAAATTACGATCATGTGTACGTGGCATTACAGTAAAGCATGTATAAGTGTGGGGGAAACAACTGCGCAAGCTAGCAAACAAAAAATAAAACGATATAGCAGCCAGCACACAAACAAACAAAGTCAAAAGCAAATGGGGGACAGAAAGTGCAGCGCTGCACTTTCTGTCCCCCATTACAGTAAAGCACCCTCTACGTAGTTTAAGGTTAAACCTCTTTCTTCTAATTTGAATACGTGGCCATGTGTCTTGTTAAACTCCCTTCCACAAAAAAGTTTTATCCCTATTATTGGGTCACTGGTACGGTATTTGTAAATTGAAATCATATCCCCTCTCAAGCGTTTCTTCTCCAGAGAGAATAAGTTCAGTGCTCACAACCTTTCCTCATAACTAATATCCTCCAAACCCTTTATTGGCTTTGTTGCCCTTCTTTGTACTCTCTCTATTTTCAGTACATCCTTCCTGAGGACTGGTGCCCAGAACTGGACAGCATACTCTATGTGCGGCCGGACCAGAGTCTTGTAAAGCCTTGGTTCCTTCTTTACCTCAACATGGTAATGAAAGGTTTAAATAATACTGTTTCATAAAAGAAATGGTATGTAAGAGGGGCATCGTGAAATAGCTAGCCCAGCTCTATATCAAAGGGCCATCACCCAGTATGTACAGTCAAAATAGGGAGAGAAGGAAAAAATGTGGGTTTAATGATGGCCTCTTGGTATATCTTATACTGTATAACCAAATACAAAAAACTTTCTAAAAATGTTTTTCAACCTATTCAAAACCAAATCCATGATATTTCCACTCCCACATGCCCCTTCCCCTGATTTCTCTGTCAAAATCACTGGCTCAACTATCAACCCATCCCCCATGCTTAGGTCCTAGGTGTAATCTTGGATGCTGAACTTTCCTTTTGGCCCACATCCAATCGCTGTCCAAAGCTTGCCGCCTCAACCTTTGCAACATCTCCAAGATATGCACCTTCCTAACCAATGACACCACAAAGCTTCTTATCCAATTCCCGGTCATCTCTCGCCTTGACTACTCTCAGCTTGTGGAATGGCGACAAACTATTACCCTTAAAAATCTCCATAGGCAATGTTTAAAAATGTCTACAGGTTACCAGTTTTAAGTTACGGAGGAGTTTTTTTATGCAGGCGCTACTCACGAGCTCGTCGGGACGAAGCACTTTAAATTTATATTTATTTTTTTCTTATTTATTTCACTTTTTATTTTGACACTGTCTTTAAAAAATAAATAAAAAATTAGGGTCGCTTTTATTCCCATTACAAGGAATGTAAACATCCAAAAAAAAGCATGACAGGATCTCTTAAATATGAGATCTGGAGTCAAAAATACCTCAGATCTCCATATTTACACAAAAATGCAAAAAAACTACACTTTAAAAAAAAAAGCATTCTTTAAAAGTGGTAGTAAACCGCTGCCTTTTTTTTGTGTACCGTATCTGTAAGGGAAAAGGCATAATGAGCTAGTATGCACCGCATACTAGCTCATTATGAAATACTTACCTTAGAACGAGGCGTCGGTGTCCCTCCCGGTCCATGCCGAGGCAGCTGACATTTTGCCTTGGCGTGTCTTCCGGGTATCGCGGCTCCAGCGCTGTGAGTTTGTTGGAGGTGCGATGTGGTCACTCCCATGCATGCGCACGGGAGACTTCTTTCCGGCAAGGTCCGGCGACAATTTTGATATTTTTTTGTTATTTGAAAACATCTGAATTTACAAAAACCTGTTTAGCCAATTTTTCTGAATATTAGTAAATTTGAATATTCGAAAACTCCTAAATTTGGAAATTTGGAAGTTCCTAAGTTCGTAAATTCGTAAGTTTATAAATTCGTAAATTCGTAAGTTTGTAAATTCGTAAGTTCGTAAATTCAAAATTCATAGATCAGAAAACCCGAAAATTCAAAAATCAGAAATAATAACTAACTATTAAATTATAGATATTGGAATTTCCTTTCAAATTTGGCCGTTAGTGAACGTAACAAATACAAATTTATCCGAAGTCACAAATTATCCGAAATGATCCGCTTACAATCTTTTTGTGCATTGTGTTCTGTATTTTTTGTTTACAAAGCAATTTGTGTTGATTGTTACATAGTGGTATTTTTATCTTTGAACAACATAAAACTATATTTTTTGAATACTATTGTTTATGAGATTTATCAGTCACCCAACCTCAAAGTCTCAATTAGAAGATCTGCACTCTTTGAGTGATCTCTTTCCATGGTATACAGGGATGTGGGTGAGCTGATTTCCTATACTCACACAGGAGAAACACCATTCTCCAATTTCAAATTATCCGAAATAACGAATGCCACATCTAAACAAATGGAATGTAACAAACTCATAATAATAAATACCAAAAATAATAATAATAATAATAATAAAAACGTTTTATTATTATTTATTATTAATTTGTTCTGTTCCATTTATTTAGATGCGGCATTCGTTATTTCGGATAATTCATAACTTTGGATAAATTCATATTCGTTACATTCACTAACAGTCAAATTTGAAAGGAAATTCCAATACCTATAATTTAATAGTTAGTTATTATTATTTAGTTAGTTAATTATTTAGAATTTTCGGATTTTAGTCTTTTTAAATTTTCGGATTTTCTTTCTTATTTTCAGATTTTCAAATTTTGGAATTATTTTGGAATTATTGAATTTACAAATTTTTGAATTTGAGAATTGATGAATTGCGATCATAACGATTGACCCGAAAAAAACAAACAAAAACAAATGAAACAAAAACACATTTTTTTCGGCAGTGCACATGTCTAATATTCAGCACAGTGATGATGTCACTGCACTTTAACATAGTAAAACCTGGATTTGCAAAGGCTTTTGCTGCACACAAAGGGGATTTATATGCTTTGTAGTTATTAAAGAATATATTTTAATGTAAAAATGTTGTGCCCCGGGGGTTCACCTTTAAAAAAGCTGTAAGGAATGATGCCAAACATACTGAAAGATAGATTTGGGGTTTACTGTATGTACACTTTAAACAGGCGACGCTGTTCTGCAAAGTGAGATAACTACTAAATGCAGACTACTCCTTCCTTTGCTGCAAAGCAAAAATCTATTTTATTATAGGTTTAACTAAAACCCTGCGTTGCCTGTAATGATCCTGAGTGTGGCAGGTTCGGGTTTTATAGAGAATCAGTTCAGACACGCAGTGTGTCTATACCCCACAGCAGCAATTTTATCATTTAAGTATGACACGCTGGCAGAGAGCGTTTCGCAGTTTAATGATGTGTCTGAATGACAAATATCATCTTCAGTCTGACATGCTGAACACATCACTTCTCACCTTCAAAAGTTGCCTCCTCTATCTGTTCGAATGTCTTTTTTACTGGCGGAGGTAACAAAGTAAAGCAAGAGTGTGTAAATTTAAATCAGGTCAAGTGCGCTAAGTACTGAGTTGTCACACCGGGCTCCGAATTCCGCGGAATTTCTGTCACTGACACAGAGGAGTGTAAACAGCACATTACAGTGTCCAAACTAGTCTGTGGATACGAGGATGCGTCTGCTGTCATGTTCTCCAGATCAAGGCCTATTTCAGGGGTTTGGAAGCCCTAAAAAAAACATTGGAGAGGTGGCAATTTTGTCTGTGAGCTCAGCAAAAGGGAGTCTTGGTGGATTTACTAGTTGGAATCTTTAATTCCAAGAGGTTTGAATAAAGATTTTGACCTGGGGCGTTTTATTAGTAATCAGTAAGGGATGGGTGATGAGGAGTAAGTGTTCTTTTTATATTATTTTAATATAATTGATACCATGCAATTTGTAATGCGGGTTCTTAATATGGGGTATATATGGTCTTAAGCCTCGTACACACGCTCGGTTTACTGGGCCAGAACAAGCAAGAAAACTGCTGTCAGAGCTTTCTTGCCGAGTGTACGAGGCATTCAGGTTTCTCGTCAAGAAAACTGCCTAAAATCTCAATGAGAAAAATAAAGAACCCGCTCTGTATTTTCTCGTCGTTATTCTCGGCAGTGTTTTCCTTCCGAGAAACCCGAGAGTGGGTATAATTACCTGTCGTCGTGGAAACCCGCGCATTCTCCAAATGACTTTAAAGCATGCGTGGTAGCTTCCTAGGCATAGGTAGGGTGCAGAAAGATGGTGGCGACAGCATCGAATGTAACGAGCGCATGCTCATTGTACGCAATGACGTCACCGCGTTCTTGCCTTTCAAAAGAACCACAAATTACACCCCAAAACACATTCTGCTATTACTCCCGAGTATGGCGATACCACATGTGTGAAACTTTTACACAGTGTGGCCACATAGAGAGGCCCAACATGCAGGGAACACCTTCGGGCATTGTGGAGTACCCAGGCCAATTCAGACATTCCCCCCCCATGTAAAAATCATTATTTATTTGCTAGAAAATTACATAGAACTCTAAAACATTTTATATGTTTTTTAGAAACGACCCTCGAGAATACAATGGCGGTCGTAGCAATTTTTTTAATGTGTTTTTTTTCAAGTTAGCCCAATGTTTTTGCATAATGTGAAAGATGAAGTTACACAGAGTAAATAGATACTTAACATGTCACCCTTCAAAATTGCACACGCTTGTGGAATGATGCCAAACTTTGCTACTTAAAAATCTCCATAGGCGACGCTTTAAATTTTTTTACTGGTTACATGTTTTAAATTACATCGGTTCAATTTTAAAGCAAGTTCTAAAATTTTTGACCGAAGGATAACTGACCGATGGGGCCCACACACCATCGGTTTGGACCGATGAAACGGTCCTTCAGTCTGTTTCCATCGGTTTTGACTGACCGTGTGTACACGGCCTTACAGTTGTACTGCCTGTACCCCCCTGATGGCGGCCCTGGTCCTCTGCACAGTGTGCACCTAAAGCTACGTGAATACAATTGCTGTTGTTCTCATATTAATACCCCAGGCAGTGGCTGATCAGAAAGTAGTCTCACTTGGTGTACTGTGTCCTCTGCACAGTGTGCACCTAAAGCTAAGTGAATACAATTGCTGTTGTTCTCAGTATTCAGTATTCAGTATTCTCACTTTTCCCACATACACTGCCTATGATTGGCGGTGTGCAGTGACGGGTTCCTGGCGGGTACAAACCGAATATGCCCGAGCCCATCATTACCACAGAAATGAGGAACTGCTAATGCCAGAGAGGTGAAGGTGTGAGTGCTCAGACCAATGCTAGTCTGTTTTACTTGTTTTAACCTTTCCCTACTCAATCAATAAAAGAGAAAAAACTTTTGACTTTATTAATGCTTCAAATTTTCTCATGTGCTTTATTATAAAATTCTCAGTTCTGTAGACAAAATGGTTATTTACTAAACACAAACCATATCCTACATTGTACTTTTACTGATAAACAATAAAGTCTTTTGGGAGGAAACAACAAATTGGTCTCTGTACATTTAACTTGCCTTGGGGAAACAGTCGCTATAGAAAACATTAGTTTCAAGTGGGACTTTTACTTCTTTTTATTTTACCAAACAAAGAGTTATGATTTTTTTTTTTTTTTTTACAGTATACCAGATGACACGGTACAATACATCATGCGCAAAGCTGATACAATCACAATAGAGGACAACGTGAGACAAACAGTATAACCATCCAATGTACAATATACATGCAACAGAAAATATACAGTAAGTGTTTCCAGCAAATTTAACCTACTCCCACCCGTTCCACTGACCACAGAGAAGTAGGCCCTGGGGGTGGTATCACGTGGAAGTCCAGGGGGCCCACACCTTCTCATATTTCCACTAACAACCTCGATTTATGTAGCTGATCCTGTACATAGGCAGGGAAGCTTTAATCTGTGCCTCCCAGGAAGAGAGGGACGGAGGGGAAGGGGCAATCCATTTCAGGAGAATTTCTTTCTTAGCATAGAATAAAAGATAGAAAATCAGTAATTTCGAGTGGTGGGATTGTTGTGCATCCTTCTGAACCCCTAGCAGGGCCAGCCCGGGAATAGCCAGAAGGGACAATTGGAGCCTAGTATTAATTTCACTAAACACCGCCGTCCAATAGGTCACTATGATGGGGCATTCCCAAAACATGTGGAAAAAAGTACCTACTTGAGAATTACTTTTAGGGCACATGGGATCCCTGTCCGGGAATGTACGATGAAGTTTTTGGCGTGTGTAGAAAATTCTATAGTGAAATTTCACCTGGATGAGTTTATCATTGGATGAAATAACCAGCTGGCGGCCGTATTCGAGACAGTCCTCCCATCCCACCCTTTCCAGAGAGGTTATATCCCTATGCTATGCATCCCACAGTCTTTCTATCTTGGGGGCGTCGGTGCCCAGGAGTGCGTTGTATAAGGTGGAGAGGGGTTTAGTAAGGTCTCCCTGGGCCAGAAGTTCTTCAATAGGGTCAGCCTGTAGGAGGGGTGGTCGGTGAAACTGGGCCCTAGCAGCATGTTTAAGTTGGAGGTACCGAAACCACATCCACTGGGGCAGTTGGAATTTTCGCATTAAATCACAGAGAGGCCTATCAGTACTCCCCGGGGCATAACCTGACTCAAAGTTGTGATACCATATCTGGCCCACACCTGAGGGTTGGGAATGGTACAGAAGTGTGACAGGGCTTGGTTCCCCCACAATGGATGTGCAGGCGACCATTGATCTGGTCGTAAGTAACGCCGTCTGGCAGCAGTTCACACCCTCCACGTAGGCCCTCCCCAGGTGAGCAGGCAGCCACAGAGTGGAGTGTGCAAGCCAGGGGACTGCTCCATTCCAAATAAAGGAGCCCACACATTTATCAATTTCCCTAAAAAATTAGACAGTGACCCACACATGACAGTTTCTAAATGGATAGGTAAATTTAGGCAGCATCACCATTTTAAGGAGATTGATACATTCCAAAAGGTTGAGAGGCAATCCTGCCTACACAGCACATTTTGTGCGCAAGGTAGCCAGGACAGGCAGCATATTCTTTTCTATATATTAAGAGGGAGATTTGGTAACCAATACCCCAAAATACCGGAATTCCTCATCCCAGCGTAGGGGGGAGGAGGCAGCTCCGTGGGCCACACCCTCATCTATGGGGAAGATCACAGATTCAGCTCAGTTAAGTTTTGATGCCGGAGTATCCACCAAACTTGTCAAAGATTCGTAAGGCTGCAAGGAGCGACATGCCCGCATCATTCAGGTACAGCAACGCGTCATCAGCGTACAGGGACAGCTGCCCTTCCATCTTACCCATCCGCAGGCCCAGGACATCAGGGGCACTCCTGATCAAAATTGCCAGGGGCTCCAGAGCCAGGGCAAACAGACTGGGGGAGAGCGACATCCCTGCCGCGTGCCGCAAAAATAGGTTAAATGGCCTAGTCAGCCAATTGTTCATGCAGACCCGTGCTCTAGGTGCCTGATAGAGTAGCTGAATCTCATGTATGAACTTGGGGCAGAATCCAAAGCGATGCAGAACCTCCCACAGATAGGACCATTTAATGGAATCAAATGCCTTCTCGGTGTCTAGAGAGGCAATGATTCTGGTACCTGGGTTATCATGTGAAATAGTGAGGTTTAACTGCTTGCTGACCAGCCGACGCAGTTATACGGCGGCAGGGCGGCTCAGCTGCGCGAGATCACGTAGCTATACGCCATCTTGCGGATCAGCCAATAGGGGCGCGCGCTGGTCACCCGCGATCGCTCGTTACAGAGGGAAAACCGGGAGCTGTGTGTGTAAACACACAGCTCCCGGTCCTGTCAGGGGGAGAAATGCCTGATTGTCTGTTCATACAATGTATGAACAGCGATCAGTCATTTCTCCAAGTCAGTCCACCCCCCCCCCTTCAGTTAGAACACACCCAGGGAACATACTTAATGTTCCCTAGTGTTAACCCCTTCCCTGCCAGTGGCATTTTTATAGTAATCAATGCATTTTTATAGCACTGATCGCTATAAAAATGCCAATGGTCCCAAAAATGTGTCAAAAGTGTCCGAAGTGTCTGCCATAAGGTCGCAGTACCGATAAAAATCGCTGATCGCCACCATTACTAGTGAAAAAAAAAATATTAATAAAAATGCTATAAAACTATGCTCTATTTTGTAGACGCTATGGGCTAGATTCACATAGATTAGCGGATCCTTAGATCCGCGTGATCTATGTGATTTAAGATCCGCTGCCGCAAGTTTGAGAGGCAAGTGGGTAATTCATAAAACACTTACCTTCAAACTTGCGGCGGCGGATCGTAAATCCCCCCGCGGAATTCAAATTCCGCGGCTAGGGGGAGTGTACAATTTAAATCAGGCGCGTCCCCGTGCCGATTTAACTGCGCATGCGCCGCCGGCGAAATTTCCCAGTGCGCATGCTCCAAATGACGTCGCTAGGACGTCATTGTTTTCGGCGTTAACGTAAATTACGGCCATCCGTATTCGCGACCGACTTACGCAAACGACGTAAGAAAAAAAAAATTGACGCGGGAACGACGGCTATACTTAACATTGGCTGCGCCTCATAGAAGCAGGGGTAAGTACATGCCGGGAAAACCGCTACATAAACGTCGTAACAACACTGCGTCGGGTCCGCGTACGTTCGTGAATTGGCGTATCTCGCTGATTTACATATTTCTCAGTGTAAATCAGCGAGAACGCCCCCCCGCGGCCATTTTTAAATTGCAGTTAAGATCCGACGGTGTAACACAGTTACACCTGTCGGATCTTAGCCATATCTATGCGTAACTGATTCTATGAATCAGTAGCATAGATACAACTGGCCTAAGTCAGAGATACGACGGTGTATCAGGAGATACACCGTCGTATCTCTATGTGAATCTGGCCCAGTAACTTTTGCGCAAACCAATCAATAAACGCTTATTGCGATTTTTTTTTTTTACGAAAAATATGTAGAAGAATACGTATCGGCCTAAACTGAGGAAAAAATTATTATTTTTTATATATTTTTGGGGATATTTATTACAGCAAACAGTAAAAAATATTCATTTTTTTTCAAAATTGACGCTCTATTTTTGTTTATAGCGCATAAAATAAAAACCGCAGAGGTGATCAAATACCACCAAAAGAAAGCTCTATTTGTGGGGAAAAAAGGACGCCAATTTTGTTTGGGCGCCCCGTCGCACGACCGCGCAATTGTCAGTTAAAGCGACGCAGTGCCGAATTGCAAAAAGTGGCCCGGTCATTGACCAGCAATATTGTCTGGGGCTGAAGTGGTTAAGAAGAGCCGCCTAATGTTTATGTCAGTCCCCTTACCTGGCATAAACCCAGAATTCAACCCATATATGTATGGCCAGCTTTAACCAAAAAAAAGTTTTGCCTTTAGTGACTCTGTAAGGATTGGTAAGCTGCAATATTTTTTGTTTTGGGGTTTAAGGAAGGAAGTGAAGGAAATCTAGTTAATGGTGACACAATTATTTTTTTTTTATCTTTTTGATGAATAAGTCCCTGTTGGAGAGATTTCACCACACTGATGACAACAATCACTGAAACAAGGGATACCTCTGAATAGGAAAACCCTCCCTAGTAATAATAATGAAAGGCGGGATTTTTTCCCTCACTTTCATTGCAGTTGAGTTTACATATTTCATGCAGAATACTGTGTTTTCCTACCAGATCTCAAGATGGAAGTGAATCTTCATTATATATGTAATATATTTTATTTTCTTATGCTCTGGGCATTGATTTAGTGTTGTTCTTGTGTTGTACTTTCACCTCCTGTGACACAGTACATAGTACTTAAGATAAAAAACTGCTATAAATAAAGAAAGAGGCCCAAAGGACCATAATTAAAGACAGTGAGTCACATTCCTTGTTCCGGTAGACGGAATGCATCATATAGATTGGTCCATCATCTCAATGGTTTAAGCTTCATTATTTTTCCCATTTATGGTATTTTATGCAGTAGTCTTCAGGCCTGAAAATACATTGAAGGCGATGTTTAATATAGAATTTCAGCATATCACCTCTGCGTTCTGGTGTAATGTAGTTATTGTCTCCAGAGTTTAAAAATAATTTAGTATTTATGAGAAGTCTTGGTGATTCAGTAAAAAGGGAAAATGTATATCAAATGTTCCTTTCCTGATGGACTCCATGGCAGCCTACGTGTGGGTTAATCCCGCCTCTCATACCTCAAAGGACCCTACTCCCATAAATCTTTGCTTCTAGTCAGAGACCGTGTTCCGTAATATAGCCTACTCCAGCAAAGGGAGGGAACTCCTGCTGCCATGGAGTTCATCAGGAAAGGAAAATTACGGTAAGTATTTGATATAAATTTTCCCTTTTCCTGACAGACTCCATGGCAACCTACGTGTGGGAAATGACTAGCCATACACACCCGGGTGGGCAATTGCTGGTTAAAGAAAAAGGTTTTAATTGACACCGTCAACAGATAAAGCATGTAAACCAAAATTAACCGACGATAAAGAGGCCGGTTCTACGCAATAGTGCGTCATAAATGTATTTAACGAGGACCATGAGGCCTCTTTACAGATCACTTCTGGGGAGACATGCCGGGCAGCCGCCCATGATGTGGAAAGCCCCGAGTAGAGTGAGTGGTCACCGCTTCTGGAGGAGACAAACCCTTCGCCTTTTAAGCCCCCTGGATGGCTTGGACGATCCACGCTGCAATTGTTCTGGAGGAAGCATGCATTCCTTTGTTTTTCCCATGAAAGGAAACAAATAGATGATCAGATTGGCGGAAAGACGCTGTAGCTTCCAGATATTGCTTTAAAACTTCTCCGACATTAAAAGGATGAATATTAGAGTCCTCAAAAGACCGAAAGGTGGGGAGGACGATTTCCTGGTTCTCATGAAAAACCGATGTTACCTTTGGATTAGAACCTAACATAGCAATCAATATGACACAATCCGGGAAGAAAGTAAGGAATGGTTCTTTGGATCCTAGAGAACGAATTTCAGAAACCCTCTTAGCTGATGTTATGACTACGAGGAAGACAACTTTGAGGGAGAGATCCTTGATAGATAGTTGATCCGTGTGTCGACGGGAATGACAGATCGCACATTCGAATGAGGAGAACATCTAACCTGAGCGGCTAAAGGAGGATTGTTGTTGCCTGTTGTGTCCGGGGGATTCGTGAGTGTGCTCTTATCAGAAGGCTGTCATTTGTCTCCCAATGGTGTTTACATTATTGCGCTATGTGGGTTTCTGTGTTTCTGCTTGTTTTGCATGAGCTGTGATAGCGTGGAGGATCCTATACCTGCTTGTGAGGCAGCTAATTGAGATGTTGGCAGTCAGGTTATGTCATCTAACTGCATAAGAAGAATTTCTGCGAAATCAGCCCATAGAGAGTCTTGACCTGCAAAGCAAAGAATGTTATTGAGGTGATACAAAGAAGATGTAGAAAATGGAAAACATCCAATTGCAGCTAAGGGGAAAACAAGAACCTTTGTAGGAGGTCAAGGTCCATCCTTGACTGTACCTTCTGAACCTTCCATGTAAGAACAAAGAGGGGCATCAGCTCCGAGCATGCCCTGCACATTGCTTTGTTTATAATAAACATTAAAAGGTCTATTTATGAAAGAATTATTGGGAAAATCACCCAGTGAATCCTTTATTGTACTTCGCCCAGGTGAGCATTTACCCCTTGTTCCAAAGTTATATTCACCCAACCTACTATTTAATAAGAGGATTGTGCACCAAGTTAATGCAGAAGTTGTAGAACAGCCATCAAATCTCCTTTGTACAGTACAAAGATTGTTTATTTATTTTTTTATTTGCTAGCAGGAATTCTCCATAGTGATCAAACTGCAGTTACAGTTTCAGCATTAATAAGGTTAACTGTAATTTTAAACAAATGTAAACAAAATTAAAGAAGTGTTCCCACCCACCTCAGAGAGCTAAGTTGCCCAGCACACCAGGCATGTGGGCTGGTACTGTATCTCCTCAGCAATGGATGATTTGAGAAAAGTACCCCCAAAAAACAGGGGTCGTTCCACACTGGTGGCTGCTATGCACTTCCGTGTGTGGGAGATTTCGGAAAGAAAAGCTATGTATCAACTACCTAGTAGCAAGTTTGGTTTTTCCCTCCCTGGATCCAGTGGTGGCTGGTGCTCAAAATTTTTGGGGGGGCGCAAAGGAAAAAAAAATTGCAGTCTCACTGTGCCCAAACGCAGCCACTGTTACATGCCATCAAACGCAGCCACTGTTACATGCCATCAAACGCAGCCACTGTTACATGCCATCAAACCCAGCCACTGTGCCATCAATTCGCACCACTGTGCCATGCCATTAAACGCAGTCACTGTGCCATGCCATCAAATGCAGTCACTGTGCCATCAATTCGCACCACTGTGCCATGCCATTAAACGCAGTCACTGTGCCATGCCATCAAATGCAGTCACTGTGCCATCAATTCGCACCACTGTGCCATGCCATTAAACGCAGTCACTGTGCCATGCCATCAAATGCAGTCACTGTGCCATCAATTCGCACCACTGTGCCATGCCATTAAACGCAGTCACTGTGCCATGCCATCAAATGCAGTCACTGTGCCATGCCATTTAACGCAGCCACTGTGCCATACATTGTCACCACTGTGCCATGCCATTAAACGCAGCCACTGTGCCATCCATTGTCACCACTGTGCCATCCATTGTCACCACTGTGCCATGCCATTAAATGCAAGCCACTGTGCCATACATTGTCACCACTGTGCCATGCCATTAAACGCAGCCACTGTGCCATCCATTGTCACCACTGTGCCATGCCATTAAACGCAGCCACTGTGCCCTTTAATGGTCGCCGCTGTGCCAATTGTCCCCACTGTGCCCTGTAAATTGCTTTCTCCCCCCGCCCGGCACTTACCTTTACTGGTTTTAGGCATCCACGTCCCACGTTGTCTTCTCCCGCCCTCGATGACTGACAGGCGTCTCAGCAAATCAGGTTACCGGTAGCCAGAACCGGCCAACCTGATTGGCTGAGACGCCTGTCATCTTATTCAAGGGGCGTACAGTCTGTGCGCTCCGAGAATAAGCTTCCGGGACCCGGGGGCTGTATTGGGAAAGCCTATCAGAGCTGTTGGCTTTGATAGACATTTCCGTACAGCCAACCAGCTGGCGTTATTCAGATGGCCGGACATTGAGCGCCGACAATCTGAATAACAGCAGCAGCGGCGAAAATAACATAGATTCGTGCAATGCATGAATCTATGTTATTTGACTCAGTGGCGGTGAGAGCCAGAGGGGGCGGCGCTCCAGCGCCCTCTATGGACGAACCGCCACTGCCTGGATCCCTTTCAACCTCTAATCAGTATACCAGAAAAATTAAATACATGCACAACACTTTTCGAAAATAGTTTAATCGCTTGCCGACCAGCCGAGCCGGCGGCAGGTCGGCTCGGCTGTGCAAAATCACGTAATATTGGTGCCCGTTCCTGGCGGCCGCGATCACCGCCGGGGCACCTGCAATCATTTGTTACAGAGTGAGAACCGGGAGCTGTAAACACACAGCTCCCGGTCCTGTCAAGGGGAGGAATGACTGATCGTATGTTCATACAATGTATGAACAGCGATCTGTAATTTCGCCCAGTCAGTTCCACCCCTCTTCAGTTAGAACACACCTAGGGAATATAATTAACCCCTTCCTCGCCCCCTAGTGTTAACCCCTTCCCTGTCAGTGACATTTTTACAGCAATCAATGCATTTTTATAGCACTGATCGCTATAAAAATGCCAATGGTCCCAAAAAGGTCGCAGTACCGATAAAAATCACAGATCACCGCCATTACTAGTAAAAAAATATATATATTAATAAAAATGCCATTAAACTTTCCCCTATTTTGTAGACGCTACTTTCAGTATGGGCACTACGCTAAAGTTAGTGGGGAATGGGAGAGTTATTTTGCTCCCATTCACAATTTGTCAAATGTGGGCTGCTGTCATTCCTGAACTGTCCTGTGGGCCAGTCTGCGCTCCAGGGGTGTTTTCCCACCCCTGGGTGACAGGTGGGACTAGAGGGGTTCTGGCAGAACCACTTTTCCCCAGCAGCCAATAAGAGTAGTTTTTCTCTCGCTGGGCATGCTGGGGGAGGGTATATCTGTGGCAGACGCCATTCTTCCGAAAAAAGGGGTCCTCCTTCTTCTTCCTGCGGGGTCCATGTTCCAGGTGCGGCATCCACCGGACCCCAGCGATGGCCCTTTGGACCGAGGGCGCATTCTACACGGAGTTCCATGTTCCTGAGAGGGGCCCCAGTGACTTACTGGGTCCCCAGCTCCCTTGAAAGGATCCCAGGCTGGGTGCCGTTCGATTGAGGGGTCGGCTTGAGGAGAACCGGGAGGTAGGTTATCCAACAGGGCTTGAACGAACCAATCGGGAATCTGGTGACCGGAATGCTGACAGGTATGCTTTGCTGTCATCCGGTGACCTATGCTTAAATCTACTGGGAGGATTCGCTCAATTCATTCATCTAGCTTATCCAAAGTAATAGGCCTGTGGCAGAGGCCCTAGAGCCAGGTCTGTGAGAGAGATCTGTTCCTCCCAGCAACCTAAAGTGACACTTCGGCTGCCAGACTTGTGACAGGAGTCTGTCCGGGGGCACTTCACCCACTCTGGCTAGAGTGGCGACGAACTACAATTGATACTACTGAGAGCAAGATTGCTTGGTTCATATCCAGGCCTGATACTGCAAAGTTCCCTCTCTTGCTTCATCAACCTTTTCTTTCTACTTGATGTTGATGTTGGCCGTGTTGGTCTGGAAATAAAGCATTGGAAAATCTTCATTCATTGTCTGGACATTCGCTCACTACTCTGTTCTCCACCTGCACCCTAGACAACACTAAGGTAACTTAATACGCCGATCCCAACAACAAATCAGCGGCTCCTGCGGGGGTAGCGCTACATAAGCTTTTAGCTCTATAGTTTTACATACTATATTTGTCAGGTACAGAAGAGATATTCCCAAAATCCTTGCAGAAAGGAATATTTACTGCATTCCTTGGTCTGTAGATAATTATTCAGCTTAAATGATATTGATGAGAAATGGAGAAGAAACAGACACAGGAATATATGAGGTTACTATAGAAACTGGATTCTTACCTATTTATCTTATCTGCTTTCTGTTATCTAATAGAAGTTTTCCTAATATTCTACACTGCAGCTTCGTAGATCACAATGTCTCAAAAAGATGGAGTTGATGAGAAGTGTAAGTCATGTTTATCTACAAAATATATTGAGAAAGTATGGTAGTAGTAAGGCTGCTTTCACACTAAGGTGTTTTTCAGGCGCCAAAGGGCTAAATAAAGCGCCTGTAAAGCACCAGAAAACACCTCCCCTGCCACCCTAGTGTGGAAGCCCAAGTGATTTCACACTGGAGCGGTGTGTCTGCAGGATGGGAAAAAAGTCCTGCAACCAGCATCTTTGGGGGCGGTGCGGGAGCCGCTCCTAAAATGCCCCTGCCATTGAAATCAATAGACACAGCTGCTTAAGCGCTGCTGAACCGCAGTTCTTTTGAATGGCAAGAACGCAGTGACGTCATCTCATACGACGAGCATGCGCTTGTCGCATTCAATACCAACGCCGCCATCTTGCTGCACCCTACCTATGCCTAGGAAGCTACCGCGCATGCGTCAAAGTCATTTCGAGCATGTGCGGGTTTCCACGGCGACATGTAAGTATACACATTCTCGGGTTTCTCAGCAGGAAAACCCTGCCGAGAAAATAGAGAGCAGGTTCTCTATTTTTCTCGTCGAGATTTTAGGCAGTTTTCTTGACGAGAAACCTGGAAGCCTCGTACACATGCTCGGTTTACTTGGCAAGAAAGCTCTGCCAGCAGTTTTCTTGCTAGTTCTTGCCGAGTAAACCGAGCGTGTGTACGAGGCTTTAGAATAGGATCTAAAACTTTCAGACAGCATATACAGTATCTCACAAAATTGAGTACACCCCTCACATTTTTGGAAATATTTTATTATATCTTTTCATGTGATAACACTTATGAAATGACACTCCTTAAGTAGTGAATGTGCGGTTTGTATAACAATGTAAATTTGCTGTACCCTAAAAATATCTCAACACACAGCCATTAATGTCTAAACCGCTGGTAACAAAAGTGAGTACACCCCTAAGTGAAAATGTCCAAATTGTGCCCAATGTGTCAATATTTTGTGTGGCCACCATTATTTTCCAGCACTGCCTTAACCCTCTTGGGCATGGAGTTCACCAAGTCCTCTTCCACTCCTCCATGACGACATCACAGAGCTGGTAGATGTTAGAGACCTTGCGCTCCTCCACCTTCTGTTTGAGTATTCCCCACAGATGCTCAATAGGGTTTAGGCCTGGAGACATGCTTGGCCCGTCCATCACCTTTATCCTCAGCTTCTTTAGCAAGGCAGTGGTCGTCTTGGAGGTGAGTTTGGTGTCATGGCCCAGTCTCCGAAGGGAGGGGATCATGCTCGGCTTCAGTATGTAACAGTACATGTTGGCATTCATGGTCCCCTCAATGAACTGTAGCTCCCCAGTGCGGCAGCCCCTGACCATGACACTGTCACCACCGTGCTTAACTGTAGGCAAGACGCACTTATCTTTGTACTCCATACCTGGTTGCCACCACACATGCTTGACACCCCCTGAACTAAAAAAGTTTATCTTCATCAGAACACAGGACATGGTTCCAGTAATCCATGTCCTTAGTCTGTTTGTCTTCAGCAAACTGTTTGCGGGCTTTCTTGTGCATCATCTTTAGAAGAGGCTTCCTTCTGGGAATGACAGCAATGCAGAACAATTTGATGCAGTTTGTGGCGTATGGTCTGAGCAATGACAGTTTGACCCACACCCCTTCAACCTCTGCAGCAATGCTGGCAGCACTCATACGTCTATTTCCCAAAGACAACCTCTGAAAATGACGCTGAGCACGTGCACTACATTTCTGAGTTGAACCAGTCCTGTTAAACCGTTGTATGGTCTTGGCTAGCTTGCTGCAGCTCAGTTTCAGGGTCTTGGCAATCTTCTTATAGCCTAGGCCATCTTTATGTAGAGCAGGGATATGCAATTAGCGGACCTCCAGCTGTTGCAAAACTACAAGTCCCATCATGCTTCTGCCTCTGGGGTGACTTGCATGTGGCTGTCAGAGTCTTGCTATGCCTCATGGGACTTGTAGTTCTGCAACAGCTGGAGGTCCGCTATTTGCATATCCCTAATATAGAGCAACAATTATTTTTTTCAGATCCTCAGAGAGTTCTTTACCATGAGGTGCCATGTTGCACTTCCAGTGACCAGTATAAGAGTGAGAGCAATAACACCAAATTTAACACACCTGCTCCCCATTCACACCTGAGACCTTGTAACTCTAATAAATCAAGTGACACCGGGGAGGGAAAATTGCTTTTTTTTTTTTTTAAAACAAAGGCCTTAGTAGCAGCAAAAACCCAACCTGGGTCCTAAATCTTCTCCAGTAATACATTTTAAAATATAGATTATTTATGTTTTTGTACAAGTTGATCACCTCCTTCAAGAGAAGCAGCTTGATGAATAGCATGAATTCTGATAAACAAATTATGTCCTATAATCTCAAATTAGTGTGACTCAGCTATCTTCTAAAGAAACACTAAAACGCTTGGAAAATACAGGCCACCATGCAATGAAAAACCATGTAATGTGTGCTTACTTATGCAGACAGGCGCTGGGCTATATGGAGAAGGACACATTGGCCCAGATTCACAGAGAGCAAGGAGCACATTATGCCACCGTAGAGTAACCAATGTACGCTACGCCAACGCAGCGCAGAGAGGCAAGCAATGCATTCAGCATTGCATTCATGCATTCAGCAAGCCAGTGCTCCCAACGCTGCGCCAGCGTGGCGTGGGATTCGAAGGCGTACGCCGACATAGGTGGAAGTCGGCGTGACCCATGCAAATAAGGCGTGACCCCATGCAAATGATGGGCCGAGCGCCAGACAGATACGTATCACGAACTGCGCATGCGCCGTGACGTGGATGCATCCCCCTGCGCCTGCTCACAACCACATCGGAACAACTGCCTAAACTACGTCGGATCACTGCGTACGGCGTGAACGTAACCTACGCCCAGCCAGACACACGTCCAACGTAAAATACGCCGGCTTGTGTTCCCTGGTGCAGATCTTTGCATGTCTGCTGCTGGGTTGCACCTCCTTTATGGGGAATAACTTAACGCCGGACGTACAACTTACGTGCACCTCGCGTAGCCTGCGTCGGGCGCACGCAGGTTCGTGAATCGCCGTATTTCCCTCATTTTCATGTTTGAATGGCTAATCAATGGGAGCGGCACCATGCACCCAGCCTAAATGTGCGCCCACCCTACGCCGGCGTAAGCAAGCTACGTCGGCGGGGTGTAGCCTGGTTTTAGGCGCATATCTGTTTGTGGGTCTGGCGCACAGATACGACGGCGCACATTTGCACTTACGTCGGTGTAACTTGTTATACGTCGGCGTAAGTGCTTTGTGAATCTGGGCCATTTCCTTTTATTCGTCTCTCCCTGTACTGAGATATTGATGTTATGCTGCACCATTCCCCTTTGGCCAGAAGGAGGAGAGCTAAAGCCAAGCAAGTCCATAGACTACTATGCAGAGCACTGAGAGGACTGGGAGTTGTAGTATGAGACAGCAGCCCTATAGGAGGAGTGGAGAAATTAGTTTTATTAAACTGCCCGTGAATGTTCTTGCTCTTGGCATTGAGGAAGTTAGGGAGAGAGCACCTCTGCCTGAATATTCGCTTGCCAGCGGGAGACCATACCAGCTGAGATCCGAGCCTCAGACTGGAAGTGAGGACACCCAGGGCAGTGCAGCACCGCCCATATCACAGCACCTGCCACAGAGAGACTGGAGTGTCTACTCACTCTCTTCTCCCCACTGCTGATCACCGGAGGTTTTTGGGGAGAGACCAAAGGAGCCCCCCTTCTACAGCAAGAGGACACCACACTGGTGAGAGGGCTATTTGCTCATTGCTGAGCCAGCATGGTCTGGAGATAGGGTTCCTGTCCCTAGGGAAAATGGGTTTCCTGCCCTTAGGGGAGAAAAGGTCTCTATCCCCAGGGGACAAGGGGTCTCTGTCCCCAGGGGGAGAAGAGGTCCCTGTCCCCAAGTGAGAAGGGGTCCCTGTCCCCAGGGGATATGGGGTCCCTGTCCCCAAGGGTGATGTGGTCCCTGTTTTTCAAGCGAGAAGGGGTCCTTGTATCCAAGCGAGAAGGGGTCCCTGTCTCCAAGCAAGAAGGGGTCCCTGTCTCCAAGCAAGAAAGATCCCTGTCCCCAGGAGAGATGGTGTCCCTCTCCCCAGGTGAGAAGGGGTTGCAGTATCCCCTGTACTCCTATAACAGTGTCCTCTGACCCCTGCACCTCCCCCCCACCTTAGTGTCCTGTGTCCTCTGCCCCCCCCCCTTACTGTAGTGTCCTCTGTCCCTTGCAACCCCCCTGTAGTGTCCTCTGTCAACTTCACCCGCCCACTGGAATGTCCTCTGTCAGCTGCACACACCCCTGCCCCCCACTGTAGTGTCCTCTGTCCTTGCACCCCACCCCACAAACACACACGGTGTAAGTAGAACTCTCCTACCTAACACATGTGTACAGCAAGCAAAGCAGCAGAGATCAGCATCACAGGGCTGTATGGGGGTGGGAACTGCTGAAGTTAACTTTTCACCTTAAGAGGCTGGTAATTGGTTGCTAGGATCACGCAGCAATATATCACCTGCTTTTTTTTATGAAAAAGTTAACTCCAGCAGCTCCCTACCACCCCCCATCTTGCCCTTTGATAAAGACCACTCCCTGCTGTCCAATGAAGAGGACAACAGTGAAAATGTCTGCGGACCAGGTGCCCGTGAATTAATAACAGGCACTGATGGGCCGGACATTAAGTGGTGGCGGGTGTCATCCTAAACCTAGTCCCTACTGTTAGTCACTTTGTCTGCTAAATTGTGTTATTACCATATTTAATCCATTGTATGCTTTAGTTACCAGCCATAATAGGTGACAATTTATTACTGTAAGTTTGCCATTATTACCTGGTTTGGTGCCTGTTTTCTTTGATATAGAACTACTATTGGGTACTAAGTATTACTTTCAGTGAATTCCTGTGATATTGTATGTTTGTACACTCAACCTGCTATGCCAGGTGGGCTGAGGTTCTTGAGAAGGTAAAGAACAGAGAACCCAACCTATCCAGCAGTTCCTCCTACTAAAAGAATTATCTGTGTACAGATCCTAATATTCCACGTGCCGCGTACACATGACCGTTTTTCCTGTCCTGCAAAAAAAATATGTTTTTCTCGACGTGATTCGTCGTGATTCCTCTCAAGCCTAACTTGCATACACACGTTAATGAAAAAAAACACTCAAGCAAAGTGCGGTGACTTACAACACGTACGACGGCACTATAAAGTGGAAGTTCCATTTGAATGGTGCCATCCTTTGGGATGCTTTTGCTCATTTCTGAACATGCGTGTTTTTTTTTCCCTCCGAAAAGCATACACACAAATGATTTTCACGACGAGAAAAAGAATGACTGGAAAAACAACGAGAAAAAATAGAGAAGGTTCTAATTTTTTTGCAGGCAGTTTTCTCGTCGAGAAAACTGCTAATGAGTATAAACACGACCAGTTTTCACGACCAATCTAAAAAATGGCAGTTTTCTCATCATGAAAAACGGTTGTGTGTACGCGGCATAATACTTTAACATTTTAAAATTTTCTGATAAATGGGGGAAGGGGAAGTTTTGCCTTACTCCTTTACTATTTTTTGTTTAAAAGTGACAGCTACACATATGTCTAATTTAAAGATTATAAAAGATTTTGTTTTTTTAAATAACAAACATGTGTACACTTACCTGTGCAATGGCGTTGCACAGAGTGGCCCACACCTCCTCTTCTCTGGTCCCCTGCCAGTACTCCTGGCCCCTCCTATCTGTCCAGTGCTCCCGCAGGAAGCCACTTCCAATTGGGGCATGCATTCTCACTCCCAAGACCTGCTGCTGCATCCATTGACACAGACAGCGGGACTCTGCCCTAGACCCAACTCCCTCATTACTGGCTTTGATTGACAGCAGTGGGAGCCAATGGCTCCTGATGCCGTGAGTCCCAGAAGTAAGGGGAGAGAAAAGCTGCAGACGTGCATGGCACTGGATTGAATATGGACTCAGGTAAGTATGGGGGGGGGATAGATGAGGGGGGATGCTAATGACTAAAATTTTGGACCTTAACGCAATGCATTAATGTAAAAAAAATGTTTAGGCTTTAGAACCACTTTAAGTATAGTTACATTCAATGAGTGTTTTTCTATCCAAAGTCATTTGATCTAGACAATGTTGAAACAACAATGGTTTAATTAAAGAAGTTATGTTTTCAGTAACTCATCTACCCTCTGCTGTGGTTGATATTACATGACACAGCACCCAGTTTCTTGAAAACTCAGCACCAAGTATATATGTTTCATCAATCGAATAAAATCTAGTGGCAAAGTGAGCTCTACCTGAAGTGAAAGAGGCCGCAGGGCATTCAATTTAATGCAGGTCAGCGATCTGGAACAACTGTCTAACAACAGGATTGTGCCATGGTATCTAAAATAGAAACAATGGATTAGTGACACTGTCCAAATCTAGGCTTCCTGCAAGGGAATATCGGAGGAGATGGCAGCACTGAGCATTTATATTCTGACTCGCGATACATGGGACAATAAATATTCTACTGTAAATGTTAAACGTGTTCAGCTCTACATAGGAGTATCACCATTTAAATTCATATGGCCTCAGCCTAGGTGTATTTGTTAAAGTGACATTTTTATTTTGTTAAAAATAAACTATACCCTCTGGATGATCAATGTACATTGTCAGAATTATAATGAACTGTGTTGCTGATCCCTACCTATTTTTGTTCTGAAGAAAAATCTGCATGCTCCATTATGACTTTTTTTTTTTTGCGGTTGATTGCTGAATGGAAGGAACTGGTTAATTTTAGCCACCTTGTGCACTTCCAGTATTCTAATATGGTAAGTGTTGGCATTATTATATATATTATCCTCTTCTGCAAAAAAAAGGACCTGCCTGCTCACAGTTTTTGATAAGGAACTCTGACTTTTCTGCAGACTAAACTGCAAACAATTGGAAGGATACCTAGAAGGGCTTAAAATGTTTGTTACCTTTAAAAACAAATTATTACGTTCCCTTAAAACATGAATATCAGCACAGTGCTTGTGCTGTGTCATTTGGCCCCCTGTATAACCTAAAATACCTGGCTGATCCTGCCTGGTTCTGCCATCCCTCCTGTAAACTGACCACAGTTTATCATGGCTGCTAAGCCCTGACATTGTGGTCAGCTTATTGTTGTAATATTAACCACTTGCTTACTGGGCACATATACCCCCCTCCTGCCTAGGTGAATTTTCAGCTTCCGGCACTGCGTCGCTTTAACTGACAATTGTGCGGTCGTGCGACGTGGCTCCCAAACAAAATTGGCGTCCTTTTTTTCCCACAAGTAAAGCTTTCTTTTGGTGGTATTTGATCACCTCTGCGGTTTTTATTTTTTGCACTATAAACAAAAAAAGAGTGACAATTTTGAAAAAAAAAAACAATATTTTTTACTTGTTGCTATAATAAATAGCCAAATTTTTTTTTCTCAGTCTAGGCCGATACATATTCTTCTACATATTTTTGGTAAAAAAAAAAAATCGCAATAAGCGACTGGTTTGCGCAAAAGTTATAGCGCCTACAAAATAGGGGACAGAATTATTATTTTTTATTATTTATTTTTTTTACTAGTAATGGCGGCGATCTGCAATTTTTATTGGGACTTCGACATTATGACAGACACATCGGACACTTTTGACACATTTTTGGCACCATTCACATTTATTCTGCGATCAGTGCTATAAATATGCACTAATTACTGTATAAATGTGACTGGCATTGAAGGGGTTAACACTAGGGGGTGAGGAAGGGGTTAAATGTGTACCCTGCATAGTGTTTCTAACTGTGGGGGAGGGAGGTGACTGGGGGAGGTGACCAATCTGTGTCCCTATGTACAAGGGACACAGATCGGTCTCCTCTCTCCCTGACAGGATGTGGATCTGTGTGTTTACACACACAGATCCACGTCCTTGTCTCTGTAATCGCCAATTGCGGGTGCCTGGCAGACATCGCGTCTGCCAGGCACGCGCATCAACATCTCAGTGATGCGGCTGGAGGCCGGAGGCCGTATATAAATGACCACCCGGCAATTAAGATCCACACTGCAGCCGTATAAAGTCATACGGCCATCAGGAAGTGGTTAATATATACGTGTAGGTATTTTATATATTATGTTATATGCATTGCACAATATATTGTATTGCATTACCATATTGACCAGGAATTCAGTTGAACTGTCCAAGCCAGCTGAATTCTGACATATCAAAGTGACAGCTGAAGACCCTTTGATGTGTTAATCTTATTTAAGACTAACTAGGTGTGTGAGGTGGCTTGTTAACCTCAAAGGGTACATTGTTTACCTACGTAAGGAAGTATTAATTGATGGTAATTAGACTTGAGGGGGTATTCATTCATGGGAAACATTTGGTTGACCTGGAAGAACCCCAGTGTGAGACCAGTATTTGAGACATTCAAGCTAGCACTCAGTCAGTCTTGTCACTCTGTATGAATATGGAGGCACAGGTTTAGAGTCAAATGGGACTTTGAATTACTCTGTTAGATTTGTATCATCTGTGGAATTTGGACTTTGTTCTGTATTGGAAGTCAAATAAATGCACTCTCTGGAGAACTTGGGGTATTGCTGCGGAACATAAATTATAGTCATCATACTAATACCTAAATATCAATTATCTACTAGACACTATGCATTATATCACTACATTGGATCTTATGGTTCTGTGTTGGATATGATATCACTACACTTATGTGCCACTGTCTTCCACTCTCTCCTCCTCTGTCCTATTCTCCCCCTCCCTCCCTGCTTGACAGTTCAAGACACTACATGCCCCTCCCCTGCTGCTGCTTTAAAAACTATAATATATTCATCGCATCCCCTCTGTTTTATAACAATATGTGTCCCAGTGTCTGATATATATAAAAAAGATGCTGATTTATACCTTCTATCACAGCGTTTCCCAGAATTCACGTGACCGCTCGGCTCTGTCTCCTCTCCCTTCCCGGGTGACATCAGCGGGAGTTCTCTGCCCCTCCCTCAGGCTTTGCTGCTTCCTGTCCCACAGTAGCTCCAAAGTGCTGCAGTGGTGGTGGTGTCTTCTTCAACTCCTGCACCTGACCGGACCCCCTGGACCCGAAGAAAGGTTGGAAACCGGCCCCAGTGAGCAGGCACTAAAGTCAAGAGGATGGTGAGGCTGGTGAGGCTGGCTGAGGAACTACTGCTTCGGAGACGTCTTCTACTACTGACCCTCCACATCAATGTGCTTTGTTGGGGGGCTGCAATTAAGCTATTGTATTCTGACAGCAGGGAGATTTCTCCTCCGTCAGAATACACTGATCAGAGCTGCTGACCATATTTTGATCTACTGTATGTATGGACGGCTTTAAAGTGATTGTAAAGCTTATTTTTATATTAAAATAACAAACATATTATACTCACCTGCTCTCTGCAATGGTTTTGCACAGAGCAGCCCCGATCCTCCTCTTCTGGGGTCCACCGCCAATGCTCCTGACCCCACCCCCCAAGCGACTGTGCCTATAGAAAGCCGCTTGCTATGGAAGCCCGCCCCCCACTCCCTCATCACTTGCTGTGATTGACAGCA
Source organism: Rana temporaria (assembly GCF_905171775.1). Classification (NCBI taxonomy): domain Eukaryota; kingdom Metazoa; phylum Chordata; class Amphibia; order Anura; family Ranidae; genus Rana; species Rana temporaria. The sequence goes on along the minus strand of NC_053494.1, from coordinate 185,001,937 downwards.
GCGGGAGCCAGCTTCTGCTCTCGTGCACCTCGGTGGATGATCGGGCTCAGGTATGTATTTAGGGGGGCTGTGGGGGAGCTGCATACAGAGGTTTTTTACATACTGCATAGAATCGTGTCATGTTATAATGCTGTCTGTGACTCTTAAGGGAGATTCACCCTTTCTATTCCATCTTCCGATGGGGATATTTCTGGTGACACCCAGTGATTCCCTCACTTTGCAGGGATTTCCCCATACTTCCTATTTGGGCTATGGGACAGGCAGTGAAGGGAAATATCTACAATGTGGCACAGGTTGCAAACAAAAAACTGACAGAGGTTAAAACCCTCCCTTACTCTATCCAAAAACAAAAAAGGAGTTTTGCCTTTAGTGACACTAACGGCAATAACAGGGACTTGTATTAAGCTAAGAGTACATACTTGATTAACATTTTTTTCCAGTTTAGTGTCCTTTTAAATTTCACTATGAAAGCGATTTAATCACCAATTTAGCCCTAAATTTATGGAAAGATCCTTAATAAGAAAGATCAATCTTACCGACATCTCACATCAGTGGCTAGCCTACAAATTCTTTATAAGTAAACAGGCATGTAATGAAAACTTTCCATTTTGGTGATGCGGCCATGTATTCCTGTTTGCTTAATTGTGTCTGACACTTGCAGTGGTGTATAATTAAGCTGCTCATTTTAGCTAACCCACATGCTGAGAAACAGATATGTAAGGGGAGTTAAAGGTAGCATGTCTGCTTGTCATTCCAAGCACCTGCAGTGCCTGAGTTCACTGGGAAAGCTGCCAACTTAAGTTATTTTTCTACACCCCCTTTAAAAAAAAAGATACAAGCATTTAAAGCTGTAATTAAGAATTTTAAACTGTTTAAACTACAATACTAGTGAATGGGATGTAGCACCCTCCTAGTGTAGGTTGCTAGGCATATTTAGTTTTTGGCTCCCTCTGCAGTCAATGGAACAATGATCAATTGCTCTGGTCTGTTCAGGGTTTCACAGGCTGGGAGCTTTGCTGCTTCCTTCTGCTTCTGGAAGAAGTTTCCAGAATATGGGGCTGGGAGAGTCAAATGACCAAACTGGATATGTATCATGGCCTGGCAAAACCCTGGAGAGGAGTGTCCGAAAGGTGGCTGGGGTAGTGAAAATGGACTGGATGCTTGGAGAAAGTGTTCTTTCCTTGTCAAGAAGGGTTCCAGAGCCTCTGAGGCTGCTGCCACTGAGGCAACTTCTGGGAAAGCTGCCAACTTGAGTTATTTTTCTACACTCCCTTTAAAAAACAATACGAACATTTAAAGCTGTAATTTTGAATTCTAAACTGTTTAAACGACAATACTAGTGAATAGGATGTAGCACCCTCCTAGTGTAGGTTGTTTTTGGCTTCTTCTAGAGTCAAGGAAACAATAATCAATTGCTCTAGTCTGTTCATGGTTTCACAGGTTGGGAAGTTTCCAGAATATGGGGGTCAAATGACCAAACTGAATATTTATCATAGCCTGGCCAAGTCCTGGAGAGGAGTGTCCAGACTTCACCAAAGGAATCTGGTTTGGAGATGGATTGCCTCCCTCAATGGGTTCGTTTCCAGAGGAAGCTGGAAGTTATGCAGCAGTCCCAGGAGGTAATGACCCTAAATTGTGATCACTGTTGACTGTGTGATTTTGCAATCTGCAGTATGTTTCAGAGGTAGCTATGGACTGAGATGGCTCTCATAGGATTTCAGAGTATTGGCCTTTCCCAATGTCCCTAGTAGGATCCTTTGTGTGTGAGCCTAGAGAAAGGTGTCCTTCCATTACCATATACCTGTATTGCAGTATCCCATGCCCTAACCCCCTTCCTGTTTAAAGTTCCACAAGCAATACATAATAAAAAAAAATAAAAAATCCCCTACACTGAGCTAGTGTGCATGGACTAGTGGTTTTGGGATGGGCAGCCTCTATGTTAATAAGAAAGAACCAGTTGCTATCATTGGCCCCTATGGGGGTAGCACTTCAAGAACCTAATTTGTGTTTGTTAGATCAGTGGGAATATGTGTTTTGCATTATTCAACCTTGTAAAAGTGTGTACATGCCCCAGCTCACACAATGTATACAGACAATACAATCCGTAAGCTATAAGGGCCTGTCCTTCCTAATCACTAGAAAATGTAGTATTACGCCAAACATCCTGCAAGAAATATATTGCTATGCTCCACTAGGTGGCATTGGCACCTCACAGACACATTCCTTGACCCAGGTCAACATTTCAGTCCACATCTGGCTCCCTTGATCTTATTGCAGGCCAGTCACTTTAATCCCCCATCACTAGGGGGTATGTGTGAATTCTCTTCCAGGGGCAGGATTTTGGTATTCCATTTTTTGTCAAATGCACCCTGCTGTGTAATCTGATTCTTCTGGCATTCCAAGCTGACCTCCAGCAAGCCAGGTGGCTCTTTGATAAACCAGACAGTAAAAATCCATAAATGTCTGATATTAAAAACATGTTTCTCCTTCCAACACCGGGTCTCATGCATAGTTTACTATTTCAGTCTGGCCATCTTATATTATAAATAAATATATAATTTATACAGTATGTGTGTGTTATAGTGCATCTGGAAAGTATTCACAGCGCTTCAATTTGTCCACGTTTTGTAATGTTACAGCGCTACTCCAAAATTGATCAAATTCATTATTTTCCTCACAAATCTACCCTATACCCTATAATGACAACCTGAAAGAAGTTTGTTTGAAATCTTTGCAAATGTATTAAAACAAAACAACAAAAATAAACACATGTACATGAGTATTCACAGCCTTTGTCATGACACCCAAAATTTAACTCAATTGCATCCTGTTTCCACTGATCATTCTTGAGATGTTTCTACAACTTGATTGGAGTCCACCTGTGGTAAATGCAGTTGATTGGACATGATTTGGAAAGGCACACACCTGTCTATATAAGGTCCCACAGTTAACAGTGCATGTCAGATCACAAACCAAGCCACAAATTTCGAGTAATTGTCTGTAGACCTCCGAGACTTGTATCGAGGCACAGATCTGGGGAAGGGTACAGAAAAATGTCCGCAGCATTTAAGGTCCCAATGAGCACAGTCGGCTACATCATCCATAAATAGAAGATGTTTGGAACCACCAGGACTCTTCCTAGAGTGGGCCGCCCAGCCAAACTGAGCAATTGAGGGAGAAGGGCCCCAGTCAGGGAGTGGCCAATAACCTGATGGACACTCTGACAGAGCTCCAGCATTTCTCTGTAGAGAGAGGAGAACCTTCCAGAAAAACAACCATCTCTGCAGCACTCCACCAATCAGGCCTGTAGGGTAGAGTGGCCAGGCAGAAGCCACTCCTTAGTAAAAGGCACATGACAGCCTGCCTTGAGTTTGCCAAAAGGCACATGAAAGAAACAAATGCTCATCACCTGGCCAATACCATCCCTGCAGTGAAGCATGGTGGTGGCAGCATCATGCTGTGGGGATGTTTTTTAGCGGCAGGAACTAGGAGACTAGTCAGGATCAAGGGAAAGATGTATGCCGCAGTGTACAGAGACATCCTTGATGAAAACCTGCTCCAGAGCGCTCTGGTCCTCAGACTGGGGGGAAGGGTTCTCTTCCAACAGGACAATGACCCTAAGCACACAGCCAAGATAACAAAGAAGTGGCTATGGGACAACTCTGTGAATGTCCTTGAGTGGCCCAGCCAGAGCCCAGACTTGAACCTGATTGAACATCTGTGGAGAGATCTGAAAATGGCTATGCACTGACGCTCCCCATTCAACATACATAGTTACATAGTTACATAGTAGGTGAGGTTGAAAAAAGACACAAGTCCATCAACCTATGTGTGTGACTATATCTCAGTATTACCTTGTATATCCCTGTATGTTGTGGTCATTCAGGTGCTTATCTAATAGTTTCTTGAAACCATTAATGGCCCGCTTGTGGAAGGGAATTCCACATCCTTGCCGTTTTTACAGTAAAGAACCCTCTACGTAGTTTAAGGTTAAACCTCTTTTCCTCTAATTTTAATGAGTGGCCATGTGTTTTGTTAAACTCCCTTCCTCAACAAAGTTTTATCCCTATTGTGGGGTCACCAGTATGGTATTTGTAAATTAAAATCCTATCCCCTCTCAAGCGTCTCTTCTCCAGAGAGAATAAGTTCAGTGCTCGCAACCTTTCCTCATAACTAATATCCTCCAGACCCTTTATTAGCTTTGTTGCCCTCCTTTGTACTCGCTCCATTTCCAGTACATCCTTCCTGAGGACTGGTATCCAGAACTGGGCCGCATACTCTAAGTGCGGCCAGACCAGAGTCTTGTAGAGCAGAAGAATTCACGTTTTATCCCTGGAGTTAATCCCCTTTTTAATGCATGCAATATTCTGTTCGCTTTGTTAGCAGCAGCTTGGCATTGCATGCCATTGCTGAGCCTATCATCTACTAGGACCTCCAGGTCCTTTTCCATCCTAGATTCCCGCAGAGGTTCTCCCCCCAGTGTATAGATTACATTCCTATTTTTGCCTCCCAAATGGATTATTTTAAATTTTTCTACATTGAACCTCATTTGCCATGTAGTTGACCACCCCATTATTTGTTCAGATCATTTTGCCAGGTTATCACATCCTGCTGAGAAGTTATTGCCCTGCTTATCTTAGTATTGTCCGCAAATACAGAGCTTACTTTTTACCCCATCCTCTAGGTCATTTATGAACAAATTAAAGAGGATTGGTCCCAGCACAGAATCATGGGGGACCCCACTACCCACCCCTGACCATTCCGAGTACTCCCCATTTATCACCACCCTCTGAACTCGCCCTTGTGGCCAGTTTTTAATCCATGTACTCACCCTGTAGTCCATGCCAGCGAACCTTACTTTGTAGAGTAAACGTTTATGGTGAACTGTGTCAAATGCTTTTGCAGATACACCACGTCTACAGGCCTTCATTTATCTAGATGGCAACTCACCTCCTCATAGAAGCTTAATAGATTGGTTTGGCAATAACAATTTTTCATTAATGGGCCTTGAGAGGTCCTGCAAAGAAGAATGGGAGAATCTGCCCAAAAATAGGTATGCCAAGCTTGTAGCATGATACTCAAAAAGACTTGAGACTGTAATTGGTGCCAAAGGTGCTTCAACAAAGTATTGAGTAATGGCTGTGAATACTTATGTCCATGTGATTTATTTTCATTTTTTATTTTTAATAAATTTGCAAAGATTTCAAACACACTTCTTTCAGGTTGTCATTATGGGGAAATTTGAGTAAAATAATGAATTGAATTCAATGTAAAGAAGTGCTATGTATAAAGAAGGGTTATAAGTGGTACCTTCATCTCATCAAAACATGCAAAGAGATTGAAAGGAGGCTAGGGATTGGACTTTAATGGTACTGAATATTAACTGATACCCAGTCAAAATTTAAGAAATTACAAAAGAGTTTTTAATTACAAAAGCAGATCATTTTACATATTCATAGAATAAAACATTTAATCATGACAATCATGAAGTGACTATTTCAGTACATCCTATCCTTACCCAATAGAACATCAGAACTATCCATAATAGATAGATTTTTTATTGCTCCTTTCAATCTCTTTCCAATGAATTTAACCCATTTTGGAATAAGGCGGTAACATAACAAAATGTGGAAAAAATGAAATGCTGTGTATACTTTCCAGATGCATTGTACACAGTCCACGATAGTAGTTCTGCAATACCTCAAGTGATTTATTGAATTTCTTGCAAGATCCAAATTCAAGTCTCGCATTATATCCTAGACACGTGCACACTGAAATATTTTGCTTCGGAAATTCGTTTTCGTCTTGAAAAATAAATTTATTTAGTTAATCCCGAAATGCGTTTTCATTTATTTTGTTTCGTTAAAAAATGCATTTGTCTGAAAATTCGAATTAATTAAGGTCAAATCTGTCAATTGAAGGCTTATGGTGTCTGTCGAATGTTCTAAGAAGATTCGACGGAGCAGCTAAACTGTATGACGGCGCAATCGTATATTTCCGGTCAAATTCTCCGCCCACAAGCTATAGTAGAATTCTAATGTTGTATGACTAGTAATAATTATATTTAATAATTATTATTACTGGTCAACCAACATTAGAATTCTTCTATAGCCTATGGGCAGAGCATTTGACCATAAATTTCCGCTCGCGGCGATCGTATGTTTTTAGCTGCTTCGTCGAATCTTCATGTCTCTATAATGTCAAATCTTTTCTCTCTATGTCGAATAATCTTGGACTAATAGAGTTATGTTAGGCACATTCGACCGCAGGTTCGATAGACACAGATCGCTATTGTCACCATCACGTCAAATCTTCTATCTATATCGAACTGTTGTCGCAACAAAAATAAAGCATTTTTTATGTTGGATCTTTCGGATTCGGGATTCTACACGTTCGTTATCGTTTGTTAAAATGAATGCGAAAATCCCCGAAATTCAGACGAAAATGCATTCGGACGAAAACGAATGCACATGTCTATTATATCCATTTCACACCAAATCACATAAATGTACGTCATGTGTTAGCAGGAGAGAGGCTTTTCTACTTGCTAAAGAAAATAAGACTTTGCACACATTTTGGTTGGTGCACCTGAAATGTATTCACTCATTTAAACTTAAGGTTCATTTGCGCTTTAGGTCTGATCACAAGATCAATTCTATCTTGTTGTTTTGGGTACTGCAATTTATACTTAGCTCCTAGTAGGGCTTTTTTGAATAGCCCTTAGATTTAAATAATATTTAACATAGGTGTTGCTAATTTTTACAACATGAATTTCTGAATTCAGTAGTATTTTCATGTACAGTAAAACCTTGGTTTGCGAGCATAATTGGTTCCAGAAACATGCTTGTAATCCAAAGCACTTGTATATCAAAGCATTTTTTTACAGGGTATAAAAGAGAAGAGAGGCACCTCTAAGTGTAGCAATAAGTTGCTAAATGTTGTACCTTCATTAAATGTAACCATATTGCTACACTAATGCCGCATACACACGATCAGTTAAACCGATGAGAATGGTCTGATGGACCATTTTCATCGGTCAAAACCGATCGTGTGTGGGCCCCATCGGTTATTTATCCATAGGTTAAAAAAAAGCAATCTTGTCTTAAATTTAACCGATAGATTTCTAACCAATGGGGAAAAAACGATCGTTAGTAGGCACAACCATCGGTTAAAAATCCACGCATGCTCAGAATCAAGTCGACACATGCTTGGAAGCATTGAACTTCATTTATTTCAGCACGTGGTTGTGTTTTACGTCACCGTGTTCTGACGCGATAGTTTTTTTAACCGATGGTATGTAGGCGCGACGGACCATCAGTCAGCTTAATCGGTTAACCGATGAAAACGGTCCATCGGTCCGTTCTCATCGGATGGACCGATCGTGTGTACGCGGCATTAGAGTCTCCTCTCTTCTTTTTTTTATACTCAGTTGTGACATGACGCTACTCTTATATCAAGACATCGCTTGTATATTAAACCAATTATTTTTTTTAAATGTTGCTTGTCTTGCAAAATGCTCTCAAACCAAGTTACTCTCAAACCAAGGTTTTACGGTATAATTAAAGATCATTGGCAAGTAGTGAATTTCTTATAACAGTGGACTGCAGCCCAGAAGATCTATATTTACTGAATCTTTGGATATAATCGGTACTGTGTGTACTTCTTTACTGGTTAACTCTAAATTCCTTCAAACGTTTGGTGTCATCGGGAATACACATTACACCTTACCACTTCTCAAAAAAGTGTTTGAACCATGATAAATGAGGAGTTTTTATCAGTCACTATCCTGGTTGGACCGCAAGTATGCCAAGTTATCTACAGCTGTTGACGTGAGGGAACCGGTCATCTTAGGTTTGCAAAATTAAATTTATAAAAGGTGCTGCACATTGTTACAGGAGTTCTTTGTTCAGGAAGAATGTGACACTAAAGAAGAGCTTGATGGCAGCTGCAATCATTTTCACATTGTCAATGACACTGTGTGTGAGATAGCTATAAGAGTCAATATTCACTTTGTAGGAGGCCTGGCCCCCAACACAACGCTTCATGTATTAAAGAGATGAGTGAAGCGTGGAAAATTCCCAACTAGCAAATCAATTGAGAAGACCCCTTTATTAAGTTTTACGGCCTATAAAGACAAGCTGAATAGTACTGGTGTGGGAGCTCTACCCAGTCGGCATGTGGTCCTTCACAAAAGTCAATATACTCAGCATTGAGCTCCCCTAAGAAACATGGTGCCTTGCTGTCATGCTCACCCTTCTGAACTTTAAATCACTGACCTGGAACTAGATTTTGTTCAATGTAACGTTTAGATATTGGTTTTCGACTTTCCTGATCAGTTCATTATATCATAGCCAGAAGGTTAGCATTACAACAAGACAGCTAGCATTTTCAGAAGGGCAGAAATGGTGGCCCCCATATTTATCTCATGACTTTCCTGAACATCTGCTTGCTAAGCTAGTCTTTTTGTGCAGACAATTGTTCTTTGGGGGTTATTTACGAAAGGCAAATCCACTTTTCACTACAAGTGCAGTTGGAAGTGCAGTCGCTGTAGATCCGAGGGGGACATGCAAAGAAAATAAAAAACAGCATTTTAGCTTGCACATGATTGGATGATAAATTCAGCAGAGCTTCCCCTCATTTCAGATCTTCCCCTCAGATCTACAGAAACTGCTAGACGTGCATTGCCGAAAAGTTTGTTAGTTTTTGTTTTAGTTAAATTTGTTTTTTTTTTTGCATTTTTTCGGAAATTCTGAAATTCGGTAAATTCGAACATTCAGAAATTCGGAATTCGGGAATTTGGATATTCAAAAATTCAGAATTCGGAAATTCTGAAATTTGAGAATTTGGAAATACGTAAAGTCGAAAATTCGGAATTCGGAATTTTGGAAATTCAAAAATTCAGAAATTTGAAAATTCTGAAATGTAAAAATCCTCATTTTCTGATTTTCACATTTACGAATTTTCTAATTTCTGATTTTCAAACTTCGGAATTTGAAATTTTCTCATTTCTGATTTTCTAATCTCCAATTTTCTAATCTCTGATTTTCGAATTTTTGAGTTTCGAATTTTCAAAATTTGGAATTTCCTAAATTCGAATTTTCGAATTTCAAAATTTCCAAAATTTTAATTTTCCAAAATTCCATTTTCTGAAATTTCAAAAGTGCGACTTCTATTCAAATTAGTGGACACCCATAGGGAATTGATTTTGAATAGAGGCTAGGAAACTGTATCCAGTGTTAGGCTGCATATAGCTGATTTTACCAGCGTAAGGTGACAGAAAATAATTAATTGTTGTTATTGTAACTGCTTAAAACATTTACCTGGAGTTTATCTTAATTTTTTAAGTCAAGTCCATCTAACTCTACTAGTGTATCTAACACTACCCTCCCCCCAGATTGACAGTGTTGCTGTGTAAGGGTGTCTCTGTTGTTCCTCCATCCAGAGATGCCGACAGATCCCTTATACAAGATCTGGTCAGATTACTAGGTGAAAATAAAGGAAAAAAAATCCCAATGTAGTCACTTTTTATTACAACTTTAACCTCCCTGGCGGTATGATTCTGTCAGAAAAAAGGTGCTGAAAGCGGTACCATTATTTGCAAGGAAATTTGGCGTTTTATATTGTAGGTCTGTAATTTTTAGAAATAACTCACTTAAATCTGACCAAACAAGATTCTAATAGGCATCCCGGGTATGACATTTTTTTAAAAACAAAATTATAAATTATAATATAATAAATAATTATAAATAATTATAACAAATAATAATATAATTATAATAAAAATTATTCAATAATGTAATCAAATTAAAATCACTGAAATTTGCTCAGTTGCAGAATTGTTGCTGTCATTATTTTTTTTTTTTTATGACGAATTTCCCCACAAATCGCTATCGCACAATTCTGCAAGTGATTATAATTTATTATCGCTGTTTTTTAGCTGATCTAAAACCATTTTTGACATAAAGGGACACTTTTGGTTGCTATGGACAATCTACAGTTTGCAGGGAGAAAGAAACGTTTTTATTATATAAAATGACATGCATGACACAGGACAGACCACTAGGGACAAGGGGGGTGTGTTTTTTTTACATACAGTACTGTAATCTATAAGATTACAGTATACTGTATGTAAAGTGTTTGTTTACGTTTTTAAATTTGGCGCCGTTCTCCGTCCCCGTGCGTCGTAACGTCGCAGGGAACGGAGATCGGCGTCACACGGAAGCACTATGTGAATCGAGCGAGGTCCCGCTCGCTCACACAGCGCGGTGGCATCGCTGGATCCAGGGACAAGGTAAGTAAAAAGTGCCTGTGGATTCAGCGAGGCGAGCCCGAGACTGACTCGGGGTTACCGATCGTAGCAGGAAAATCAAACCCCGAGTCAGTCTCGGGAAGACCGCCAGGGAGGTTAAGAAAATAATAAACAGATGGTAATACTCAAATATTATAACTATCTTAATGCTGCTTCATAAAAAAAATATATATACAGTACACTGCTCAAAAAATTAAAGGAACACTTTGAAAACATATCAGATCTCAACGGGCAAAAATCTCATGCTGGATATCTATACTGATATGGACTGGGTAATGTGTTAGGAATGAAAGGATGGCACATCATTTGATGGAAATGAAAATTATCCACCTACAGAGGGCTGAATTCAAAGACCCCCCCCCCCCCCCCGAAAATCAAAGTGAAAAAATTATGCAGCAAGCTAGTCTATTTTGCTGAAATTTCATTGCAACAACTCAAAATGGTCCTCAGTAGTTTGTCTGGCCCCCAAGTGCTTGTATGCATGCCTGACAACATCAGGGCATGCTCCTAATGAGACAACGGATGGTGTCCTGGGGTATTTCCTTCCAGATCTGGACCAGAGCATCACTGAGCTCCTGAGATGCAACCTGGCGGCACCGGATGGACCGAAACATAATGTCCCAGAGGTGTTCTTTTGGATTTAGGTCAGGTGAACGTGGGGGCCATTCAATGGTTTCAATTTCTTAATCTTACAAGAACTGGCTGCATGCTCTCGCCACATGAGGCCAGGCATTGTCGTGCACCAGGCAGGAACCCAGGACCCACTGCACCAGCATAGGGTCTGACAATGGGTTCAAGGATTTTATCCCGATACCTAATGGCAGTTAGGGTGCCATTGTGTAGCCTGTAGAGGTATGTGCGTCCCTCCATGGATATGCCTCCCCAGACTATCACTGACCCACCACCAAACTGGTCATGTTGAACGTTGTTACAGGCAGCATAAAGTTCTCCGCAGCTTCTCCAGACCCTTTCTTTTTTTTGTTTTTTGTTTTTTAAAGTGTATTTTGTGCGTGTACTCGAGAGAGGAGCTGGACTGCAGGAGTTGTGAGTAGGCAGGCCTCCCCCAGAGGCAATCTGCCACCTTTCTCCATGCCCCGGGTGGCAATGGCGGGTGTGTGAGGGGGTCCTCCCACACAGCCCGTCCTACCTGCTCTGCTTTGAAGCCCAACGGGGCAGAGGGACTCCCTATAAGGGAGTGAGAGGATCTAGCTCAACCAGCCCCGTTAGTCCTTCGCCTCTCTTTTTAGAGACTGTGTGGTCAAAGTGCGTGCATATTAACCCAATTTCGAGTGCGTGTTAGTGTGGTGGTTTTTGTGGGAGGGGGGTGGGCGTACTAAGCGCAGGATTACCTCGCATTGCACACCCACCGGGAGCCGGGCTGAGACCACCAAATTCAATTCACATGTAGCCGAGACCGGGATCCAAACCCCTAGCTGCAGAGGTGAATGGCTTGTCAGCGCAGTGCCAATCGCGTTGAGCCACCACAGCCACCACAGCCTTTCACGTCTGCCGCAAAACTAGTGAAAAACAGTCAGAAAAGATGAGTAGGGACAAAAATGTCAGTGTCCTTCACCTGAAAAAACATTCCTGTTTTGAAGGTCGTCTCATTGTTGCCCATCTAGTGCACCTGTTGTTAATTTCAATTAACAGCAAAGCAGCTGAAACTGATTAACAACCCCCCTTGTATGCACCCCTCCCCCTCTGCTACTTAAAGGAGTTGTAAAGAAAAAAAACATCGGATGCTGCTGCCCCCCCCTCCGAGCCCCCGTTATACTTACCTGACCCCTCGAAAGTCCCGCGCGGTTCCGAGATCCTCTTCGCCGCTCAGCCTGGCCGCTGATGGGCTAGAGCGGATGGATTGAGAGCAGTGCAGCCATTGGCTGGCGCTGCTGTCAATGACATCCAGTGATGCGGCGCGCCGAGGGGCGGGCCGAGTGATACAGTGAGCGGCTATGGCCGCTTGCTGTATCACGGGAGCGCGCCCGCAATTACTGACCACCATGCAAGCTCTCGCATGACTGTGGTGAGTAATTGCGGGGAGGACCAGAGACAGCCGCCGAGGGACCCCAGAAGATGTGGATCGGGGCCACTCTGTGCAAAACGAACTGCACAGTGGAGGTAAGTATAACATGTTTGTTCTTTTAAAGAAAAAATAAATTTCCTTTAGTAACCCTTTAACTGACCAGATCAATAGCCCAGGAGTTCTGATTCAAAAGTGTTCCTTTAATTTTTTTGAGCAGTGTGTGTATATATATATATATATATATATATATATATATATATATATATATATAGAGAGAGAGAGAGAGAGAGAGAGAGAGAGAGAGAGACATATATGTTAATGTAAAACCACTGACAAATAATGCAGTATAATTTCTATTATGAATTATGAAAATCGTAAGAAACTTGGAGGCCTGAATACCAGAGAGGTTATGTAAAGCCATATATTTATTAGGAGTACAGACAGTAACAGCTGGTCTTCTGACTTATGCTAATGATGTCTCTATGTATGGATAGAATAGAATGTTAAACTACAATACTTTCATTTATATTTCATGAGAACACAAAGATCTTACAGAATGTAGCTCCTTTTATCTTCCATACAAACAATGTTTTGTGCTTTAGGTGAAGCATACACTGAATGTAAAATTCTTCTTATTAAGGTGCCATAAAGTTTTGTAAAGTTACAGAGTATTGCTTACCTAACATAACAAATGACTAATGATTAATGATCCCAGGGCTACATTTTTGGGTAATGTGGAGTGGATTTTGCCATGACAAATTTTAATGGCTATATGAGAAATTTCCTGCATAATATCCTTCTTATTATTTTGATAATATTCTTTCTAACAGTTAAAGGGTCACCCCGCTTAAAAATGAAATTGTAATTATAAATGTGGATTGAAGAGATAAATCAGCCAACTGGCTTCTTATATGTCTTTAATATAAACAGCAAATTTGGACCATAATTCCTTCATAACATTATATAAATGAAATCCAAAAATTATCCAAAATTATCCTAAAGATCTATCTACAGACATAAAGTGCCTTGAAAAAGTATTCATACCCATTTAAATTTTCCACATTTTGTCATGTTACAACCAAAAACGTAAATTTGATTTTATGTGATAGACCAACACAAAGTGGCACATAATTGTGAAGTGGAAGGAAAATGGTTTTCAATTTTTTTTTTGCAAATAAATATGTGAAAAGTGTGGTGAGCATTTGGATTCAGCCCCCCAGAGTCAATACTTTGTAGAACCACCTTTCACTCCAATTACAGCTGCAAGTCTTTTTGGGGATGTCTACCAGCTTTGCACATCTAGAGAGTGATATTTTTGCCCATTCCTCTTTGCAAAATAGCTCAAGCTCTGTCAGATTGGATGGAGAGCATTTGTGAACAGCAATCTTCAAGTCTTGCCACAGATTCTCAATTGGATTTAGGTCTGGACTTTGACTGGGCCATTCTAACACATGAATATGCTTTGGTGAACCTCCGACTCAGTCCCAAGTCTTTTGCAGACTCTACACACGCCCTGTACACAAGATCGGATATGTGATGGAATCTAATCCGATGGACATACGGTCTGTGTTCATCCGATCCCCCCATAGGGGAGGGCGGAGAAAAGACAGGGCGGTCCCTGTCATCCCCCAGTTCAGCGGGGATCAACGGAGCGATCCCCGCTGAGCATACGGAGCATACGGAGGCAGATCATTACTGATACGCCCCGTGTGAAAGGGGCCTGATTTAAAATGCGACAGCACTGAAAGCTGAAAATTGAACTGGGCAGGAAGGAGGGGGGGGGGGGGAAGTGGCACCAACAACCATGCCACGTTCAAAGCCACCTAAATTATCCCCTTTGTTATCGGTTTTAACTTCAGCAAAATATGCACTGCGTATTTGTTTGCAGTAAGTCTTTGGGAGCCTTTATACTTTGGTTACTGTTTTATGTTCTTGTCATTTGTGACATGCTCCTATCTCATGTGAACAATATATAAAGCACTCACAAGAGACCGAGATTAATTGTTATGCGTAAAAGCTATTCCAACAGTCAAAATGTCACATAGGATTAACTTTCAAGCTGTGGATAGCTTGTCACAGTTCAGATATGATGCAATGGCTTATCAAGGGATTGACACCAATTTAACTCTCCCGTTCAGGAAGTGTTTCACACTAATCCAGATGTTTAGTCACGCTCACTAACTCGAGGACCTCCACAAACAGGCCGGAAAATCATTGGCTCCGGCTGTTGGCTAACTTGATGAGTTGATGGAAATGAATTCCATAGTTGAAGTGGGGCCGGATCTACTAGTCACTTGTCATAAAAGACCCGTTGTATTTCTGTATAAAATATACAGCCCAGTTTGGCAGAAGGGTATTGATAGTAAGTTTATAATTTAAGAGTAACCAATCATTGTATATGCAAAAGTGCTTAAAAAATAAATAAATATTTAAAACAGATAAGCTGCATTATAAAATGTAATATATGTAATTGTTTTAAATACTTTGGGGTGGATTTACCAAAGGCAAGGAGACACTTTCACTTTCACCAGAACATATTAAATGAGGTACAGTAAAGCTTCACTTTGCAAAGAATACCCAATCACATGCAAGGGAAATAAAAAAAAATGCATTTTGCTTGCACATGATTGAGTGAGGAAAATCAGCAGAGCTTCCCCTCATTTACTAAGCTCTGGAGCAACTGTTCTTGCAGAGTGCAGCAGGAACTGAGAAAAGTGCACAGTTTATTTGTCTTTAGTAAATCAACCCCTTTGCTTCTTTGTATAATAGTAATGATATTTGCACATATTGGGCAGCCATATTTACCCCTTACATACGTTTTTTCTTTGGTTAATTATTTGTCTCTAAGTCAATCCTTCAATACCTGGAGGACGCCCTGGCCCTCCCTAATATCTATTCTCCAGCCAGATGCCTATTATGCGATCTGGAGGAGGAAGGGATATCTGAATCACAAAAGACACTACTCAGAATATTGTTCTGTTATGCCAAAAAAGCACTAGCTCTCAGATGGAAGGACCCGATCCCACCTTCACTACAAAATTGGATAGACCTGGTAAAACCAAGCACTACCATTATATAAATTAACTTGTGCAGCTAGAGGCTGTCCTAAAAAGTTTGAGAAAGTCTGGGCGGGATGGTTGAAATACACCTCTGATGGTGCTGTAGCATGATAAGAAACAAAATGTGGGAAGGGGGTGATTGGACTATGGTCCGGACCTCAGGAACCCGGAAATGGCTGGAAATTCCTTGCAATGTATAGGATATACTAGGAACCATAGGCGTGCGCACAGGGTGTGCCAGGTGTGCCCAGGCACACCCTAATCACCCTGTGCAGCACAGATTCCCCTTACTTCCCTTGCTCCCCCCGTCCCTTCCACTGCTGTGTGCACACACAGGGGGATGTTTTACAATAAGTGGGGGAAGGGGGTGGTAAATATGTAATTTAAAAGCCCCTTCCCTTTCTAAATGGACACAGTGAGTGATTAGTAGCATGTGTTTGGAACAGAATATGACTTGCAACTGTTTAGTTTGTGATGTATATCTTTTATTGACAGGATGTTACAAATATAAGATGGGACATACATAATATGCACACAATAAATCAACCATAAACCCTAAATATCCAGTTCTTCTGCTAGGCAGAACTTACTACAGGCGCCCGTGCCACTCCATGTCCTGTCCTACCCTGTCATCAATCTCAGGAAACAAACAGGACCGGATGTGTAAGGGAGAGCCCACTCATCAGCCTCTACCAGGTACTTGACACGTTCCCCATTTCCTGTCAGCATCACTTCCTGAATAACAAGCCCTTTCAAACTAGTTATGCAAGTTAATTAGCATAAAACTAGATGAAGCCCAGCTATTAGCTGAAACTAACTGGTAACGCAATTAACACTTTAGCAAAAGTGTCTGTTATAAAAATCACTTGCTTGGCCTTAGCAAAACCAGGTGGGTTCTTCTTTTGGGGGAGGACAAAGAACACCACCCCTGGATGGCGTGGCACAGCACTGAAACCCCCCGAGCAGTCCGGCACTTACCCGTGGGGCTGTGGTGTTATAGTTAGGACTGCAGTATACAGAGAGCCTTGACGGGGCCTGCAGCTTGCACTGCCCGAGGGCCCCATGCCACTAGGGGGCCCCATCAGGGTTGCCAGGCTCAATAAAACCAGGGACAGTATCTAAAAAACTGTGTTTTTTTTTTTACATCTGTCCCTGATATGTCCAAAACCGACATACTTTTGATGTGAAAATCCTGAAATTTTAGCTGCCCTGCCAATGCAATGCCTCCTGGCGTGGTGGCCATCTGTAAGCCCGGGGGCCCCATAATCTTCTATTTCCCTGGGGCCCCATGAGTTTTCAGTCCACCCCTGACAAGTACCCAAAATAAGACAGTAAATAAATTCAATAGAAAAATGTGTATATAAGAAAGTCCAATGCTTCTCAGAAATGGTAAAACTCAAGTGGATTCCATGTGATGAAAACCTAGGAACAGTGAATCTTCCACCCGTTGTGCCACTGCCACCTATTTCCAAAATGCACACTTACCAGACCAAGCTATAGTAATCTCCTATAGGGACAACCAGCATGCTGTTTACCCAGTTTATAATGGGCTTTGCCTCTCTTAGCATATCTCTCACTGCATTCCTTTTCCCATGGGGTGAAAATATTTCTCTTGAAACAGAAGGACTCAATATAGTGTAGTATGCTCGAATAAAAATTGCTTTATTAAAAAACTTTTAAAATGCACTCACATTCTACTGTGCCTGTCCGACCGGCACCAGTCTTTCCAGCGTTACCGAGTTCCACTAACGTTCTGTTATGTCCGCCGGCGTGCGCTCCACGCCTCGGTTCCTAAGCGGTTCAGCGTCAGGAGGCATCGCGTGACGTAGTTCCGCCTAAACAGTATCCCCAGGTTCCACTACCCACCTTGGACCCCTATGAAATGCTGTAGAGAGAAAATAATCATGTCGTTTTGTGGTACCAATCTCTGAAGCATTTAGGATCTGCCTCCCCAACTGAATGAAGAAGAGGATGAAGAAGACCTGTCACATTACCAGGCCAAAGACACCTGAAAAAAGATAATATACAGTTGTGTTACTTTTCTTTTTTTACCATGCAGGGGCACTTTAGTGGGGAAGGGGTTAAACAGATAGAGGATTTCTAAACATGGAGCTGAGCTTTAAGACCCCACTCACAATCACTAAGAGATTAATCTAATTCAGTGACTTCAATGCTTTCTAGTCACTGACCCTAAACAATTTTACATATATGAGTTATTCCATTAGCTGTTGCATGGTTGTTCCAGGTCAGTGACTCAGAAGCCTGAAAAAGTCAGGCACCTAGCATTTTCAGAAGGAAACTAGCAGTCTATGTATTTCTTATGTGAAGGGGGCCCTAGAGTTTCATTTCACCTTTTTGCATGAAAATGTATTTGCCCTCATTTGTTGGATATTTGATACAACCACTTTTCCTAATCACAAAATGAGTAATTGTGCAATGTGGACTTGTATTTGTGTTTCTTTAGAAAAACGATCTGCATTGCTTCAGATTGCCAGACTTCAAAGAAATCTACACAGCAGCTTTTTCAATTCTCCCTCAGCAACATCTACACTATATGTATGCCTGATAGCGGAGATATGAATACACGCTCCAACATTTCTGAAAATCAACACTTGACTGTGACAATAGAATCCCAGCAGGTCATATGCTGATTTACAGTCTAACTTATTTTTCATTACAGCACGGAATAACGACACATTGAAATGCATCAATAATTTTTTGCATGACAAGGTGGCCTCCTGCCACTCATACGAGCCTGTCAACAATCACGGTAAATGACAGAGACAGAATTATGCAAATAATTCAGAGCTCTGCAGAGTAACAAATACATCTTGTTTCATCTATAAAGGGCAATTATTTATACAGTGTATAAAAACGTAAAGTACAACATTGCCTCCTCTGAACAAAAGGTGTTTGCATTTCATGTCTTCCTAAGCAATCCAAAAATTAAAGGAAAAATCAGCTTGGAGCAAATCATTTTTGAAGGTAACAAAACTAGCATTTCATATTTTTTTTTCCATACATTTTTTATTGAATGAGAATAAAATGAAAAAAAAATTAACATGCAAGTTATATGTACATTATAACAGGTTTACAGAATTCTAAGCATAGCAGGTGGCATAACAACGGAGCTATGAATCTTGCAATTAGACAATAGTAATCTACAAGCCAATTTTTATACGTTTAAAGGCATAGAAAATTCAATAGAGACAGCTCAAACATTACATATAGGCAGAAGTCTTAAGTTTCATAATGTGTATGTTGCTAAATATTTTTATCATTAAATCCAATTACAACCTACAATTTGTAGGCATCAACAGTAATAGACATGAGTGTCTTTTTAAAGCAGAACATCACCTTAAAAAGGAAGTTTCACTGATCTTCCTCCTCCCTCCTCTTTTTCCACTTTTGGCCCTTTTTTGTAGGGAGCGGGTACCTATTTTGTGCCACGTAACCACTTCCTCTGGAATTGCCCATCCCCGCAACCTCCTGGGACACAGCACAGATCCTAAGAGGCCGCAGGACCATTCACAAATTGCAGCACGACTCATGCATGATCAGTGGGGAGCTGGCTGTGAAGTCACAGGCAATCATAGTTTACTTCCCATAAGACTGGCGAATAACCAGCCAGGATGACAGTGCTGGATCCCTGGAGTGGTAAGTATATCTTTATAGTACAGTATTTGTGGCTGCTGACTTTTTCATTTTTTTTCTCCAGGGTGAAGATTCTCCTAAATTTTAATATTGAGTTGCAGCTATGGTAAAATGCTTCGTACTAGTAGCAAAGTAGAGATCTGGAAACCTTGCTCTCTTACTGTCTTTTCAGCTATTCAGGTATGTTCAAGAGCATTTCCTTAGTATTGGGAGGGTGAAAGGAGGTGGGTAAAAAGGAGTTCTTGTCACCATGGGAAAAAAGGCTGCACGGAAAATAAGTTTAGTAATACTTATTTTTCCAAGTTCCCTTATTGTCATTCTGTGCT
The DNA here is from genome assembly GCF_905171775.1 of Rana temporaria. Classification (NCBI taxonomy): domain Eukaryota; kingdom Metazoa; phylum Chordata; class Amphibia; order Anura; family Ranidae; genus Rana; species Rana temporaria. Next base: position 184,982,566 of record NC_053494.1, on the reverse strand, counting down.
GTATTCAAGAGACACCTCTGCCTGAAGAATCATATTAAACCTTTCCAGGTATGTCAGATGCCTGTCCAGGTATGTCAGATGTCTGGTCACTTTTCCATGCTCTGGGGAAATTGCATATTGTCTCACAATTTCTAAGAAAGCAAGCCTCCAAAGTCTAGTTTCCTTAGATGACTTCATGCTATGAATGTCATTGTAAACTCACTATATGGACAAGCCAACCTACTAATCTTCTTTCAAGAATGTGCTATCTTCTTTAGAAAGTAATTTTGCTCCAATTGGGGTGGGTTGACTATTTCTTTGCACTTGAGTCCTATATACTACAGCTATAACATCCCAAAATACCAACCAAGCCACTCTCTTCGGTCCTCCCAAGAGCTCCTGCTTTCTTGCTCCCTTGTTACCTCCTCCCATGCTTGCCTCCAGGATTTCTCCAAAGCGTCTCCCATCCTTTGGAACTCCCTTCCCCAATCTGTCCGACTGTCACCTAATCTATCCATATTTAGACGATCCCTGAAAACTCTTCTCTTTAACCACTTGCTTACTGTGCACATATACCCCCTTCCTGCCCAGGGCGACTTTCAGCTTCCGGCACTGCGTCGCTTTAACTGACAATTGCGCGGTCGTGCGACGTGGCTCCCAAACAAAATTGACATTCTTTTTTTCCCACAAATAGAGCTTTCTTTTGGTGGTATTTGATCGCCCGTACGGTTTTTATTTTTTGTGCTATAAATAAAAAAGAGCGTAATTTTAGAAAATAAAACACAATATTTTTTACTTTTTGTTATAATAAATATCCCATTTAAAAAAAGAAATTCTCAGTTTAGGCCGATAAGTATTCTTCTACATATGTTTGGTAAAAAAAGAAAATCTCAATAAGCGTATAGTGACTGGTTTGCGCAAAAGTTTTAGAGCCTACCAAATAGGGGACATAATCATAATTTTATGATTTTTTTTTTACTAGGAATGGCGGCGATCTGCGATTTTTATTGGGACTGCGACATTATAGCGGACACATCGGACACTTTTGACACATTTTTGGGACCATTCACAATTATACAGTGAACAGTGCTATAAATATGCATTGATTACTATATAAATGTGACTGGCAGGGAAGGGGTTAACCACTAGGGGGCAGGGAAGGGGTTAAATGTGTAGCCTAGTGAGTGATTCTAACTGTAGGGGGAGGGGGTGACTGGGGGAGGTGACCGATCTGTGTCCCTATGTACAAGGGACACAGCATCGGTCTCCTCTCCCTGACAGGACGTGGATCTCTGTGTTTACACACAGAGATCCACGGTCCTGCTCAGTTACTGGGCAATCGCGGGTGCCCGGTGGCCATCGTGGGCGCCGGGCACGCGCATTGTGTTCCCAGTAACGCAGCGGGTGCGCCGCCTAGTGGCTTTAAAAGACGAGGACATCATATGACGTCCTGTCAGAACAATTGAGCTACCTTGCCGCCGGCTGGTAGCTGAGTGGTTAAAGAAGCCTATCCTGCTTCTAACTAACACTGCTTTACTTCCTCCATCAGCTCATCCCCCATAGCTATTACCTTTTGTATCAATTGCCCCCCCCCCCTTTTATATTGTAAGCTCTAATGAGCAGGGCCCTCTGATTCCTCTTGTACCAAATTGTAATGTAACTGTAATGTCTGCCTTTATTTTGTTAAGTGCTGCACAAACTGTTGATGCTATATAAAACCTGTATAATAATATAATAATATAACTTGTAAAATTCAGTCTCTACCAAGGCAAGCATGTTCCTGAGTCCAATTATCTGGCCATGCCGCAAAAGCACACGGGAGCCTGCGAAACAGAATTTTTAGTTAGGTATTCTTGGTATATTTTTGAATAATATTCTAATATTATTATCTGTATCTGTCATTTGTTAATTAAATGTCATTAAATGTCATACTTATAAGTATTTGTGTGATCTCTCTTTGCACATATTGAATACAACTCCAAAAACTTAACCTAGCATACCTAGAAGGCCACTAGACGCTAAAGATTCTTCAACCAGCAGTTTCTCTTGAAATATGGTCCAAAAAACCAAGCATTCCTCATGTTCCTCTAACAAGGTCATTGTGAATGTGTTGATGAGCTGCTCTATGTTCCATTTAATATACTCTATGGTCTAAACAGTAGTCATATCCACTGCTCCAACACCAAGGATTGCCACTTGCTCAAAGTTTTTTAGGTCATTCTTTAACCCAACTAACAGTTTTTATGTCTTTTAGGCACTTTGCTGGTGATTTTTCTGTTTTCAAATGTTCAGATCTGCATACCTGGGGCATTACTTCAATGTTAGAATTTAAAAAATGTAGGTGCTGTGCAATCACTAAAGAATACTATTGATCTAGAAAAAAAAAACATTAAGAGGTGCTTGGACTTTTAATGTGAGTTCATACAACGTAGTAAGAGGGCAAAAACATTTGGAAAACTCATTGGCTGAAGTTTGGCTGCTCACAAAAGACACACCTACTCTCCGCTAGCTACCCAGCAGGTTGCTACAAAAACCATGCACCCATGGAGGAAGCGCCAAACCAAAGGACAAAAAAGTAAAATTGTATTTATTGGTTTACACCACAGAAAAAAACATAACAGCCAATTAATTTTTGGGTCGGGGCTTTAGTTAAATTAAGAACCTTGGATGGGCTAAAAAATAGAACTTGTCTGTATAGATCTATGTAATGAAGCAAATTGCTGGTTCAGGAGAGTTACTGACCAGCAGTATCTGCCTGAGCAATCAAGATAAGAAGGTACTGCTGGTGCTCTTTACATTATGCATGTTTTTTATTGATCTAGGAAAAGTGAGACTCCAAGATGGATGGAGAAAGGGATTATTATGGCAAGATTCAAAGAATGTTTCCCAATTTGTTACTAAAAAAAACCCTTACTTCATTCAGAGCTATAAAATAGTTTATACAAGTTGTCATCATTTGTACGAACCAACACCTTTCCTTAAGAGAATATGCCTGCTTTCTATTCTGGAATGGTTGAAGCATTTTTTGAAATGTCATTTGCCCCATAAAGAGTCAATTTACAGTCAACAGTTGAGCTTGGGTTTATTTATGTCACTTAGTTTGACAGCTGTATCCCTTTCCTTTAGAGCATACCTCTCTGGAGACCTGTTGTCTTTATAAAGGTGGACATCTGTAGTCCTAGAGCTACCTGTCATTTCTCAAATTGTGCCCATTAAGGAGAAATTGCAGCTGAACTTTGAGCTACCAAGCAAAAGCGTTGTGACATTTATATGATCCTTTCTATTTTTTCTTGGAATAAAAAAATATAAAATTGCTTGTGTTTATTTCCACTTTTTTACTTGTTTAAAATAAAAAACTGCTAACTAGAACTCTCGAAGGGGGAAAAGTTAGCGTCAAAAGATGGCCGAGGAAATTACACACTATAACACTAAAATAAATATATTTAGCTTTCTAAAGAGTGAATGTGCCGTTAATATACGAAAAAAAAAATGAAACATATTAAAGTAAATCCGAGGACTAAACTCTAAAGACTGGGATCTCTTCCTGAACTCACTTGAATATTTAAAGCCAGAAACCTGAAGCAAGTATAGAGATATAAACCCCTGACTGTTATTCTGCATATTTGTTCAGGGTCAGTGTTCCAGAAAGCACTAAAATCCTTTGGGTCCGCATAACAGCCAGGATGAGGCAAATAGGAACTGCAGAAAGCACATATCAATGGCATTTCAATTGCTTCTGTCACAATAGGTTCACATTGAAGTGGAACTAAAATTATTAGTAGACATGTGTGAAATGTTTTGTTACAAATTGAAATTCAGAGGCGATTTTTGCTAATTCGGAGATTTGGATGTATACAGATCTCCGAATCACAATAGTAACGAATGCTAAATAAATTATTATAACAAAAACAATGAATTAATTTATATTCATTTGTTTCATTCAGATGACATGATGTGATAGTTTGGGCCTTTTGTTAATGTTTTAAAGGGGTTGTAAAGGAAAATGTTTTTTTTTTTTTCATAATAAGCATCCTTTACCTGCAGACATTCCTCTTTTCACTTCCTCATTGTTCGTTTTTGCTCAGAAGTTGCTCTATTTCTTCTCTGTTCTGTTCACTTCCTGCTTGTCTGATTTTTACGCACCACCGTGAAGGGAGGCTTTACTGCGGTGGTCAGTGACGTACTCGCCCCTCCTGGGAACTACATCTGTGCGGCAGGACGCTCTCTACGTGTTAGAGACTTTAACTACTTGCCGACCAGCCACCGCAGTTCTACGGCGGCAGGTCGGCTCCACTGCGCGAGAGCCTGTACTATAATGTCGGCTCTCTAAGCGGCCACTAGGTGTGCATGGGTAAAAGGTGGAGTTGCGCTTAGAAAAACAACAAACTGTGTCTTGTGCAGATCCCCAGTAAACAACAACAAAAAAAGTCCAATAAACAATCTGGAAGATTTCTTCAGATATGCAAAAAATGTAAAAAAAGTTGATAGAAACAGTTCATTGTGAAAACAGCTGTTGAAAACGTGTTCAAGCAAGGAAGTGTAAAGAAACCAGAATTAATCCAGGATGCCTGGTATTGCTGACCCTTACCGGAGTTAATGATCCACAGGATCAAAACGAGCGGATAGCCATACACCTGGGCTAAACAGGGGAACGGATCCACAGCCAGACGCAGACACCCGATGATCCAGCAATGGGGAGCAACCAAAAAGGGAACAAAACTCCAATAGTGTGATATTGTACAATAAATAAAGTAAAATAAAACCCCCAAGTGACTGGCAGACGGACAGTGTGACAAAAACCTCCACCTCAGAACACACTGGTCCTTACCAGATTCAAGTGAATATAAGCAGTGAAATCCTGGAAGATGGTTGTGCAGCTGTAGTAGGGAGAACTCACATCCAGCAATCCTTAAAGAGGCACTCAGGGCAATGGTCCCACCATCAGAGAAAGAAAGGGGCCACAATGGTGTAATATCGTTTGGCAAATTTAATAAATAAAAATAGCTCACTTACAGGTAGGAAGAAAAAAAATCAGCAGACAGACAAAGTTCCGACCGGTACGGAACTGTTCCTCACAAGCGGTGACGTCAGGCACGCCTCCTCCCAACGTTTCATCCAATAGGACTTGATCACGGGGTGTGAGGAGGCGTCCTGCGTCACCGCTTAAATAACACAGACATAGGCGGAGCAGGCATGGGCCACAACCCAGCAGCCAGCTACGCTGTCCAATCAGAGAATGGCAGGTGGAGCCAAGGTAGACACGCGTCCCGGACACAACGGCCGTCGGCCATTTTGATTGAGGGAAACAACTAAGGGAAAAACAAATGTCCATGTAAGATGACCAGAAAAGTAATTGGTGGACACCGCATGAACCATATGTCAAAAGTAAAAATCATGTACAGTCCAGAGCCCAGGGGCAACCAGACTCAAGGAGCAAATCATGAACAAGAATTATATATATAATGCATAATCGTAAAAATATTAAAAATAGTAGGCGGAGCCAACGAGGACGTTCGTCTCAGCTGTCAGCGCCTGCTTGCATAATAGCAGACAAAGCACAAAAGGGCAACTCATCCCAGACTATTACCTATCAGCCATGTTAGTTGGAAACAAAACAAGGGCAAGTAGGTATAAATAGTGCAAAGCATGAGGTCAATAATGCCTTTAAAAAAATATATATAATAGGTCCAATAAATCCCAAAAAAGCATTAGACCTCATGTAAAAATAGCATAAAAAAGAGCGCATAACCAAATGTCAATGTGGTATGCATATTCATGGTTAAAAAATCACAAATAAAAAATATATGAAAAATACAATAAGAGACAAAGATGCATATATATATGTATATCGTAAAATAGTGCAGAGACCTAATTAAAGGGATTCCCCACCAGACGATATGTGGAAAAACCTACATATATACATACATGTATACCCACAAAAATAAATAATTATTAATAAAAATACTAAAATTAAAATAACCGCCAAACAAGACGTATTTAATACGCCAAAAGTGGCTAAAAAATGGCGACCGATAGACGCCAAAAAAAATATCTTTGCATTTGCAATGAACAAATTTTGGTCAAACCATCAAATCATCATTCCTGATGCTGGTTCTGATAAATCGCACAAGACTTTACATATAGATTGAGTCCTGTCCATCATTTGATGGTTTGACCAAAATTTGTTCATTGCAAATGCAAAGATATTTTTTTTGGCGTCTATCGGTCGCCATTTTTTAGCCACTTTTGGCGTATTAAATACGTCGTGTTTGGCGGTTATTTTAATTTTAGTATTTTTATTAATAATTATTTCTTTTTGTGGGTATACATGTATGTATATATGTAGGTTTTTCCACATATCGTCTGGTGGGGAATCCCTTTAATTAGGTCTCTGCACTATATTACGATATACATATATATATGCATCTTTGTCTCTTATTGTATTTTTCATATATTTTTTATTTGTGATTTTTTAACCATGAATATGCATACCACATTGACATTTGGTTATGCACTCTTTTTTATGCTATTTTTACATGAGGTCTAATGCTTTTTTGGGATTTATTGGACCTATTATATATATTTTTTTAAAGGCATTATTGACCTCATGCTTTGCACTATTTATACCTACTTGCCCTTGTTTTGGTTCCAACTAACATGGCTGATAGGTAATAGTCTGGGATGAGTTGCCCTTTTGTGCTTTGTCTGCTATTATGCAAGCAGGCGCTGACAGCTGAGACGAACGTCCTCGTTGGCTCCGCCTACTATTTTTAATATTTTTACGATTATGCATTATATATATAATTCTTGTTCATGATTTGCTCCTTGAGTCTGGTTGCCCCTGGGCTCTGGACTGTACATGATTTTTACTTTTGACATATGGTTCATGCGGTGTCCACCAATTACTTTTCTGGTCATCTTACATGGACATTTGTTTTTCCCTTAGTTGTTTCCCTCAATCAAAATGGCCGACGGCCGTTGTGTCCGGGACGCGTGTCTACCTTGGCTCCACCTGCCATTCTCTGATTGGACAGCGTAGCTGGCTGCTGGGTTGTGGCCCATGCCTGCTCCGCCTATGTCTGTGTTATTTAAGCGGTGACGCAGGACGCCTCCTCACACCCCGTGATCAAGTCCTATTGGATGAAACGTTGGGAGGAGGCGTGCCTGACGTCACCGCTTGTGAGGAACAGTTCCGTACCGGTCGGAACTTTGTCTGTCTGCTGATTTTTTTTCTTCCTACCTGTAAGTGAGCTATTTTTATTTATTAAATTTGCCAAACGATATTACACCAGTGTGGCCCCTTTCTTTCTCTGATGGTGGGACCATTGCCCTGAGTGCCTCTTTAAGGATTGCTGGATGTGAGTTCTCCCTACTACAGCTGCACAACCATCTTCCAGGATTTCACTGCTTATATTCACTTGAATCTGGTAAGGACCAGTGTGTTCTGAGGTGGAGGTTTTTGTCACACTGTCCGTCTGCCAGTCACTTGGGGGTTTTATTTTACTTTATTTATTGTACAATATCACACTATTGGAGTTTTGTTCCCTTTTTGGTTGCTCCCCATTGCTGGATCATCGGGTGTCTGCGTCTGGCTGTGGATCCGTTCCCCTGTTTAGCCCAGGTGTATGGCTATCCGCTCGTTTTGATCCTGTGGATCATTAACTCCGGTAAGGGTCAGCAATACCAGGCATCCTGGATTAATTCTGGTTTCTTTACACTTCCTTGCTTGAACACGTTTTCAACAGCTGTTTTCACAATGAACTGTTTCTATCAACTTTTTTTACATTTTTTGCATATCTGAAGAAATCTTCCAGATTGTTTATTGGACTTTTTTTGTTGTTGTTTACTGGGGATCTGCACAAGACACAGTTTGTTGTTTTTCTAAGCGCAACTCCACCTTTTACCCATATCATTATTTGTTTGTATAAACATTTTGAGTTTGCAGCTACCACTCACTTTATTAGACAAGCGCACTTTTTTTCCCTTTTACCACTAGGTGTGCATGCACGCCCCCCGCTCGTCCCTGACTCCCGTGCGCGTGCCCGGCGGGCGCGATCGCCGCCGGGCACCCGAGATTGCTTGTTACAGAGCGAGGACTGGGAGCTGTGTGTGTAAACACACAGCTCCTGGTCCTGTCAGGGGAGAAATGCCTGACCGTCTGTTCATACAATGTATGAACAGCGATCAGTCATTTTCCCTAGTAAGGCTACAGATAGAACACACCCAGGAAACATACTTAACCCCTTCCCCGCCCCCTAGTGTTAACCCCTTCCCTGCCAGTGGCATTTTTATAGTAATCCAATGCATTTTTATAGCACTGATCGCTATAAAAATGGCAATGGTACCAAAAATGTGTCAAAAGTGTCCACCATAATGTCGCAGTACCGAAAAAAAATTGCTGATCGCCGCCATTACTAGTAAAAAATACCATAAAACTACCCCCTATTTTGTAAACGCTATAACTTGTGCGCAAACCAATCAAAAAACATTTATTGCGGGTTTTTTTACGAAAAATATGTAGAAGAATACGTATCGGCCCAAACTGAGGAAAAAAAAATGTTATTTTTTATATATTTTTGGGGGATATTTATTATAGCAAAAAGTAAAAAATATTTTTTTTTTCAAAATTGTCGCTCTATTTTTGTTTATAGCGCAAAAACTAAAACCGCAGAGGTGATCAAATAAGACCAAAAGAAATCTCTATTTGTGGGAAAAAAAGGACGCCAATTTTGTTTGGGAGCCACGTCGCACGACCGCGCAATTGTCAGTAAAAGCGACGCAGTGCCGAATCGCAAAAAGTGCTCTGGTCTTTGACCAGCAATATGGTCCGGGGGTTAAGTGGTTAAGGAGGTGTGAATTACTGGTCGTGCCGCAATGCATACTGGGAAATGTAGTTGTTACATGAATGAGCACCGCAAACCAGGAAGTGAATGAGAGAACAGAAACTAGAACGCCAAAGGTGATATAGACTCCTTTAAGCACCTGAAAAAAAGTATCGACATAATGAATGATCCAAATTGCGATACGAGCCCCCCCAGGTATGTTACAATAGCGAACGAATATTCGCTATTGAACCATTGAATCTCCTTCTGGCCAATCAGGAAGTGGATATGAGACCCATATCCTGATTGGCCAAAAAGAGAAGCAACCCCAATTGGCCGCCAAGAAGGAGGGAGGAAACAGAAGCTGCAGAGAGCAGGGAAGTGGAAGCCGCCAGCCACCACCATGATGAACGTGGAGAGCAGGGAAAGCTGCCGCTGCTGCCGCCATCATGATGCCCACAGAGAGCAGGAAAAGGGGAAGTCGCTGCCCCCACAAGATGCCAGCGGAAAACAGGGGAAGAAGAAGCCACTGTGATGCCGGTGGAGAGCAGGGGAAGCCACTGGTGAAGCCCGGGAGAAGCGTTGCCCGCCATAGATGGGTCTAAGTGTCGGACCCGACCGAACGTGGGGATGCTGGTGGCACTGTTTGCCGTCCCCACAAAAAAAATTACCACCGGCCACCACTGTAAAAAACATATCAAATAAAAAATAAAACAATCAAATTTCTTCATAAATTTAGGTCAAAGTGTACACCATTACATAACTTTGATAATAAAAAAAAAAAATCCAATAAGTGTATATCGATTAGTTTGTATGAAAGTTATAGCATCTACAAACTATGGTATATATACTTGAATTTTTATTTATTTCTTATTATTTTTTTATACTTGTAACTTACGTCGCACAGTGAGGATGGGCACAGTGAGGATGGGCACAGTGAGGATTGGCACAGTGAGGATGGGCACAGTGACGATGGGCACAGTGACGATGGGCACAGTGAGGATGGGCACAGTGAGGATGGGCACAGTGAGGATTGGCACAGTGAGGATTGGCACAGTGACAATGGGCACAGTGAGGATTGGCACAGTGGCAATTGGCACAATGAGGTTGGCACAGTGAGGTTGCAATGGGCACAGTGAGGTTGGCACAGTGAGGTTGCAATGGGCACAGTGAGGCATGCAAATGGGCATTGTTGACCCGCTTTTCTGCTTACAGTAGCTGCTGCATTCTCACCCTTGGCTTATACTCGAGTCAATACGTTTTCCCATTTTTTTGTGGTAAAATTAGGTACCTCAGCTTATACTCGGGTCGGCTTATACTCAAGTATTTACAGTACATGCAGTGCTGAGAATGCAGGTATGTCTAGTTTAAGATGGCAGACATATAATGGAGCCAATTGACGTATTACACTACAGATCTCAATAAGTTCTTGCAGAGGGTGGAGTGAGAGATGATTTTCATTAAACAGCCTGAAAAAGCATCCCTGCCTAAATATTCACCTATCAGCGGGTGACCATACCAGCAGAGATTCAACATTGTGTATGGGAATGAGGACACCGGGGGTAGCACAGCACTGCCCACATCGCAGCACCTGCTCCACTGCCGCAGGGAGACTGGGGCATCCACTCACCCTTTACTTCCCACCACTGATCAGCAAAGGCCTTTGGAGAGATAGCAGGACACCAAGTGTATCTAATCCATGCTGCATTCTATGCCACATTTCTTCCAAACCTAGACTGCACCTACAGTGGGGATCGAAAGTTTGGGCACCCCAGATAAAAATTTGTATTAATGTGCATAATGAAGCCAAAGAAAGAGGGAAAAATCTCCAAAAGGCAACACATTACAGATTAGACATTCTTATATTATGTCAAAAAAAGTTAGATTTTATTTCCATGATTTACACTTTCAAAATGACAGAAAACAAAAAAATGGTGTCTGCAAAAGTTTGGGCACCCTGCAGAATTTATAGCATGCACTGCCCCCTTTTCAAAGCTGAGACCTGCCAGTGTCATGGATTGTTCTCAATCATCGTCTGGGAAGACCAGGTGATGTCAATCTCAAAGGTTTTAAATGCCCAGACTCATCTGACCTTGCCCCAACAATCAGCACCATGGGTTCTTCTAAGCAGTCGTCTAGAAAACTGAAACTGAAAATAGTTGACGCTCACAAAGCTGGAGAAGGCTATAAGAGGATAGCAAAGCATTTTCAGATATCAATATCCTCTGTTCGGAATGTGATTAAGAAATGGCAGTCATCAGGATCAGTGGAAGTTAAAGCAAGATCTGGAAGACCAAGAAAAATATCAGACAGAACAGTGTAAGGTGTGGGGTCAACTGTGATTACCTGTGATCACCTGTAAGTTCACACTTCTGTTTTGCTATCTTCTCTCTGGGTGCGAGGTGTCCTACGATCGATCGGGTAATCAGCAAGACACTAACACGAGTATCATTTACTGTAGCAAGATTACAATTTATTTCCGGGATTCAGCTGGTTTTACAAAAAAAATGAGGTTCACCTTCTGGGATGTAGCCAATCAGGTTACAATTTCTTACAGTATATATTTTATACCAAAATTGTTCACATAAAACTTTAATACCATATTAGTAAGATTTCTTAAAATACACAATTTGCTTAGAGATATTACTCATCACCAAAAAATAAAATATCTTCTGACCATTGTCTCACATAGCTCATCTAATTTCTATAAATGTTTATAAAACTTCACACATGTCTGACCATATATTCTTCTTTGTAAAGAATATTTCACACATTCTGCAGGATGGAAGCTTCTATGTTTCCTGTCCATTAACCACTTGAGACCCGCACTATTGACAAAAGACGTCAACAGCGCGGCTCTCAGGTGCCAACTGGATGTCTTTGGACGTCATTTAAAAGCATTACCCGCACGCGCCACTGGGGGGCGCGCAGCGGGTAAACACTGTCCCGGCGCATCGCTGGGAAGCCGATGCGTGTACCTGGCGGCCGTGATGTCCACCGGGTACACGTGAACGTCGGTAAGACAGCAGGGACGTGGAGCTCTGTGTGTAAACACAGAGCTCCACGTGCTGTCAGAGGAGAGGAGACCGATCTGTGTCTCTTGTACATAGGGACACAGCATCGGTCACCTCCCCCAGTCACCCACCTCCCCCCACACAGTTAGAACACACCTAGGATACACATTTAACCCCTTCCTCACCCCCTAGTGTTAACCCCTTCCCTGACAGTCACATTTATACAGTAATTAGTGCATTTTTATAGCACTGATCGCTGTATATCGCTGTTTTTTGTTTATAGCGCAAAAAATAAAAACCCCAGAGGTGATAAAATACCACCAAAAGAAAGCTCTATTTGTGGGGAAAAAAGGACGCCAATTTTGTTTGGGAGCGACGTCGCACGACCGCGCAAATGTCAGTTAAAGCGACGCAGTGCTATCTGTTCTTTAGAGCAAAACTTTTCAAAACCTTTCTTTATACCTAGCACATTTAGTGATAATGTATGTGGCTAATAGATCAGCTTTTACTATGGTTGTGTTAAGACCCTCAATAATAATTTCTTATCCTTAATCTTTTCTAAGTCAAGCAGAGTAAAAATCACAGTAGCAAATAGCAGGATATGTTTTCTAAATGCACCATTCAGAAAACATATCCTGGGTGGTTCAGATAAACCTTGAATTAGGAAAGGCTTATTTCGGGTGGTAATAAGTTTTACTTCTGGTAATTGGGTATTATTGGTTAAGGTTAAAACAGAAACTGGTTTCCCTATCATAGGAAAAATATGTCTTGTAGTTAAAGGTGAACATACCCAACAATTTTTTTTCCGAAAGCATGCATTAATGATCATGAATGGGGATGTTTTCTAAGGATGTGTATATTTCTGGATCGCCCTTTGTCCTTGTGATTAATTACTTCAATGTCTTTTGCGTCTATAACAGTGGAGATAATTTTCCTGGGATTATTTCTGACTATCTCATTTACATAAATTGGTTGTTTCCCGGCATTCCATTATGTCCTGACATATTCCTTAGCTTTTTTAAGATCTGGGGAATAGCACCATGAAGCATTTTTCCCTTGATGGGTAGCCATCTGGATAAGGGCATCAATGGAACACCGGGAATCCTTCCTTTGCTTTAGCTTTTTTTTAAAGCTTTGTCTGTTATTTTGGTGGCAACACCAGTACAGCAGGGATGTAACATTTTGATAACCTTGGGAGCCTTGAAAACTAGTCTTCCTAATTCTCCCACTCTCTACCTTATTTTGCATAAGTCACCAACCCCCCCAGTAAGGCTGCAATAAAAATAGTCATTGTAAAACAAATTAACAATATCACCTTAAACATATACATATATCGTGGCTTATGGGCCGTTTGGGGTGGGGGTTCATTCGCGCGAATGGTCGGTCCTTTCAAAGGTTCTGGTGCAAACCGAACGGAGGGGGGGGGGGGGGTTCGGCTCATCCCTAATATACGACATGTAAGTTGCATTTTCCCATATTCAATATAGAAGCTATGTATTACCATTATCTATTACTATTATTATTTATCTATTTATCATATCTATTATTATCCACAATATAAAGTATGGAGGTTATTTATTACTATCATCTTCTACTGAGATCATATGTGATATGATTATTTATGATCCCTATTATTGTCCATCAAATAAGAGATGGAGGTTGTTTATTACTAAGAGCTATAATTATCTTGTAGATGTAATCACCATTTTTAGTGCTAATTATATAGAGTGCTATATGGTAGATCTACATATTTCCTATTGGCATGTTCTGTTATGGATGTATTGACATGTAGTTTGGAGGTTATATCTTACTATTATCTATCATTTCTTTTTTTTAGAGGCCATTACTTTTTAGTACTAATGGTTTAGAATAGCGCATTTACAAATTGTTATGTTTTGCTAAAGATGTATTCATTTACTGACTTCTCTATTTATTTATGATATTTTTGTGACAAATGTATACTGTATATTTATAAATATGGTCTGAATCTACAATTGAATGTTTCACTGTATGCCATACTATCCGAATTGGCTATTTCTAGATCGACCATTTGATAGAGCCCCATGTTATCTTGTCCCAAAGACATGATGAAGGAAGGGGTGCAAGATCTTAATCCCCTCAGCGGTATCCCCGAGTCTGGCTCGGGGTGGAATTTCAGAATCAAAAGCTGTAACCCCAAGCCAGACTCGGGACCGCCTCACAGTGTCCACAGGCAGGGAATTATTTACCTTGTTCCTTGAATCCTGCGATGCCTCTCCGCTGTGTGATCGAGCTGTGTCCTCACTTGATTCACACAGTGCCTGTGTGCCGCCGGGCTCCGTTTCCTGCGACGTTACAACGCACGGGGGCGGAGATCAGCGCCTAATTAAAAAAAGTAAATACACACAATACATACAGTATACTGTAATCATATAGATTACAGTACTGTATGAAAAAAATACACACACCCTTTCTCCCTAGTGGTCTGTCCAGTGCCCTACATGCACTTTTATATAATAAAAACTGTTCTTTCTGCCTGGAAACTGGAGATTGTCCATAGCAACCAAAAAGTGTCCCTTTATGTCAAAAATGGTTTAGACCAGCTATAAAACAGCGATAATAAATTAGAATCACTTGCAGAATTGAGAGATAGTGATTTGTGGGAAAATTTGTCATCACACAATAAAAGTAATGACAGCGACAATTCTGCAACTGAGCAAATTTCAGTGTTTTTGATTTGATTACATTATTGAATAATTTTTATTATAATTACATTATTTTTTGTTATAATTATTTATAGTTATTTATTATATTATAATTTATGATTTGGTTTTTCAAACTTTATCATACCTGGGATGTCTACTAGTTTGTTTGGACAGATTTAAGTGAGTTATTCCTAAGAATTGCAGGCCTACAATGTAAAACACCACATTTCCATGCCAATTGTACCAGTTTCAGCACCCAAAATCTGAAATAATCATACCGCCAGGGAGGTTAAAACATATTGATCTTTTTTCAAGACTCATAATTCTAAACTGGACTTGTGCTGTGGTTCTCTCATCCTTTGCACCTTCTTTATCTTAGCACAGGAAAGAGGAACAATAAAAAATAAAGGTGGAGAAAGCTAGCCAGTCCTCGACTTTCCTTCCTAGTGTTAATATTTTCATATTAGAGGGCTCCAGGTGTTGGGTCTCATGAGGCACAAATGAGTAGACAAGAACATATGTGTTGGCAATAGACGTGCAATTCAATAGTTACAAATCAAAATTTGGCCAACATTTTTGTTATTTGGAGATTTGGATGTATCCGAATTTCCAAATCACAGAAATCTGAAATAAATTATAACAACACAAATTTGTCGAATTCGAAAATTGATTCGATTTTGAAATAGAAATATATTGCAAAAAATAGTAAGGTATAAAAGTGAAATAAGATGATTCCTACTTAGTGACAAGTAGTCAACTATGCCCTGTAGAAGGCACTGCTGTGTCACGCATTTCACAGAGCCTGCCTTCTGAACTACAGAGGTGCTGAGAGGAGGAGTTTTATGAGGTGGATAAGTAAGCTTATATTGGATTTAAAAAAATATTGTTTGGTTTGCTATTAAATAAAGTGTATCCTGTGACTATAGCAGTTTGGGAAACCAGAACGAGTAAAGATAAATCTCTATAGTGGGGAAAAAAAGAAAAAAATTGGTCTGGCTGGAGGCACACTTTAACATGGCCACCTGCACAGGTTCACCTAAGGAGAGGTTTACTTAGCCCTTCTGTAACTAAGCTCGGCAGAGAACCACTCCTGGTTTCCACTGTTGTAACTCCTCTGCACTGATTCCAAGTGCTTTGGTGGGTTGAATGTTATTTCACCCAACAAAATGCCTCCTTTGTGTGTAGGTGATAGTTAATACTATTAAAATACATGACTGAACGAGACAATACAAGTTACAGAAACCACCCATTAACGTCACATGGAGTATAACATAATGATAGCATAGAAAATTATAGGGGGTAAAGAACATTATTTTTTCTGGATAATTGTATGGTGTGCTGCCAATCATCGACGTGTCAAAGTATACATGATTTTGTTTCTTAGTAAACAATGTTATCCTTTTACAGCCACATTTGCTAAGATGGCGTGTGCATTAAGACTTACATAACCTTAACCACTTCCTTACTGGGCACTTAAACCCCTTCCTGACCAGAGGACTTTTTGCGATTCGGCACTGCGTCGCTTTAACTGACAATTGCGTGGTCGTGCGACGTGGCTCCCAAACAAAATTAACGTCCTTTTTCCCCCACAAATAGAGCTTTCTTTTGGTGGTATTTGATCACCTCTGCGGTTTTTATTTTTTGCGCTATAAACAAAAATAGAGCGACAATTTTGAAAAAAAATAAAATATTTTTACTTTGTTGCTATAATAAATAGCTCAATTTTTTTTTTTACGTTTTTTTTTTATCCTCAGTCTAGGCCGATACGTATTCTACATATTTTTAGTAAAAAAAAAAAAAAAAAATCGCAATAAGCGACTGGTTTGCGCAAAAGTTATAGCGCCTACAAAATAAGGGACAGAATTATTATTTTTTTTTTTTTTTTTTTACTAGAAATGGCGGCGATCTGCGATTTTTATTGGGACTGCGACGTTATGGCGGACACATCGGACACTTTTGACACATTTTTGGCGCCATTCACATTTATACTGCAATCAGTGCTATAAATATGCACTAATTACTGTATAAATTTTTTTTTTTACTAGAAATGGCGGCGATCTGCGATTTTTATTGGGACTGCGACGTTATGGCGGACACATCGGACACTTTTGACACATTTTTGGCGCCATTCACATTTATACTGCAATCAGTGCTATAAATATGCACTAATTACTGTATAAATTTTTTTTTTTACTAGAAATGGCGGCGATCTGCGATTTTTATTGGGACTGCGACGTTATGGCGGACACATCGGACACTTTTGACACATTTTTGGCGCCATTCACATTTATACTGCAATCAGTGCTATAAATATGCACTAATTACTGTATAAATGCTTTTTTTTTACTAGAAATGGCGGCGATCTGCGATTTTTATTGGGACTGCGACGTTATGGCGGACACATTGGACACTTTTGACACATTTTTGGCGCCATTCACATTTATACTGCAATCAGTGCTATAAATATGCACTAATTACTGTATAAATATGACTGGCAGGGAAGGGGTTAACACTAGGGGGTGAGGAAGGGGTTAAATGTGTACCCTAATTAGTGTTCTAACTGTGGGGGGAGGGGGTGACTGGGGGGGGGGTGACCGATCTGTGTCTCTATGTACAAGAGACACAGATCCGTCTCCTCTCTCCCCTGACAGCACCGCTGTCTGCGAGAGACGGGAATGAGAGATGATCTCATATGTAAACATATGAGATCATCTCTCATTGGCCGCACAGATCGCCTAGGAAACGGCCGCTCCGATTGGCCGTTCACGGCGATCTGTGACTGGCTGTGTCCAAGGGACACGGCCAGCACAGCAGTTCCCCGCTGCGCGCTCGGGAGCGCGCGCGGGGAACGCGAAAAGGGGAGGCCGTAAAAAGACGGCCTGTTAGAGATTGGGAGCCGCGCTGAGGCCGTACAAAGTCGTACGGCCGTCAGCAAGTGGTTAAAATCCAATGCAGCAATTATTCTTCTACACAAATAATATTTAGATCAAAAGCTTTTAAAAACCCATTCTGATTTCTGTACATTAACCCATAATGTACAAAATGTTAAGTTCTCATGTCTTTCTGTTCTGCCTTTCCATTCTAAGCTCTGCAAATATGTCTATAGCTGACCAAGTTGTACCAAGATAGCTGTAACTTATGCCTAGTACACACCACCATTTTTTCTGTCAGATAAAAATCCGATGGTTTTCCTGACAGAATTCCTCTATGGCTGCCTTGCATACGCACGCTCAGACAAAAGTTCACCCGTCTAAAGCGCGGTGACGTACAACACGTACGACTGCACTATAAAGGGGTTCCATTCCATCTGCGCCACCCTTTGGGCTGCTTTTGCTGATTCTCCTGTTAGTAAAAGTTTAGTAAAAGTTTGGTGAGAGATGATTCATGCTTTTCACTCTTCGTGCTTTTCAGTCCGTTACAGCGTAAATAATGTGCTATCTCCATTACAAACGCTAGTTTTACCAGGAAGAGCGCTCTCTCTCATCTCATACTTGATTCTGAGCCAGTTTTCTGCCCGTCGGGAAACCATTCAAACGTTTTTCCAGCTCCAATTTTTGGCCTGACGGGAAAAAAGAGATCGGAAAAACTGCGATGGAGCATACACACGGCCGGAATTTACAAAAACCTCTTATAGCAGTTTTCCCGTCGGAAAAACCGGTCTTGTGTACGAGGCTTTACAGTTTCAGTAGAATTAGCAGACAATGGCTTGATCCAAATGAAAGATTGTAGAAAGATTTTTAATCCAAAAACTTGTGCATGAACATCAGATAGGTAAAAAAATTTAAAAAATCATACCGTGTCTAGTTCCAGCATAATACAATACATGTGGTAGATGGAGGCTATAGCAAGAAGAAGAGTGGGGCTAACATTGAGCATCCCCTAGCTACAGGGTGAGGTAGGGCCAAAATTAGTTAACCACTTTAATACCAGGCACTTATCCCCCCCCCCCCCCCCTCCTGCCCAAGCCAATTTTCAGCTTTCAGCGCTGTCGCTGTTTAAATGACAATTGTGCGGTCATGCTACACTGTACCCAAACAAACATTTTGTTCCCACAAATAGAGCTTTCTTTTGGTGGTATTTGATCACCTCTGCAGCTATTATTTTTTGCTAAACAAATAAAAAAAGACCGAAAATTTAGAATAAAATACGTTTTTCTTTTGTTTCCGTTATAAAATGTTGTAAATAAGTAAGCACTGATAAGGCTGCACAGATGAGGTGGCACCAATGAGGTGGCACTGACGGGCACTGCTGATGGGCACTGGTAGGCAGCACTGATGGGTGGCACTTATATGCAGCACTGATGGGCATTCATAGGTGGCACTGGTGGGCACTGACAGGCAACACAGATGGGCACTAAAAGGCTGCACTAATGGGTACTTATGAGTGGCACTGATAGGTGGCACTGATGGGAACTGATAGGTGGCACTGCTGGGCACTGATGGGCACTGATATGTGGGACTGATGGGCATTGATATGCGTCACTGATAGATGGCACTGAAAGGGATCCGTTGTGGCACTGGAACTGGCAGGCATTGTGGGTGGGCACTGATTAGAAGCTGCCTGGGCATTGCTTGGCAGCTGCCTGGGCACAGCTCGGCATTGCCCTGATGTTCTAGGTGGCATACCTGGTGGTCCAGTGGGGTAGCCATCCCTGGTGGTCCATTCCGGCATTCTGGTGGTCGAGTGTGGGCATCCGAGGGGGGCTGCACTGATAAACAATCAGGAGAGCAGCCAATTGGCTCTCCTCTACTCAGGTCTGTCATACGCGAGTGAGGAAAAGCTGATCAACAGCTCTTCCTGGTTACATCATGATCAGCTGTGATTGGACACGGCTGATCCAATGGAGGCTCTTTACTGAGATCGGTGTAGCGTTGTTTGTCAGACTGACACACCACACCACCGATCACTGCGATGCGTGCCCCCATGGGTGTGTGGCAGCCGTTATCCTGCTGGATGTCATATGACGTCCACTCAGGATAACGCAACCACCTCCAGGCCGTCATTCTGTTATAGGCTGGGCAGGAAGTGGTTAAAGGCAAACAAACTTTAATGCAAGTGTACCTTGTGCTGGCGCCTCCCGGCCCTTTAAGAGGTTTGGTTTGTCCGATGGTTTTCCTGACAGAATTCCTCTCTGGCTGCCTTGCATACACACGCTCAGACAAAAGTTCACCCGTCTAAAGCGTGGTGACGTACAACATGTACGACTGCACTATAAAGGGGAAGTTCCATTCCATCGGCGCCACCATTTGGGCTGCTTTTGCTGATCCTCCTGTTAGTAAAAGTTTGGTGAGAGATGATTCATGCTTTTCACTCTTCGTGCTTTTCAGTCCGTTACAGCGTAAAGAATGTGCTATCTCCATTATGAACGCTAGTTTTACCAGGAAGAGCGCTCATACTTGATTCTGAGCCAGTTTTCTGCCCGTCGGGAAACCATTCAAACGTTTTTCCCGCTCCAATTTTTGGCCTGACGGGAAAAAATAGATCGGAAAAACTGCGATGGAGCATACACACGGCCGGAATTTACAAAAACCTCTTATAGCAGTTTTCCCGTCGGAAAAAACGGTCTTGTGTACGAGGCTTTACAGTTTCAGTAGAATTAGCAGACAATGGCTTGATCCAAATGAATCGGTGTAGCGTTGTTTGTCAGACTGACACACCACACCACCGATCACTGCGATGCGTGCCCCCATGGGCGTGTGGCAGCCGTTATCCTGCTGGATGTCATATGACGTCCACTCAGGATAACGCAACCACCTCCAGGCCGTCATTCTGTTATAGGCTGGGCAGGAAGTGGTTAAAGGCAAACAAACTTTAATGCAAGTGTACCTTGTGCTGGCGCCTCCCGGCCCTTTAAGAGGTTTAAATTAACTGGGAGTCGGGGCGCGGCTTAAGATTGGCTGTCACGGCGGTCGCATGGTCTGAAAACTCCAGTTTGCAACGAGCGATCGTGAGCTTTTGGTTTGGCACCGGTAACTATGCGCACTCGGCACAGGTATATTGGGGGCAATTCATGCAAATATGAGGCTCCTTAGTGCTAAGGACCAGGTGCTGAGAGGCCACATATTTGCATACGGCCAGCGCCAAGGGATTGATGTTCTATTGTTTATTAGTGTTGCTCACGAATATTCGCATTGCGAATATTCGACTCGAATATAGCATATTCGAGAAATCGCGCTATATTTCGAATTTCGCGGTGAATATTCGCAATTCCGAATATTCGCATTTTTTCAATTTGATTTTTAAAACAGATCACATCCTATCGACGTCTAAAAGCATTGCATCGGCATTTTTTTTTTTTTCAATTTGGCAACATAAAAGGATCGCCTCAGCTTAGCTACTCGGCCCAGGGTCTCTAATCATAGAGACCCTGGGCCGAGTAGCTAAGCTGAGGCGATCCTTTTATGTTGCCAAATTGAAAAAAAAAAAAATTGCGATTTTTCGCTATTGCGAATGCGAAAATGATTGCGAATTTTCGATAACTGTGGTAGGAGAACTCTGATTGTCTCTGATGCAAAAGGGGGGGGCTTTGTGTATGTGTATGTTATGAATATTTGTATGTTTGATATTATTATTTTTTGTAAGAAGGAAAAAATTGCGCATACCTTAAAAAAGGGGAGAATACAGCAGCAACTCAAAAATGTTATACAACATAAATTAATACAAGACAGAAAATGGAGTCGCTCTACAAGAATAAAAAATATGTCTAGTGACAAGACATGTGGGCAAATTATAAAATAAGCAAGCGCAAATAACTTGTGAAATACACAGTGAAACAAATATATAAAGAAATATAGTCCCAATAATAGAAAAATAATCTTTCATAAAAATGTCTTTGATATGTGAAGTGAAAAAAAGTCCAAAGCATGCAGCATGAACGTGTTCAATCTTCAAGGTGTTTGATTGAGAAACGGCTGTGACAGATGGATAGAGTAAAGAATCACCACCAATGCAAAACACTTTTTATTTTCTATTGTAAAATATCACGAATATTCTGAGCCAATCAGAGTGCTCCTTCCGCATTTGCCGAATATTCGCAATTATTTTGTATTGTAAAATATCAAGAATATTCTGAGCCAATCAGAGTGCTCCTTCTGCATTTGCCGAATATTCGCAATTATTTTGTATTGTAAAATATCAAGAATATTCTGAGCCAATCAGAGTGCTCCTTCCGCATTTGCCGAATATTCGCAATTATTTTGTATTGTAAAATATCACGAATATTCTGAGCCAATCAGAGTGCTCCTACAGCATTTCTCGAAATTGCGCAATAAATATCGCATTCGCATGTTGCGATATTTCGATAAAATATCACAAATATTCTGAGCCAATCAGAGCGCTCCTCCAGCATTTCTCGAAATTGCGCAATAAATATCGCATTCGCATGTTGCGATATTTCGATAAAATATCACGAATATTCTGAGCCAATCAGAGTGCTCCTACCGCAGTTATCAAAAAATCGCAATTATTTTCGCATTCGCAATAGCGAAAAATCGCAATCATTTACTTTCGATAAAATATCACGAATATTCGAATTTAGCGAATATATCTCGAATATTCGAATATATATTCGAGATATATCGCGAAATCGAATATGGCATATTCTGCTCAACACTATTGTTTATTTCTTATTGTAAAGATCATGTGCATCACTGGTTGCTTTGACCTTCATATAGGAGGGATGCTGGGATTTGGGGCCCACTTGTTGAATAGGGGTTCCAGATTCCGATAGCCCCCTGCCCACAGACCCCCACGACCACCGGCCACAGTTGTGGGGATGAGGACCTTGTTCCAATCAACATGGGGACAAGGTGCTTTGGGGTGAGAGGACAGAGCACCCACCCCCCCATGTTGAGGGCATGTGGGCTGGTATGGTTTAAAAGGGGGGGGGCCCTCACTTGTCCTCCCCTTTCCTAAACCCTGCTATTCTGCATGCCCAGATACGTTTTGGATTTTGTCAGGAGACCCCACACCATTTTTTTACATTTTTGAGTGGGGTTCTCCTCCAAATCCATACCCGACCCCACATAATTTTTTTCCTTAATTTTTGGACCGGCATTTTTTTTTATTATTATTCAGCTGTCAGCGGGGAAACCCATTGACAGCTGATGACGCCACAGGTCACTTCTTGCCTCCACTCCTTAACAACCAGCTTACACTGCACCGTGATTGGGCCCAATCAGGGCAACAGAATGCACTGTGCAGTGCTTAGTTCATTGCAGGGTGTTCATCGGGGTGAACAACCTGCAAATTTGGGTGTTCAGTGAATGGCCAAACAGGCAATTGTTTGACCCAAACTCATGTTTAACGTTTGCTCATCCCTAGGTAACACTAACAACACTGCTTTGCTCGATTGTGAATGTCACATTGGATTTCTGGCAGATTTTTCTTTAACCACTAGAGTACCGGGCCATCGTCAAATGACGGCTCCACGGTGACTCTGAAAACTCAACAGGACGTCATATGACGTCCTGGATTCCTCCGGCCACTGGGGGGCGCGCGAGTGCGCCGGCGGCGGCGCGCACGCGCCCGGCGCGTCCCCGAGATGCCGATGCGCGTGCCTGGCGGTCGCGATGTCCGCCAGGTACCAGCGATCGGTAACGAAAGAGCAGTGACGTGGAGCTCTGTGTGTAAACACAGAGCTCCACATCCTGTCAGGGGACAGAGGAGACCGATCTGTGTCTCTTGTACATAGGGACACAGATCGGTCACCTCCCCCAGTCACCCCCCTTCCCCCACAGTTAGAACACAATACAGGTATACATATTAACCCCTCCCTCACCCCCTAGTGTTAACCCCTTGAATGCCAGTCACATTTATACAGTAATTAGTGCATATTTATCGCATTAATCGCTGTATAAATGTGAATGGCGCCAAAAACGTGTCAAAAGTGTCCGATGTGTTCACCGCAATGTCACGGTGACAGTAAAAAAATCGCAAATCGCCGCCAATACTAGTAAAACAATTAATAAAATAAAAATGCCATAAATCTATCACCTATTTTGTAAACGCTCTAACTTTTGCGCAAACCAATCAATATATGATCATTGCGATTTTTTTTACCAAAAATATGTAGAAGAATACGTATCGCCCTAAACTGAGGAAAAAAAAAAAGTTTTTTTAAAAAAAAAAAATTATATTTATTAAATAAAAAAGTAAAAAAATGTGTTTTTTTTTTAAATTGTCACTATTCTTTTGTTTATAGCGCAAAAAATAAAAACCGCAGAGGTGATCACTCCGTTCACCAGAGCTGTTACAGTCTGAAATAAGGCATGTAATAAAAGCTTTCTTAAAAATGTCATTAGCATATTGATGAGGGAGGAAAGGAGGAACCAGGGAAGGCAAAAATTAAGGTAGATTAAACTTCAGTGTTTACTTTCAATTTCCAAAGCCTAAATCTCTAATGCTGATGATCTTTAACCTTTATTCAGAACAAGTTCCTTTTCTTACGACCAGACTAAAATTTGGCTTTTGGAAATCAAAGTTTCACATTTTATCTCACTGCTAGAACATTGCTTTCTACTTCATGTTCTAGAAATGTTTATTTTAAGAATTCCATCAATTGCCTATGACGTAGCATTATCTAATTCCAATTAAATCCTTTGAGGGTCTAATGTATCACATTCAATCTTTAAAATCCCAACTTCAACTTGTAATTAAATTTGGAGGAAATGCACCAAGCCGAAATCTGATCGCACTACAAGTTTTTAGTGGTGCTATTGCAATATTAACTCTAATTGGTCTCACAGGGAAATTCATATTTTGTTTTAGAAAACATTTCCTCTCTGTCGTTCATTGGATGTCTGTGGTTAATAAATGCACTTAAACAAAAAGCACCGCTAAACTGTACAAAACGGCAAATAAGTGAAATGAAATCGCTGTCTAGGGGAGAATTCAAGGTCGGAGTAAGTCCTCATGTATAAAAAAAAAATTGTCACTGTGCATGTTTTCCCAGTTTGGTGCCAAAAAAGGTTCACAAGAGAGAGGCCTACCGTGGAGGTTCTTCTGGGCTATGCTAGGCACCTGTAATAGGACCATTTTTACTTCACATAGGGTACATTTACACTTGTGCTATTTTTATCAATGCTGCTTTAACTGACAATTGCCCGGTCGTTGCAAAGCTGTACCCAAACAAAATTGGCGTCCTTTTTTTCCCACAAATAGAGCTTTCTTTTGGTGGTATTTGATCTCCTCTGCGGTTTTAATTTTGCGCTATAAACAGAAAAAGACAGACAATTTTGATAAAAAATAAATATATTTTTAACTGTTTGCTATAATAAATATCCAAATAAAATTAATACATTTCTTCATAAGTTTAGGCCAATGTGTATTCTTCTAATTATGTTTGGTAAAACAAATTGCAATAAGCATATATTAATTGGTTTGCGCAAAAGTTATAGTGTCTATAAAATAGGGAATATATTTATGAACATTTTCTTTTAAAAATTTTGTTTTTTACAGTACTAGTAATGGAGGTGATCAGCGATTTTTAGCGGGACTGCAACATTGCAGTGGACAGATCAGACACTTCTGACCTTTTTTGGGACCAGTGACATTTATGCAGCGATCAGTGCTATAAAAGTGTACTGATTACTGTATAAATGACACTGGCAGGGAAGGGTTTAACACCAGGAGGCTATCAAGTTGTTAAATGTGTTCCCTAGGAGGTGTTTCTAACTGTGGGGGGAGGTGACTGACTGGGAGTACAGTGAGATCTCTGTTACTGATCACTAGGAACAGCAGATCTCTCTCTACTTCCCTGTCAGAATGGGGATCTGTTTGTTTACATTGAGAGGTCCCAATTCTGGCTCTCTGTGGAGCGATCGCGGGTGGCCGGCGGATATAGCAGCCCCCGGCCATGCGCATCAAGCTTTCCCGCCTTACAGCTAGCACGCCGCACATCTGCTATAGCTGTTAAAGGGACCAACGTACAGCTACAGTGATTTGTGGGAATGAGCCGACCTGAGGCAGTATTATGACGACGGTCGGTCGGCAAGCGGATAAACAACAATCACTCAAAGAAAATATGCACATTTGTTTTTGCTCAGTTTGCACAGAACAAATATACATACTGATTTTCTTGATGTATGGCTAAGATTTTTTTTATAAATGTTGCTCACAGAAACTAATCAGGGACAGAGTGATTCTATATTAAACTGACTTGCACAATTATTATGTCTGTAGGGATGTGCTCACTGGCAGCCTTGCTGTGATTTGTTTTTGTTTTTTTGCAGTTTGTCTTGCATCGTTTTGCACTCAGGGATGATCCGTATTACATAAACTGCCCATCACTCTATTGAGAAGTCCTATTTGTTCAGCTACAAACCCCTGGTGAGCTTGCCAACAGTTGGTTGGACCTGACTATGACAAAGCAGGGAGGACATTCTGGATATTGTTGGAAGAGTTAGTTCTCTTTTTGCCATCCCTGCTAAAGGAGAGGCTTTGTGAGAAGAAGTCCCTTGGAACAGGCTTTGTGCCTGGTTTGAGACCCAAAGGATGGAACCCAGTTCTTTACGTATTGCCTCTCCCTGTGTAGGCTGTGTACTTGGAGGCCATATGTGCCTAAAATAATTTCTGGTAGAGTATTTACTGGAACAGGGATACACCCAACCGTTTGTTTTGTAGCTGCTGTGCTCCAGAAGTTCTGCTTCATACTTCTGGATGCCAAGACCCCCCCCCCCTTCAGGTGACTTCTAGCCAACGAGTTTGTGGAGTCCTGTTTGCGTTTAGGGCATTCCACCTCTGTTTTCCTCCTGTGCATCCAAGTTTCAAATTAAGCTTTAAAAACTACCTTCAAATATGGACCTAAAATTCCCACTTAGCTGAAGCTCTCTATCCACTTTTACTCAGGTTGGGCACTGAGATGTAATGGCTGCAAGGTGATGGTCACCTCACATGACCCCTGATGAAACACACACACATGTCCATATATCCTCTAATTTACATATTTGTTATATTCCTCATATGTGCCTGTTGTGCCATGTACTTGTATGAAAAAGTAACCTTTAGTCTTTGCATTGCTTCCTTTGTGTGAAATCCCTGGTGATCCTGCCAGTCCCCTTCTTTTGCTATTTTGAACTGATGACACCAGGGCATTGAAGCACAGCCGTCCCAGTATGGTCAGATTTCCACTTAACTTTCTGCTTGGGGTCACAGCCTGTCTGTACTGCAGTAGTCAGACTTATTTGACAGGCCCCTTGCCCAGCTAATCATTGGGAAGATCAATGTACTGTTGTTTCTCTGAATCTTGCTGACAAACCTCTACCCTGCAGTCTCCACCCCCACCTCTCTAAGCCCCTTATGCAGATGAGAAGAGAGGTCATGTGAGCACTTAAAAAACACACAAAACAAGGTATTTAATTATCTATACAGTATATATACCAGCACATTTTTTGGGTGTGGGAGGAAATCAGGGTCCCCAGAGGAAACCCATGCAAGCACAGGGAGAGCATGTAAACTCCATGCAGGTATGATTGGAATTCAAACCCTAGTGCTAACCACTAACCCACTGTCCTCCTTTAAATCCCAGCTCTGGGCTGTGCCTGCACGGATTAATTGTTAATTTTGGTCTAGGAAAAAAAAAAAGATGATTTATTTACTCGATCCTCTGGTTCTCCCTGCAGCTCTCCCTAAGCTTCTTCTACCCCATTCTCCAGCAGTATAGGGTCATGTTATCATCAAAACCAAAGCCAAAAGCAAAACCATAGCCCGTCACTGGAGGTCTCTGTGAGACAATCCACTGCTGGATCATGGGGGAGTGCCACCTTTTGTAGGAACGGAGAATCGGGTAAGTAAAACTCTTTTTCCTCTCCCCTAGACAAACCAAGTTATTAATCCTTGCAATGCGGGCACAGTTACACTGTTGGGAATCGTTTTTTTTTTTTTTTTACCCGGAGTTGGGCTTTAAGAATATGTGGCACAAAGTAAAAGTCCCATCAAAATTTACTCTCAGCTAAACTTTATGTGCAGTCTTTGAAATGTTCTATAGTTTCTCCTCTCAAAAGCTTTCTGTATTGTTTCCATTTCATTGCAACATTGAATAAAGAATACAATAAAAATTGTCACCCCTGTATTGCCGTTCTCCTCTATATATCTGGATTGCACTGTTCCATCTGGTAATAAGCTGTTATGGCCGGAGCCGTCCTTTTCTCCTTCCCGACCACGGAGCCATAACTGGTAACAGTTAACTTCTCCGCAGCTCACATATAAACTTCTTGATTCAGAACATCAGTTTACTGTACAGCTCAATTTTGGGTTTCCATGGTAACATGCGGGGAGCCTATCTCCTGTGTTTATCTCCATCTCTCAAAAGAGAATTCCCAAGTAGGAGCAGTGTCTGAGTTGATTCCCATAACACAGCATTCTCTGCTTCACCTGGTAGGCAAACACATCTACCCTGGAGACGAGGCGGCAAACAATTTGGGATGAATAATTACCTTGGCAAGTCTATAGTCAGAACAGCCCCAGAGCTGCTGAAAAATTGCAGGATAAAGTCATTTTTCTTGAACTGGAAACTGCTGAACAAAAGAAGTGCTCTACCGCCACCTTGAGGGCAGAGAAAAGAATGCCATCCTCAAGATCGCAACCTGCAATGCAATTCATAGTTACATAGGGGGTTACTTATGAAAGGCAAATCCACTTTGGACTAAATTTATCCCCTATTTTGTAGGCGCTATAACTTTTGCACAAAACCGAATAATATACGCTTATTGTGATTTTTTTTTACCAAAAATATGTAGTACAATATATATCGATTTTAAATGGGATATTTATTATAGCAAAAAGTAAAAAATATTGGGGCTTATTTATGAAAGGCAAATCCACTTTGCACTACAAGTGCAAACTACAAGTGCAAAGTGCAAGTTGGTTCTACAAAGTATTGACTCACAAAACAGCTGTATTTATACTGGGAATTAAATTACACACAGGTGAACTCAATTTACTAATTAGGTGACTTCTGAAGGCAATTGGTTCCACTAGATTTTAGTTAGGGGTATCAGAGTAAAGGTGGGGGCTGAATGCAATTGCACACCACACTTTTCAGATGTTTACTTGTAAAAAAAAATTTAAAACTATTTATCATTTTCCTTCCACTTTTACAATTATGTGGAAAATTGGAAAGAAACTGCGCTAGATACTGAACAAACAAGAAAGAAAGAAAGAAAGAAAAGCTGCAATAAAATCACAGTCTATTAAATCTGAGAGCTGCGATTACCATGTAAACAATAGATACAAAAAACAAACAGTGAGAAAAAATATAAATCGCGCTACCTCTAAACCGTGTGAAACAAATGTTTGAATCACAAAATACACAAAACCATGTGATATATGATGGTATAAATCATAAGCTATGTGATAGATGATGGTATATATAAATCACTAATATACCAGAAAAAAAAAAAAAAAACAAGAGAGGTTGGTAGCCACTAGAGCACCCTCAAGCCCCTCAATTGCAGTGAAACAGTGATGATATTATTAGTTAGGGTTGTCCTGATACCGATACTAGTATCGGTATCGGGACTGATTCCGAGTATTTGCGGGAGTACTTGTAAACCCGCAAATCCCCCCGATGCCAGATCCGATACTTCCCCCGCCTCCGCTGCTATGCCGCATCCCGCCTCCGCCGCATCCCGCTGCATTCACGCCGCCACCGGCTGCTTGGTTAATACGGGCGGGGAACATTACAGCTTTCATTTGAATAGCTGTAGTGTTTCCCGCCGTGCCGCGTATAGACACTCCCCCTTGCTCGGGTGAACTGTCCAATCCCGAGCAAAGGGGAGTGTCTATACGCATCGCGTTGTGAAACACTACAGCTATTCAAATGAAAGCTGTAATGTTCCCCGCCCATATTAACCAAGCGGCAGCGCGGCAGCATGCAGGTAAGGGGGACATGGCTGGATATGGGGGGGGGACATGGCTGCATATAAGGGGACATGGCTGCATATGGGGGGACATGGCTGCATATGGGGGGGACATGGCTGCATATGGGGGGACATGGCTGCATATGGGGGGGACATGGCTGCATATGGGGGGACATGGCTGCATATGGGGGGGACATGGCTGCATATGGGGGGACATGGCTGCACATGGGGGGGACATGGCTGGATATGGGGGGGACATGGCTGGATATATGGGGGGGACATGGCTGCATATATGGGGGGGGACATGGCTGCATCTGTGGGGGGACATGGCTGCATCTGTGGGGGGACATGGCTGCATATGGGGGGGACATGGCTGCATCTGTGGGGGGACATGGCTGCATTTGGGGACACATTTTAAAAAAAGTATCGGTATTCGGTATCAGCGAGTACTTGAAAAAAAGTATCGGTACTTGTACTCGGTCCTAAAAAAGTGGTATCGGGACAACCCTATTAATAATGAACATCAAAAAGAATTTAAATCATATCATTAAATAAATGAATATTAACCAAATAAAAAATATATAAATAAAGTAAAAATTGTAGCAATACTGGGCCATATTCTCAAAGAATTTACGCCGGCGTATCAGCAGATACGCCGACGTAAGTCAGATTCTAAGGCCGTCCTATGTTTAAGTGTATTCTCAAACTGAGATACACTTAAACATGCCTAAGATACGACGGCCTGCGCCGTTGTATCTTAGGCTGCAATATCTACGCTGACCGCTAGGTGGCGTTTCCTTTGCGGTCAGCGTAGAATATGCAAATGACTAGTCACGCCGATTCTCTAACGTACGCTTGCCCGTCGTAGTGATTTTACGTCGTTTCCGTAAGTGATACGCGGCGTAAAGATAAACATGCCCCCTAGGTGGCGTACTCAATGTTAAGTATGGCCGTCGTTCCCGCGTCGAAATTTGAAAATTTAACGTAGTTTGCGTAAGTCGTCCGTGAATGGCGATGGACGCCATTTACGTTACCGTCAAAACAAATTACGTCCGTGAGACATCATTTAGCGCAATGCACGTCGGGTAATTTACCCAACGGAGCATGCGCATTACGATCGGCGTGGGAGCGCGCCTAATTTAAATGATCCACGCCCCCTACCAGGATCATTTGAATTAGGAGTACTTGCGCGGGTGGACTTTACGCTACGCCGCCGCAAGTTTACAGGTAAGTGGTTTAGGAATCAGGCACTTGCCAGTTAAACTTGCGGCGGAGTAACGTAAAGGACATACGTTACGCCGCCGGAGATCTCTAAGAATATGGCCCAAAGTCCATAAATGTTTAACACGTGAAATGCCAAACACCTGTGCTCTGTGCCAAGTTCCAAAATCAATTGAAAACGTGTCCAAAGAAAAGTGATGTATCCTCCACCAAACTATAGATTGGCTCCTTACCAGAACACCATGATCCCTTATGACAGGGGGTCATGAACAGCATATATTAGGTAGTCACTCCCAGTCTTGCAGTTCAGACAGATATGGTCCTTAACATTGGGTCTTATCTACAAGTGATTAAACTTCACCAACATCAATGCCCACCATGTAAAAAACAATAACAGCTCCACATAGCGCATTAAATGAGTAACAAAGATTTATTAAAAGTTGTATTGCACTTACAAACATGCAGTAAAAAAATGCCTTGAATCTGATTTGCCAGCCGGTACACAAATTCCCAGACACCCGTCCAGTGGGGGAATGTTTGGAGCTCTTGGGTGACGACAGCGCGCCACTCCGCCCTACGTCCGTTTCATAAAATAATACTTCTTCCAGGGGCCAAAAAGAAGTAATATTTTACGAAACGTACGTAAGGCGGAGCGGCGCGCTGTCGTCACCCAAGAGCTCCAAACGTTCCCCCAGTGGATGGGTGTCTGGGAATTTGTGTCCTGGCCGGCACATCAGGTGGGCTCCCAGATTCCGATAAGCCCCCCGCCTGCAGACCCTGACAACCAACGGCCAGGGTGTCGGGAAGAGGCCCTTGTCCCCATCAATAAGCACCAACCCCCCCAATGTTGAGGGCATGTGGCCTGGTACGGTGTAGGAGGGGGTGCGCTCGCTCGCCCCCCTTCCTGACCTGCCGGGCTGCGTGCTCGTATAAGGGTCTGGTATGGATATTGGGGGAACCCCCACGCCGTTTTTTTCGGTGTGGGGGATTCCCCTTGAGATCCATACCAGACCGAAGGGCCTGGTATCATCCTGGGGAAAACCTCACGCAATTTTTTTTTTAAATTTTCGCGGGGTTCCCCTTCAAGATTCTCCGCACACGAGTCGTCCCGCAAGTCGGATCATCTTGATCCGACTTCTGGAGCGACCTCTATTCAAATCAATGGGCTCCCATAGGGAACCATTGATTTTGAATAGAGAAAAAAACGCCGGACGAGGCTTAACACAGCGTTAAGCCTCGTTAAATCATGTTTGCCGGCGTCTGACATCTTTACAGCTCTAACGCTGGAGCTTCAGAACGCACTGGTCGTGGATTGTTTTGCAGCTTAAAAACGGCTCAGCCATTTACAGCTCAAAAACATCATGGTGGGCATGAGGCCATAGGCTAACATGGAGAGACGTTTTTAAGCTGCAAAAAAAGGCTTGTGGGCATGAGACCTTATCCCGCGTACACGCAATAATTTTTTGGCTTGTAAAAAACAACGTTTTTTAGCCCTTTTTTTTCCAACTTCATAATTAAAACGACGTTGCCCACACACGATCATTAAAAAAAATGCTCTAGCAAAGCGCGGTGACGTACAACACATATGACGGCACTATAAAGTTGAAGTTCCATATGGATGACGCCACCCTTGGGGCTGCTTTAGCTGATTTCGTGTTAGTAAAAGACGATTTGCGATTTTCTGTCTGTTACTGCGCGATGAATGTACTTACTCCATTACGAATGGTAGTTTTACCAGAAGGTGCGCTCCCGTCTCATAACCTGCTTCTGAACATGCGCAGGTTTTTCACGTCATTTAAGCCCACACACGATCGTTTTTTAAAAACGAAAAACTACAGTTTAAAACGTCGTTAAAAAATGCAGCATGTTCGATTTTTTTTTTGTCGTTTTCAGAACAATGAAAACGAAAAATGACGTGAAGCCCACACACGATCATTTTAAATTACATTTTTTAAAAACATTGTTTTTTACATGCCGAAAAATGATCGTGTGTACGCGGCATTAGAAACACTTTTTTTTATATAGTACTTTAAATGCTACCAAATTTAAACTCTGGTATATTTGGTATCAGGGGTGATCAAATACTACAAAAAAATCTCTATTTGTGGAAAAAAAAGGATATCAATTTTGTTGCACAACAGTGTCGCACGACCGCGCAATTGTCAGTTAAAGTGACGCAGTGCCGTGTCGCAAAAAATGGCCTGGTCAGGCAGTGGGTAAATTCTTCTGCGGCTGAAGTGGTTAAATGTTGCATCCATATTTTCTGATCAGACAATTAATTCTCTGCCTCCCAGGGTTTCCATAATAACTGTCAGACTGATCGATTTGTGACATTCTGTTACCTGCCTGGAAAATTTCCCTTTCCTAATCCTCACCTGAAGCCTGGAACTGGCTCCCTGTTAAATTTTTTACAATGTTGCAGTAAATCCGGCTTTTCTGGAAAAGACTTTACAAAAACATTGCAATTATATTTTATACTACACCTGCTTGTGTGAATATTTAGTAAAAGGCAATATTCTAATTGAATGTCTTGTTTTTAGTTACTCGTATACTGTATGTACGATTCAAAATGCACCATTAATATTAATTATAGTGAAACAAACTGACATAATAAGACAATTCCATGTCTCACCTAATGATGCAAACATAGCTTATCTTAAATATTTATCCCATGTTTTATGTATCTAGGTTGTAATGTTTATGTTCTAATGTAAAGATTGCTGTTAATAATTCATGGTGAAATAAACACACTTTATAGAAATATTTTACAAAGCCTCTCTGTGCGCTGCAGTTTAATTATAGTGCTAGAGTGCCATCTAGTGTCTGATGTTATTAAAGAAAATACGTTGTCATTTACTGTACGCTGTATAAACAGCAGCCCTTCTAGGCTAATTCACTTGCTTTGAACCATGAAATGCTTATTTGAAATTGCACATGTGGATTGTGGGTAATTGAACAAGCAAGATTTGGCATGGTTGATCTCTATAGGGATTGTTGATGAACCAAGGATAACATTATTCCCCATTTCAAACTAACCACTTCAGCTCTGGAACATTAGCATTTAAATTTTTTTGCACTATAAACAAAAAAAAGACCGACAATTTTGAAAAATATATATATATATTTTTTACATTCTGCTTAGGGTTGCCACCTGTCCGGGGTTTGGAATCACCCGTCCAGGTTTCAGACTGCCTGAAACCCGGACACGTTATTCAGACTGGACTATGGCTTCCCAGCAGGGTTGCTGGCTGCAGTTATCTGAGCTGAGAGTGTCTGTTACACTCTCTTTCATGCTGCCCAAAGCCAACACTAACACCCCCCACAAACACACACACAGATGGGAGAGGAGAGTAGGGTGACCACATTCCTGAACTGCCATTCAGGGACAACCCCCCCCCCCCCCCCCTAAAAAAATATAATTTTTTTATACCTTTTTTTGGCCCATAGATTTCACTGGTTCATCCTGGGACCTGTAGTTCTTCACTGGTTGAGGGGGGGTTGGTCACATCTTCAGCTCTGAGGGGTTCATGGTGGGACCTGTAGTCCTTCACTTTTGGGGGTCACATAATATCTAAAGATGTGACCCCCCAAATTTGAAGGACTACAACACCCAGCATGAACCCCTGAGATCTAAGGGTGTGATCCCATAGATTTCACAGGTTTATGCTAAGACCTGTAGTTCTTCACTATTTGGGAGGTGGGGGGTCTCACATCGTCAGCTCTGGGGGGGGTCACGCTGGGACCTGTAGTCCTTAACTTTGGGGAGGTCACACCCCCCCAAAGTAAAGGACTACCTGTCTCAGCATGAACCCCTGGGATCTAAGGGTGTGCCCCCCCCCAAATTTGAAACTCACAGCATGAACCTGTAAGATCTAGAGTGTGGTCCCATAGATTTCACAGATCTATGCTGGGACCTGTAGTTCTTCACTATATGGGGGGTGGGGAAGTCACATCTTCAGCTCTGAGGGGTTCATGCTGGCACCTATAGTACGTCACTAGTTGGGGGGGGGGGGTCACATCTTAAGCTCTGAGGGGTTCATGCTGGGACTTGTGTCAGTTTCATTCCGGGACACTGTATTGTCCCAGAGTGAAGGTGCCCCGGACAGATCTGCAGAATACGGGACTGTCCCGGGCAACCCGGGACATGTGGTCACCCTAGGGGATAGAGGACTTGATCTGCACCTCTTCCCCCTGCCCCTACCCCTATGTGTCTGCCCACACTCAAGTCCCCGGTGCTGTGCCTCAGAAAAGGAATTCGGGGGCCGTAAATTTGAAGTCCAGTAGCCTCAGATACATCTGGATGAGAGGTGCTGACTGCCAAGGGGTGAGTGAGCTCACCATCAATCCCTGTCTGTGACTGAAGTCTCCCCTTCTCTCTCCTGCCTCTGAGTGAGTACACTTAGGTAAATCAGGGTTCTCAGATCACCCCTTACATCAGAGTTCCCCTTTACTCCAGAAGCCACAGTGTTCCGCCTTACATCAGAGTCCTCTCCGTACATCAGAGTTCTCAGTGTTCCCCCTTAGATCAGGGTTCCCAGAGCATCCCTTATGTAAGAGACCCCAGAGTTCTCCCTTACATCAGAGTCCCCCCTTACAGTGAAAGGGAACTATGTGAGTTCAGATGTAAAAGGGGGAACTCTGTGGATTCTGTTGTAAAGGTGAACTCTTGTTATTAAAGTGGCTGTATACCCCAATTTATCATTTTTACCTACAGGTAAGCCTATAATAAGGCTTACCTGTAGGTATAAAGAATATCTCCTAAACCTGTACGGTTTAGGAGATATTCTCCCCGCAATGCGCCGCTGATTGCAGCGGCGCATGCGCAGCGGGGATCCTCGGCTAAAGGGCCGGCAGCCGCTGGACCTTGCCGGTTTGAAGTCTCCCGCACGCATGCGTGGGAGTGACGACATCGCCGCTCCAGCCAATCACAGCGCTGGAGCAGCGATACCCGGAAGACACACCGGAGCAAGATGACATCTCGCTCGGCGTGGACCAGGTAAGTTCTCTACACCTCGTTTTAAGGTAAGTATTTCATAATGAGCTAGTATGCGGTGCATAAAAAACATCTGCCAGGAGCGACAGCCCAGGGGATGCACCTCCTCCTGATGAACCACCCCCCCCACCCCAGTCGTCGCCACGACTCCTGAGGAGCCGAACCCTGGGCACGAGGCCTGGTCCACGAGAGGGGAAATTACTATCCTCAGGATTTATGCCGCGACTATGACCTTACTTCCTATAAGGGCATGCCATGTCGGCCAATGGCATGATCCCTTTTATGTTTTTTGTAGTCACTGCACGTGGTCAGTAGTGCAGGCTACAGTGTGACTGGTGTGTGAAAGTGTGGGTGTCATTCCTGCCAGCAAGGCGTATCACCTTGGGTCGTCGCGGAGAGGTTATCCCCACGACCGTGTGAATGTGGTATGAATGGACAGCAACATCATTGGGGCCTTGGCGTGGCGTTGCTGCTCCCAAGTCCTGCACGGTGGACTTGGGCTAAACTAATGTGAGATGGATGTGGTGTGTGTGAGCTAGGGACCACAGTGGTGTGCATGCGTGCATTGTCCGTGTGCCATGATGAATGTGTGTGTTTAACGTGCAAAGATACGTTCCACTAGGCAACTCCTAACTGCTGTTCCCTCAGCAGACAGGGTAGCCTCGGGCAGGGGGGGACTGTGTGGTTCAGGGGTCAGGTCATCACATATGTCAATCTCCAGGCCCTTTCTCATGGTGTAGTTGTGCAGCACGCAACATGCACCGATGATCTGGCACACAAAGATTGGGGAAAACAACAGGGTCCCCCCCGGACTTATCCAGGCATCGGAAACGGGACTTAAGGATGCCAAATGTGCGTTCCACCACTGCACGGGTACATTTCCCTTAACAGCAGTATATCACTCTATACATGCTTCCGGCTACATGTTCCTCATAAGTCATCCCCTTATTTGATTCAGGGAGACTATACCCAGAGACACTCATTGCGCATGGATGAACTGCCCTGCTATCGCTGCAAGGGCGGATCCAGAGTCTAGTCTCGGGGGGGGGGGGGCACTGCCAGAAAATAAGGTGTTGCTTACAGAACTCAATTAGGTGTCCGGTGTGTCCGCTGCAATGTTGCAGTACCACTAAAAAAATCAATGATGCCGCCATTACTAGTAAAAAATATTTAACCACTTAAAGCGGAGGTTCACCCATAGCGAACACATTTTCCCCTTAGCTTCATGCTCGTTTTGTCTAGGGGAATCGGCTATTTGTTTTAAAATATGATCCGTGAGGGGCGGAGCCAACGGCCGACATGTGAGCAGCGCTGGTCCGGAGCTCCGTGCAGGGCAGACGAATCCTGACTTAATCCTGGGCGACAGAGCAGCCAAACACCGCAGGCAGAGACATCCCCCGACTCCGGATCCTGTGCTGCCCATGTAGGGATGGTCAAATACGGCCGTGCACCGATGGCAACTCCGGAACAGCGCCCGGTCCACTTTGCCTGGAAGTCCCAAGATGGCGGCCGCCATGAGGCAGTGGGACAGGGCCCCAGCGCGGAAAGGCCTCCGGAGGACGAATGGCCCTCACTGTCAGACACCCAGGTGAGCCAGCTACCTCCCAGAACTAAGGGGCCGAAACGGGGCACAAAGCAGGCCGGATCACAACCACAGGAGGGGGGTGATGAGGCTTCTGAAGCAGGAGGAGGGGAGCCCTCCCTGAAACAGATTATGGAGGCCATATACACGTGCCAGACTACCCTCACTGACCACATTGATGGTATCAGGACTGAACTATCGTTCCTTAAACATGACGTGCAAACCATCAGGGAGAGAGCTGGGGAAGCTGAGCAGAGAATTAGTGACCTGGAAGATGTGGTGCGCCCTTTGGAGAATAAACTGCAGAACGTTCACTGTGAGGTGGGGGCTCACACAGATAAGTTATGGGACATGGAAGACCGCCAGAGGAGGAATAACATACGTTTGGTAGGCTTCCCTGAGAAGGCAGAGGGCAAACAGCCGGAGGACTTCCTTGAGCTCTGGCTAAAAGATACCCTGGCTGACACTACTTTTTCCCGTCTGTTTGCTATTGAGAGGGCACACCGCATTCCGTCTAAACCCCCTCCACCAGGTGCCCATCTGCGTCCTATGATTGCACGTATCCTACACTTTAGAGATCGTGAAAATATTCTGAGGGCAGCTCGCACTGTAGGAGATCTCCAATTCAATGGGAACAGGATCTCTATTTATCCTGATTTCTCTGCAGCTACGCAGAAACAGAGAGCCAGTTTCCTACATGTAAAAAAGAGACTGAGAGATATGCATATGGCCTACAGTATGATGTACCCTGCGAAGCTCAGAGTGGTCGACGAGGGCAAAGTGTTCTTCTTCAATTCCCCTACAGAGGCTTCAAGATGGTTGGACACTAAGGGGAGACCCAGTCCAAGAAATGACCACTAACTGTATTACATAGGCTGGGCTCTTATTCTGGGCCGTTTGTTTCTGCCTGCGCTCTGTTTGATGCTGGGACGGGTGTGGTCAATCCCACTGCGAATGTTTGGCTCTGACACCTCGGTTTTCCTGAACCGAGCCCTGCCCGGATTCACCAGCACACTTTCTTTATTGGTTTTTTGTGTGGATTGGGGGTATTTTTTCCTCCCCCCTTTTTTCCATTTTTTGCTGTTTTTTTTTTTTCTCTACGGAACTTTGACTTACTGAGTCCGTGTCAACGGCTATGTTAACATAGACTCCCTGGAGGGAGTAGGTGGTTGGGGGGTGAGACTGATATAATCCCCTGACAATTTGTTTGCTGAAGTTATGGGATACAGGCACTCGGCAGGTTGGGGCTGTGTGCAGGGTGGGGGGAGGGGTTCTATTTCTCTCTGTGAACTTGGGTCGTGTGTCGTTGTCTCTCTTTTGTTAAATCTCCACAGGTTGCTATGGTGGACCGCACCAGAGGGGTCCGGAGAAGCCCTGGGTATGCACCTGCGATCCGTTACTTTACAGGATGACGGGTAAGGCCGGGTACACACGGACAAACATGTATGGTGAAAGCGGTCCGTCGGACCGTTTTCACCATACATGTCTGCCAGAGGGCTTCTGTACGATGGTTGTACACACCATCGTACAGAAGTCCGCGCGTAAACAATACGCGGGGCGTGTCCGCGGTGTCGCCGCGTCGATGACGCGGTGTCGCCGCGACAATGACGCGGCGACGTGCGCGGCCCGCCTTTAAAATGCTTCCACGCATGCGTCGAAGTCATTCGACGCATGCGAGGGACGGCGGGCGCCTGGACATGTACGGTAGGTCTGTACTGACGACCGTACATGTCCGAGCGGGCTGAATTCCAGCGGGCTGTTTTAAAACAAGTCCAGGAATATTTGTCTGCTGGGAAAAGGCCCGGCGGGCAAATGTTTGCTGGAATTCGGCCCGCTCGCGCCCACACACGACCAAACATGTCTGCTGAAACTGGCCTGCGGGCCAGTTTCAGCAGACATGTTTGCTCGTGAGTATGGGGCCTAAGATAAATGTGTTGTCCTGGAATGTCCGGGGTATGAATTCAAGGATTAAGCGTTCCCTTGTCTTTGACTTCATAAAGAGGTATAAACCCCATATTATCATGCTGCAGGAGACACATCTCCAAGGTTCTAAGGTATTGGCGTTGAAAAAGGCTAAT
Organism: Rana temporaria; assembly: GCF_905171775.1. Taxonomy (NCBI): domain Eukaryota; kingdom Metazoa; phylum Chordata; class Amphibia; order Anura; family Ranidae; genus Rana; species Rana temporaria. Next base: position 184,943,335 of record NC_053494.1, on the reverse strand, counting down.
GTGATGAGGGTAATACATGCTGAGTACTCTACGTACTCTAGAGGAGTGGCCATTCTAGTCACTAAGAAGGCGGCTGCACATATTTTACAGGTTAAGAGCGACCCGAAGGGGAGGTATGCTGTTCTTGTCTGTCAAATGTTCGGGATCTGCATGACGCTAGTGTGTGTATATGTCCCTCCCCCTTTTTCCTTCCAGGTACTTGAAGAAATCCTTACAGCTGCAATACAGGTGGCCCAGGGTCCACTACTACTGTTAGGAGATTTTAATGTGGTGTCGGATGGGTCACTCGATAGACATGGGAGTGTGACTGGTCCACGCCATACTCTTTCCGCCTGGTTGGACAGCTACGCCCTCACTGATGTGTGGCGGTGTCGCAACCCTGGGGTCAGAGAATACTCATGTCACTCGGGGACACATAGGACACTATCCAGAATTGATATGGTGCTGTCCTCTGTGGATGCATTACCTCTGGTTTCAGGGGTTAGATACCTCCCCAGAGCTCTCTCAGATCACTCTCCTATGGAGGTCACGCTGACTTTAGGTGTACCTGCTGGGAGACGACTGTGGCGTATGAAAACGCAGTGGTTGGAGGAGGAATATGTGAAGATCAAATGTAAGACGGCTATTGATCTGTATTGGAGGGAGAATAGCTCCGGCACCTCGGTACCGATTCAGTGGGACGCTTTTAAAGCAACTTTGAGGGGGGTGTTTGCCAAGGAAACTAGGGACTTTGCAAGGGCCTTAAATTTAGATGTGAAGCAGGCTGAACAGGCTACTGTAACTGCAGAACGACAGTATATTCAGACCCCATCCCCGGATACCTATAGCTCATGGCAGGACTTAACAAGACAATATAAAATACTACTGACGGATCAGACTATGAAACTGCAACTGAAACAGGCTAGGTCCATTTTTGAGTTTGGGGACAAAAGTGGCCGTCTGCTGGCATTTTTGGCAAAACCCCTATATGCCCCTACATCGATATTGCAGATTAAACGCCCGACTGGGGAATTAGTGAGCGACTCTCAAGATATCCTGTCCACGTTCCGAGACTTTTATAATACACTATACCAGTCCCAATCTAGCTCTACAGTTCAGGACGTCTCTTCCTATCTAGACTGTAACGGCTACCCACTGGTGTGAGGGTCTCAGCCGTTTGAGACGTCCTTTTCCCTGGCAAGCTGCGATATGCAGGTACCGCCGGTATCTCCCATCGAACGCCCTTCCAAGAAACGAGACGTACTACGTTTGAAGGGTCCAGTAGACTGACTTTATTTGGCATATTTCACCTGCTTATATCTGGTACAACTGTTACAAGAACAATGACAGTTTCCGCCCTCCCCTTTTCCCAGTAGGGGGCTTCAACACAGACCCCCTGAAACAATGACATCTCCTTGAATTAATCACTTGACCAGTTTCTAGACGCTTCGGCACCTCACCCCACTTAACATTTCCTGGCCAGGCACATAGAATTCAATTAACCTTTAAAACAATTATCACTCACACATAATCCCCATCAGCATACACCTCACAGGGGGGCTGTTTACCTGCACACAAAAGAAGAGTTCATTATCTATGCGAAGGGAACATTAGCATTCAACAATGAAAAGAAACTTGTCCAATTAACCCTTTGAGCTCAGAATACAATGTGGTACATCCAATGGTGACAAGCCATGCAGTTCCTTGTAGTCCCCCTGCACGAAGATTATAACTGTCTCGGCAGCATGCATGTGTCCGTTACATAGACGATATGACTCTCCCATCCCTGACGCAGGGTGAAAGTGCTGTTCTTGACCAACCCATAACATCAGAAGAGGTGGCTGGGGCCATTGCTTCTTTTAAACCGGGAAAATCGCCAGGTTTGGATGGCCTCCCGGCCGAATGGTATCAGTTGCATAAAGAGAGCTTAATCCCACGCCTCCAAACGGTGTTTAGTGACGCAGAAAGGGAGGGCATATTACCAGAGTCGATGCGTGAAGCAATGATTGTGGTGATTCCGAAGCCGGGTAAGGACCCACTGGAGTGCGAGTCTTATCGGCCGATTTCTCTGATCAGCACCGACGTTAAGGTGTTGGCAAAGATCTTGGCGGGTAGACTGCAGTCGGTAATATTGAAATTAATCCACTCAGACCAAACCGGCTTTATACCGGGGAGGTGCACTCAGATGAATCTGAGGAGGTTATATGTCAATTTGCAAGTGTCCCATGCTAATTCTGGTCGGAGGGTGGTGGCATCACTGGACACAAAAAAGGCATTCGACTCTGTGGAGTGGACCTACCTTTTTCCCCTACTTCTAAAACTGGGCCTGGGACCGAGGTTTGTGAACTGGGTCAGGTTGCTCTATGCGGAGCCAAAGGCTAGTGTCAGGGTCAATGGCCTCGTTTTGGACTCGTTTCCGATCAGGCGGGGAACTAGGCAGGGTTGCCCCCTGTCACCACTTTTATTCGCACTAGCCATAGAACCCCTGGCGACTAGGCTCAGGGATCGGGCTGACATTGCTGGGCTGCTGGTCGGGGACCTGGAGGAACGTGTATCACTATACGCGGACGATATGCTCCTATACTTGGGCGATCCCGAGGACTCCCTGACAACCGCGTTTTCCTTGATCCGAGAGTTCGGTGATTTCTCTGGATTCCGGATCAATTGGTCTAAGTCGGCGCTCTTTCCTCTGGATCCACAGCCAGATTTAGCTCTCCCTGCTCAGTTCCCCCTACAGGTGACAGACCGCTTTAAGTACTTAGGAATAACCGTAGAATTGCCTATAGAGAAATTTTCGAAGACAAACTTATGGCCAGTCATACGAGACTTCGAGGACAGGGTGAAAAAATGGAAGGACCTCCCGCTTACAATGCTGGGGAGAGCCAACCTGTTTAAAATGATCTTCCTCCCAAAATTCCTGTACATTCTCTCTAACGCCCCTGTAGGCATCCCCAGGAAGACCTTTAGATACATCGACTCCCTGCTGACCTCCTTTCTGTGGGGTGGTGGGGCAGTTCGGGTGGCGCTGGCTGTGCTACAGTTGCCGGTGGGGAGAGGAGGTCTGGCGGTCCCTGACCTCCGTCTATACTACCTGGCGTCGCAGCTGGTTCATGCCCACTGGCGTATGTTCCCCCAGCTGAACAATGCCGCTGTAGCGGTGGAGGCGGCTGTGTCAACCTCATATGAGACATTGCTGAACTTTTTTCACAGAGGGGAGGTCCCGACAACAGATGGAATGGTGATCCTTAGATCAGCCAAAGCGGTGCTTGAGATATGTAGGAGGCACACTTTGGACACCCCCCTGCACTTGTCCCCTAATGCTCCGCTGTGGTTTAACCCCAGATTAACGGACATCTTTCTACTGGAAGATGGACATAGGTGGGCCAAATTTGGCCTGGTTTACTTACATCAACTGTTTGACAGAGGGGAGTTGAAAACGTTTACGCACCTGAAAAGGGAATTGGGGGTACCCGAAACTTGGAGATTTCAGTACACAAGATTGAGACATGCAACTCAGGCGCAGCTTGGCACCGGGGTAGTGGTGTTAGAAAACACTAAGTTAGAATCATTATTGTTGAATCCTGAACATACCAAGTTAGTCTCTACCTACTATAATATGCTCATGAGTAAGATACGACCGAGAGAGGAAAAGACAAGACTTAAGTGGACTATGATAATACCAGAACTGACGGAACCCCAGTGGGAGGAAGTCCTAGTGTCATATCTCCCTACTGTGATTTCGGCAAGGGACAAACTGATACAGCTGCGATACCTGCATCAAATGTATTACACACCACACAGATTATATAGAATGGGCAGAAGAGAGAACCCTGTTTGTCATAAGTGCTTGGTGGCAGAGGGCACCTTTATGCATATGGTGTGGGACTGTAATAGGATTCGACCGTTTTGGTCGCAGGTTACGCAATTTATTGCAGACACTTTTGATCTCCCGAACATATGCAGCCCACTCCTGTGTCTCTTAGGTATTATAGAGGATGATATCATGAGTAACAATATGCGAATCTTCCTGAGACTGCTCTTCTACTATGCCAGGAAGCTCATTGTCTTGAACTGGATAAAGAGGGATTTCCTCACTATATCTGCCTGGAAGGGGTTAATCAATGCTAATATTACAATGTACAAAATGACCTATGAAGCGAGGGGAAGCAAGAAAAAATTTCATAAAGTGTGGGGTAGCTGGGTAGACTCCAGGGACACTAACTCTGGAGAGGTGTAAGGGAATATGTTTTCTTGTCCTCTATATACAATGTATGTGACGTATTGTGCAGCTCTGGTGCGGGCGGATCTGGGGAGATGGGGAGGCAACGACACACGACACTTGGGAGAGAGGGTTTTCTTTTTTTTTTCTATATGTTTGTTTATATGCCCTAGTTTGTGGTTTATTATTTTACTTTCTGATGGGCATGGTGCTCTGAACTTAAGATATATGATATAATCTAGCTACACTGTTCTTTTGGATCAGGAGCCCGAAGTTTGAATAATTAGTTCTCTGTTTACAATATAAAAGGCTATATGCACTTTAGAAGAACCCATGTTAGGATTACTCCCTACTACTGTTAAGGACATGGAAATGTATGATGGGGGAAACCTTGTTCCTTTAATCTTTTTCCTCCATATTTTCTACTTTTGAATGTCCTACATAAGTACTTGTCATTTGTATGCAATGCTACTTCCTGTAACTGTGTATATGGCTAATAATAAAAACCTTTTAAAAAAAAAAAAACATGATCCGTACTTACCCGTTTACGAGATGCATCTTCTCCGCCGCTTCCGGGTATGGGCTGCGGGACTGGGCGTTCCTTCTTGATTGACAGTCTTCCGAGAGGCTTCCGACGGTCGCATCCATCGCGTCACGATTTTCCGAAAGAAGCCGAACGTCGGTGCGCAGGCGCAGTATAGAGCCGCACCGACGTTCGGCTTCTTTCGGCTACGAGTGACGCGATGGATGCGACCGTCGGAAGCCTCTCGGAAGACTGTCAATCAAGAAGGAACGCCCGCTCCCGAAGACCCATACCCGGAAGCGACGGAGAAGATGCATCTCGAAAACGGGTAAGTACGGATCATATTTTAAAACAAATAGCCGATTCCCCTAGACAAAACGAGCATGAAGCTAAGGGGAAAATAGAAAAAAAAAACGAATTGGGTGAACTCCCACTTTAAAGCGGATGTGCCACGGGAAAAATATATTAAAAGCCAGCAGCTACAAATACTGCAGCTGCTGACTTTTAATATAAGGACACTTACCTGTCCTGGAGTCCAGCGGTGATCGCAGCAGATGACGAGCCGATCGCTCGTCACCCTGCTGCTCCCCCCTCCATCCTCGGTGAGGGAACCAGGAAGTGAAGCGCTCCGGCTTCACTGCCCGGTTCCCTACGGCGCATGCGCGAGTCGCGCTGCGCCCGCCGATTGGCTCCCGCTGTGTGCTGGGAGCCGAGTGTTCCCAGCATACAACGGGGGGACGGACGGGAAGGAAGGAAAAAACCCGTCCTTTGCCCGTATCGTAGGGCCGGAAGTGGGTGCAGATACCTGTCTGTAGACAGGTATCTGCACCCCCCTCCCCCCTGAAAGGTGTCAAATGTGACACCGGAGGGGGGGAGGGTTCCGATCAGCGGGACTCCACTTTAGAGTGGAGATCCGCTTTAAGGACAGAAGGTGTTTTTCAGATTCGGTTTTTACAAGACTAAAACAGTTTTTTTATTTCTAGAAAATTACTTAAAACCCCCAAACATTATATATTTTTTTTCCAACACCCTAGAGAATAAAATGACGGTCAACGCAATACATTTTGTAACACCGTATTTGCGCAGCGGTCTTACAAGCGCACTTTTTTTGGAAAAAAATCACTTTTTTTAATTAAAAAATAAGACAACAATAAATTTGGCCCAATTTTTTATATATTGTGAAAGATAATGTTACGCTGAGTAAAATGATACCCAACATGTCACGCTTTAAAATTGCGCCCGCTCGTGGCATGGCGTCAAACTTTTACCCTTAAAAATCTCGATAGGCGACGTTTAAAAAATTCTATAGGTTGCATTTTTTGAGTTACAGAGTAGCTCTAGGGCTAGAATTATTGCTCTCGCTCTAACGATCGCGGCGATACCTCACGTGTGTGGTTTGAACACCGTTTTCATATGCGGGCGCTACTCGCGTATGTGTTCGCTTCTGCGCGCGAGCTCGTCGGGACGGGGCGCTTTAAAAAAATTTATTTTTGTTTTCTTATTTATTTTTATTGATTTTATTATTTTTTACACTGAAATAAAAAAAATTATCACTTTTATTCCTATTACAAGGAATGTAAACATCCCTTGTAATATAAAAAAGCATGACAGGTCCTCTTAACCACTTCCCTACCGGCCCATAGTAAAATGACGTCCACAAAGAACTTCTGCCGTTCAGAGTGGACGTCATGTGACGTCCTGGGCTTTCCGGGTGGATATCTGAATGATGCCTGCAGCTAGAGGCATCATTCAGATATCCTTCTAAACTGCCGGCGATTCTGCACAACGTAAGAACGATCATAGCGGCGGTTCCGCCGCTAGATCGTTCTTACAGGCGGCGGGAGGGGACATCCCCCCCTCCCGCCGCCATCCGGTGCTTCTCCGGGCTCTCCCGTGCCATCGGGGGCCCGGAGAACGAATCGTCCGGCGCTCGCAGGAAGCATAGAGATGACTGGTGACCAGATGGTCACCAGTCATCTCTATGACCGTCGGAGGACCCGGGCGCGATGTGATGACGTCACGCCCGGGTCCCCGTAAGTAAACAAAGCCGCGATTGCGGCTGCTAAGCAACCACAAGCATGAGATCGGTGATTTTTTTTTCACCGATTTCATGCTTTCCAGCCTGGAGGAGAGATGTGGGGTCTTATTGACCCCGCATCTCTCCATAAAGAGTACCTGTCACACACATTCCTATTACAAGGGATGTTTACATTCCTTGTAATAGGAATAAAAGTGATAAAAAAAAAAAAAAAATTAAAAAAAAAGTGTAAAAAAAGAAATAAATATATATAAAAAAAAAAAGAAATAAAAATTAATTTTTTTAACGCCCCTGTCCCCGGTAGCTTGCGCGCAGAAGCGAACGCACACGCAAGTCCCGCCGACATATGTAAACGCCGTTTAAACGACATATGTGAGGTATCGCCGCGTGCGTTAGAGTGCCAGCAACAATTCTAGCACTGGATCTCCTCTGTAAATCTAAACTGGTAACCTGTAAAAAATTTCAAATCGTTGCCTATGGAGATTTTTAAGTACCGAAGTTTGGCGCCATTCCATGAGTGTGCGCAATTTTAAAGCGTGACATGTTAGGTATCTATTTACTCGGTGTAACATCATATTTCATATTTTACAAAAAAATTGGGCTAACTTTACTGTTTTTAAATTTTTTTAATTCATGAAACAATTTTTTTCCCAAAAAAAGGCGTTTGAAAAATGATTGCGCAAATACCGTGCAAGATAAAAGGTTTCAATGACCGTCGTTTTATTCCCTAGGGTGTCTGCTAAAAAAACATATATAATGTTTGGGGGTTCTGCGTAATTTTCTAGCAAAAAAATTATGATTTGTACATGTAGGAGAGAAGTGCCAGAATAGGCCTGGTATGGAAGTGTGTATAACTGCCCGGTATGGAAGAGGTTAAATATGAGATCTGGGGTCAAAAAGACCTCAGATCTCATATTTAGACTTAAATGCAAGAAAAAAAAAAAAAAGGAAAATTTGTAATTTAAAAAAATGACAACAAAAAAATTGTCTCTTTAAGACGCTGGGCGGGACTGACGTTTTGACGTCACTTTCCGCCCAGCAAAGCTATGAGGACAGGTGGGGGCCATCTTGCCCTCACTCAAGTCCTCACACATCAGGCAGCAGCACCCGATCTCCTCCGCCACTACCGACGGCTCCGGTAAGCGGCGGAGGGCACGGGAGAGCGGCGGGAAGGGGGGGGAAAGATGGATACCTCGGTTGTGGGAGCAGCTGCTGCCGTTACCGAGATATCCATCTTTAAAAACAGGACGTATATATATACAGTGGGCGGGCATTAAGTGGTTAAATATAAATGCCATAAATCTAATCCCATAGTTTGTAGACGATTGTCAGGGACTGCAGACATGGTACAAGAGATGGTCAGAGACTGCAGACGTGGTACAAGAGATGGTCAGAGAATGCAGACATGATACAGGAGATGGTCAGAGACTGCAGATGTTGTACAAGGGATGGTCAGAGACTGCAGACATGGTACAAGAGATGGTCAGAGACTGTAGACATGGTACAAGAGATGGTCACAGACTGCAGACATTGTACAAGAGATGGTCAGAGACTGCAGACATGGTACAAGAGATGGTCAGAGACTGCAGACATGGTACAAGAGATGGTCAGAGACTGCAGACATGGTACAAGGGATGGTCAGAGACTGCAGACATGGTTCAAGAGATGGTCAGAGACTGCATACATGGTACAAGAGATGGTCAGAGACTGCAGACATGGTACAAGGGATGGTCAGAGACTGCAGACATGGTACAAGAGATGGTCAGAGACTGCAGACATGGTACAAGGGATGGTCAGAGACTGCAGACGTGGTACAAGGGATGGTCATGGTACAAGGGATGGTCAGAGACTGGAGACATGGTACAAGAGATGGTCAGAGACTGAAGACATGGAGCCTCATTAGTGCCCATCATTGCAGGCTCACTGTACATATGAATGCAGCCCCACTGTATATATGAACGCAGCCCCACTTTTGTATATTAATGCAGTCCCACTTTTGTATATGAATGCAGCCCCACTTTTGTATATGAATGCAGCCCCACTTTTGTATATAAATGCAGTCCCACTTTTGTATATAAATTCAGTCCCACTTTTGTATATAAATGCAGTCCCACTTTTGTATATAAATGCAGGCCCACTGTATATGTAAATACAGCCCCTCTTTTGTATATGAATGCAGTCCCACTTTTGTATATGAATGCAGTCCCACTTTTGTATATGAATGCAGCCCCACTTTTGTATATAAATGCAGTCCCACTTTTGTATATTAATGCAGCCCCACTTTGTATATGAAGGCAGCCCCACTTTGTATATTAATGCAGCCCCACTTTGTATATGAATGCAGTCCCACTTTGTATATGAATGCAGCCCCACTTTTGTATATGAATGCAGCCCCATTTTTGTATATAAATTCAGCTCCACTTATGTATATTAATGCAGTCCCACTTTTGTATATGAATGCAGCCCCACTGTATATATAAATGCAGCCCCACTTTTGTTTATGAATGCAGCCCCACTTTTGTTTATGAATGCAGCCCCACTTTTGTATATAAATGCAGCCCCACTTTTGTATATAAATGCAGCCCCACTTTTGTCTATGAATGCAGTCCCACTTTTGTATATTAATGCATCCCACTTTGTATATTAATGCAGCCCCACTTTGTATATTAATGCAGCCCCACTTTGTATATTAATGCAGCCCCACTTTTGTATATTAATGCAGCCCCACTTTTGTCTATGAATGCAGTCCCACTTTGTCTATGAATGCAGTCCCACCTTTGTCTATGAATGCAGTCCCACTTTTGTCTATGAATGCAGCCCCACTTTTGTATATGAATGCAGTCCCACTTTTGTCTATGAATGCAGTCCCAATGTTGTCTATGAATGCAGCCCCACTTGTATATTAATGCAGCCCCACTTTTGTATATTAATGCAGCCCCACTTTTGTATATTAATGCAGTCCCACTTTTGTCTATGAATGCAGTCAGACTTTTGTATATGAATGCAGTCCCACTTTTGTATATGAATGCAGCCCCACTTTGTATATGAATGCAGCCCCACTTTGTATATGAATGCAGCCCCACTTTTGTACATGAATGCAGCCCCACTTTGTATATGAATGCAGCCCCACTTTGTATATTAATGCAGCTTCACTTTTTATATTAATGCAGCCCCACTTTTGTATATGAATGAAGCCCCACTGTGCATGGCACTCACCATGGCATTGCCTCGATCACACACAGCAGGTATCTCCTCTCCCGACGTGTGTCATGGAACAAACAGGAGCTGTAGGTCTGTGTTCGGCAGGGCAGTGTGCTCTAGCAAGGTCCCCCCCTAGACGGGCTTGTGTGATAGACAAAATACTGATTCAATCAGTGTTCCATCTCCATCTACTATCACACAAGCAGGTCTAGCACAGGCAGCACAGCTGAACACAGACCCAGCTCTCACACACAGCGAGAGATTCCCGGTGTCATAGACGCAGGAGAGAGGGGGCGCGCTGCAGTCAGCTACAGCTCAAAGCAGCCTCAGGACAGGTAGCCTACTGGGCTGGGCCAGTCCGGCCCTGGTGATGAGAGAAAGAGAGTGAGAGACTCGGCAGTGGCAGCTGCAGGCATCTCAAAGCATTTTTTTTTTAAATGATAATTTTTTTTTTTTTAAAGCCAATGTGACATGATTGTCTTGGGGGGGGGGAATTTTCCTGTTGCCCCCCCCCCTGGATCCGCCGTTGGGCAGAAGATGTTTTATCTTAATGCATTCTATGCATTAAGATAAAAAAAACGTGTGTTCTCTCTAGCGATGTTCACATGTTTCTAAGCCCTCCGGGAAACTCCTCCTGATTGGCTGAGACACAGCAGCAGCACCATTGACTCCCGTGGCTGTCAATCAAAGTCAGTCAGCCAATCAGGGGTGAGAGGGGGCAGGGCTGGGTTTGGGCTCTATGTCTGAATGAATACACGGAGCTGTGACTGTGACTGGGATTTTTTACTAAAAATATGTAGCAGAATACATATTGGCCTAAATTGATGAAGAAATTTGATTTTTTTTAATGGTATGTTTTAGAGAAGAAAGAAAAGGTGATCAGATACCACCAAAAGAAAGCTCTATTTGTGGGGAAAAAACAACAGAGGACAAAGTTCAGAGGGTGGATTTGGGGACATGGACAGCTGTAAAAATCTGACAGTTGTTCTAATTCCTCTCCACTCTATCAGAAACTTGCCGCCCGACGCACGCAGATAGACGTCTGCAGCATGATACCGGCAGGCAAAAGAACGTATATATACGTCCCCTTTAGGAAGCCGGCATTGTGGACTCGATGTCCCTTGGGTATACCCGCGATTGTGTCACAGTGAGGAAGAACGGGGAGATGCTGATGTAAACAAGCATTTTCCCAGTCTTCCTAGTGACAGGACAGTGAGCACAGCTTCCTGTAATCGGAAGCGGTGATCACTGTCGTGTCACACACAGCCCACCCCCCCTACAGTTAAAAGAACTCCCTAGGGCACACTTAACCCTTACAGCACCACCTAGTGGTTAACCCCTTCACTTCCAGTGTCATTTTCACAGTAATCAGTGCATTTTTATAGCACTGATCGCTGTAAAAATGACAATGGTCCCAAAAATGTGTCAAAAGTATCCAATGTGTCCGCCATAATGTTGCAGTCACAATAAAAATCGCTAATCGCCGCCATAACTAGTAAAAAAAAAATATTAATAAAAATGCCATAAAACTATCCCCTATTTTGTAAATGCTATAACTTTTGCACAAACTGATCAATAAACGCTTATTGCTTTTTTTACCAAAAATATGTAGAAGAATACGTATCGGCCTAAACTGAGGAAATTTTTATTTTATTTTTATTTTTTTTGTGATATTTTTTATAGTGAAATGTTAAAAATTAAGGGCCAGATTCTCAAAAGAGATACGTTGGTGTATCTCCAGATACGCCGTCGTATCTCTGAGTCTGGCCGGTCGTATCTATGCGCCTGATTCATAGAATCAGTTACGCATAGATTTCTATTAGATCCGACCGGCGTAAGTCTCTTACGCCGTTGGATCTTAACTGCATATTTACGCTGGCTGCTAGGGGCGTGTACGCCTAGAATATGTAAATGAGCTAGATGCGCAAATTCACGAACGTACAGCCGGCCAACGCAGTACAGTAATGCCGTTTACGTTAGGCTTTTCCCGGCGTAAAGTTACCCCTGCTATATGAGGCATATATGCGGCGTACCAATGTTAAGTATGGCCGTCGTTCCCGCGACAAAATTTGAAAAATTTACGTCGTTTGCGTAAGTCGTCCGTGAATGGGGCTGGACGTCATTTACGTTCACGTCGATACCAATACGTCCTTGCGGCGTACTTTGGAGCAATGCACACTGGGAAATTCCACGGACGGCGCATGCGCCGTTCGTGAAAAACGTGAATCACGTCGGGTCAGGGTTAATTTACATAACACACGCCCACCTCTTCACAATTTGAATTAGGCGGGCTTACACCGGCCTATTTACGCTACGCCGCCGCAACTTTCTTTTGAGAATACGGCACTTGCCTGTAAAAGTTGCGGAGGGGTAACGTAAATAGGATACTTTACGCCCGCACAAACATACGCCATTCTACGTGAATCTACCCCATAGATTTTTTTTCAAAATTGTCGCTCTATTTTTGTTTATAGCGCAAAAAATAAAAACCGCAGAGATGACAAAATACCACCAAAAAAAAGCTCTGTTTGTAAGAAAAAAAAGGACATAAATTTTGTTTGGGAGCCACGTCGAACGACCGCGCAATTGTCAGTTAAAGCGACGCCATGGCCAGGTCTTTGACCAGCAAAATGGTCCGGGGCTTAAGTGGTTAATAACAAAATGAACAGACATGAATATACAGCACCCCAAAAAAAACTACTCTGAAATAATATATGTCTAATTTTTACTAAATGCAAAGGAATAGAGCAGGGCGACTTATGTTCATGGACTTTACTTTGTATATTATCGTGTTGTTTTTTTCCACTGTGTACTGAGTGCTGATTGTGCTTGTTCATACAAATTTGATTTTTAAACTTTGCTAAATGTCTGCTTGGCTTCAGTGGACTTTTCCTTCTGAATAAACTCCAATAATAATATTTTTCCACTGTATTGCTTATTGCTCACTAGATGGCGACAGACTACCACAAATCTATACAGCACAAGCTGCAATGAGATGAAATTGCAACACAGTAACTTCTATCAATCATCTTTAAAAATGAAACCTGTCTTCAGGGATCATAATGAAAATGGATGCAACTTTGAAAAGACTGCAGAACACATTGTTAGTCCTTACAAATCCTGCCCAGTAAATTCTGCTATTTTTGAGAGACAGATGTTGAAAGCTTCAGTTGTTACATGTATATTCTGTGTAGATATAAATGTGCATATGTACATACTTTTCACAGGATCCAGCCATCACTGGAGAAAGTGATTGTGGATAGAAAGTAGTTGCAAAGAGGCCACAGGAGATTGGTAGCACTGAGAAGCAACAAAGGATAACATTTTTTTTTTTTTTTTTTAGCTACTTGAGTACCAGCCTGGACTACCCATTTATTACCTTTATTACCAGGCCGTTTTTCAGTTTTCAGTGATGTGATAGTTTGGTAATTACTCGGTCATGCAACACTGTACCTTTATTCATTTTATATATGTTTTGTAGACACATAGGGGGTTATTTACTAAAGCTGGAGAGTGCAAAATCTGGTACAGCTCTGCATAGAAACCAATCAGCTTCCAGGTTTTATTGCCAAATTTTAATTGAACAAGCTCAATTTAGAAGTTGATTGGCTGCTAGGCACAGCTGTTTTTCAGTGCAATATTTTTAGTAAATCTCCCCCATAGAGCTTTCTTTAGTGGCGTTTATTAACTACTTGCATTATTGTCTTTCTTTTTTTTTTGCATAAAGTAAAAAAAAAAGAACACCTAAAATAAAAGAAAATTAAACAGTTCCCCTTACTTTCTGTTACAAATTCCAGGAGAGTTAAAAAAAAGACCCCCTTTTGGAAAGTAGACGCCTGAAGGCATTGTAATTTTTGCCATAATATTTTGGAAATTTAGAAATGAGATGGTATTAAGGGGATTAATACCTAAAACTTAGGCCGCATACACACACTCGATCCAAACCGATGAGAATGGTCCGAAGGGCCATTTCCATCGGTTCACCGCTGAAGTGGCCAAAAAACGATCGGGTCAGAACGCGGTGACGTAAAACACACGACGTGCTGAGAAAAACGAAGTTCAATGCTTCTAAGCATGCGTCGACTTGATTCTGAGCATGCGCAGGGTTTTGAACCGATGCTTTCTGTACTAACCATCGGTTTGGACCGATCGGTCAGCGGTCCATCGGTTCGATTTTAAAGCATGTTTCCATTCTCATCGGTTTGGAACGACCGTGTGTATGCGGCCTAAGTCATGGTGCATGAGACTTACAGATTATACACAGAGAGGTGTAGGTGAAGGGGTTAATGTTCAGGTCACATGCAGTGAAAGGATGAAAATGTAGAGGTTAAGGTGTGGGATATGGAAGGTGAAAGGTTAATATACAGGTCACTAATGAGGCAATGTTTGCATCATGTGATTGCTGTGCCTGGGTTGTGTTTGACCAATCACAGTGATCTGAAGGTGCAGAGATGCTCGGATCGGCTCTGTACATAATGTCTGTGAACTGAGCTGTTAAAGCAGGGGTAGGCAAGCTCGGCCCTTTAGCTGTGATGAAACTACAAGTCCCATGAGACATTGCAAAACCCTGACAATCAGAGGCAAGACTCTTACGCCACGTACACACGATCGGTTTGTCCGCTGAAAACAGACCGATGGACTGTTTTCAGCGGACAAACTGATCGTGTGTGGGCCCCATCGGTTTTATTTCCATCGGTGTAAAAAAATAGAACAGGTTTTAAATTTTTCCTATGGATAAAAAAACGATAGAAAAATCTGATCGTCTGTATGGAACTCCATCGGTCAAAAATACATGCATGCTCAGAATCAAGTCGACGCATACTCGAAAGCATTGAACTTCATTTTTTTTCGGCTCGTTGTAGTGTTGTACGTCATCGCGTTTTGGCACAATCCGATTTTTGACTGATGGTGTGTAGGCAAGACTGATGAAAGTCAGCTTCATTGGATATCCGACGAAAAAATACATTGGATTAGATTCCATCAGATATATGATCCAGATGATGTGTTATTAACACGAAACACGTCGGGTCGTCTCCACTGCCGCCTCAATTTTATACCATGCGATTTTAACTCAGGATACATGTGAGTGTACTTGACTTCTTTTAATAAATTACATAGTTTGTTACCGGTTTACACTATGTGGCCATTCTTCTTTTCTTGCCTCTTCTAACCATCCGGCTCACTGTGGAGTTTGAAAGACCTAAAGTTTTCTGATTTATGGATATGCATGAAATGCTAACATCAAGCTTCTAGCCAAAGCCTTGGATGATTTATCCCTTGATTTCGTGTACCCTGTCTGGTACTAGGCCTATATAGACTTGTATGACGTATGTCATTTCAAGTCCATCAGCTCTGGTAAGCCTCCATTTGTTATTATTGGTAAGGGTGATCATTCACTTTTGGATTACTTTTAATTGGAGTATAATCAAGATTCGCTCCATCCTTGCACGTGGTGATTTCTGTTTAAAGGGACTCAATGCTATTTGATTGCACATATTGGACTTTATTCACTTGCTGTACTCAGGAATTTCTTTACAGGATTTTTTACAGTTCACCATTTTTTGTGATTATATGTAGAACCACATTCACATTGTTGTTTGATTTGACCGTAGCACTACACATATTTTTTCTCTGCAAGGTAGACAGACAGAATAGTGTAATGATTCTGTTAAAAAACGAGTAAATACCTATTAAATTCCTTCATCTATATCACCTCCGGCATTCTAGTTCCTGTTCTCTCATTCACTTCCTGGTTTGCATCGCTCATTCATGTAAGAACTACATTTCCCAGTATGAATTGCGGCACTCCCAGTAATTCACACCTCCTTGAGGTCTCTAACAAGTAGAGAGCGTCCTGCCGCACAGATGTATTTACCAGGAGGGGGTGAGCACGTCACTGACCACCGCAGTAAAGCCTCCCTTCACGGTGGTCAGTAAAATCAGACTTCTGCGCAAAAATGAACAATGAGGAAGTGAAAAGAGGAATGTCTGCAGGTAAAGGATGCGTATTATGAAAAAAAAAAATTCCTTTACAACCCCTTTAAGTTTTGTTTCTCAGCTAATTTTCCCGCTTTTTAAATCTGAAGTTTTTACTAGAAGAATATCCGGTCATGAAGGTTCTTTGGGCATTTTTCGATGAGGTGACAATGCTCTGTCTGTTTTATCCAACTGTGTTCCTGCATTGTCACGCCCCACGTTCTACTGATGAGGCTTACAGGCAGCAGGTTGCCAACCTCCCGCAGTGTTTTTTACTGACAAAACATGGAAAATTTACTGGCAACCTAAGAAATTACAGAACTCCTATTAAAAACTAACACAGTGAATATTTGAAAAGTATAAACATGAGATGGAAACACTGACAATACCTATAACAAAGTAATTTTTTTGATTTACACTTAAAAAGTCAACACAGCATGAATTTATCAGCCCTGATATTTACTGGCAGTTGTAAAAAAAATCACAGATTTTTACAACTGTCAGTAAATTTATTGGTGGTTGACAACCCTGGTGCTGACTCATATTAGGCAGGCATGGTCCAGTGTTTCCAGTCTAGAGAAATGATGTACAGACAGCAAAAGAGCAATGTAGACGGGAAGTGGCTCAATAAGATGATAAAACTTTGAAAACAGGTGAAAAGAAGGGCCGTTGTTTATGATACGCAATGCTTTAGGCTGCGTACATACGATCGGTCAAAACCGATGAAAACGGACTGAAGGACCGTTTTCATCGGTCCAAACCGATCGTGTGTGGGCCCCATCGGTCAGTTATCCTTCGGTCAAAAAAATTAGAACTTGCTTTAAAATTTAACCGATGGACGCCTAACCGATAGGTCAAAACCGATCTTTAGTAAGCAAAAGCATCGGTTAAAAACCAGCGCATGCTCAGAATCAAGTTGACGCATGCTTGGAAGCATTGAACTTCGTTTTTTTTCAGCACGTCGTTGTGTTTTACGTCACCGCGTTCTGACACGATCAGTCATTTAACCTATGGTGTGCAGGCACATCAGACCATCAGTCAGCTTCATCGGTTAACCGATGACAACGGTCCTTCGGACCGTTCTCATCGGATGGACTGATCGTGTGTACGTGGCCTTAGTAGATTAAAAGCCATCTATTAGGGGTTAGATCTACGTTAAACTGCATCTGAAAACATACACAATGTCATTTTCCCAATCCATAAGAGTGAATGGGGACTGTAGCAATTAGCAATAATTATGTAAATTACTGAAGCAAGAGAAAAAAAAAATGATAAGACCTAATACAACAGAGATAATGTAATTATATAAGGAGAACATTAATATTTTTTTACGTCACCCTGACCTATTTCACAGGAGAAATATTTGCTTGCTCCTACATTTACCTCTGAGTTAGCCATGCTCGTTTAATTAATTGCTGAAAAATTGCATTTTACATCTATTAATTAACTCCCATCTATGCTATCAGAGAGCTTTAATATGGGACAGAACACATACTTTTTGGATGGAATGGGGTAGGTCTATAGACTGATAAATCTAGGCCTAAGTCTCCTAATAAAATGTCATTACAGAACCATTTCAGACAGGCAAAAATAGTGAAAGCATTTCGCTTCCAACCAATAAATTTAGCAACTGTACTAACACCAGAACATTCCTTTAATATAAAGATGGTATCTAAAACCATTTTTGCTTTATCTAGAGTGCAAAAGGGTTGGAACCTCTGTCGGGTTATTGTGCATACATACACTCCAATGAGAGTACCAAACACATATCCAAGATTTGTAATGATAAAATTAATTCATAGCAGAAAAAAATTCAACATGTTTCGGGGGCCAAACACATTCCCCCTTCATCAGGGATTAGGAATTGTTACTGTGCTTAAATGGACGCAGGAAAGCCAACAGCAAATAGATCTGTGATTTGCTGCTTATAACAATTTCAAGAGAGCAGGTTAGGCCGGTGTTTTTTTTTTTTTTTTTTTTTTTTATTTCTTTATTTGATTTTCATAAGAGACATCTTTTCATTGCCAATTATTTCTAATAATATAAAACTTACATATATGAAAAGCATCAAACATAATAAGATCCCCAACCCCCCGCAAATTTATGTCTACCACGGATAAAATATCATCTGCATAAGCCGCAAGTTTGTGTTCTTCCTCTCCAACCCCTATCCCCTTTATATCCGGGTTCTTCCTTATCCCTCTTAATAGGGGGTCCAGTGCCAACACGAACACTAGGGGGGATAGGGGCATCCCTGTCTTGTACCATTGTGCATTTCGAATAATCCTGAGAGGGTCCCGTTAACTTTCACTCTTGCCATAGGTCGGTTGTAAAGTGCCTTTATCCAGGTGATCATTTTTGGTCCTATTCCTATTACTTCTAAATTACTATACATGAAGCCCCAGTCTACCCTGTCAAACGCTTTTTCAGCATCAACTGACAGGAGTAGACCTGGGGCCCCACTATTTTTATTTTTCTGTATAGCTAAAAGAGTTCTAATTCAGTTATCCCTCCCCTCTTTTCCGGGGACAAAACCTACCTGATCGGTAAGTATCAGGTCATTCATGATTGTTTTCATGATTGTTTTCATCCTCCCTGCCAATATTTTAAAGGTTATGCTGGTGTTAGGCTGGCCATACATTATGCATTTTGTAGGTAGATTTTTGCAGTCCTGGCTGGCCTGCTTGTTTGTTTCCTGGGTTGGACAGAAATCCAGAGAGACCTGCATGGCTCACAGGCGGCATCACTTAGACCTCCCCCCTATTTTTAGAATGTGCTAGAACCTTCTAGAAAGATGGGAGGGAAGGAAAGGTGGAGCTACCTGGAAAATTCTGAGGGCCCTCACCAATCCCCAACTTGGATTGGCAGGCCCCCTCAAATGCTCAGGATCAGCCCAGCTGGGAGGAGTTGTGTCAGGTGGAAGCTGGAGATGGAGTGTTAGGCTGTTGTGGCCTTTGAGGAAGCTCCCCAGTCTGGGGGAGGAGTGGTGACCTTGGACCTGGCCTTAGGTGTGGGCAGGGCCCTCCTCAAGTCGGACGAAGGTATTCTGGACACGAGGCACTAGGAGTAAAGAGGAAAGTGGCAAAACACTGTCAGGCAAGTCTCCAGGAGCAACTGGATCAGCCAAGTGATACACAGTCAGGAAGACTGTGGTGGCATGGGCAGTGAAAAGAGGCAGCTGAATCCAAGAGGGCTGGCAGTAGCCACATGTTGGACAGCTAGCACTAGCACTACCATATTTTGCTACACCGTAGGGTCCCTGGCTGCAAAGGGCATTTGCTTTAGGCCTGGGTTAGCCAGTGTCAGGAGTATATAGTTAGCCCCTGCATTTTTATGTCTTCAATCAAGTGGACATCCCATATGTACCCTTTCCCTATCCAAGTTATATCCCCAAAAAAACAATGTACAAGGATTGATTCTTGACTAAAATATGTCTGGAAATGTATGTGCCTGGCTGTGCAGGGTGGGAGACGGACCACAATCACCAGCAGCCCCTTCGGGGGTACCGCTACACATGTTTTGAGGGAAACAAAATCACTTGATTCACTCATTAACACTCTGTCAGTCTGTGCTGATGGGAAATCCCAACCACTGCGCTATTGTATTCTGACAGGAGGAAGTTTCGCTGCTGTCAGAATACAATAATTAATGCTGGTGGCTACAGCTGGCAGCAGCAATTGTAGGAAAAAAACAAAGGCTGGTTGTATTGAAGTCAATTTAACTTTAGTACAATCAGCCTACCCATAGATCACATGTGTCCAACTCAAAGCCCGTGGGCCGAATCCAGCCCACCAGGCCATTTTCTATGGCCCTCACACCTCTCCTGCAGCTGCGGAACCCCCCTTGTCTCCGCCCCCACCTTGTCTCAGCAGTAGGGAGCAGAAGAGGACAGAACTCCTCTAACAGATCCTGCACAGCCGCAGCATGCCCTAGTTTTAGCCTCTCCTGGTCTTAGCATTCAGCAGCTGCTGACTACAGCCCTTCTCTGGTCCTACTCCAGACCCTGTAAGGAATTGTGGGGGAGTGGGGTGCTCTGGATATCTAGTCTTACAGATACAAATGGCCTTTCAGGGCAACCATAATACTGATGCAGCCCTCAATTAAATTGAGTTTAACACCCCTGTCATAGATGGATCAAAATTCGTCCCGTTCCTGCTGCACCAGCTAATATTTGATCTGTCTATGGAAGGCTTTAGTGAATGCACTAAAGGAATTTATACTCTATTAAAATATTGAATTGTAGGGACCCTGGTCCAAACTGCTGTGTCCCTATTTGAATTTAGTGTGTTTGTTGCTGTAACCAGCCTGAGCATGTGATAACCGTTCTATAGGGTCTTCAGATCTTCCCTAAGCTTAGTGGATTGATTGCTTCTGCTGCTACTTTCAGAAATGGAGGTTTCAGAAATTAGAGTGGGAAGGACAATCACTAAGTTATGACTACAGGCAGGTGCCTACTTTATATTGTGTCAAGGCTGTTAAATCATATTACCGTGATGTGTACCTTTAAATATTTGGCTGATGCATGCAGGAGTTAGTGTATTTCTGTGAAATGCTTTCCCTTGCATGTGTGTCACTTCCTGTTTTAAGGGCATATATACAGGGATACTGACCTTGAGTGAGGAGTCCAATTTGGGAGGGGTACTGTTAGGATCCGTTGAACCAAGTAATCTTTGCTTCCAGTTGTGCACCCCGCACATGGGACATGTTTCTGAGGGCATACATATGAATGGACTTTGTTGCTATGGACCTACCCAGGGCTTTTTTTCTAAAAAAAAAATAGGTGCAGAAGCTTTATCACCACCCCCCTGCCCGTTACACACACCCTCCAAAAAACAGTGGGTATGGTCAAATATCACTAACAGTGGGAGGGTTTTAACAGGGTCATTAAATACCAAAAGTACATTATGTAGAGAGTGCAGAGATCAGGGAGGGGGTTACACACAGACTGCAGAGTTCAGGGTGAGCTACGTAAATAGTGCAGAGTTCAGAGGTGCGCTACACACAGAGTATAGAATTCAGCCTTCTTTCACAGCTGCCTACCTCCACATCTCGTGTTTACCCCTCTTCAGCTCTGAACTCTGCATGCAACCCCTGTCTGCTTCCACCATCTTCTCCCCATTTCCTTAAAACCCCCACCATCTTCCACATGTCTTATTTTTGTTGCTGTATTAAGCTTAAATAAATAGCCAGCTCTAGTACCCCCCCCCCCCCGCCCCGTGTACTGTAGTTGGCTCCACCTCTCTCACTTGCGTGGAGATCATCCAATGGTGATGTTGGCATTTGCACTGCACCCTGGGTACCTGCATCTCCCTTGTCCCCATCCTTCACTCAGTGGGAGCCACTCAGTAGATCAGATCTGTGGGAGCTGTTGGGAGACGAGTTCCACCAAGTTCCAGCTGGAAAAAAGCCCAAGACCTACCTAACTTTCAGGTATGGGCAGCACCACTAGGGACAACACAGCCAAACAGTGCACAACCAAAGGTTTTATATTGTCCAGTACGGATGTTATGTGAAAAAAAAATTGAATGGACTCAAGATAGGGCTTTTATGTGTTAATTTGTCCCAAAAGGGGATAAAAATACATTAATATGAAAGCTATTCTGTTCAACAATAGAGAAAAATGCCTTAAATGAAGGATCCCTAACTATATAAGGAAATGTATTACTGGACCAGGAGGGTTACCACCCAACAGCATCTATACATTTATCTTATGTGTGTTCTTTTTTGTCTTCATTGTAGCCCGGATGAATGATGAGTGTTTCTGGCCCCTGGTGTCTTTTAAGTGCAAACCAATAAATATTTGGCTTTTTATTTCTTCTGTTGCATGTTTTTTGATAGATCTTTGGGTATCATGTATCCCTAAACCCTCTCATTTAGAACCAAGTTTAACATTATGCTAAAAAGACTAAAGTGACTAAAGTCAAACTTATTTTTTACCGCAGCATACAAAAGAAACAGACCATGAGCAGAGGCGTATCTAGTAAAAATGGCACCTATGGCAAGCACTGAAACTGCGCCCCTGTCAAAACATTTGAACCCTTTAAGATAACCAGGGACAGAGAGGGACACAGTGCGACGAGGACAGAGAGGCACACTGGGGACCACTGGCGGCTGGTGCTGAAAATTTGGGGGGGCGCAAGCAAACTGAAAAAAAAAATCAATTGCCGCCACTGTGCCAATCAAAAGCAGCCACTGTGCCAATAATGGCCAGTCATCGGCCGTCATGGGGGCACCTGTCACTCCCCTCCCCAGGCCAAGTAGCAATATTAGCAATTGCTGTGCTGGCGCTGCGCTTCAGCAGGCCGGTCGCGATGCCAGGAGCTACATTAGTGCCAGAGGCGGCCACAGGAAAACGGGTGTTTTTTTTTTTCATGCGGGGGGTAGCTTTTTGCCGCCCCCTCCCCATGGCGCCCATGGCACTTACCATGGCTGCCATACCCTAGATACGCCACTGACCATGAGAAGGAAATGTTTACTTCCACGTTATTTAGGCAGTTAAGTCAACACACAAAAAGGATTGCCACACAATGATGCAAAGCAAGCAGTATTATTCTGCAAATTGTGATCGACTGGTGGTATTTTGAAAAATATGATATATCAGTTAATAATCTAAACAATTTATTAAAGGGGATCATTCAGTCAATCTATACTGCAGTCAGTTCCCTGGCATACTTTAAGATATTTTTTTCATCTACCAGAAGCGATCATCATAATTCCACGAGAGCTGACTAACTTGGCACAATCGAAACTGATTAGGAGATCACTAACTCATTTCAATAGAGGGTCTTTGGTTTGAGATTTTTATGAAATTCAATCAGTTAAGTCGCAATCAGCGATTGATTGAAGGATTATATTGATATGTGTGTGGCTACCATTACAGGACATTTGTCCTACAATAAATATTGTCTACAGGACAATACAAGTGAATTGAAATATACCATATGGCAGGGCTCAAAATTT
Source organism: Rana temporaria (assembly GCF_905171775.1). Lineage (NCBI taxonomy): Eukaryota > Metazoa > Chordata > Amphibia > Anura > Ranidae > Rana > Rana temporaria. Next base: position 184,920,439 of record NC_053494.1, on the reverse strand, counting down.
CAAGTCCTGAGCTACTAGCCAGAACTTTAGGGTTACTTACCACCAGTTGCCCCACCCAACCCCTACCCTCCCCCCGCCTCTAATTTCACCCCTAAACACACCCTCATAAATTATCTCATGAAATGACACTTAAATGTTTTATCCAGAATTAGGTTACAAAAATAAATATTAACTACAACCTTATCAGTGGCCATCAGTGCAGCTTCACCTGTGCCCAACAATGCAGTCTCACCTGTGCTCATCAAAGCAGCTTACCTGTGCCCATCAATGCAGTCTACCGGTGCCCAACAATGTAGCCTACCTGTGCCCAACAATGCAGCCTCACATGTGCCCATCAATGCAGTCTATCTGTGCCCAACAATTGCAGCCTACCTGTGCCCAACAATGCAGCCTTGCATGTGCCCATCAATGCAGCCTAGCTGTGGTTAAAGGGATGCAGGCCCAGCAGCTTTCCTCATTAATGTCCTGCAGGTGCTGCAGCTCATTGATAATTATGAAACCACTCCCATTAGACTCACATGGGCACAGAGGAACAAACAGGGATTTCTTCAGAATAACAATAAGGTAGGAATCTGCAACAACGTTTGTTAAAATCCTTGTAATCTACATAGATCACTCAGAGGGAATGTTTTTTTTTCTCAACAAAAGTGGACCTACGCTTTATGGAACTGAAGAACTTCACAAAATATGGAATTTTTCCTGTAAGTCTTTTACAGAAACCAATAGTTATCCTTTATCCTATGGTACAGGCAGGGCCGTCTTTACCGCAGGGCAAATGGGGCAGGTGCCCTGGGCCCTGTCACTGTTGGGGGCCCAAAGCAACCCCCTTTAAAAAATAAAAAATAAAACATTTTTTTTTTTTTTTTTTTTTTTTTTTTTTTTTAGGGGCCCGGAGGACCCCAGGGGCCCGGAGGACCCCAGGGCCCCAGATGGCAACCCCCCTTTTTTTTTATTTATTTTTAAATAAAAAAAAAAAGATATATTTTTATTAAAGGGACAATTTTTTTATATATTTTTATTTTATTTTTTATTAAAGGGCCAATTTTTTTTTAGAGGTCTGGGGGTCCCCAGGGGCCCATAGTTCCCCAGGGCCCCGGATGACAACCCCCCTTTTTTTATAAAAAAAAATCTGTTTATTTATATATATATATATATATATATATATATATATATAAAATGTTTATTATTATTATTATTATAGGACCCAGAGGTCCCCGGATGGCAACCCCCCTTTTTTTTTATAAAAAACATTTTTTTTATATATTTTATTTCTTTTTTTTCTTTTTATATATATATATATATATATATATATATATATATATATATATATATATATATATATATATATTTATTAAAGGGCTCAGAGGTCCCCATGTGGCAAACACCCTTTATCTTTTTTTATAAATGTTTATTTTTTTATTTTTGTTTATTTATTTTTTTTATTTATTTTTTATTTAAGGGCCCAGAGGTCCCCAGGGCCCTGGATGGCAACCCCCCCTTTTTTTTTTTATAAATGTTTCTTTATATATATTTTTTATTAAAGGGCCCAGAGGTCCCGGATGGCAACCCCCTTTTTTTTGTAATTTATTTTTATTAAAAAAAAAATATTAAAGGGCCCAGAGGTCCCCAGGGCCCCAGATGGCAACCCCCTTTTTAAAATATATTTTTTATATATATTTTTTATTTCTTTTTTTCTTTTTATTAAAGGGCCCAGAGGTCCCCAGGGCCCCGGATGGCTACACCCCTTTTTTATATATATTTTTCTTTATTTCTTTCTTTATTTCTTTTTTTGTAAAGGGCCCCCCGCTTCAAAATTTGCGGCAGCCCCCCCCCCTGCTTCTCAATTTTTAGGCGGCAGCACCCCCCATCCCGGTTCTCTGCTCCAGGGGGCCCATGCCTGAAGCTGTGTAAGTGGCCCTATAATTCCTGATGGCGGCCCTGCCTCCCGTTAAGCCCCTGTGCTGCCCACAAATCAGGCTGAAAATCATCAGCGGCACGCAGCCAGTGACAGTACTGCTTCCCTTCCCAGTGTTTTAAAATGTACAGCACCCCTGACTTCCCTTTAGACGTGCACTTCTCCCTTCCTGCCACTGGGTGCTGCTTGCATATAAAAGTGAATTAGAATGTGATTTTATAACATCCCCAGTTTGCTCTTCCTGAGGCTGACTTCTTCATGTCCTGCTCCTCAAGGTATGTCACTGTTTGCTAATCTATATTGTAAATTGAAGTTTTCTGTAGAGTGTGCCCAAAGTCTTTATATTTGATGATTCACTGCAGGTCTGGTCAGTGTTTTAAAAAGTTCCTCTATTTTACACATGGCATGGCATGGGGGTCACAGCACCGTCTGTCCATTCTGCTTTAGCGCCATGGGACCCCATGCCATGCCATGTGTAAAATAGAGGAACTCCTTAAATCACAGACCAGACCTGCAGTCCAGGCTGAGTAAAGCCTCAGAGTACATGACATTACTGTCTGTATTTAACTGCTTGATGGGCTTATTTTGGGCCTGGCTGGTTCACATGTATGTGTTTTGGCGGCCCACATTTGCGCAGGCACAGCAGCCCATTCATTTGAATGGGCCGCCATGCCTGCGTTTCCTGCAAAGAAAAGCGCATGCCTCATGTAATAGGCTGCGCACACGGCACGTCTATGCCCATCAAGCACTGAAATACAGCACTGTCTGTCCATTCTGCTGTCTGCTGTGACTTATCTGCAGTTCCCGCACTGTCAAACTTGCTGCATTTTTAGATGTTTAGGCCACGCTTTTAAAAACACAGTGCGTTTGTGTGTGCAAGAACTGCAGGTAAGTAGCATGGTGCAAAAGCAGAATGGATTTCAAGGCAACTGTATTTTTAAAATGCTGAATGCACCTTTTTTCTGCAGGAAACAAAGGCATGGCAGCCTATTCAAATCAATGGGCTGCTGTACCTGCACAAATGAGGACCGCCAAAACATACATGTGAACCAGCCAGGCCCAAAATAAGCTGGAGGGGGGCCCAAAAAAAATGTTTGCCCTGGGCCCAAACCATATTAAAGACGGCCCTGGGTACAGGAAACCTCTTGTCACTCACCTCACCCCTGATATGGGCACATTAGATACCACTACCCCCTAATTGTCTATACATATTTTCTAAACAACCCATTATGCTTTTAAACTTATAAAAATACTTGCTGATTTTCATTTTGTGCATGGTATATTATTTGCTAAAACACTTTACAGTTACGATGCAGAAGTGGCTCATTTACCCATCAAAAGTACCCCCTGTTGTACTTGTATTGTTTATTAGGAAAACCAAGGCAGCATCTTGAACAGTTGAACAGTTATTCCATAGCAGATATCAAGGAGGTATTTGGACACAGCAGCAGAGCAATTACAGACAGAAAACTGACAACATTCAATAAACTGATAGCATTGTCGAGAAAGTACTACCACTGTAGATTCCTAAGACTCCTAATATAGATTTTTTTCACTTTTTCTGACTTTTAATATATAATCCAAAAATTAAAAAAATCCAGCCAATTTGGTGAGTAAACTATTTTCTTTTAGAGACCATGGGGCAGATCCACAAAGAAATTACGCCGGCGTATCTATTGATACGCCGGCGTAATTTCAAAATTCCCGCGTCGTATCTTTGTTTTGAATCCTCAAAACAAGATACAACGGCATCTCGGCTAGATCCGACAGGCGTACCTCTTCGTACCCAGTCGGATCTTAGATGCAATTTTTCGGCGGCCGCTAGGTGGTGGTTCCTTCGAAATCTGCATCGAGTATGCAAATTAGCTATTTCCGACGATCCACGCACATACGACCGGCCGTCGCATTTTTTTACGTCGTTTCTGTTCGGCTTTTTCCGGCGTATAGTTAAAGCTGCTATATGGTGGCGTACTCAATGTTAAGTATGGCCGTCGTTCCCGCCTCGCATTTTGAATTTTTTACGTTGTTTGCGTAAGTCGTCCGTGAATGGGGCTGGACGCCATTTACGTTCACGTCGAAAACTTGCGACGTCATTTGGAGCAATGCACCCTGGGATATTTTAGGGACGGCGCATGCGCAGTTCGTTCGGCGCGGGGACGCGCTTCATTTAAATGAAACATGTCCCCTACCTGCCGAATTTTAATTCCGCGCCCTTACGCCGCGAGAGATACACTACGCCGCCGTAACTTACGGCGCAAATTCTTTCAGAAATTAAACCAAAGCAAACTACCGTATTTATCGGCGTATAACGCGCACCGGCGTATAACGCGCACCCCAATTTCAGAGGGAAGTTTCAGGGAAAAATTTTTTTTTTTTAATTTTGTGGTTCATCTGCAGCCTCAATGCAGCCTAGCCTGTGCCCAAATGCAGCCTGTGCCCAAATTCAGCCTGTGCCCAAATGCAGCCTGTGCCCAAATGCAGCCTGTGCCCAAATGCAGCCTGTGCCCAAATTCAGCATGTGCCCAAATGCAGCCTGTGCCCAAATGCAGCCTGTGCCCAAATTCAGCATGTGCCCAAATGCAGCCTGTGCCCAAATGCAGCCTGTGCCAAAAATGCAGCCTGTGCCCAAATGCAGCCTATGCCAAAAATGCAGCCTGTGCCCAAATTCAGCCTGTGCCCAAATTCAGCCGTGCCCAAATGCAGCCTGTGCCCAAATACAGCCTGTGCCCAAATACAGCCTGTGCCCAAATGCAGCCTGTGCCCAAATACAGCCTGTGCCCAAATACAGCCTATGCAGCCTCACCTTCTCTCGTGGGAATCGCCGAGCCGTCACCCGAGCTGAGCCGTCATTTCCTGTTCTTTCGGCGGCAGTCACACACACACACACAGTCCCGCCTCCGCCATCGGCATTGGACCAGCTTCTGTGATTGATAGAACACTGGTCCAATGCCGGTGGCGGAAGCGGGAATGTGTGTGTGACGTGTGCTGAGTAAACAGGAGAGACGGCGCGATAATTTCCTGCGGCGCTCGGCGGCACTCGTCCCCCTTCTTCCCCTCCGAGCCGAGGTACACACAGGTACAGTATCGGCGTATAACGCGCACCCGTGATTTTCCCCATATTTTCAGGGGGAAAAAGTGCGCGTTATACGCCGATAAATACGGTAAGTTACAGCGGCGTAGCGTAGCCCGGCGCAGATGTATGTGGATCTGCCCCCAAGAGTGCATTAAATTGTGAGAGACTTTGTTGAATGGAGCTAAGAATGGCTGACTTTCAGATTATTATGCTTGGGGGTGGGTGTTCACCATATGTTTTTCCAAGTCAACTTTTGAGACTGAATTAACTTTATTTGACTGTAAGATATCAACGTAAAGATGTGTTGTATTAGCAATATCTCATTAAATTTTGGGTGGAACTGGGACATACACTATGGACTGTTGTTACCAGAACACCAAGTTACTGTCAAGAGTAAAAGCATGAAGTTCTCTATGCAAGTGGTTCTCAAGAAGGGCCTCCCTCTTCTCTGGACTCCAGCCATGTGCCAATCCCCAAACCTTCCACAATGCCTCCCCAGCTCCCATAGTAACCCCGACCTGCAACAGTTTACTTCAGTGTCCCATGTCCGTGCCATGCACTCCAGTCTCCCACAGTGCCCAAGGAAAGCCCCTAGCCTCCTGGGGAGACCTCAATTTCCCACAATTTACCCCAATTCCTTCCAGAAACCTCATGTGTTACAGAAACACCTAGTCTGCTTCCCTCCTAACCCCCTTCAACACCTCCATTCCCCCTACACCCAACCCCATCAAGAGCCCTCCAGAATTTCAATACCTATTTTGGATTTCCATATTTTTATTGTGTGAGTTTATATATTTTTATAAGATTTTACTGGGCCCTTGCCTCATTAATGTTGAGAGGCACTGCCTATGCAGCTGTGTCCACCAAATGTTTCTTTCTAAACCAACCATTGAGACTAACATGTTTTTTTTTGTTATGTTGTGTTTTTTAACATGTTATGTTTTAGTGAAGCTAATAGTGTTGGGCTAACGGTTCGGCCTTTATATGAGTCCAGGCTGAACATTGGCTGTTCGCCTGGTTTGTCCAACACTCAAATTTGCAGGGTGTTTAGCTTTGCCCAATCAGGGTAAGTATAAGCTGGTTGTTAAGGAGTGGGGCTAGGAAGGTGGCCGTGGCGTTCTTAACAACTGATGATTCATCAGATGTCAATGGGTTTCCTCGCTGACAGCTGAATATAAAAAAAATCTGGTAAAAAAAGAGAAAAAAACAGGGTCTGGATTTTAAGGGAACCCCATGCCAAAATTTTAAAGAAAGCCGGCAAATCCATAATCTATACTAGACCCTTATCCGGGCATGCAGCCTGGCAGGTCATGAAAGGGTGAAGGAAGAGCGAGTGCCACCCCCTTGCACCACAGCCACATGCCTTCAACATAGTTGTGGGTTATGGGGGCAGGGGACTTATCTAAATATGGAAGCCCCCTTTAATGAGGGGGCCCCCAGATCCCAGTCCACCCAATGTAAATGAGAATGGGGTAAATAGTACCCCTACCCATTCAACAGAAAAGTGTCAAAAGTTAAAAAACGCAGAGACAGTATTTGACATTTCATGTATTAAAAGATAAAAAAAAAACAGCGTCCCCTGATGTAAATCCATCGTCAATCACGCCACCTCCAGAACCAAAAAAGGAAAAAAAAAATCCTCCCCCTGTCCATGAAGGCCGACTGCAGGTACCACCATTCAACAGTTCTTATATAGGTAAGGGCGGGGCCACCTGACAATCCAATATAAGAACAGTCAAACGGCGGAGCTTGCAGTAGGCGGTAGGTCTTCATGGACAACGAGAGCATTTTTTTTATTTTGTCAAAAACTGTCTCTGTCTTTTTATTACTTTTTGACACTTTTATGGTGAATGGATAGGGGTACTATGTACCTCATACTCATTCACATGGGGGGGCAGGATCTGTGGCCCCCAGATTCCGATAAGCCCCGTGCCAACATACCCCAAACAACCACAGCCCAGGTTTTAGGGTGAAGAGATCCTTGCCCCAAAGCACCCACCCCCCATGCTGAGGGCATGTGGCCTGGTATGGTTCAGGATAGGGGTGCTCGCTCATCCCCTCCCTTTCCTGACCTGGCAGGCTACATGCTCGAGAAAGGGTCTGGTATGGATTTGGGGGGTGACCCACTCTGTTATTTTTTATAATTTTGGTGTGGGGTTCCCCTTAAACAAATATTTTGTTTCTTTTTTTTTCAAAGGCCAAGTGCCGACAATTGCAACTGCGAGTCAATTAAAGTGTGATTTTACTTGTTTTTTTTTTCTTTAGAAATCCAATTTTTGCTGCAGCATGTTCTATGCATGCTACAGATGTGCCACTTTTCAGGTAGACTATGGCCCCCTCCCCCAGGCACTATGGGCCAGATTCACAGCAGAGATACGACGCCGTATCTCCTGATACGCTGTTGTATCTCTGAGATACGCTTGTCCTATCTATGCGGCTGATTCATAGAATCAGTTCCGCATAGATAGCCCTAAGATCCGACCGGTGTAATTGAATTACACCGTCGGATCTTAGGATGCAATTCTAGGCCTGCCGCTAGGTGGCGATTCCATAGTGGTCGGCGTAGAATATGCAAATGACTAGTTACGGCGATTAACGAACGTCTGCGTTACCCGTCGCTCTAACTTTACGTTGTTTCTGTCGAGATAAAACTAGGGATGCCCTCTAGGTGGACTAACCAATGTTAAGTATGGCCATCGTTCCCGCGTCAAAATTTAAAAAATCACGTTGTTTGCGTAAGTCGTCCGTGAATGGCGCTGGACGCCATTTACGTTAACGTCTAAACAAATTACGTCCGTGCGACGTCATTTAGCGCAATGCACGTCGGGTAATTTTCCCGACGGAGCATGCGCAGTACGTTCGGCGCGGGAACGCGCCTAATTTAAATGGTGCCCGCCCCATTTGAATTAGGCTGGCTTGCGCCGAGCGGATTTATGTTACACCACCGCAAGTTTACAGGTAAGAGCTTTGTGAATCAGGCACTTACGCTGTAAACTTGCGGCGGTGTAACGTAAATCAGATACGTTACGCCGCCGCGGAGCAACGTAAATGTACCTGAATCTGGCCCTATATTTAAAGGAATTTTTCATTTTTATTGATGCACTTTAGCATAATTAAAATCACTGCTCCTGAAAAAAAACAATTGTTTTTTAAAAATAATTTTGCATTTATACATATCCCCCAAGGCAGTACCCAGACCCTTTTATGGGCAATTAGTTGCATATAAGTTTTCAAATTGGGCACTTTTGATTTTTTTTGTTTGGCTCCAATAGACTTTAATGGGGTTCGCCGTTCGGGATTAGAACATTTCCCCTGTTTGGGAGTTCTGCTGCAAACCAAACAGGGGGGGTGGGGCGGTTCGGCCCATCTCTAATAGCTAATGCAAAGCCAAGTTATAGAAGATTTATGCAAGTATAATGGTATTTTACTTGACTGTATTTGTAACATCCTGATATATTGCATTTCTCAGCACTATAAACACAGTAAATTAGAAGCACATTTAAAATGCAGAAAGAATTCTGCATCAATGGTAATTTTTCATTAATGTGAATAAGAATATCCTCCATACTGTACAGTATTTTCATAGTCAGTGCCTCAGAAAATGTAACATGGCTGTTACTTCAATGTACTTGTCATCTTTGCTCGATGTGACCTTTTATGGACTAAAAAAAATGCGGACAATTTACCTAAAGCAGGTTGTAAATAATAGGAGCAATTACCAAGCAGTGGGAACCAACCCTAAACACCTCATCTACTCACTACCCATAGAAATGAATATTTTAAACCTTTCACAGTTTTGCCAGCCTTTTGTTTTGTTTAATATAAAACTGCCAATTGTATATTTGTTGTGTACACAATTATAGAATATATTTGCTTTCATATGTCATTGTGTTATTATGTAAGACATTTTTACTATTTTTATTGCATGTATTTGTTTGATTTTAAATACATTTTCAAATGTGTCTATTTAATAGGAGCTTGCATTATGATCAGTTAAAATGAAAACACCAGATAATATCACATTCCAACACACCCCTTCTGTTAAAAATTATACAGCATATATTCCTGCTGCACACACCATTTTGCAAGTTAATATTATCAAAAACTGACCTTTCCATTTCAATCTAAGTCAGCTAAGGTTTTCTAAAACTGACAAAAAAAATATAAAATACATACATAATTACATCAAATATTGCTTTCTTGCAACCATATCAAAAGTACTCTTTTGTGTAGATCCCAAATATTTTATAACCTTGCTCATGTAATTGTCTCACTGCTTTTCCTAATGCCTTGTACACATGAGCGGAATTTCTGATGGAAAAAAGTAAGACGGAAGCTTTTCATCAGATATTCCGTCCGTGTGTATGCCCCGTCTGACTTTTTCCATCAAAAATTCTGACGGAATTAGATAGAGAACATGTTCTCAATTTTTCCGATGAAAAAAATTTCTATCGGAATTTCTGTTCGTCTGGACGCAATTCCGATGGACTAAAAACCATGCATGCTCATAATCAAGTCGACGCATGCTCGAAAGCATTGAACTTCATTTTTCTCAGCTCTTCGTAGTGTTGTACGTCACCGCGTTCTTGACAGTTGGAAGTTGGTGTGACCGTGTCAAGGCAAGACAGCTTGAGCGAAATTCCGTCGAAACTCCGTCGGAAAAAACGTCTGAGTTTATTCCGACGGGAAAACCGGTCGTGTGTACGGGTTATCAGAGTCCCTGCAGAGCTTGAAGTCAAGTACAGGGATCCCCTGCAGATTTAGTATGTCATTTTTTGGCCTTCAGAAACACAGAGATGTGTGCAGATGTTAAGGATGAGCATGGAAATCATATATCATATGCTCACTAGAGAGGGAATTTTTACTTTAACTGGGCTGTCTTAAGGTTTTGGTATTCTATAAATGCTGATCTGAATCAGTAACTTGTCATGGTTCGAACAAATGTCTTCTTTTATACTAAGGATTTGAAATGAGAAAGTAGTGGGGTGAACCAGAAAAAAATTGCCTTTTTTAGAAATCTGACTCTCCACTCAAAATGTTTGTAATAGTTAAACTGTACGTCTCAAGAATAGACATATGTGTTGTAATTCACTCGTATTCACCCCCTGTCAGAGCAGAAATGTTATCCCAGTGTTAGGCTGTAAGGCCCTCATGGGGACTGATTTTGTCTCCCTTCTGAGTTCAGGGCTGAGCTTACACTCTGTTTGGGCTGCTTGAGGAGTATAAAACTACCAACTAGCAAAACTGCTAGATCTTTTTCATGTAATCTTGGCAACACCTTTATCACATGACAGTACTTTGAGTGTCTCTTAAACAAACCAACCTGATATAGGAGATAGGAGGGTTGTACAGCCTGATGCTTAGCCTAATACTTTTACTCTGACTGGGAGAGAATACAGGCAGGGGCGGACTGATCATTCGGGGCATTAGGGCACTGCCCGAGGGCCCCATGCCACTAGGGGGCCCCATCAGGGTTGCCATGCCTCAGTAAAATCATGGACAGTATGTAAAAATCTGTATGTAAAAAAAATTATAGCTGCCCCGCCTCTCCAGTACCTTTTCAGTGTGTGTATTCTGTGTGTATGTATACTGCGTATGTATACTGCGTGTGTATACTGTGTGTGTAAACTGTGTGGCCCCATAATCTATTGCCTGGGGGCCCCATAATCTCCTGTTGCCCGGGAGCCCCATAATCTCCTGTTGCCCGGGGGCCCCAAAATCTCCTATTGCCCAGTTGTCCCATGAGTTGTCAGTCTGCCCCTGAATACAGGTTAAAGCAGAACTTCACCCTAAAGGGGAAGTTCCCTTCTTCCTCCTACTCCCCTCTCCTCTTCAACTTTTGGCACATTTTTTTTTATTTTTTGATGGGGGGGGGGGGGTACCTAGCTTTGAAAAGTACCTGCTCCCAATTATACTTGGATTGCCTAGGCAATCCGAGAAGAAGCACCTGCCAGCAACCTTCTGGGGAAGCCTCCCAGGAGGCTGCAGGACCGTTGACAGGGCACAGCAAGGCTTGCGCATGTGCATTAACTTCCCACAGTTAACATGCCAGCGCTGGGGACTGGCGAAGAACCGGCCCGGGTGAGGACGGCATTGGATCCCCGGACAGGTGCATCCCTGTTTATTAAAATTCAGCAGCTACAGCTTTTGTAGCTGCTACCTTATGTTACCAAGAACATAAATTACATACAGTATATGATGTAGTCTTTTACTAGCATGACTACAGCAAGATTTTTTAGTCCCCCTGTAAGTTTGTTTTCTTACTTGTTGATCCTGCCAACAGCTCCATTGTTTTTCCACTTCCTTTAATAGGGTGACAGTGCTTTTTATTCTGTAGTCAAATCACTGCATTCTTCTCACCCTGTGGACAGGGTAGGATTAGCTGGACATATAGCTTTAGTTAGACATTTAAAGAAAAATAAACAAACTAAAGCCCCAACACTTTTCAATTACAGCTTACAGTTTCATTTTTTTTTTCTTTTGGAAAAAAAGTTTAAACTGTTTAATTAAACTTTGAGCATTGTTGGCACATCCGTCAGTTTTTTAGTTTGTCCCAACTCCTGAAACGTTTGCTGGAACAGCTTGGTCTGCAAGTAAATACGGACTAAACTATAAAAGCCTGTAAAATGAAACAGGATTTATTGGCTGAATACTATGATTACATGTACTAACCACATAATGTTATCAGAATTTTATATTGTTTATGATAGTGAGCCTTTAAAGCTGAAACCCAGGAAGACAGCCAAACTGCTTTACCAGAACTTCTATTTCTGTACATCCAGTCCCAAAAATGTTACATCCCTACCCGGCAGCACAGCTAGTTGGTCATCTGATTATTCCTAACTGTAGTTTGGTTATTTAGCTACCCCCAGTCTATTATTGGACAATGAAAGAGAAGCAGAAGATTTCTGATTATCTCCCTGCTCTTTTCTTTTGTTAGTATGTTCTTTGTCAGTGTATTTGCACACCTGTCTGCTTCCTTGTATTGGCATTCCTCTCCCAGTCTAGCTCTACAGTACAAGCGGTTGCACTTGCAAGGGGTTTCAGCATCAAAGTGTTTGTAAAGGCATTTTTTTTGTAGATTGGTGACTGTTTTTTCTGGTGGCTATTGTCTCCAAATAGAATGTTCCCTTTGACGGGTGCAGAACAAAGTGATAAAAGGGGTTAGATAAGTATTGAAAGTATTGGAAGTTTTGAGTTGTTAGGGGCAGGATGGCTTGTTAGTGTAGGATGGATGGGTTAGCTGTCGGATGTAACGTTTAGGAATGAGCTTCGTGTTCGAGTCGAACATATGTTCGACTCGAACATCGTATGTTCGATCGTTCATCGAAATACGAACAAAACGGGTCGTTCGCGCCAAATTCGAGTGACGAGTGACGGGCCATAATTCACTGCGGCATTGCGCGCTGATGATTGGCCAAGCATGCACTATGACCCGCATGCTTGGCAAATCACAGCGCCGTCAGTACAGAGAGCCGTAATTGGCCAAAGCCGGGGTGGCTTTGGCCAATTATGGCTCAGGGGGTTTAGTACACGCCCCACACTATAAAAGGCCGCCTGCAGGTCGGCCTTGTGTAGTGTGTTCCGGCGCTGGTTAGAGATCAGTCAGAGAGAGAGAAAGTGTCATTTTTTCTAGGTAGATAGAGCAGGCAGGTTAGTCAGGTAATGTTACAGTGTGTAGATGATATATATACATCCCATATATTTATACACTGTATAGCTTAGATAGATCAGTTCTTCCTAATTTACTGGCAGGTAGTTGATTGTGCTAGCTGCAGTATTCTCACGTGGTGTATTGCCTGTGTCCTCTGCAGTTTGCACCATAAAGCTATGTGGTGTGTGTACTGCCTTTGTCCTCTGCAATGTGCACCAGAAAGCTACACAGGCATACTATAGACACCCAGCAGGTACAATATTTAAAGGAATTTTTCATGTTTTTTTTTATTTAAGCATCATGATGCTTAAATAAAAAAAAAATTCCTTTAAATATTGTACCTGTTGGGTGTCTATAGTATGCCTGTGAAAACGTCTTTGAGAACCTGGGTCTTGCCCCAGGGAACATGTATCAATGGAATTTTTGTTTTAAAAATGGTCGTTTTTTCTGGAGCAGTGTTTTTAATGATGCTGCATCATTAAAATAACTGCTCCAGAAAAAACGACCTTTTTAAAACTTTTTTCCATTGATACATGTTCCCTGGGGCAAGACCCGGGTTCTCAAAGACGTTTTCCAACAATAACTTGCATATGGGGCTTTAAAATTAGCACTTTTTAATTTGAACGTTCGAGTCCCATTGACGTCAATGGGGTTCTAAATGTTTGCGTGAACGTTTGGTCCGTTCGAAGGTTCTGGTGCGAACCGAACATGGGGGTGTTTGGCTCATCCCTAGTAGCGTTAAGGGGAGTCAACTTCCTGCACATAGTAAGGCAGGGAACCATTTTAGGTAGGAGAGCAAAAGAAGATAATCTGGCCCACCCCCCCCAATTAGACAGTTAACAAGGTTTTTTATTACTTACTTGCAACAAGTGTAGCATTAAGGAGGAAGCATACACCTGTTCTAGTTAGAATGGCTTTAAGACGTAACTTGAACATACCAGCTGAATTTTGAAGTAAGGACATGGCTAACATATTTTTCTTTTAGGTTGGCTTCCAGTTGAGTTGATCCCTGACAGTGCCATATGTCTATGAAGGCGATCTGACTCTCTGTTAAAGGAACGGGACAGAGAGTATGAAAGTGGAGATGGTGTGTCTACTGGGGCTAAGTAGCTTTTGAAGCCAGTATGAGGAATGGGTGTAATAACTCAGGCTAGACTACAGGTGTCCAGTGGTTGGTATGGTTTTATGGATCATGGTACACCCACTGCAACCCCAAATGTTAGCATAGTTAGCAAATAACACTTCTTGCTCAATAACAGTAGTACAGTTAAATTATCATAGCTGGGTGCCATGGGGTTGTTGTTGTTTTTAGCACAAGTAGGGGCAGACTAGAACAGACTGAATTCCTATGGTTGGAAATCACAAGGTAGTTTGTAGCATAAGTGTAGATAGACCAGAACAGTCTATATATTCATGGATGTGAAACATGAAGTAAGTTGAAGAACAGAAAGGAAGATTTTCTAGATGTGCGGGTGCTCGTTTTTTTACCGGTTGGTGTTTATTTTACTCCATGTATGGAAGATGATTTTTTAATATAATAAAATCGTTGGATTCACATGAGTGAGATATCCTTGGACGGACATAAGAAAGAGAGAGACTGCCTGCAAGCACACGGATTGCCTACCGGATCACAGTCTAAAGGCCCTGGCAGGGTAATCAGCCACACGCGTCACTGGCCCTTTTAAAGGTCCAGTGCATCTGGTAAGCAGATATTTTTTACTTCCGGTAGTGGTCACACATGGTGTTAACAGCACAGGAGATTGGAAGAGACGAGAGTGTGTTTAAGAGGCTTTATACAGATTAAGAGTTCAATATCGTGATACTTTTGCCTTTCCATCACCTTGATTCTGTATCTCTTCTCCCACTTTAGAGGACTGTGCAACATTGGATATCCATGATATACCTTCTCAATATTTAGGCTGGTCATTTGAATTCTCCCTCCCTAAGCTCCAGAAACTACTTCTAGAGGCAGGGGGAAGCAATAAAACTCTCAGCCTCTAAAGCCTAGAACAGACCAGACCAGACCAAACAATTACTGTTTACTGGTTAAAGAATTAGCCAAAAACAAAATTTACCTAGCAGCCAAACTAAGAGGGTGCCACATCACACAATATTTGTTGGAAATTTAGTTGACTGAGAATGGATATTGTTATTTACTGTTTATGTTCTGGTTTTATTGAAATACATTGTAAATTGCTGTGGAATTCATTTCCAATAATTTACATAAATTGCTATTGAAAATCCATGTAAAATAATGTCATTATTTTAGTTGGGGCAGTGGGGGGTAATTTGGCTTTGCACCCAATCAAGTGAAGGAAATCCAATATTTTAGAATAGTCACCAGAGCCAGAGGTGGGACAACATTTTCAAAAGTTGAGAATTCCTTTATATTTGGAGACATGCTCTGATTTTCTGTTGTGTTTTCAGGACTGGAAGTTAGGGGAAAATCTTCTCAGCAGGATACAAGTAGCAACAATAACCCGATAGGGGTTTATACCCTCCCTACTCTAAACTAAAAATACATTTGTGGCTTTACATACACATTAAGTTACACCTGAGAGGTAAAGTTATGCTATTTTATTCATCAAAAGCCTAGTTATTACAAAAACATTCTTGTGACAGGTTCTCTTTAATGCACCCATAGATTTAAGAAGCAGCTGAACATCCTGTAAAATCTGGAAAAAGACAAAAACTACGAAAATTTTTATAATATTAAAATGCTAGTGTATTGTATTGGAATTCAGAATTTTTCAAAACAAACTCAAAGGGGTATTCTGTTCTAAAAGTACACATGGCTGCGTGTTTGCTCAGCTACATACGATGTTCTTTTTTTTAATCTTCTTTAGGGGGGAAACAGCAAAATGAACATCTGAATAATACCCACCAAGATGATACCATTATGACAGATAGCCTGGAAGGTGGTGAGCCTGTTATTTACGTAGGGAACCAATGCGAGATGGCAGCTTGCTGCCTGTCACATCAATTGCTTCTGCCAAGAACAGCGATACAAGGAATGGAGGAGAAATGCTGAAGACCCTCTGGCTTTGTGAGGGGAAAGGACAAGATGAAGACATGTCATATTTCCCCATTTCACATGCAGGAAAGAAGGTTTTTGATCATCGCATAGAGGAAAATGTTCTCTGGGGGCACCAAAGTACCCCAAGAAACGCAAGTTTTCTGTCATGTCACATTGACCTGCACCCCGAGCTACTTCTTAAAATACTGTTTTCATGTGATCTTCTAACACTTTGGCAAACAGTCATGAACTGGCATAAATGATTAGCCCAGAGCATCTTAAATACTTAGCCCACTTGAAAGCCATGCAAATAATGACATTGTGAGCCTTTAAACATTGCAGTCTTGCTGGCTTGACTAGGGTGTATGATACATGTACCATGTGCACAATTCTGTTGTAGTTCAAAGCAGACATGTCACCGTATGTACTGTACAAATGTTCATTATCTTTTTGATCAAAGACTTGAAGTCCAAATTTGCACACAGTGTGCTCTTGACTTCAGGGGTCTCCAGAGCAAATAGCTTTTCTAACAAAAGATAGACAAAACAAGAACCTTGAAATACTCATAATCAGAAAACTCATTACAGGGTTGATGTACTAGAGAGCTAATTAAAATCTTGTTGCTATACTAATCTTTTCAAGACAAGCTTTACCTGTAAGAAAAGAAAGAGAATATCTAACCTGCCAACCATGCCACCAAACTCCATTCCAGACATCCTTCCATAATGTCCTCTGAGAACCCAACACTTCCAGAAGTGTCAATCTCCTGGGTCTTCTGTAGACCCCACAGATTTTTCCTGATGGCCTCAATGTCAATTATAGGAAACTGTGATGAGGTGGTGGTCAACAGGACTAACGAGTGAGAGCTATGGGAGACCCAAGAGATCAAAATTCATTGAGCTGTCCGAAACGTGACGGAAATGTAACACTGCCATTGGTTGTGCTCTCAACCAAACTGTCAAACCAGCCAATGGCTGGTGTCATAACTGATCAAATGTGCAGCATCATTGCAGTTGTAGAATAAACAGAACACATGGCCATGGCAACAAAGGAATGGCTCAAGGAGAAGCACATTAAGTTCCTGGAGTGGCCTAGCCAGTCTCCAGATCTTAATTCCATAGAAAATATGTGGAGGGAGCTGAAGGTTCGAGTTACCAAACGTCAGCCTTGAAACCTTAATGACTTGGAGAGGATGTGCAAAGAGGAGTGGTACAAAATCCCTCCTGAGATGTGAGCAAACCTGGTGGCTAACTACAAGAAACGCCTGACCTCTGATTGCCAACAAGGGTTTTCCCACCAAGTACTAAGTCATGTTTTGCGAAGGGGTCAAATACTTATTTCATTCATTAAAATTCAAATCAATTTATAACTTTTTTGAAATATGTTTTTCTGGATATTTTTATTATTTATAGACTTTTTCTTAGCAAAGAGTTAAAGGCCAAAGGGTTGAGAAAAAAACTGTCAACTCCGTTAGTACAGCGATCTCCCCAGCTGAGCTGTTATGTTCTGACAGGTCGACAGCCCCCCGATCAGCGTTCTCCATCATTGGCTGAGAATACTGATCGGAAATTTGGTCGGCTTCTGTTGGACAGGTTCCCTTACACACGAGCCAAATGTCGGATGTTTTTTTTCAACTGCCCGATGTCTCCGGACATTTGACCCGTGTGTATGGGGCTTTATGTGATACTAAAGTCTTGTTTTTTCAAAGAAAAATAACAAACATGTCATACTCACCTGCTCTGTGCAGTGGTTTTGCACAGAGCAGCCCTGAATCTCCTCTTCTTGGGTTCTCCCTCCTGCCGAGTGCCCCCACAGCAAGCTGCTTGCTATGGGGGCACTTGAGCTAAGCGAGGCTTTCTTCCTGGTGTGGAGAAAGCCTCTTATATATACAGTATCTCACAAAAGTGAGTACACCCCTCACATTTTTGTAAATATTTTATTATATCTTTTCATGTGACAACACTGAAGAAATTACACTTTGCTACAATGTAAAGTAGTGAGTGTACAGCTTGTACAACAGTATGTATAACATACTGAAACAGAGCATGATCCCCTCCCCTCAGAGACTGGGCCACAGGACAGTATTCCAACATTATAACAGCCCCAAACACACCTCCAAGACAACCACTGCCTTGCTAAAGAAGCTGAGGGTAAAGGTCTCCAGACCTAAACACTATTGAGCTTCTGTGGGGCATCCTCAAATGGAAGGGGAAGGAGCACAAGGTCTCCAACATCCACCAGCTCCATGATGTCACCATGGAGGAGTGGAAGAGGACTCCAGTGGCAACCTGTGAAGCTCTGGGGAACTCCATGCCCAAAAGGGTTAAGGCAGTGCTGGAAAATAATGGTGGCCACACAAAATATTGACACTTTCACTTAGGGATGTACTCACTTTTGTTGCCAGCGGTTTAGACATTAATGGCTGTGTGTTGAGTTATTTTGGGGGAACAGAAAATTTACACTGTTATACCAACTGTACACTCTACTTTACATTGTAGAAACATGTAATTTCTTCAGTGTTGTCACATGAAAAGATTGAATAAACTATTTACAAACATGTGAGGGGTGTACTCAATTTTGTAAGATACTGTATATTATATATATATATACATATATATATATATATATATATATATATATATATATATATATATATATATACAGTATCTTACAAAATTGAGTTTGTAAATATTTTATTCTATCTTTTTATGTGACAACACTGAAGAAATATATATATATATATATATATATATATATATATATATATATATATATATATATATATATATATATATATATATACACAGCGGGTAAAATAAGTATTCAACAACCATTTTTCTAGGTAAATATATTTCTAAAGATGCTATTGACAGTACATTTTCACAACCCATGGAATCCATACATAGAGAGAAACCTATGTATGACACAGGGAAAATGGAATGACACAGGGAAAAAGTATTGAACACGCTACCTGAAATGTATTTAATACTTTATACAAAATCCTTTGTTGGTAATGACAGCTTAAAGACGCCTCCAGTATGGAGAAACTAGTCGCATGCATTGCTCAGGTGTGATTTTAATACATTCTTCCACACAAACACTCTTCAAATCTTGAAGGATCTGTGGGCCTCTTCTATGAATTACGATCTTTAGTTCTTTCCATAGATTTTCTATTGGATTCAAGTCAGGTCATCGACTTGGGCCATTCGAGCAGCTATTTTTTTTCTTTGAAACTAATTTACAGAGAAAAATGGTGATGTGTTTAATCCTTATCTTATATTTATGTACATTCCTTAAACATTTCAAAATTATTCAGGTTGGCAAATTAGTCATACTGTATTGTATCCAATGTAGTCATGAAGTTTCTCAATAAATACTGATGCTTCTTAATTTCGTCTGTGCTTCCAGACTTTCAAGATCTTCAAGCTCTAAAACAGGGATCTCCAAACTTTCTAACCAAATGGGCCAGTTTACTGTCCTTTGGGGGGGGGGGGGTAGCTAGACTGTGGCCAGTGTGAGTTGAAAATTGCCCAGTGTCAATGGGAGTAAACAATGCTCCATCACTGGTATCAAGGAAAGGAATAATAACCCATCCTTGGTGTCAGTGGCAGGAAATATGCCCAACTCATATTAGTTGTAGGAATATTGCCTCAAGAGCCGGATAAAGGCAAGCAATGGGCATTATCTGGCTTTCACAAAGGCACTTGCACTAGTACTAGTTGGTGGTGAAGAAGGCCTTTGCGGCTGAAACGCGTCTACCTCTGCTGTATTTTTATGGAGATATAATAAATTTGGACTGATTTAAAGGGTATGTATGGAGTTGTGGATTGTCCTTTATCCATTTATCACTTTGGCAGCTGAGCAACTGCACATCCTGCACCCGACAGCTCAGGAGGAGTTTTACTAATCTGGGGTAGTAGCACCTTTCGTTGTTGTTTATGGACTTGCACTAGTACATCTGAAGCTTCAAGGCATCCACAGTTATGCAGGCGCAGGGGTGATCATTTGCTTGTGCATAACCGTGCACAAATGCACACGCACATCCGTGCACCTGCACACGTCGCTAATGTTGGCACCAATGACACTATTTAAACTGTAGCAGTGCTATCAGCCAGTGCTGTCTGATCTGCAGCTATTACCTGTGTTCCTGCATCTGTTCCTGTATTGCAGGGATATGCAATTCGCGGACCTCCAGCTGTTGCAAAACTACAAGTCCCATTATGCCTCTGCCTCTGGGTATCATGCCTGTGGCTGTCAGAGTCTTGCTATGCCGTAGTTCTGCAACAGCTGGATGTCCTCTAATTGCATATCCCTGCTGTATTGACTCCTGTTATTGACCTGGCTTGCCTTGACCTTGCTTGAACGCTTCCTGCCCTGACCTTGGCCTGTCTCTTGATTTGCTCTGTCTCCTGTTCACCTGCCTGATTCAACATTACCGACCCCTGATTGTATACTGACAATTCTTTGCCTGACGTCTATGCCTGTATCTGACCGTCTGTTGCTGACCTTGCATCCAGTTATTCTCCCTGCTACCTGTTTCCTACTGGTTCTTCACCTCTTCAACAATCCTGCTAGCTGCCCATCAAGCATCTGCCACTTGCCGTCTGCCTATATTGGGGTCTGCTGCCATCCGCTGTTCCAGTGATCTGAATTTCTCCTGACGATGCAATTGCCGCCTGCTGTTGTGGCCAACAGAACATATTACAGGCACTCACACCTCGTCATGCTCTCACGGCCACTGTCACAACATAAGTGTTCTTAGAGCCAGGGCTGTACAAGAGGCCACCCTCTACATGTCAGGCTCTGCCACAAGGTGTGTAACACTGGCCCCCGGCTGCAATTTGGAGGCAACTGCTCTAAAAGGTTAAACAACATATGCTGGCCTACTGAGGAAGCCTAATCAGAGGGTGTAACGCATATAGGTGGGTGGAGCCTCAGCCCGTGACATCATACATTACTTACCACTACCAACTGGGAGAGCTGAAGGTTTTTTTATGCATTTTAGCCTAATATTCTTGTGTTTTTAATTCTGTTTTCTACAATAAACGTGTGTAAATGGAGAGCACTATGGTGTTTCTGTTCTATTGCATGATGTAATATGCTGAGGATCTGGGAATGAAGAGAGCGAAGGAAGCAGGTACAGCTCCAGATGGTAGATAAGGAGTTTTCGGCTGCATTCTCTTTATAAGGACTTTATGAAACATAAATTGACTCTGTAGTGGGGTCAGAGATTTAAGGTGAGCGAGCACTTGACCTGTTGGTGGTGGGTCACCTGAAGCACTGTGAAGAGCGAAGAATGTGTATAGCACACAAGCAATTGCATGGACTGTTAAAAGATTATTGTGTTTTATTTTAATTAAAAAAAAATCACTTTTATTTTTTGCACAGTAAATTCACATCAGTCGTATTTTTTTTATTACACTGAGCAGAAGAGTCATTAGAGGTACACTCTAAAGTGACTTTGTATTGTTTGGAATATTACACGTACCCGTTGCGCTGCACTCATGTACACATTTTATAGCAGTTTGATAGATGGTAGGCTGTGAACACACCGGGAGAGTTTTGGCTGCAGTTCAGCCTGGGTTATTAGCCAATATACGTTTGTTTATTTTTTAAATACATTTTTATTGAGAGTGGTTGTGCTGATTTGTTATAATTATTTTTATAGGTGTATCCATAAGAACTGAATAATTTTCTAACTTTTTCAGTAAAGTTGCACAAAGTGCAACCAGCCAATCAGGTTTCAGTTCATTGAGTAGGAATTGTGGTGTGTGTGTGTGTGTTTTGGGGTTATTGCGCTTTGCCTATTGCTCTTTAGCTTCTGTAAACTTCAAAAACAAGGAATAAATATAGTATAAAGGTGATTGTTTTATGATTATTTGAAGGTTGTATGTTCACCTTTTGTGTGCTATCTGCTAAACGATTACACAGCACTCAATTTGTCTTTTTGCTCATAGTTTAAAAATGACCTGACCCTCCAGAAAGTTTTTCCTCATGTCACATCTAAACCTCTTTAGCCTAAATCATTGATAACATTCAACAGTTTTCCCAGTAATTCGAAATATTCCATTTTATGTGTTTATCTTATTTGTAAGATGAATAGAAAACATAAAAAAAATATATAAAATGCATTTATTTTCCAGACTTAACATGTTTTTCCTTTAGTATAACACTGTTTTAAGCATCATAGAATTCTAATTTTACACAGTGGATTGCACTTTAAATATAGATTTCAAATATAGGTTTTTAAATGTCTTCATCTCCTTGCTATTGGGACCACAGTCAGTAATCTACTGCACTTTATACTTGGAAATCTTAAGTTCATTTAGATTACAAAAAAAAAAAACAGAACACCTGTTAATTTTTATCCTCCCAGATGTTTTCTGCTGGCAAGTGCTCAGTTAGAATGCGAACAAGGTTATTTTTTTTTTTTTTTTTTTTTAATGATGACTTGTCTGCATTTTTTCACTAAACAGTTAGGCTCTTCTTCCACCTCCCCACTAGGTGGCACTGTTGAATTTGTTTACGTTAACCAACGCCAAAAAGAAGTCAAAATACAGCCAAACAAGATAGATAAATTAAGAGACAATTATCCTTGTTCCACTCTTTCCGCTATGTGTGATTAAACTAGTTTCTTGCAGCCTGCAGGATAAATTCTATAGGGTGTCCGACTTAGTCAAAATTGTTTTTTTCACATACACACCCTTCCCAGATTTCACCTCAATCTGTCATGCAGATTTGACACTGTAGCCTTTTTGTGCTACTTTGAAATGACACGTATATATAATGTGGAATATTGTGCAGATTACAGCCAGAGATATTCCAGCAAAAAATAAAAAATCTTTTCTTTTTGAATGATAAAAAAAAAAGTGAAGATAATTGGTGATTTCCTTTTAAATAAAAATAAATAAACTTTTCTAACACAAGCAGCTGTTTTAATAATTATTTGCTAAAAAAACAATAAGAACAGAAAAATATATACTGTATTTTCCAATGTATGTTCGCTTTTGCAGGGAAAAGGCAGAGGGGGTTTGCGGCTTTTTTGTTTTTTAAACAATCTTTATTTACAGATATAAGAAAAACACACGGAATATAAATGAATTATTGGGTGTCAGTAGACAAGTACCTATGACATTTATTGTGGTCTGTTCTCATGAGTTACACTAAACTGTAATGTAATATTGATAAGGTGTCCGTTATTGGCAGTATTTCATTTGAATGTATACATAAACATCACACGCCTATATAAAAAATGCACACATTTTGTGTGGTTCACCAAACCACACATAAAATATACTCTAGCAGTTAACTGTATATTTAATTTAAATACAATATAAACACATGATTGGTTTATTATATCAGTTTTTCTTGTAGCCAACTACATGTGGTATAATCTTTAGACTGTAAGCTCTGTTGGTCACGGCTCCCGCTTCCATTGTGTCAGATATTTTTGTTTCTCATTATCATGGCACTTGGTTATTTCCAAGAGCAGTCCAAAAGATGTAATAATAAATGTATAATTATAGTTATTATTATTTTTTTGTGTCAGAATACTCTTTTGGAAGGAAGGAAGTCAATTCAAGGCTGATTATTTTGACTTATTCTCGATCATTAAGAAATGCGCAAAATTAGGTAAAAAAAAAAAAAAATGGTGTGAGCGATAAACAGTTTACAAAATGCCACCTCAAAAAACACATAAGCGAACTCCACGATAAAACAGGACTCTCCTGGGTGGTTATTGACTACAAAAGAGTTCAAAGCTCTGATCGATACCAATTCAGGTGGCAGGCAGCTCCTCTGAGAAATTGCTAATGAATCAATACTTTTAAATGTAAGCTAGGGAAAAATATATATATACATGTTGCAATTCTTCCTTCTCTTTACTCTTTTTTTTTTTTCTTTTAAATATCAATATGCACAGACAAGAAACAGGCGGCTCCTTCCGAAGCATTAGGCAGATTGAAATTATAGACGGTACTCAATTTAATGTTGAAAATTCAGCTTTGCGATACCTGGCATGTTTAATGCAAATATTTATTGGAGTGTGGCGCACTTAATAGCTGCACATGTAGATTAATGCTCAAATTTATGTTTCAATTAAGCGGATTATAAAGAGATTTATTTTTATTTTTTATATATAAACCTTTTTTTTTTTTCTTTTTTTTTTTATGTGTAAGGTTGATTAAAAGCAAACATTTAAAAAAAGGGCTTAAACCTATTTTACATCAGATTATAATTTTGGCAATGGAAATACGGTATGTTGCTTGTACTCTAAGCAACATTTGTAACGGTACTGTCTATGATGATTCTAGGACATTAAAACAAATTCCTTTTGCTTCTTGCAGTGGCCTTTAGCCTGCGCTGGGCTACTTCAGCATTGATGGGAAGAGGGTCAATTTATCAAGCTGATTTTTATTAATGCTGTTCAAAGAATCTGTGAAATATCCTGCAATCCTGAGATCTTCCATACGCTTAACTCAATACTGTCAGACCGGTTATGATTTTACACTTTTTGATGTTTTTTGAAGCGCAGCCGAGACGAATAAGTGTGCTGTTGAATATTAGAAGTAGTTAAATGCACATTGAAGTTACCTTGCAAAATGTCACTGCTGGCTAAGGCCTGTCTGCATTTCTGCTGCTCGGTTTGATTATTTTCATATTTCTAAGTGTTTTTAATTTCTGCAGAGTTTTTGACATGTTAATACCACAGAGGACAAAGGATGTTTTACAAACTTTAAAAAGATGTAAAAAGCATAAGGGAATAGATTGAGATACAAAATTTTGACCTAATAGAATGTTTAGGAATTTTAGTTTTCAGGATACAGGAGGAAGACAAAATAGCAGAAACGTTTAAAATATATTCATATCAAACCTTAAATCCTGAAACCCACAATGTGTGTGTGTTTTTTTTTGCAAGAGGAACTAATTCAATTCAATTTTGGAAGCTCTAGTTTTATGGCATTTAACAATTATTTTGTTAAGTGTCCATTTATCACTTTTGGTTAGCTTTTGACTTTCAGCCAATGTTTCATTTTGCTGATGCAGTCTGCTTATGTTTGGCATGTGCCGCCACCATTTTCAAGACTGTTATCCCTGACATTTTAAATCATTTTGCAATTGTTTTGACTGATGCGCTTGCAGTTTGTGGCTTGAATACTTTGTCTCGCTGTAACTTTGTTAGCTGCCCCTTGGTGTTTTGAAAGCTAACATATCAAAGTGCTAATTGGCACAACCCTTTTATGATGAAACATACTACAAATGTTATGCAATTGTGATTTAGTTTTTGCACATTTTAATTTCTTTTAAGTCTTTTTTTTTTTGCTTTCAATCAATTTTTATTTTTAGAAAGGTTCAGGACAAAAAAGTCAAAGTTATAACAAAATTATCAGGAAATGGCTTATGGTTCCTTACCTTGTTACATAGATGTATAAACTGGCAGGTGAGGTATGCACATCCATAAATTAAAAACAGCTGGTATTATCAGAGATAAAAAAAAAAACATACTGGGTAAACATATATCTTGATACAGACAATGCATAGGTTCAAAGCCCCGCAAGTGTCATTGATAAACTTCAGTTGAATGTGTGAAGGGAGTAGAACCAAATGGTAGAGATCTTAGCATGGTTATGTCAGGTGGGTTGCATTCAGGGATAGAGAAAAAATAGGTATCAAATGTATATGACCACTCCCCCAAATGGGTCCCCGTGCCATATGGCTTGCTAGGAGAAATTATCTCAGAAACAGAGAATATCCCGGTGTGCTTAAAAGAGTTTTATATTTCTGTAAATTAACACTATTCAACTGCATAAAAAATGTGTTTTGTTCTGTTTGAATAATGCATTTTTTTTTAAACTTTGGCTACTATTTTAACTTTGCCTTTTTGACTTTTGCTATTTTAAATGAAATAAAAGCATGACCAAAAATTTGGAGGGGCATTTATAATGAAGAACAGATATTACTATCCACTTTCCAGTATTACCCCAATGTAAGTCCATTCTGTGGATTGCATTTCATGGTCCATTAAAGTGTCCCTTTTGGAATTCTCTCTTTCTCCTAACAGACCATTGTGATTGGAGAAGAGGCTGGACTTAGCAAGGGCCCTGCTCTTCCATTCATTTTTTTTTATATATTGCATTTTAAAGTTGTAAAAAATACAGTAGTAAAATATAAAACAGAGCCTAAATCCCCCTCACACACACACACACACCACTCCCTCCCATGCAGTACAATCCTTACGAAGAACCATTCTGGGTCCTATACTTGTCAAGAGAATTAACTTAAAGTTCCCATTTACACAGAAAGGGCCCTCAGTGGTGCCCTAAAATATACTCCTTTCTGGATAAGCTATATTGTTAGATGTCAGAGGTAACTCCGATAAGCGTCATCGAAAGGTACAGAGATTAAAAGTGAAAAACCCTCACAAGAACCTCTTAATAATATCCTTTCCCCATATCACACGTGGCTATGCCACTCATATCCATTGAATAGCTCGGTACAATTAAGGATTGGTGGAAACCATAGACAGCCAGCAGTGCCATATCTTAGCAGATTTTTTTTGGGCAGCCTCTATTGAGATATGTGGCCCTATAGAATGGAATCGCTGAATTTACCAGTCCATTTCTAAAGGTCAAAGAAGGGTCAGTTGATTTCTACCATTGGTGTTCATGAATAGTCTCCTTTTGGCTATGGAAAATCAAAACCAGTGGAGTGCTAAGCACATTTTTAAAGTACATCATATACTTGATAAATATGCAGTATACATCTGTTAAGGTCATAGTAAAGTCTTACCACTGCTTTATAACTGTCCCCTAATTTATATTTTTTCACATTGGTAAATTTAGTGTAGATGAGTAGAGTTGTAGAGTTGAGTAGAGTTGTAAAAAAGTTAACACTAAGGACCTACCAGATTTCCACAGTCTAGAATCAACCAACTTGAAGGCTATCTGTCACAAGTAAAATAGTGTTTGGCAATGCAGCAAATAACTAATGATATAAAGTAACATGTTTTTGTGTAGTCTGTTATAATGGCCATACATGTACCACGATGAACTGTTCAATGTAACAATGATTTTATTAAAAGTATCACATCTTCCATAAATCATAAAAATACTAAATGGTATCAATGTATACCAATCCTTTTCTTCAGAAGTGGACAATCTGTCCTGGAAGACAGTTCAAGCAAATCAATCTTTTCAAGAGCAAAAGATCATTTGAAATGATCAAATGTATAATTAATCAATTAATGACATTACCTATATGGCTGGCATTAGCGTCCAGGTTCACCCTGGGTGCAAACATGTCGAGTAATTAATTGTGGTGCCCAGGTGTAAAGCAGGGTTGAGAGTTTTTAACCGCTCTGCAATTTTCTGCAGTGTTTCATTTAGAACATTAGTATCTAAATTCAGTGAAGGCATGGTCTGTAACACACCAAATGAAAAAAGCTAGGAGGAATTTAGTAAATGACCAGAATTCTAAAATAAAATTATTTTGGAAAGTGTTAAAGAAGGTAACACAAAAAAAAGATTCATAATCAATAGTTTCTTTAGGAATTTTAAATGCCACTTAATAAATATTAAATCAATTCAGTAAAAATGATAAGGATTAATCACATACATTTACACACATATATGTTTTGTCATAGACAAAGTTCTGTTTAATTGTAGACATTTAAAGTGGACCTTTCCCCCTTTCAAAAACAATTACATCAGCTTTGCGTGAAATCATTTAAAATTTGTTACTTGAAAAAAAAAAAAAAAATTTTCTTTTTACTTACCATTTCTTGTGGCCATTTCCAAGTTCTTCAGAGGCACTGGTGATGTAGCCAGGGCCTCCAAGATGCCCCTTGGGAAGGAAATGTCACTAACCCCTTCATAGAGACCTTGGGCCAGATCCACAGCCAGCGAGCGCAACTTAAATGTTCCAAATTAAGTTACACCGCCGCAAAATTTCTACCTTAGTGCTCGATCCACAAAGCACTTACCTAGAAATTTGCAGCGGTGTAACTTAAATCTGTCCGGCGCAAGGCGGGCCCAATCTAATGGGGCGAGTCCCATTTAAATTAGGTGCGCTCCCGCGCCGGACATACTGCGCATGCTCCCGACGGTATTTTCCCGACGTGCTTTGCGCGGATTTACGTTGCGCCGAGTTTTGAGAATCGCGACGGGTGTAAAAGAAAAAAAAAGAGTTGCGGCTGGAATTTTTTTTTTTTTTTTAAAAATTGACAGCGACGCGGGATAGAAGGGTAAACTTTTACATAGTGTACTAAGTTTACACTTTGTAAAAGCAGCCCTAATTTTGCGACGGCAAACTAACACTTACGGAGAAATAACGAAAAAGCTTCGTGGATCCCCGTAAGTGCTAATTTGCATACCCGACGCGGAATTTCGACGAGAAATGCCCCCAGCGGCGGCCGCGGTATTGCATCCTAAGATCCGACAGTGTAAAACTATTACACCTGCCGGATCTTAGGAATATCTATGTGTAACTGATTCTATGAATCAGTCGCATAGATAGAAACAGGGATACGACGGCGTATCAGCAGATACGCCTGCGTATCCCTTTTGTGGATCTGGCCCCTTGTTCCTAAACTGTGAGATATATTTGTATACTGTGCCTGCACTAGATGTGACATTACACTCATCTATTATACAAAACAGCAGTGCAGCGCAAAACATTTAGGATAAATCTAAAATTGATGATATCATAGAATCTATATTAATATGGAAACAAGAGTCCATGCTCTTCATATATATTCTTCATAAAGGGTGATCAGCATACACCAGCAAGTGTCCAAAGTGGAGTAGATATTGTTCAAGGGACTTAGTGATAACCTCCACCAATGGTAGTTATAGCAGCTCACCTCAGCTGATGAAGTCCCGCCCCCTTGGAACGTAACGCGTATGGAACACGTGACTATTGATCGCGACGTCAACCACGTCCTACACACTGTCTCTCGTGGAGTACATGTTGATTACATGCTGTGAATCCTTTGCACTGTTTAACAGTGCCTCGCTTGTAAGTCCTTTTTATCCTTTTAAAAAAAAATCATATAAACGGAGAGCACTAGATTCTCATTTTGCTTTTCTATGTTCCTATCCCATCGAAGTTGGTTGGTGAGATTGTTTTCGATCTAGCAAGTCACTGGTATGCAATCCTCCTGATCCAGAGTTCCTGTCTTGTTCATCCCACTGAGGGAACTGCCTTTGAGACCTGACTGATACACTCAGGGGTCCATTAGCTGAGGAGAGCTACTATAACTACCATTGGTGGAGGTTAACACTGAGGCCTCGTACACACGACCGAGAATCTCGTCGTAAATGAAACATTGTTTTCCTCGACGAGTTTCTTGTCAGGCTTGTCGAGAATCTTGTCAAGCTTTCTTTGCATACACATTGTCAAGACAAAATCTCGTTGTTCTCAAAAGCAGTGACGTACAACACGTACAACGGCACTATAAAGGGGAAGTTTGATTCCAGTGGCGCCACCCTTGGGGCTGCTTTTACTAATCTCATGTTACTGCATGTTAAGTAAAAGTTTGGTGAGAGACGATTTGCGCTTTTCAGTCTGTTACAGCGTGACAAATGTGCTATCTCCATTACAAACGCTACTTTTACCGAAGGTGCGCTCCTGTCTCATACTTTATTCTGAGCATGCGCACGTTTCTAAGCATACACACGAACGTGTTTCTCGTCGTAAACCAGCCCGACGAAAAACACGATGAGCAAATTGAGACTCCCGACGAGAAAAAAGAGAACATGTTCTCTTTTTTCTCGTCGAGATCCACGGCCGTTTTTTCGACGAAAAACATACACACGGCCGTTTTCCTCGACAAAAAAGCTCTGCCAGCATTTTTCTTGATAGATTTTGTCGAGGAAAAGGGTCATGTTTACGAGGCCTGAGTCACTTGAACAATATCCACTTCACTTTGGACACTTGCTGGTGTATGCTGACCACCCGTTATGAAGAATATATATGAAGAGCATGGACTGTTGTTTTTATATTAATTTAGATTCTATGATATCATCAATTTTAGATTTGTCTTAAATGTTTTGCCCTGCACTACTGTTTTGTATTTTATGATTAGGGATTTGATATTTTGATCCTCAGTGTTCTAGCTGCTGTCCATTAGGTTTTTATTTGCGCTGGTTGATTTACTATTTCTTTTTTTACACTCATCTATTGTCTACAAAAGTGATCTCCCCCCCCCCCCCCAAGATCTTTTTTTAACAGACGAATGAAATGTCATATGGAGCATGCCAGAGACAGGGCTCGGGACATTATATATTATATCTCGCACATGTGCAGTACAACAATACTGCAGGTTGAGATGCAAATATACACAAAGGGTGTATATATATACACAATGCTAGTGACATCATTGACCTAACATGACCACATGGCTCCATACATGCAGCTTCAGGGGAATTCACTGTCTGCAGTTCATTGACCCATCACTGAAAACTGACTTCTGGGTTTTGCCAAATATTGTTTAGACCAAACCTGGAGCCAAACCCAAGCTTATCCCTGCACCAAACTCAGATTAAGGTAAACTCAGTCAACTTGTGGTTGATTTACCAAAGAGGTAAATAACATTCCCTTTTTGAATAAGGGGAAACAATGTTCACTTAGAGTGCTCAATAATAGGCAAGAAAAAATAAAAAGACATGATTTGTGCGTCCACACATAACTGGATGAATAAAGCATCTTATTTACTAAGCTAAGTGAACATTTATTTTGCAAAGTGTATAGCCCCCTACTATCATTTAGTAAATCAGCCATTAACTTGGCTATTTTTTGTTGTTGTATGGCATTAAACCAATGCAATGGCAGATGAGCTCTGCAGCCGGAAGTTGGTAGTATTTATTTGCCGGTTAATTATTATTATTTTTTTTAATGGCACCTACAGATTGCATGGGTTTACTTTGGCACAGCTGAAATAGTGATTGCATGATTAGGAAGCATGTTGTTCCGGATGGTCATGGGGGACCTGAACTGTTAATGTCTACTGGATTTGAGAGCCACCAGCTGCATTAGGTGTCAGCCGGAGGCTCTCAGAAGGGAGAAATGTTTATAAACATATCCCCAGCAAGGGTCATGTCCATATATGGTCAATGATGTCACCCAGAAGACCCCACCCCTTTATTTGTGTCTTTAGTGGATGAGCAAATGTTAGGTGAGGATCATATTGTCAGTCTGTGTTTTTTTTTCACTGGGTCGGTGGGCGATATCCATTGTGGTTTTATTGGATCCGCATCATCACTGGACCATGTGATTGATGGTGAATTTACATTTTGAGACTTTTTTTAAAGGACTTGGCAAAACTGTTTGTGTGTGTGTTTTTATGTACTCTTTTTGTGAATGGGTAAGCATAGCATGTACCATTCACTGATTCACATGGGAGGGGGGGGGGCAGTATCTGGCTGTCCTCTTATTGTTTCAGAGGGCTTCCACTTCAAAATAATGGCACATACAATTACAGCTGGTCATCGGCAAGCATGTTCACAATGGCAGACTCAGCAAAGTGTCCCACTGCAAGGCTGTGCAGGAAAGTGCTCACATATCTTGATGATTAAGTGACTTTAACCAGCACTTTATATTCACATCAGTCCCTGCCCTCAAAGCGCTTACAATTTAAAGTCCCAATTTCACATGCATTCATACTAGAAGATAGATAGCTGGGAGGCAACTATAGTGTAGCAACATTTTTTTTAGGTTTTGGATAGATTGGAAAGGAATTATAACCCGTCAGTTTTTATTGCTGTCCCCCCCCCCCCCCCCGTTAGGGAGAATCACCCTCTCTATTATGTTTACTGTTTTCATTGAACGTAAAAGTAAAAGAAAATCCCACATTTTTGGTTGTCAACAGAACAGTAATAGAAGGGAAATCTTCAAATGAGGACACTAGTTCTAGTGACCCTGGTGACACGCCAGGATTCCCTCATTGTGGAGGGATTTCTTCTCACTTCCTGTTTTGGCTATGTGACAGGAAGTGAAGGGAAATCTCCCCTATAGGAAACAAGTTTTGCCTAATCTACCAACATGTATTTGGAATGTTTGGAGGACAACTATGCAAGCACAGGGAGAACATAAAAAAACACCATGCAGATAGAGTCCTAGTGGGGAATAAAACCAAGGACCCCAGTGCTAGCCACTGTCCCTGTGCTGCCCATTCGTAGCATGCAGGCCATGATAAGTCCGTTTATTTTTATTTATATTTATGAAAACTGCAACGAGAGCTATGAACCTATGATTAGAGGTCGGTCACATTATTATGACAGGTTAACTGAATGGGCTCTACCACCATCAGTTTTTTCTTCATTGATTTTGATTGTACTACACTTACTTCAGAGTACTGAAGCAAGCAGAGAGTACTGCATATTTGTTAAAGAGGACCTTCCCCCTACATCCATTTATAGAAAAAGACACAAAGATAGCCTAAAACCTAAATTAGTACACATACCTACCTCAATGCCGCCTCTCATTCTCCTTTTATCCTTTTTTTTGCATAAACCATTTTAATACATTTTCAGACATACAGAAAATAAATTCCACATACATTATAGAGTCATAGAAATGGGTAAGAACAAAAAACTGAACAATGTCAAAACATAAAACAATTCTTACTAAGGAGTAAAGTAAAACAACTGTAGACACCCTAGGTAGGGTAGCACTAAAAAAAGAAAATGTGATTGAAAGTGTTTGCTAAGACATTGTAGGAATCAACACATGAACCCAGAGAACGTAGATATTATTTAAGGGAGGGTTAAAAAAAGGGTTTTAAATAACCACAGAGTAGCAGGTGGCTGACTCAAGCCATGCCAGCCCCTTCCATCTTTACCCATCAGTAGACGACTAAGATTAGCTAAACTGCTCTACCTTCAGAGGACTGGGAAAGGGGAAAGGGAGGGAACGGGGAGAGAAAAAACAAGGGAGGGGGAATGAAAGAGGGGACGTGGGGGAGGACTATGAGGGTAAAAAAAAGAATAGAAGGGGAGAGGGGTGAATTTGTCGCCAACTGCCCTCTCCATCTTCTACTGATTGACAATAAAAGACATCATACCACCGGCATAGTAAAAGGTTGACGTCCAAGGGCCAGAATTATGGTTTCCCTGCAAGGAGTCAGTTTACAACCTACGAAAGCTCCTGATATAATCGAGGAGCTGCGGAAGGTTGTCCAGGCTTCCCATGTACCTTACATCCTTTTTATGGTGCCTCTGTACTATCGGTGCCCTCACTTCTGCACCACCATTTTGAAAATTCTTCCCAGAATTAGCTTGCAATACAGTCCTAGTGTGCATGCATGAGCTGAAGCGATTGATGTCATGTGGCTCATCTCACGAATGTGCTGTCTGTTTGAATTAAATTAAAAAAGCCTTCCCCCATGATCTTGCAAGATCTCAGGAGAAAGCTTGTTTAAATAGACGATAGTGACCTTGTATGACACACGGGTGAGATGAGCCACATGATGACATGCACTCTATCACACACACATGTGCAGTATGATAATATTAGTATGACAGTTAGGTTCAATAGCTCCCTGAAAGCACTGATAAAATTGCCTTTCTAGGGTAAGGTGACCAGATTTTTAAAATTAAATCCGGGGATTTTTTTTTCTTTAACTAGTAATGGCAGCAAACAGCGACTCTCTGCCCGCCGCGGCCCGCCTCACAGCCTGTCAAGTCTTAGGCCCCTTTCACACCAAGGAGTTTTTCAGGCGTTTTAGCACTAAAAATAGCGCCTAAATAACGCCTGAAAAAATCCTGCCCTGCAGTCTTCAGTGTGAAAGCCCGAAGGTTTTCACACTGAAGCGTGCGCTAGAAGGATCGCTCCAAAAGTCCTGCTAGCCGCATCTTTGGAGCGGTGTGTTTACCGCTCCTCTACTGCTGCTGCCCATTGAAATCGATACCTGTAGCAGCGGTTTGAACCCTTTCTTGGCCGGGGGGTTAAAACCGTACTGCCAGCGGCCGAATATTGCAGCAAAAACGACGGTATAGTGGCACTGAAAATAGTGCCACTATACCGCCAGCGCACCTTGGATCCAGCCCCTGTTCAAATTCAATCCGGGGACAAAACCGGGGACAGTGTCCTCAATCCGGGGACTGTCCCCTGAAACTGGGGATGTCTGGTCACCCTGTTCTAGGGGGCATAAGTGCAGACATGGCTGTGTCATTGGTGCCCTTAGGCAAACCAGGAAGTGGACACATGAAAGGGAAGTAAATAAAAGACCTTAAAAAAAAAACAGTGTTGAATGATTTCACATCAGTATACAGGAATGCATGCTGAGGTGAATTCTAGTAAAAGAGGGGAAAATTCTGCTTTTAGTAGATCACTTTGCTTTATAAATGTGAAGTGATTTATTTATATTTTTATTTTTTGTGCAGTAGCTCCAGAGCTTAGTAAATGAGGGGGATACTCTGCTGACTTAAATCAGCCAAACAAGTGCAAGGAATTTTTTTTATTATTATTTTACATGCACCTTCTGTGCAAAGTGAAGCTTCACTTCATTTAATAAGCTCTGGAGCACAGTATATTTGCCTTTAGTAAATCAATCCCATGGTTTGTTATAAACAATCACCTTTTAAAAAACATTTTAAAGTTTAAATAAACATTTTTTCCATTCTTTCTGGCATATCATCACTGCCAATTTCTTGGAGCTTCTTTGCATCCACTTCCTGTCCACAAGCACTTAAGCAGCTGTTTTACATAATTTCTCAGGACAGATATAATGATGATAACAGCAGTGGTCTATGTCTATATAATGTGTGCTGAAACTGATGTAGTCTCCATTGGAAGCCTGTGTCACAACACAGGAGCACAAATGAGGTCTAGTTATAACCTTATAACAGGAAGTGACGGGATCGCCAGGTTTTACTTTACTGAATGCTATGGAATTAAAACGATTTAAAACGACTTCTTAAATTATAGTAACAAATGAAAGCCTATATGAGATTTCAGTGATTGGGCTTACATATATGTTGTACAGAAGTACTGATGTTGCTTATTTTATTAAAAGGTTCACAATAAGTTCAACTTAATGACAGGGCCTCTTTAAGACTTTACCCATACAAATGGGTGGATCGCCATTAAGCTAACGAACCACATCCCATATATTTAGGACAAACTTGAAAAGTGGTTATTGGGATTTTCTTGGTGCTTTACGTCAAATGACACTGAATTAATTAAACGTTCATCATTTATTTAAACATTGATAAAAACATATATTTAGACTCCAATAAAAAACATTTACACTTAGGGTTCATTTCATATAGGTCCCGCTTTACATGATTGCATTCTGATGGCAAAAATCGGCATGTTTTGCCCACTGGGCTTCTTCAGGAAATATTTTGTGTGCATAATGTTCCCATATATTGTTAAGAATTGTTCCTGCATCTATGTGGCTCCAGCTGGAGCTGCATGGATGCAGGCATACTCCCTAACAATATATGCTTGTTGCATACCAAGTCCACACTACCTTTGAGGATTGTTCACCCTCTTGGGTGTTTATTTGCACTACATTTACTGGGTCCTTATATATCTCCTGTGGTCATATACAACCCTACCTCGTTTGATGGTAGTAGAAATATTGAACTGTTTGAACTATCTAACTGTAGCGCCCCCTTACTTTCAGTTTGGGCACTACGCTAAAGTTAGTGGGGAATGGGAGAGTTATTTTTGCTCCCATTCACAATTTGCTAAATTTGGGGTGCTGTTATTCCTGAACTGTCCTGTAGGTCAGTCTGCGCTCCAGGGGTGTCGTTTCCACCCCTGGGCGACAGGTGGCGCTAGAGGGGTTCTGGCAGAGCCACTTTTCCCCAGCCAATTAGAGGAGTTTTCCCTCGCAGGGCATGCTGGGTGAGAGTATATCTGTGGAAGACGCCATTTTGTGTGGTTCTTCGCGGGTTCCAGGTTCCAGGTGCGGCACCCACCTTTAGGGTGTGCGCATCCAACGGACCCCGGCGATGGCCTACCAGGCCGGGGTCGCATGCTACGCGGAGCTCCATGTTACTGAAAGGGGCCCCAGTGACTTACTGGGTCCCCAGCTCTATTGAGGAGATCCCAGGCTGGATGCCGTTCGATGGGGGGTCGGCTTGAGGAGAACCCGGAGGCAGGTTGTCCAACAGGAATTGAACGAACCATCGGGGATCTGGTGACCGGGACATTGACAGGTACACTTCAACTGTCACCCGGTGACCTTGACCTAATTTACTGGAAGGATTCGCTCAATTTGTTCAGCTCATCCAAGTACTAGACCTGTGGCAGAGGTCCCTAGAGCCGGGTCTGTGGCAGAGGCCTGTTCCTCCCAGCAACCTAAAGTGACACGTCGGCTGCCAGGCTTGTGGCAGGAGTCTGTCCGGAGTCTGGCTAGAGTGGCGACGAACTGTGACTACTACTACTGTGCTATTGAGAGCAGGATTGCTCTTTTCAGATCCAGGCCTGATACTGCAAAGTTCTCTATCGCTTCATCAACCTTTTCTTCCTACCTCATGTTGATGTTGGCTATGTTGGCCCGAAAATAAAGCATTTGAAAACCTTCTTTCATTGACTGGACATTCGCTCACTACTCTACTCATCAACTACACCCCTAGACAACACTGAGAGGTAACTTAATATCCCGATCCCAACAACAACCAGTGGCTCCTGAGGGGGTAGCGCTACATAACCAATTTGTTCAAGTAGCATATTAACTAGCGTGGCAACGCCATGCAGACAAAATATGCCCTGAAGAAGCCCAGTGGACGAAACATGTCAGGATTTGGCCATTAGCATGCAATCATGTAAAGCATGACCTAAATTAAATGCACACTAAGTGCAAATGTTTTTTTTTATTGGAGTTTAAATATATGTTTTTATTGATGTTGAAATAAATTATGAACTTTTAAAGTGTCGTTTGATGTAAAGCACCAAGAAAATCCCAATAACCACTTTTCAAATTTACTCATACAAAGGTCTGGCAGTATTATTTACAAATACAATGGGGAAAATAGTTTTTCGTTTTGATAGAATAGCGGGGTTTGGATCATCTATCTGGATTTTATTGCTGTGCTACTGCTGTGGTGATTCATCCTATTATTTGTATTGGTCAACATTGTTGCTGGGGCAGAAAGTGAGCAAAAATCCAAAATTGTACAGTTATCATGAGAGCAAGAGTTGAGGAGATACCTTCCAATGGCAAACCTCTGAAGATTGTTTGAGATGGGTTTTCTGATCACTCAGCAACTGCTGTCAATATTTTACTACAGCTGGATAGTTTAGTGCTGATTCTAATATATTTATATCTGTGAAGCCACTGCTTTCTTTGGGTCCATCCAAGTTTTTTCTTGTGTTGAGCCCAGGTGAAGACTGATGTTCCCCCGAAAAACACATTGGCTGTTTTTATATGCCTTTTTTTACCACCACCAATTAAAATTATTTTGGACTCCTTAATCTGGTTTTGATCTGGTGCTCCTTTCTGTATTTCTATGGTTTGAACTATATATTAACAGCCATTAGATTCTGGCATTGTGCAGAAAAGGAGTGGAGTAATAGGAGTTCCTAAAGTAGACGTATTCCCATGTTTTTGTTTTGTTTTAAATAGAGGCAGGAAAAGTTAGATCCTCTAGTTCAGGGGTGCCCAACCTTTTGAAGCGCGAGGGCCAGTTAAGCGACTTTGGTAAGCGGTCGCGGGCCACAATAAGCAGAGCGGATGGATGGCATGTCCGTGTCTGCTCTGCTATACTTTTTTTTTTTTTGCGGATCAGATTGGAGGCAGGACACAATTCGGTTTGTCTGCCACTACTTAGAGGTGAATGGAGGGTCCAATTGTTCAAACTATCGGACTGACCGTGTGAAAGGGGTCCAAGGATGCTTTCACACTGATGTGCTGAGGTTTACCCGCAACGTGGGTGCAACATAGTGTCACTTTCCTGCACTTTGTAATAGACTGCTATTATATTCTATTATAAAGCTCACCAAACTCGCAGATAATAACAGACGTCTATGGCTCAGTGCAGGTAACCCGCAGGTTAACTGCTCTGCACCTGTGGATCAGTTTAAAAGCAGCACAGTTACCACTGCAGAACAGATATGCTCATATATATGTAGCGAGGCATCACCTTTTATGTGATCTAAAGACTACCATCTGCTGATCAAGAAGGATCTCAGCTCCCTCCGGTGGCCAAGTTGTGATATAGCCACCTCCTATTTACATTGCACTGGTACAGCAAGGAGTGTTGAGAAATTGAGTACAGGGAGAAAGGGAGAAAGAGACTCCATTGCCCTGGTTTAGTTATAGACTACAATACCCAGAGAGCAACTGTACAACCCCAGAATGCTTT
Organism: Rana temporaria; assembly: GCF_905171775.1. NCBI lineage: Eukaryota > Metazoa > Chordata > Amphibia > Anura > Ranidae > Rana > Rana temporaria. The sequence goes on along the minus strand of NC_053494.1, from coordinate 184,882,468 downwards.
GCTCCCCGCACAGACTGCTGGGGGAGGTAATTTAAGGAAGAGGACGTTCTTGGCGCGCTCCCTCGGGACCGCCTCTCCAACCCAGGAGGACGCCTGTGTTGAGGTGTCTCACTGAAAACCTAGGCCAAAGCATGAGGCCTATCCATACCCGAGCGGATCACCATCTCAGCGACAGAGTGCCCTGCAAGAAGTCCACTGTTGTTTTACCTTTGTTTCTTTGCTTTTATTTTGACAAGTAAAGAGTTATATTGGTTAAGCTGAATTTGTGTGCAGTCCATCTGTCATCCTGCGGGATCAATACAACTCAAGGTAACCATTTGTTTACATAATTTACTGTGGTGTAATAGGATATTGTGCCCTCCAACATCTATTGGGGTCCACAATTCCCACTGATACCAGTTGTGCCAAGGGAGGGTTCGAGACAGTTTGAGGGGTTTATAGCCAGAGTACAGATACCCAAAACAAACCAACAGCTCCTTTGGGGGTAGTGCTACATATACACTGTGATTTTAGTAATAAACTGACCTTTAATAACAATATTCACTTTTATTCCATCCCAGAGTAGGAGGTTGCGGAAAACATCACAGGGCTCCGCGTGCCACATGTGGCCCCCAGGCCACTGGTTGGGCACCCCTGCTCTAGTTAGATCCTTTAGATTTCCTGTTTGGAAGAGATTTACCCTCACTTACTGCTCTGGTTATTGGTGCCACCAAGGCTAGGAAGTAAGGAGAAACACACAAAGGCAGCAATGAAAGCACATATTTTCTTAGCATAGAGGTGGAAAGTTAGACCTCTTCACTCTATCCAAACCAAAAAAAATTACCTTTCTCATACTTAGTCCATGGGTCTTCAAACTACGGCCCTCCAGTTGTTCAGGAACTACAATTCCCATCATGCCTAGTCATGTCTGTGAATGTCAGTGTGTTACAATGTCTCATGGGATGTGTAGTTCTACAACAGCTTAAGGGCCGTAGTTTGAGGATCCCTGATTTAGGCCATAATAATGTATTTATGCCCTGATGAAGGGAGAGTTCATTGGCCACTGAAATACGTTGACATTCTTATGTGTTCATATGATCAATTATGAAAGTGGCTTTGACTCTTTCACCGTTTGGCCTGGCCCTCCTGTTGTGTTTTTAAGCATTGAGTCACATTCTGGATACCCACCAAAGGGAAACCTTGCTACGCATGGGCAGCCACACCAGAACCATTGAGATTGTTGAATAATTATGTTTCTCAGTTATACTGAATGAATGAATTTTTCAATAAAAGGTACAGCTTTTTTACAATTATACTTTTAATGTGTATTGTGTCAGTAATTTATTCATGCAGAGTTGTAACTGTACTGTACTGAACAGTCCAAAATAAACAGCTTAAAGAGTTAATTACTTTAACGACAAGATATGTTCCTTTCTTACCACTGGAACCACTCAATGCTGCTTAACAGTTGTAGAGAACTATTCCCCTGAAGTGGACCAAATAACCAACACTTATGGGATTGTTGATCTACGGGGTCTTCTACTGCTGGTTTCTCCTTCTGACTAGGGATGAGCTTCGTATTCGAGTCGAACTCATTGTATGTTCGATCGTTCGTTGAATTACGAATGTTTTGGGCCGTTCGCACCAAATTCGAGTTGCGTTTCACGGCCTATAATTTAAAGCTACGTGGTGTGTACTGCCTGTGTCCTCTGCAGTTTGCACCTAAAGCTACTTGGTGTGTACTGCCTGTGTCCTCTGCAGTGTGTACCTAAAGCTACGTGGTGTGTGTGCTGTCTGTGTCTGTGCTATTTTTCTCAGTGATTTTCATCCATATTGCAGGGACCAGACATTACATTAAAGCCGCAAGCAGTTTTAAATTACAGTTTTAAATTACTCTTAAATTACACAGAGCTCCACATCCTGTCAGGGAGAGGAGACAGATGTTGTGTCCCTTGTACATAGGGACACAGCATCGGTCACCTCCCCCAGTCACCCCCTTCACACACAGTTAGAACACACCCAGGATACACATTTAAACCCTTCCTTGCCCCCTAGTGTTAACCCCTTCCCTGCCAGTCACATTTATACAGTAATCAATGCATTTTTATAGCACTGTTCGCTGAATAAATGTGAATGGTCCCAAAAATGTGTCAAAAGTGTCCGATGTGTCCGCCGCAATATCGCAGTCCTGACAAAATTCGCAGATCGCCGTATTACTAGTAAAAAAAATAAAGTAAAAAAAATGTCAGAATTCTATCCCATATTTTGTAGTCTCTATAACTTTTGCGCAAACCGATCACTATACGCTTATTGCGATTTTTTTTACCAAAAATATGTAGAATCGGCCTAAACTGAGAACCTTTTTTTTTTTTTTTTTTTAATGGGATATTTATTATAGCAAAAAGTAAAAAAAAAAGTGTCTTTTTTTTTTCAAAATTGTTGCTTTTTTTTGGTTTAGAGCGCAAAAAATAAAAACCTCAGAGGTGATCAAATACCACCAAAAGAAAGCTCTATTTGTGGGAAAAAAAGGACGTCAATTTTGTTTGGGAGGCACATCGCAGGACCGCGCAATTTTAATTTAAAGCGTCGCAGTGCTGAAAGCTGACATTTCTCCTGGGCAGGAAGGGGGTATATGTGCCCAGTAAGCAAGTGGTTAAAGGAATTTTTCATTTTTTTTTATTTTTTATTTAAGCATCATTAAAATCACTGCTCCAGAAAAAAAACGAAAGTTTTTAAAACTTTTTTCCATTGATACATGTTCCCTGGGGCAAGACCCGGGTTCTCAAAGACGTTTTACGACAATAACTTGCATATTAGGCTTTAAAATGAGCACTTTTGAATTCGAACGTTCATGTCCCATAGACGTCAATGGGGTTCTAAATGTTCGCGCGAATGGTCGGCGCGTTCGCAGGTTCTGGTGCGAACAGAACGAGGGGGGTGTTTGGCTCATCCCTACTTCTGACCTTGCATTTCTGCAGGAGGAAGTAAATATGTGATAGCAGCAGAATGAACCAGTGAGTGTTGCAGTTTGGAGAACAGCATTCCAGAAAGCAATGGTTTCAACAGACATTGAGGGACCAGTTCTCCACAACTAAACAGCATTGATTGGCAGGAAAGATAAGTATTCTACTTCTTTTTTGCCAGCAGGTCCTTTGCACAAAGGATTTGAGTACATGATAGGGTTTTTTTAATGAGTAAATCCACTTTTGCTGAGAAACAGTAATCCCCTCTGGGTGTTCAATATACATTGCAAAGATTTAAAAAAAACTCTGTTGCAGTCAGATGGAAACAGACCGCCTGTCAATTTCCATCTGACAGCCATCCGATCCGCCAGATAGATGGGGAATGGATCCCCAACTGTCCGTTTTTAATGGACAGGATTTGATGTCGGTGGGTGTCAGTTGACACATGTTTGCAATGTGAGCAATGAATAGTCCAATTGGGTCCGCCTTAAAAACTGACAGGCGGACCCGATCTGCCTGAACATGTGAAAGGGGACTTAAGCCTCGTACACACGATCCAATTTTTGACCAATGTGCCTGGTCTTGCATACTAACGGTACACAATTGTCGTGCAACAAACACGAATATAGTGATGTACTACAAGGAATTTCAGCTCTTGCGCACCACCCTTTGGGCCCCTTCTGCTAATTTTTGTGTTTGGTGAGCATTGATTTCGAGCATGCGTGTTTGTACTTTCGACTTTTGTGTGAGGGATTTGTATACTGAAAATCAGAAAATCTGACAACAAACCATTGTCCGCAGAAAATTTACTAGAATGTCATCCAACATTTGTTGGCCGAAAGTTGGACAACAATTGGCAAAAAAAGCGTACTAAGGGTAAGATTTTAAGAAAATTGCCTGTCAACAGACAATTCCCTGCCAATAATTGGATTGTGTGTATGAGACTTTAGAGTAGACTTCTAGACTTCTAGAAGAACCAGTGAGCTGATCTCAGGCCTCGTACACACGACCGTTTTCCTCGACAGAATCCATCAAGAGACTTGGTGGCAGAGCTTTTTTGCAGAGGAAAACGGTCGTGTGTATGTTTTTCATCGAGGAAACTGCCGAGGAACTCGACGAGAAAAAAAGAGAACAAGTTCTCTTTTTCCTTGACGGGAGTCTCAATTTCCTCGTCGCGTTCCTCGTCGGGCTGGTTTTCGACGAGAAACACGTTCATGTGTATGCTTAGAAACCCACGCATGCTCAGAATAAAGTATGAGACGGGAGCGCACCTTCGGTGAAAGTAGGATTTGTAATGGAGATAGCACATTTGTCACGCTGTAACAGACTGAAAAGTGCAAATCATCTCCGACCAAACTTTTACTTAACATGCAGTAACATGAGATTAGCAAAAGCGGCCCCAAGGGTTGCGCCAGTGGAATCGAACTTCCCCTTTATAGTGCCGTCGTATGTGTTGTACGTCACCACGTTTGAGAACGATGAGATTTGGTCTTGACAGTGTGTACGCAAAGAAAGCTTGTCAAGTTTCTCGTCAAGCCTGAAGCCTCGTACACACGGCCGAGGAACTCGACGGGCGAAACACATCGTTTTCTTTGTCAAGTTCCTTGTTAGGCTGTCGAGGAACTCGACAAGGCAAGTTTCCCCATTCCCTTTTTGGCTCAACGGGATCCTCAACAGTTTCCTTGTCGAAAAATGTACACACGACCTCGACAAAAAAAAAATCCCAGCAAGTTTCTTGCTGGTTTACGACGAGTTCCTCGGTCGTGTGTACGAGGCCTCACATGTAGAAAATCATGTAGAGAACGCCCCCTGGCTGCCATATTGCATTTCATTTTACAGCGGGCGCAGATTGAAAAGGAAAGGTAACATTAATTTACAATATGGCTTATGTAGCAATTGCATTTGCTGTTATTTTTTTTTTTATTTGCTATTTTAATTCCCCAAAAGCGGAGTTAACGTTTAAGACAGACTCACAAGCTGAATGATACCAATAATTTCAATGGAAAAGCATACCTCTGAATAGAGTCATTTTGGCAAGTAATGCATCCTAGAAATTGTTATTATATTAATATTAATAAATGTGTCTTCCTTTTAAAAGAAATTATAAAAAAAGAAAAAATAGAATATTTCCTTGAGCCTGTGCTTCAAATATTCCAACAAAATATAAATCACTTCCAAAATATAACCCACATACTGTACAGAGACTTAGGCTTTACTGTAAAAAAAAAAAAAATACACACAGTATTCCATTTTGTGATAAATTAGTGCTGTTTGAAAATTGTGTTTTAATTCAATAACACATTAAATAACAGTCATTTTACTAACCAAATAAAAGACATCGGAGAGGCTGATGAGCACAGCTTCATGATGATGACTGGTTTGATTGTCAGAAATGTTAGATGAGGATAATAGTACACCAATTTGTCTGTTTCACCAAAATCAATAGTCATTGATTTTTTTGATGCGTATTCCTCAGAAATTTATTTGAGATGACCCAAAAAGGAAGAGTTTATTGCTTTTATTAGCAGAAGGGCACATGATGAAAAGCTGCTGCAGTAATGAAAATAAACTGATGTAAATGAAATTGCAATTCTTTAGAATCTTTTCTATGTTTATATATGATTGTTCTTTTATTTGTGGACTTTCTGGTAAGTTAATCTCATACGCTATAGACACTGCTGACCATCTGGGAAGTACAAACAAACGTTTTTAACCAATTGTGTACACTGGGCATGCAACACTCCCAAAAAAATACGTAAAGTGGTTGTAAAGGCTTTATATTTTCACCTTACTGCATTCTCTGTCTTAAGGTAAAAAATGTCCCGTCCCCCTTACTGGAGCTCGATCCGTATCCAGCGATGTTTCCAAAAGCAGCGGAACTGCTCCCTCTTTCTCCTCACTGGACTCAATGTTGGCTCCTGTTTCTGTTAATAAAATCCACTGATGAGGAAGCGGGGTCAAGCCACACTGTGTGTGTCAATAGACACACACAACGCGGGTCAGGATTGAATTGGAACGTGTGCAACCATAGGAGGGATCTTCCTATGGTGGCAGACAGAGAAAAAGAAGAACCTACAGTGCCAGCAGGGAAGCTGAGAAGAGGAGGATCGGGGATGTTCTGTAAAAAACTTTTGAACAGAGTATAACATGTTTATTATTTAAAGAAAGAACCTTAAGGCCGGATTCACACTAGTGCGATTAGAATTTCAGCTCTCTTATCTCTGCAGAGAGATAAGACAACTGTTCAGCAGCTTAGCTCTGTTTTAGATGCGAATTTGGAGACCTGGGAGAGGGGAGGGGGAGGGATGAAGTGTATTAAGCTGAATGAGAGAAATCCTGAAGAGAAATGAATACATGTGCGAATCAGATGCGTACCCATAGAAGATAATGGGCCTGAATTCGCTCCTGAGCCGCACCGCAATGTCTAGAAAACGCACAAATTTTTTCGGCAATGCGCAGTGCGAATGCATCGCACATATGTGAACCAGCCTCATTGAAATCAATGTATTTTATAATGTTGTGTGAATTGGATGCGGTTAAGCCACAACCAATTCGCATAGGTGTGAACCCGGCCTAAATCACTTTAATCGATTTGTTTTCGCCACAGTACAACTACCTTTGTGCATTTGTCAGCAATTTTTGGCTGTCGAAGTGGCAGCCAGGATTTTATGAGTAAATAAAGCTGTAATAGCTGTTGCTGTTAAAAAAACAGACTTAAAGCGGAGGTTCACCCATGGAGAACACATTTTCCCCTTAGATGGATGCTCGTTCGGTCTAGGGGAATCGGCTATTTGTTTTAAAATATGATCCGTACTTACCCGTTTACGAGATGCATCTTCTCCGTCGCTTCCGTGTATGGGCTGCGGGACTGGACATTCCTTCTTGATTGACAGTCTTCCGAGAGGCTTCCGACGGTCGCATCCATCGCGTCACGATTTTCCAAAAGAAGCCGAACGTCGGTGCGCAGGCGCAGTATAGAGCCGCACCGACGTTCGGCTTCTTTCGGCTACTAGTGACGCGATGGATGCGACCGTCGGAAGCCTCTCGGAAGACTGTCAATCAAGAAGGAACGCCCAGTCCCGAAGACCATACCCGGAAGCGACGGAAGAAGATGCATCTCGAAAACGGGTAAGTACAGCTCATATTTTAAAACAAATAGCCGATTCCCCTAGACAAAACCAGCTATGGGGAAAAGAGAAAAAAAAAACACAAATGGGTGAACTCCCGCTTTAAGAGTAAATAGGCAAACCAATACTTCTCAACCTAGGTCCCCCCCCTTTTTCTTTTTCTCTCCCCCCTTTTTTTTTCTTTTCTGTATTTAATGTATATATTGTGAATATTATACATAAAGATGTGACCACCTACACTTCCCTGGCGGTATGATTAATTCAGATTTTAGGTGCTGAAAGCGGTACCATTATTTTGCATGGAAATTTGGCGTTTTATATTGTAGGCCTGTAATTCTTAGAAATAACTCACTTAAATCTGACCAAACAAGAGTCTAGTAAACATCCTGGGTATAATAAAATTTGAAACACAAAATCATAAATGATAATACAATAAATAAATATAAATATTTATAACAAATAATATAATAATAAAAAAAAATATTAGTTTTAATTTTTTGATGACGAATTTCCCCACAAATTACTATCGCTCAATTCTGCAGATGATTCTAATTTATTATAGCTGTTTTTTAGCTGGTCTAAAACCACTTTTGACATACAGTAAAGGGACACTTTTTGGTTGCTATGGACAATCTCCAGTTTCCAGGCAGAAAGAAAAGTTTTTATTATATAAAAGTGCATGCAGGACACTGGGCAGACCACTAGGGACAAAGGGGGTGTGTATTTTTACATACAGTACTGTAATCTATAAAAATTTGGCGCTGATCTCTGACCCTGTGCGTCGTAACGTCGCAGGGAACGGAGCTCGGCGGCACTCGGCACTGTGAATCGAGCGAGGAGGACACCGCTCGGGGTTACCGCTTTTGGTCCTGAAATTCCACCTCGAGCCAGACTCGGGAATACCACCAGGGGGGTTAACAAAAGCAGAATACATGATTAGCTAGCAATAACTTACATTTTTTTGTTTCTTGACTTGTGCGTAATTTAAACACTATTATACATTTTTCTATGTTTACCCAATATACTAGGTGTATTATAAAAGTTAACTTGTATTTTTAATTGAAAACTTTAATAAAATTAAGATTTCAAAAAAACAATAAAAAATAAAAATAAAAAAACAGACCCTGTAACAAAGTGTTTATAAACACTGTTCTGATGAAAGAAAGAGAGAATCAAGTTACATTGGGGTTGATTTACTACAGCTGGAGAGTGCAAAATCTGGTACAGCTGTGCATGGTAGACAATCAGCTTTTAACTTCAGCTTGTTCAATTGAGCTTTGACAAAAACAAACTGGAAGCTGATTGATTTCCATGCAGAGCTGGACCAGATTTTGCACTCTCTGGTTTAAGTAAATCAACCCCATTGTGTTTATTCTGTTGATTTTTTTTGCAGATCAAAGCGATGATCTTTGAGATTTTACATACATAAATAAAAGATGGTCATTGTAAGCACCCCTGGCAGTGTTCAAGGGTCCATCTCATCTCTGTTCTTTAAAAATAACAAAAAACAGATTTACTGTCTGGATCGCCAGATGAAAATATAAAAAAGAAAGCCTAAAAAATAAAACAAATGCACCCATCACATCTAAGAAATGGCAAGCTGTAATAAAATAACATGCGTTTGAGTTCAATTCCACTTTAACTTTTATAAAAAATAAAAAAGGTTGTATTTCATTTGTAAACAACTTTGTAATGCTTTGCACCAAAATCATGTTAGTGTCATTTTAAACAGCATAAATTATAGAAAAAAAGTTATACAATTTATCGATTGTTACACCATTCTAATTAAACTAACATTAACCTGCCTGGTGGTATCCCCGAGCGTGACTCGGGGTGGGTTTTCCATGCTGCGATCGGTATCCCCGAGTCACGCTCGGGGTAGCTGTGCAGAGCGTGCAGCGGCGCGGCTTACCTGCTCGCAGCATCCACAGACAAGTTACTCACCTTGTCCCTGGATCCTGCGATGCATCCCCGCAGTGTGAGCGAGCGGGACCTCCTCGCTCGATTCACAGTGTCCCCGTGTGCCGCCGATCTCCGTTCCCTGCGACGTTACGACACACGGGGGCGGAGAACGGCGCCAAATTCAAAAAAGTAAATAAACACAATACACACAGTATACTGTAATCTTATAGATTACAGTACTGTATGTAAAAAATACACACCCCCCTTGTCCCTAGTGGTCTGCCCAGTGTCCTACATGTTCTTTTATATAATAAAAACTGTTCTTTCTGCCTGAAAACTGTAGATTGTCCAAAAGTGTCCCTTTATGTCAAAAATGGCTTTAGAGCAGCTAGAAAACAGCGATAATAAATTATAATCACTTGCAGAATTGTGCGATAGCGATTTGTGGGGAAATTCGTCATAAAAAAATTTAAGTAATGACAGCGACAATTCTGCAACTGAGCAAATTTCAGTGATTTTGAGTTGATTACATTATTGAATAATTTTTATTATAATTATATTATTATTTGTTATAATTATTTATAATTATTTATTATATTATAATTTATAATTAAAAAAAAAAATGTCATACCCGGGATGCCTACTAGACTCTTGTTTGGTCAGATTTAAGTGAGTTATTCCTAAGAATTACAGACCTACAGTATAAAACGCCAAATTTCCTTGCAAATAATGGTACCGCTTTTAGCACCTTTTTTCTGAAATAATCATACCGCCAGGGAGGTTAAATAAAAAAGAACATACAAACTTCGTCACACTGTTGCCTTTATTACGCGTAAGATTTATTCTACCGATTTATTCTACAGATTTATTTTACACTTGATTTGTGATTTTTTTATTTGCTGCTCTGAGACTCCGAACCGTAAGAAACCGTTGTCTTGTCTACAATATCCTTCGAGAAGACCTCACTGGTCTTCAGACACTCAGAGTATGCCATCCTTCCTGCCAGAGACAAACTTCTCTTTCAAGAGGTCAATTATTAAGCGGCAATCCTTCCCACCCTCCGTCTGGGAAGGTGACGTTAATTGCGGGGTGATGTTTTTCACATCTGAGATATGAGGACCGCGTCCAGATTACATGCAGATAGCAATGCTAACATAAATGATCCATCTGTGGGCTCCATGCGCGCAGGTTTGTCTGCAAATGATAGACTGCGATTATTAGCCGGGATTACTGCTTTTTTAATATGGACGCAAAGAAAGCACAGGACTAATGAGAGACTTTGAAGCCAAATGACGTGATTCTAAAAAATATTGAAGTGATGAAGAGTTCTCTCTCTTCCACGTTCACTTTTACATCTCAGAAGACAAGTCTGAGACCGTGATGTGTAGCTGATGACAGGAACTAAATTCTAGCCAGATTTTCAATGGCGCTCATTGTTTTTTGCTCACCGGCTAATGCGCCCGCAGATGTATTTAAAGAAGAATTCCAGGCAGATATACTGAATACAAACAACCTCTGCATATGTATGCCTTCCAAACTCATTGTATGGTTTGCCAGTTTAGAATATTTATTGTGACACACCAGCTGAAAGTTGAAATTAGACTGGAAGTGCTTACATCGTGAGCTTGTGGGTAGAACAGGGAAGGGCTGAGGTGGGCTTGCAGGAAAAAGTGTGCTTATTTGAAGATAAATGGATGTATATGGTCTGACATGGGGACATTAGACTTATGCCGCGTACACACGATCATTTTTCGGCATGAAAAAAACGCAGTTTTTCAAAAATGTAATTTAAAATGATCGTGTGTGGGCTTCACATCATTTTTCAGGTTCTGAAAAACGACAAAAAAAAATCCGAACATGCTGCATTTTTTAACGTAGTTTTAAATTATGTCGTTTTTCGGGTTGTAAAAAATGATCGCGTGTGGGCTAAAACAACGTAAAAAACCTGCGCATGCTCAGAAGCAAGTTATAAGACGGGAGCGCTCGTTCTGGTAAAACTACCGTTCATAATGGAGTAAGCACATTCATCACGCTGTAACAGACAAATAAGTGCGAATCGTCTTTTACTAACACGGAATCAGCTAAAGCTGAATGGAACTTCCCCTTTATAGTTCCATCGTACGTGTTGTACGTCACCGCGCTTTGCTAGATCATTTTTTAAAAACGATGGTGTGTGGGCAACATCGTTTTAATGATGAAGTTGGGAAAACATAGGTTTTTTTTCATGCTGAAAAATTATCGTGTGTACGCGTAATTAGAATGGAAGATGCATTTTAGTGAGACATATCAGTTCAAACTGGAAAGCCCTGTACACACGATTGGTTTGTCCGATGAAAACAGACCGATAGACTGCTTTCATCGGACAAACCGATCGTGTGTGGGCACCATCGGTTTGTTTTCCATCAGTGAAAAAAAATAGAATATGTTTTAAATTTTTCCTATGGATAAAAAAACTATAGAAAAAAACGATCGTCTGTGTGGAAGTCCATCGGTCAAAAATCAACGCATGCTCAGAATCAAGTCGACGCATGCTCAGAAGCGTTAAACTTCATTTTTCTCAGCACGTCGTAGTGTTTTACATCACCGCGTTTTGGCACCGTCAGATTTTTGACTGATGGTGTGTAGGCAAGACTGATGAAAGTCAGCTTCATCGGATATCCGACGAAAAAATCCATCGGATTAGATTCCATCAGATATCCGATCGTGTGTACGAGGCTTAAAGGTTCATGTTTTTTCACCTAACTAAGGTGAAAAAACATCAGCCCCCCCCCCCATATTACTTACCTGAGCCCTGGAAAGTCCCACGTCGTGAACGTACTAGATCTTTGCCCAGGCTTCTCAGCTCTTCATTGGATAGATTGATAGCAGCACAGCCATTGGCTTGCACTGCTGTCAATCAAATCCAATGACGTGGGCGTTGAAGGGTGGGACCGAGCCATACACTCGGCGGCTATGTATGTCAAGTGTATGACACAGTAGCGCGCCCGCAAGGTAACCCCCTCGGGAGAGAGCTTTCCAGAGGGGGTTAGCTATTGCAGGGAGGAGCCTAGAGAGCTGCTGAGGGACCCCAGAAGAGAATGTTCAGGGCCACTCTGTGCAAAACAAACTATCTGAACCTATAGTATCACTTTAAGGGCCTGTTAGCCCACTTTTATCAAAACCGATTTACATGAAGTCCACAAACGTGCTCATACATGGCACACAGCATTAATGTCTCATTAACACTTGCTCATAATACTGATGCTTTTCAAATGTCCATATAGCATTAATGCACATTAATAGGTGCAGTTGATAAGCTTTTAATGAGCATTACAAATGTTCCCCCCAAACTCCCTATGTAATTTGTTTGACAATCGCTTTTGGCTTCTTAAAACAGCACCACAAACATCTACAATAGCTGGTTGCTAAGGTGCTAACCTCACCCCCAGCCACACTCGGGAAGACCGCTAAGAAGGCAAATTAAAGAATGTCCCCAGTCGTAGCTCCAGCGAGTCTTCTTCCTCCGGTCTTCTCCTTCTTCTGATTTTCTTTTCTCTGGTCTTCTCCTTATTCTGATGTCTTCCTTCTCCAGTCTTCTTCTGATGTCTTCTTCCTCCGGTCTTTTCCATCTGCTGTCTTCTCCTTCCGGTGATGTTTCTCCCTCCACTGAAATTGTTGTCTTTTTCTTCTGCTTTCACTGCCAACCTGTTCAAAATAGAAATTCCAGTCCTGCTCTAACGCTAGTTCCCGCTGTTATGCCAGGTAAGAGGTCTGTCAGTGCTTATATAGCTATGGGGTATGGTCCTCCGGTGGCGTCACCCGGAGACCCCACCCCTTTGTGACATCACCACCCAGGGCACAATGGAAGGGGACAGGGACCACACTCCATTTTTTTTTTCAACCAGCAAGCCCACTGACAGCTGATGACACTTGCTCATAATACTGATGCTTTTCAAACGTCCCTATAGCATTAATGCACATTAATAGGTGCAGTTGATAAGCTTTTAATGAGCATTACAAATGTTCCCCCCAAACTCCCTATGTAAGTTGGTTGACAATCGCTTTTCGCTTCTTAAAACAGCACCACAAACATCTACAATAGCTGGTTGCTAAGGTGCTAACCTCACCCCCAGCCACACTCGGGAAGACCGCTAAGAAGGCAAATTAAAGAATGTCGCCAGTCGTAGCTCCAGCGAATCTTCTTCCTCCGGTCTTCTCCTTCCTCTGATTTTCTTTTCTCTGGTCTTGTCCTTATTCTGATGTCTTCCTTCTCCAGTCTTCTTCTGATGTCTTCTTCCTCCAGTCTTCTCCCTCCGCTGTCTTCTCCTTCCGGTGATGTTTCTCCCTCCGCTGATATCGTTGTCTTTTTCTTCTGCTTTCACTGCCAACCTGTTCAAAATAAAAATTCCAGTCCTGCTCTAATGCTAGTTCCCGCTGTTATGCCAGGTAAGAGGTCTGTCAGTGCTTATATAGCTATGGGGTGTGGTCCTCCAGGGGCGTCACCCGGAGACCCCACCCCTTTGTGACATCCCCACCCAGGGCACAATGGAAGGGGACGGGGACCACACTCCATTTTTTTTTTTCAACTAGCAAGCCCACTGACAGCTGCTGACTGTGCTGTCCATTGTTTCATTTTCATAGGCGTTTGAGGGGTGTTTTTAATGCACTTCAAATGCCTGCTTTTAATGCCAGTGTAAACTTAGGCTAGCAAAATATATAGAGACCACCTATCTCTCCTTCAGCAGCACCTCTGCTCTTTACACTGGTCACCCAGATCATGGATTCTTCATTACACACAGTTTCACTTTACCGCACACAGCTTCACTTTAATGCACACATCAAGCACCCAGCAATACTGGTCCACTCCTGTCTCCTGGAGATATCTTTCCTCCCAGGGCACTTTGAAATCTCCAAACTATGGAGTCCAATCTGGGAATACAAAAATCCAGAGAAAGCGGTAACAACAGTTTTCTGTGCTCATCATGCATACTCCAGACTAACACACTCTGCACACGTGTGAACCCTGTGTCCTTTTTCTAACCATTTTCCCAGTGGCAGGGTTTTACACTGTTACAATGGCCATGTTCTTGTAAAGGCCAATGCTTCTTTGCATGTCCAATGTATCTTCTGAATGTGAAAGATTTGTGTTCAGAAAATATTCTGGACACACATACAAAGGTTTACAAGAACATGATTGCATCCAACTATTCACTTGTATAGCAGGCTGTATGTGGCAGCTGTGGCTCCCCGGGTATAGGAAGGTGCCTTAAAAGTGTGCTAGGCATTGAAAATGCCTGTAAAAGTCAATGTGCATGAACCCTTATGGATTCCTTTAGTTATATGTACTTTTCTATTGTTTAAAAAAAAAAAATGATGTTTGTAGGTCTTCTACCTTTATTTTAATTTAGGTGTGAATTGCTCGCTCTACCATTGGCTACACCTCATTTATGTGGACCAGCTTCCTGATAGTGATAATGCCAGGGAAATCTGATTTGGCACAACCTTTTTTAATTATCCTAAGGAGACCTTGTGACAATGTAGAAGGACAATTGGTAGACAGGGACAGAGCTTTGTCACTACAATAGGAATTGCATACATCTTAAGGATGCATACAGCCTACCTGCTGAATAAAATGAAGAACAAAGTCTTACCAAAGAGTTTTTCATCCAATCATAGCTGGATCTATAATCTGGTGATCTGTGAACACACCTGCTGGTGCCGGTGATGCTCTAACATTATCCTTTCTTCTCACATACACAACTCCTAATGTTTGAGAATGCTACTAACAGCTACCAATCAAAGGTATCCTGTCTTGGAAATTTGCAGCTTCAAACTGTTCTTAGCGCATGGGGGAATATGTAAATTAAAATTAACAAAGTATGGGCTAGATTCAGATAGCCCGCCGTAAGTTTGTGCGGGCGTAGCGTATCTCAGATACGCTACGCCGCCATAACTTAGTAAGCGCGCCAAATTCAAATTCTGAAGAGGTGGGCGTGTTTTACGTAGATAAAACATGACCCCGCGTAAATGACGTCTCTAGCGAACGGCGCATGCGCCGTCCGTGAACGTATCCCAGTGCGCATGCTCCTAATCACGTCGCAAATAGTCAATGCTTTCAACGTGAACATAATTTACGCAAAGCCCTATTCGCGAATGACTTACGCTAATGGCGTAAACAACGCAAAATTCGACGCTGTCCCGACGTCCATACTTAACATTGGTTACTCCTCATATAGCAGGAGTAACCTTATGCCGGAAAAAGCCTTACGTAAACTACGTAAAAAAATCCTCTGGGCGCACGTACGTTTCTGAATCTGCGTATCTAGCTCATTTGCATATTCTACGCCGAAATCAAGCGCCACCTAGCGACCATTGTGAATATGCACCCTAAGATACGACGGCGTAGGAGACTTACGCCGCTTGTATCTTAGCCTAATTTAAGCGTATCTGGTTTCCAGAATACGCTTAAATTTACGACGGCGTAGATTCAGAGTTACGACGGCGTATCTACTGATACGCCGGCGTAACTCTCTGTGAATCTAGCCCTATATATTTATATATTGTGTAATAGCCTAAATTTAAAGCACCTAATGTGATTTCTATCTGCCCTCTCATCACTGAGGATGATTGATGGCATCAACTGTGCATGTTGCTCTAAGAGACTGGGTAGAGCAAAGGGAGAGTGTCCGTTACTTCCACTCTGGTCCCAGATTACACTCTGATCCCTGTTCTATGCTGTGCAGTATGTAACATCAAATACCTGTCCTGTGCCTTCTGGAGCTGAGGAATGCTGTGTAAAATATGTACTTTCGCAGATTGTAGAGGAGAGAAGTCTGCAGATAAGCAGGTACAACTTATGTAAGATGATTTATTTCATCTGTGTGTATCACCTGAGGCTAGTCACTTGCGTATATGTTAGGGTTTACAACTGCTTCAAAGGATTTCCTGAGTGAAACATAATGGCTGCCAATGCTGACTTCTAATTCTTCACATTTTAGTTAGAGAAAGCTTTTCATTCAAAGCATTCTTTGAATGGCAATTGTGCCAAGTTGCCATCCTATATTCACAATGTGTCAGGCCAGCTGCTCAGCACAAAACCCCAAAGCAAGTGGAGATCACTGGAGTAGTGGTGTTTACTTTACTAATTTTCAGCTTTCAGTGGCTTTTGCCAGGTATGGATATACAGTATATGCATCCAAATGTAACTATGTATAAAATATTAAAATCTAGAATTATTTTTTATAAGTGAATTATAAGTGAAATATTCCTTTAAATTTCGTACCTGGGGGGGGGGGGTGTCTATAGTATGCCTGTAAAGTAGTGCATGTTTCCCGTGTTTAGAACAGTCTCTGCACAAAATTACATTTCTAAAGGAAAAAAAGTAATTTAAAACTACTCGCGGCTATAATGAATTGTTGGGTCCTGGCAATACAGATAAAAGTCTTTGAAAGTCATTAAAAAATCATTTAAAAAAAAGCGTGGGGGTCCCCCTAAATTCAATTACCAGGCCCTTCCGGTCTGGTATGGATATTAAGGGGAACCCTGCGCCATAATAAAAAAAAATGGAGTGGGGTTCCCCTCCAAAAATCCATACCAGACCCTTATCCGAGCATGCAACCTGGCAGGCTGCAGGAAAAGAGGAGGGGACAAGAGAGCAGCCCCACTCCTGAACCGTACCAGGCCACATGCCCTCAACATGGGGAGGATGTCCCCATGTTGATGGGGACAAGGGCCTCATCCCCACAACCCTTGCCCGGTGGTCTGCGGGCGGTAGGCTTATCGAATCGGGAAGCCCCCTTTAACAAAAGGGGAACTCCAGATCCCGGCCCCCCCTATGTGAATTGGTAAGGGGTAATATTAAAAATTACAGGAGATGGCTTGGGACAAGTCTTTTATTAAAAATAAAAACATAAAAAATAAAAAAAACATTCCAGCCATGTAATCCAGTCTGTCCAGCATTGTAATCCATTCTCGATGTCCAGCGATGATCCATTCTCCAGCGATGCTCTCCACTCTTCAGCGAGGAACGATGCACGATCCTCCCTGCATCGGAGGCACCCAGCCTAATGACGCGCAAGCTGTTTGACATTTCTTTTTTAACCAAGGGCGGGGCCACCAGTGACGTGGATGGGTGACCCCGCCCCCTCTAACATGTCACAGGGGTTTCCCATTATGCGTCAGAGGGGCGGGGTCACATGTGAAGGGTGGCCCCGCCCTCGGTTATAAGAGAACTATCAAACAGCTTACATCGCTGGAATGTTTTTTTTTTTTTTAATAAAGGAATGGTCCAAAGCCGTCTCCTGTCATTTTTAACTATTTCACACTTTTTCTTTGTGAAATGGTAGGGGTAAAATTTACCCCTTACCAATTCACATAGGGGGGCAGAATCTGGAGTTCCCCTTTGTTAAAGGGGGTATCCAAGCCCCCCCCCGGGAGACCTCCACAACCACCGGGCAAGGGTTGTGGAGATGAGGCCCTTGTCCCCATCAACATGTTCAGGGTATGTGGTCTGGTACGGTTCAGGAGGGGGGCGTTCTCTCATCCCCCCATCTTTTCCTGTGGCCTAACAGGTTGCGTGCTTGGATAAGGGTCTGGTATGGATTTTTGGGGGGAACCCCACGCCATTGTTTTTATTGTGCCGCGGGGTTCCCCTTAAAATCCATACCAGACCTGAAGGGTCTGGCATGGATTTTTGGGGGGAACCCCACGCCATTTTTTTTTAAATTTGGCGTAGGGTTCCCCTTAATATCCATAACAGACCTAAAGGGCCTGGTAATGGAATTTAGCTAGACCTCCACGCTTTTTTTTTTTTTTTCAATGACTTTCAATGACTTTGATCTGTATTGCTGGGACCCGACAATTCATTATAGCCGCGAGTAGTTTTAAATGATTTTTTTTCCTTTAGAAATGTCACTTTGTGCAGAGACTGTTATAAACATGGGAAACATGCACTACTTTACAGGCATACTATAGACACCCCCCAGGTACGAAATTAAAAGGAATATTTCACTTTTATTGTTTCACTTTAAGCATTATTGAAATCACTGCTCCCAAAAAAACTGCAGTTTTTAAAACTTTTTTTGCATTGATACATGTCCCCTGGGATAGGACCCGGGTCCCCAAACACTTTTTCTGACAATAACTTGCATATTAACCTTTAAAATAAGCCCTTTTCATTTTTCATGTTCGTGTCCCATAGACTTTAACAGTGGTTGCATGTTTGAACAATTTTTTTGCCTGTTTGCATGTTCTGCTGTGAGCCCTAATGCATCCCTAATGCCTAAACACAATTTTGAAACGTTAGCATTTGTTAGTAAAACTGTACATATCATTGCAACTACATAGTGTATCCAGGTGGATTATACCTTGTTTTTTTCAGGATACATTTTTTTTTTTTATAGTAAATGGTAATGGATATCCCCTGTAACCAGTTTTTTTTGTGGAACTTGTACAGTAAAGGTTTCTTTCTGGCAACTTGACGAAGCAGATCTTTTTTGTTCAAGTTTCATGCTATTGTGCTCCTTAAAAACAATCACACCAACTTTTTCAGGAGCAGCCTGTATTTTTTTCTTTAGGTACCTGTGGGTTTTTCTTTGTATCCCGATAATACCTGTGGAAGTTGTGGCTGAAACGTTTCTTGATCTACCTGACCTTGGCTTGGTATCAAGAGATCCCCAAATTTTCCACTTCCAATTTAAATGATTGAACAGTACTGACTGGCATATTCAAGGCTTTTGATATCTTTTTATATCCTTTTCCAACTTTGTAAACTTTTATTACCTTGTTACACAGGTCTTTTGACTGTTCTTTTCTGCTCCCCATGGCTTAGTATCTAGCCTGCTTAGTGCATCCATGTGAAAGCTAACAAACTCATTGACTATATATACACAGACACTAACTGTGATTTAAAAATCCACATATGTGGGGAATAGACCTTTAATAGCCATTTTAGCCTGTGTGTGCCACCTTCTGTGTCTGTACCAAGGTCAAACATTCCAGGGTATGTCAAATTTTGATCCGGGCCATTTGGGGGATTTCAGTTATCATTATGATTTTAAAAGGAGACAAAAAACGATGTGATAATAAATGGTTTTGTGTGATCACTATCCTTGAATAAAAGACAGTGTTTGGCATGATCAATCATATTTTCAATATTAATGCCAACATTTCACAATTTCTGCCAGGGTATGCAAACTTTTGAGCACAACTGTATATACACAAAACTTGGCTTTGCATTTCTATTTTAACCAAATGAGTTGTTTTACAAGATGGGGTTTACAAATATTTTAAGCCCTTCATATTCACACTTCTCATCACAATATTATAGAAATGTTATAAAAAAGAGTAAATACATTCCTTTTACCCTTTGTTGGCTGCTGTCTGTATTTTTCACTGTATTTTTTTTTTTAGCTGGGATGTAGCCAAATTTCGGAGACTACCAAATTGTCCATCTACTGTACTCTTTGAAAACATGTAACAAAGTGCCTCAGTTTGTATAATAAGCCCTTTGTCTGGTGTGCCTGTCTGCATAAGACTTAAGGAAAACTATGGCAGAATTAGAGCCATGTGACATGCATTATAAGTCAGCATTAGCTCATTTTACAGCTGTCCGCCCCAGTTTAGGAAGCAAACTTTCATATTTTATGTGGAAAAATCAATTTGCATTTATGTCTGCAATATTTTAGTAAAAGGACTGGCTTCATTTTTTACACACCTTGAAAATGATAAATTGCACCAAAATGGATCTGTCCCTGAGGTTCTTCAATCGTGTTTTTGGGGGTCTGTAAATCAGCTTTGTGACGCATCGCATAGATGTTTAATCATTTCTTTATTGTTGTCTACACATTTCCTTCTGATTGGATACCATTTAAATATTGCAATGAAATCCAGCATATCAAGTACTGATCACACTGCTATAGCCTTATGTACAGTACCAACGGGAAATATATTAATATTACTATTATCATATTAGTGTAAAATCTTAGCTGTTTATTTAAAGGGTAACTCCTCTTTCGTAGGGCAAAAAATTGCAAACGGGAGCTGCAGTGGCTCAACGCGATTGGCACTGCGCTGACAAGCCATTCACCTCTGCAGCTAGAGGTTCGGATCCCGGTCTCGGCTACATGTGAATTGAGTTTGGTGGTCTCAGCCCGGCTCCCGGTGGGTGTGCTATGCGAGGTAAGCTTGCGCTTAGTACGCCCACCCCCCTCCCGCAAAAACCACCACACTTACACGCACTCGAAATTGGGTTAACATGCACGCACTTTGACCACGCGGTCTCTAAAAAGAGAGACGAAGGACTAACGGGGCTGGTTGAGCGGGCAAATCCTCTCACTCCCTTATAGGGAGTCCCTCTGCCCTGTTGGGCTTCAAAACGGAGCAGGTAGGGCGGGCTGTGTGGGAGGACCCCCTCACACACCCGCCATTGCCACCCGGTGCATGGAGAAAGGTGGCAGATTGCCTCTGTGGGAGGCCTGCCTACTCCCAACTCCTACAGTCCGGCTCCTCTCTCGAGTACACGCACAAAATACACTTTAAAAAAAAAAAAAAAAAAAAAAAATTGCAAACAAAGAAAAAATTATATAGTGTGTACAATTGCGATACAAGTTACCGTATTTATCGGGGTATTGCGTGCTCCGGCGTATAGCGCGCACCCCTAAAGTGGACCCGCATTCCTGTAAAAAAAAGATTTTAGTACTTACAGTTTTGATGTCTTGTGGGGCGTCCATCGGCGGCCTCATCGGGTCCGGCGTCCGTCTGCGGCTTCGGTGGTGTCCCCGCTTCCCACTCTGAGTTTGAACTACTGCGCCGGCATATACCGAGCGCAGTACACTCGTGTATAGTCGGGCAGACTCGGCTCCTCTAGCGGTCACGTCCTGTGCGTCCTGTACGTCCAGGACGTGACTGCCAGAGGAGCCGAGCCTGCCCGACTATACACGAGTGTACTGCGCTCGGTATATGCCAGCGCAGTAGTTCAAACTCGGCGCGGGAAGCGGGTATCGGCGTATATCGCTCATCCACGATTTTGCCCTGAATTTCAGGGCAAAAAAGTGCGCGGTATACGCCGATAAATACGGTATATTGTTATTGAATGTTATTAAAAATTACCTTTCATTTTCAATCTGCAGTGGCTGTGATTTTCTAAAAATGCAAAGCATTATGGCTACATGGAGTTGTTCTGTACACAGAATGTGTACTGACTGGCCCCAGAAACATAATTTTCTGCTTGTGTGATTGGCTCACCCATTTTCTCAAAAGTCTGCCTAAGATACAAGTCAGATTTCAGGCCTCCCCTACAACAAAAATTTAATTTTTGGCGAGATATTTCATATGGAAATACATCTAAAGGGATGCAGGCCCAGCAGATTTCCTCATTAGTGCTCTACAGCTGCACAGCTGACTGATAATTATGAAACCACTCCCATTAGACCCACTAAACCCAGAGGCACAGACAAACACACATAGATTTCTTCAGAATTACAAAAGGTAGGAATCTGCAACAAAGGTTGTTGTAATCCTTGCATTGTACATAGATCACCCAGGGGGGAATGTTTTTTCTCAACAAAAGTGTAGTTACGCTTTAACTTAAAGTAAGGTCGGTATGTTTAAATTTACCCCTGTGCCAAAGTGCTGCAATACATTACCGTACCGCATCTCACTTTTGTGAGATACTGTATATTTAATTGTATTTTTCATTAGTTTTCCAATAAAGATCCACTAAACCTAAACTATAAATGTCAGAAAAGGTGTGCCTTGTGAAGGAGCTACTAATGGTAGTCACACTTCAGTGATTCATTGTTATGCGTTAATTAGTGCTATTTTACAATGTAACATGCGTTGCATTCCATAGAAAAAGTACATGAACCTTTTTTTTTACCAGTGCGAGACATCACAATGCTACCCCCCGCAAGGGCTGTTGATTTTTGTCCCAGGGTCTTCACCCACAAGTTCAGCAGCAGTTGAGCAAACAACTTCCACTACTCTGATTTAGAAAAAAACTGTCTAGGGGTTGCCTTTTTGGAAGTTTATGGCAAGTTAACTTGGATGGGGTTCAGGGAGCTTAGGGATACTTCAAACTCTAAGAGGAAAAATATGGACACTTCTCGTTTGTAGCAGAAACTTGACCCAGTCCCTTATGTAGTAGGACATAACATTAACAGAAACTGGAGCACTTGTAACAATTTCCCAACCTAGGCAAGCATTATTATTGGTGCACCAGTTAATAAGAACAACAGTCATTATGATACTTTTCCCTTAGGCCTGTGTCCTCAAAGCTTGTAATGTCTCCCTTAGATTCCAGCAGACAGACTCCTCTGTGAAACTTCCAGGGCTGATGTCCAGTGGCACCCCTCTTTAGCTCCTAAAGGGCTTGTGGCTGGATAGGTCCCCCAGCTGAGCACAACTGGGACCTCAATAAACGAGCTGGGACCTCAGCAGGACAGTAGATAGCCCCCCTGACTGGGAACCTCTCTTCCAGGGAAAATAACCCCTTTCTCTGTGGTTTCAAACTGTTTATGCATACACCAACTCCCATCAGGGCACACCTCCCCAGGGATTGGCTGGAGTTGCATAAATATTCAGGCTGCCTGTTTGACCCTCCTACCCACTAGATTCTGGAAGTCTCCAGAAATCAGGAGAAAGCAAACAAACCTACAGCCTGCAGAACCCAGAGAAGCCCAAAGCAAGCAAATGCCGCTCTGCTGATTACAGGAAAGCCAACAAATTAAATATGCCTAACCAAAGTTTGTAGCCTAACTAGGAGGGTGCTATGCATAGCATTTGTGTTTCGGTGGGCTGCAGTGCATTGTGCTGTACTGTACAAGGCATTGGGGGTCCATTCACAATAAATGATACTGCAATACACCGCATATAGAGCAGGTGTGTTGCCATGCTTTGTGACAATGCGCCACAACACACAAGTGTGAATGGGTCCTAAACAATTCTACAACTCTACAAAATTTGACATTTTAATAATTTACTTGTACAGTATAGCCTGTGTATACTGCCAAACTATTCTAGGCAAAAAGAGGCCACAAAATGGCAAACATTACTTGTTTTCTATGGGATTAGGTTGAATCATCCGATTTGCTGGGAAACACTTATTATAAAAATATTCTCCCCCAAACATTATACAATTGTGAATACTAATCAATTTTGCCAAACTTATGGCACATGTATATTTTATTTTCAGTGGCACTTTGACATTTTCTATTTCAACCCCTGTCCTGAGTTAGTTCCGTAATACAACTTGCTCCCTCCAGGCAATATTCCCAAATTTTCGAGTTTGCATAACCAAAGGGCTTTTGAGATAGAATCTGGTGCTGACAGCAATTCTGGAAATAATGAATTTATGACTTACCACGGTCCATAGGGAACAAGAGTCAGAGACAGCCCCATGGCCCTTAAATGCTTAACAAGTCAACAATAACATTTTAAAATCAATGTAGACCCTGACAGGAAGCCAATGAACAGACACGAGAAAGAGCTTGATGAGATGTGATTCTCCAGAAACCTTTAAGTAGCTGCCTATCTGGATGTCGAACGAGCTCTGCTTCATACAACATCCATAGAAAGAGCCTCATCTATAAAATACTCGGGGTGGTGCGCAATTCAAACATTATTCATACTGTAAAATGCATAATAAACTGTACTCCATCATATTCCCAAATAGTAGACACATATCAAAATGTTTAATGATTCGTGCTACAACATATTAATCAAGATAGACTGGTAGAACGCTTTTAGTCAGTCATCATAATAACTACAGGAATGGGATTGTACAAATTTAGACAGTATTTTTAAGTCTCCTACATTTCTCTTGCAGCACAAACCCCAGAAAACTGACTTTTCTATTAGTACTGACCAAAGGTAATTAATAATATGGAAAGACTTTCACATTTTTTATGTACATAGTTTATTGAAAATCCTAAGCATAATTACTGATAAGTATTAATAATAATATTAATAATACTAATAATAATTATTATTATTATTATTAGCAGTAGAAGTTACTCTTTCAATCAGTTAATCTGACAAAAAGATTTTAATTCAGAAGATGCAAAGATTGATTAATAGATAGAAAGATAGATAGAAAGATAGATCGAAAGATCGATAGATTGAGCAGAACTATACAGCATCTTAAGGCCCCTTTCACACATGCGGACCGTGGGCCAGATTCAGATAGGTCAGCGGATCTTTAGATCCGCATAACCTATCTGATTTACGTTACGCCGGCGCAAGTTTTTGAGGCAAGTGCTTTATCCAGAAAGCACTTGCCTCTAAAGTTGCGGTGGCGTATCGTAAATCCCCCGGCGGAATTCAAATTCTGCGGCTAGGGGGCGTGTAACATTTAAATCAGGCGTGTCCCAGCGCCGAACAAACTTTTCCCAGCGTGCATTGCTCTAAATGACGTCGCTAGGACGTCATTGGTTTCGACGTGAATGTAAATTACGTCCATTCGTATTCGCGAACGACTTACGCAAATGCCGTAAAAAATTCAAAACTCGGCGCGGGAACGACGGCCATACTTAACATAGGATACCCCTCACATAGCAGGGGTAACTATTCGCTGGAAAAAGCCGAACGCAAACAACGTAAAAAAATAACATCGGAGCGATCCCCGCCGAGCTAGTGGATAAGCAAGGTACGGATCCTCACGGGATCCGTACATCTGAAAGGGGCCTTACACAAATTCATTTTTAACTGCTTCCCAACCATAAAAACAGCTACAGTGTGGCTCTCTTGTTCTGGGAGGATGTTGATGGATGTCCTCCCAGAACACACCTCTCCTGGACACAGCTGTTTACAGATCAAGGTAAAGGGCCAATCACAGCGGCCCTTTACAATGTAATCAGCTGTGTCCAATCACAGCTAGTGACATGTAAACAGACTTGGCGGCTATGAGCATTCCTTTCCTCACACATTGTTTCTCTGTTATCAGCAAGTATGACAGGGCGCAGTGAGTACATTGTTTACACTAATAATCAGGGCATTGATTATCAGTGCCCTTTATTATCAGTGCAGCCCCATCAGTGTCAATCAGTGCCCATCAGTGCAGGTTATCAGTGTACATCAATTCAGCTTATCAGTGTCCATCAATTCAGCTTATCAGTGCCCATCAATTCAGGTTATTAACGCCCATCAGTGCAGGTTATCAGTGTTCATCAATTCAGCTTATCAGTGTCCAACAATTCAACTTATCAGTGTCCATCAATTCAGCTTATTAGTGCCCATCAATTCAGCTTATCAGTGCCCATCAGTACAGGTTATCAGTGTCAATCAATTCAGCTCATCAGTATCCATCAATTCAGCTTAACAGTGCCTATTAGTGCATGTTAGCAGTGTCCATCAGTGCATCGTATCAGTGCCCATCAGTAAAGAAGATAAATTACTTATTTGCATATTTTTACATATGTAACAGAATATGTTGGACTAAATTTATGAAAATATTTGATGTTTTTTTATTGAATATTTTTTATAGCAGAAAGTAAAAAAAATATTGTTTCGGTCTTGTTTTTTTTATAGCGCAAAAAATAAAAACTGCAGTTTCAGTCATCAAATACCACTAACAGAAAGCTCTATTTGTGGAACAAAAGGACATCAATTTTATTTGGGTGCAGCGTCACATGACTGCGCAATTGTCAGTTAAGGTAACGCAATGCCGTATCACAAAAAATGGCCTGGTCATGAAGGGGGGTAAACCTTCCGGAGCTGAAGTGGTCAAGCAAAAATAAAGTCTTGACAAGCATCAGCCTAAAAGATTCAAGTTTCTAGGAAGTGAGAACAAACCCAGAGACTTAATAGAGACCATACTTAACATGACAGGTTACTGTACATACTATGTGTAGCGCCCCCTTGCTTTTAGTGTGGGCACTACGCTAAAGTTAGTGGGAAATGGGAACATTATTTTGCTCCCATTCATAATTTGCTAAATTTGGGCTGCTGTCATTCCCGAACTGTCCTGTAGGTCAGTCTGCGTTCCAGGGATGCGATTCCATCCCTGGGCAACAGTTGGCGCTTATTGCGATTTATTTTACCAAAAATATGTAGAAGAATACGTATCGGTCTAAACTGAGGAAAACAAAAATGTTTTTATATATTTTTGGGGGATATTTATTATAGCAAAAGTAAAAAATATTGCATTTTTTTTCAAAATTGTCGCTCTATTTTTGTTTAAAGCGCAAAAAATAAAAACCGCAGAGGTGATCAAATACCACCAAAAGAAAGCTCTATTTGTAGGAAAAAAAGGACACCAATTTTGTTTGGGAGCCACGTCGCAGGACCGCGCAATTGTCAGTTAAAGCGACACAGTGCCGAATCGCAAAAAGGGGCAAGGTCCTTAGCCTGCATAATGGTCCGGGTCTTAAGTGGTTAAACTGACCTGGTTGTTTTACAAGGTGAACATTTACAATCACTTTCTATTCAGATAAAGCATGTCTTGTTTTAGTTCGAGTTGGGAGGATTTAGCGCCTCTGTCAAGTTCCCCCCTGGAAAGATTTCTCATTCAAGACCACATGGGAAGTCAGAGGTACGTCCCTCATCTGGGACACGCTCAGCAATGGGAACCTTTCAGAGGGTCTAACTTTTCCCCAATACCAAAGAAAAGCTCAGCCAGAGAGAGGCACAGCAGCCAATCATAACTGATTTTTGTATTAATCTGCCAACACTAAGTCGAAATATGATTGGTTGCTATGAGATACTGTACTTTTCACATCATCATTGCTCTTTGCATTGTTCAATTAAACAAGTCCTTCTGTGTCCTCGTATGGTTTCTCCAGCTTTGGGGGATTTCCAAATTAAAATTCCTATCACAATTTCTATTAGATTTTGGTGTTAGTATTCGGGAAATGCATTTTGCTGGATGTCACTGCATTATAACCTATATTTAATTTTTGGAGCATCAGATTTCTCTCCCCTATAACATATCTAATTTCTCTTCCCAAATATTTGCTTTTGGCTTCAAATATCTTGTATTTCCATTTAGAAAAGGTAGAGTGTAAAGAAGTTGCTGCAAGAAGTGGACGCTTCGGCTCAATGGATAAAATCAAAGCACAAACATAGTCCTGGGCTTTCATTTCCACTTGTCAAGATTTGGCAGCCTGCTGTGCAGCTGGTTTTAGACTACGAATCCCAGCATCCTTTGCATATGTGAGCGCGGCCTAGTAAAAACAGAATCCCAAGACTTTTTTTTTAAAGTGGACCTTTACTTAAAATACTAAACAATTCTTAACATTCTTGCTAGGCTCTCTGAAATAAAAAATAACAGAATGGGGTAGATCCACAAAGATCCACAAAGTAATTTCAAAATTCCCGCGTCGTATCTTTGTTTTGAATCCTCAAAACAAGATACGACGGCATCTCGGCTAGATCCGACAGGCGCACGTCTTCGTACGCCGTCGGATCTAAGATGCAATTTTTCGGCGTCCGCTAGGTGGCGTTCCCGTCGTAATCCGAGTCGAGTATGCAAATTAGCTATTTCCGACGATCCACAAACGTACGACCGGCCGTCGCATTTTTTTACATCGTTTCCGTTCGGCTTTTTCCGGCGTATAGTTAAAGCTGCTATATGGCGGCGTACTCAATGTTAAGTATGGCCGTCGTACCCACGTATAATTTTGAAAATTTTACGTCATTTGCGCAAGTCGTCCGTGAATGGGGCTGGACGCCATTTACGTTCACGTCGAAACCAATGACGTCCTTGCAACGTCATTTGGAGCAATGCACCCTGGGAGTTTTTACGGATGGCGCATGCGCAGTTCGTTCGGCGCGGGGACACGCTTCATTTAAATGAAACACGCCCCCTACCTGCCGAATTTGAATTCCGCGCCCTTACGCTGCGAGAGATACGCTACGCCGCCGTAACTTATGGCGCGGATTCGTTGAGGATTCAAACCAACGAAAAGTAAGTTACAGCGGCGTAGCGTATCTTAGATACGCTGCGCCCAGCGCAGATGTATGTGGATCTGCCCCAATGTTCTTTAACAAGGAACATATTCCACATTTAGAATTATGCTACTGTGTGCTATAAATTGCCTCCAGCATTGCCCCTATTTCTTCCTGCTGTAGGCTGCAATTTTGCTGAACCCCTGCGCCCCCGAACAGCAGTAAATCATAAGCTAAACCCATCAATTTAACAGTTTCAAAAAACAATTACATTCCAGGAATGTCAGGACTGCTAACTGTCACATTTGCTTGTGTCCTCAACCAAACTGTCAAAACTGATCACATGTGCAGCACCATGGCAGTTGCAGATCAAACTGAAGCAGCTTCCTTGGCTGTAAATGATCAAAAAGTTAAATTCTACTTTATGGGTCTCAGCAGATCGGTCTCTACAAGTTCAGCACTCCCTAAAAAATGGAGAGCAACCGAGCATGTGCAGTGCAGGCTGAGACAGTGTTTTACTGGATTGAAAACAGAATATACACTTTTTTTAATGCTTGCATGGCTATACCTGCAAAAGGGGTCCATCTGAAGTGATCTATCAGTTGTTAATTTTCTGACTTAGGCCGAGTTCACACTGGTACGACACGACAGTCGTACTACCTTGGATCCGACTTTGCCCTGCGACTTGAAGTCTGACATGTATCCGACTTCAATGAATATGGGTCTGACTTCGATCCCCGACAATACCAGGCACTGTGTCCCCTCTAAGGGCATACCAGGCCTTTTCGGTATGACTGATGTTGACACTACGCTCTCTCCTGCTCTAATGCCTGGTGCGCAGTATGCCACTACTTATATAGGCATAAGGCGGGTTCACTGGAGGCCCGCCCCTTATGACATCACCACCCATCATGCCCCGGTCCATGCCAATATAAGTAGCGGCACACCGCGCACTGGGCATTAAAGGGGGAGAGCGCGCCGAGTCAACATCGGGAGAAGAGCATAGGGAAGAAGACAATTTAGAAGACTGGCAAGAGCAAGCAAAAGAGCGGACAAAAGAGCAGAAGAGAGTGGAGAAGACCCGGCAGAAGACACCAGACAGAGGGAGAAGAACCAGAGAGAGCAGAGAAGAGCCAGAGAGAGCAGAAGTCGGAAGAGACCCCCAGAGCTGCCTAATAAATTACTTTAAAAATCTGTGTAGTGTGCTTTTTTTATTGACACTTTTTTTTAGGTAAATGGGTAGGGGTACAATATACCCCATACTCATTCACATAGGGTGGGGGGCCAGGATCTGGGGGCCCCATTATTATAGGGGGCTCTCAGATTCTGATAAGCCCCCATCCACAAACCCCCGACAACCAACCGCCAGGGTTGTTGGGAAGAGGCCCTTGTCCTCATCAATGTGGGGACACGATGCTTTGGGGCGCCCTCCTGCCCCAAAGCACCCCCCCCATGTTGAGGGCATGTGGCCTAGTATGGTTCAGGAGGGGGTCCGTTCGCTCTTCCTACCCCCTTTCCTGACCGGCCGAGCTGCGTGCTCAGATAAGGGTCTGGTATGAATTTTGGGGGGACCCCCATGCTGTTTTTTCGGCGTAGGGGTTCCCCTTAAAATCCATACCAGACTGAAGGGCCTGTTATGCTCTTAGAGGGAGAACCCATGCCGTTTTATTTTTATTTGGCGTGGAGTTCCCCCTCAAGATCATCAGAGCACAAGTCGGAAGACGGCGATCTGACTTTGATCCAACTTCAGTGATATTTAATGGGCTGAAGTAGGATCAAAGTCAGACCAAACTACTACATGGAACATTTTCAAAGTCGGACCGACTTGTGTCGGATCAGTTAAGACGGCTCCCATAGGGAAACATTGATTTTCGCACGTCATGCGACATGAGCTCCCAATGTCGGATTGTTTGTCATACTAGTGTGAACCCGGCCTAAAGTTCCACTTTAAGGTCTGAAAAAAAAAAAACGGAAAGCTGATTTACTAAAAGTGCAAAATCTGGTGCAGCTGCGCAGTGCATGGTAGTCAAGATTTTCCCACTTAAAGGGGTTGTAAACCCTCAGCGTTTTTCACCTTAATGCATTCTATGCAATAAGGTCAAAAACCTTTTTTAGTGCAGCAGTGCCCCCGAGCCCCCCTTACACTTACCTGAGTCCCGTAATTCCCATGACAGGAATGAGCATGCCAGCTCTGACCAGTGTCTCGTGTCCTTATTGGATAGATTGATAGCAGCGCATCCATTGCTCCTGCTGCTGTCAATCAAATCCAATGTCGTGGGCACCGGGGGCAGAGCCGAGTCCTGCTGTCTGTGTCAACAGACACAGCAGCAGGACATAGGAACAAGTTCCCCAAGGAAGAGCGTAGCTTCCGATAGGGCACTTGAGAAAAGGAGGAGCCCCCAGCGCCACTGAGGGACCCCAGAAGAGGAGGATCGGGGGCCACTCTGTGCATAACCAACTGCACAGTGGAGATAAGTATGACATGTTTGTTTTAAAAAATCTACAAACAGATCGGACACCTAACTGACATTTTTTACACTTGTTTGGGAACCAGTGACATTATTACAGTAATCAGTGCTGAAAATATGCACTGTTATTGTAATAATGACACTGGCAGGGAAGGGGTTAACATCAGGGGCAATCAAAGGGTTAAATGTGTTCCCTGGGTGTTTACAAACTGTTTGGGGGATGGGCTGCCTGGGCAAACACACAGAACCGTCTTCCTGCATAGCAGAAGGACAGGATCTGTGTGATCTTCCAGGTCAGAACAGAGATTTTCCTTGTGTCACTGCAGGGAACGATCACGGGGGGCTGGTGGACATCAAGTCTGCCCCGCCCGCTGATTGACTCCCCCACTGGCCAGTGGGCCACAAACCACAATTCCCAAGCCGACGTACAATGATGGCGATTCACGGTAATGTGCCGATCTACCACAGTACAATGACGGTAGCCAGTCGGCAAGTGGTTAAGCTTTGACAAAAAAAAAAAAAGCAAAATGGAAGCCGACTTTTTTCTATGCAGAGAGGGCATCAGATTTTGCACTCCCCAGTTTTAGTAAATTAACTCCAATGACTTTCAAGAACTCCATCTCCGCAAAAATTTAGAAATAAACTAACTAGCACCCTCCACATGTTGAGGGCTGGGGGCCTGGTACGGTTCAGGAGAGGGGGCACTCTCTCGCCCCCCCCTTTTCCTGCAGCCTGCCAGGTTGCATGCTCAGATAAGGGTCTGGTATGGATTTTGGGGGGGACCCCACAACATTTTTTTTTCATTCCCCTTTATATCCATACCAACAGGAGGGAAGGACAGATGAAGCTACCAAAACCACATTAGTAAGCAATATGGCAATCGCCACTAGATAACATATGGTAAAATAATAAATACTAAAATAATTACTAATTATAATACTAAAATTAAAACCTGATGCAGCTCAATACAAGACATAAAAAAAATAAAGCAGTTACCATATAGACTCGAGTATAAGCCGAGTTTTTCAGCACATTTTTTTGTGCTGAAAATGCCCCCCTCAGCTTATACTCGAGTCACGTGTAGCCCAACTCTTCCTCTACAAGTGTACAAAGTTTGTTGTTCGGGGGACCTACAGCTGGGGGGCACCGATTTTTCAAAGCCGGGCACCCCTTCCATAAACTCCCATGTTAAACGGTCATTTCTCCAGTGACTTTGGGGACCCACTACCAGCCAGACGTAGGTCCCCTGGACCCGGAACTTGACATACATGTAGCCCAATTTCTCCTCTACATGTGTGAAAAGTTTGTTGTCTGGAGGACCTAAAGCTGGGGAGCACCAATTTTTCAAAGCCGGGCTCCCCTTCCATAGACTCCTATGTTAAACGTCATGGACACAGTGAGGCATGGACGCAGTGAGGCATGGGCACAGTGAGGCATGGGCACAGTGAGGCATGGACACAGTGAGGCATGGACACAATGAGGCATGCACATGGACACAGTGAGGAAAAGTGAGGCACAGTGAGGCATGCAGATGGACACCCTGGGCCAGATTCACAGAAAAAGTACGCCGGAGTATCTGCTGATACTCCGGCGTACTTTCAAATTTGCCGCGTCGTATCTTTATTTTGAATTCTCAAACAAAGATAGCATTTGGCTAAGATCCGACAGGTGTACGGCTTCGTACGCCTTCGGAACTTAGGATGCAATACTTCGGCGCCCGCTGGGTGGAGTTTGCGTCGTTTTCCCGCGTGGGGTATGCTAATTAGCTGTTTACGGCGATCCACGAAGGTACGCGCGTTTGTCGCATTCTCTTACGTCGTCGCTAGTCGGCTTTTCCCGTCGTAAAGTTGCGATTGCTATTTAGGTGGTGTAAAAATAGACAGCCCATGTTAAAGTATGGGCGTCGTTCCAGGGTGGAATTTACATTTTTTTTTTTTTTGCGTAAGACGTCCGGGAATAGAAAAGGACGTAACGCACGTCGCCGTTCAAAAAATTACGTCGGTGCAACGTCATGTCGCGCAAAGCACGGTGGGAAATTTCAAAACGGAGCATGCGCAGTACGTTCGGCGCGGGAACGCGCCTAATTTAAATGATACACGCCCCATTTGAATTAGGCGGGCTTGCGCCCGATGGCTTTGTGCTACGCCGTCGCAAGTTTACAGGCAAGTGCTTTAAATCAAGCACTTGCGCTGAAAACTTGCGGCGGTGTAACGTAAGTGACATACGTTACGCCGCCGCATGTGTACCTGAATCTGGCCCCCTAGGCTTATACTCGAGTCAATACGTTTTCCCATTTTTTGGTGGTAAAATTAGGTGCCTCAGCTTATATTCGGGTCGGCTTATACTCGAGTATATACGGTACAATAGGTGATAGCACTTGATATTACTACATCAATCGACCAAGGATTAAAGCTCAGTATTGCTAGAATTTCTTGATATCTCAGTGGTAGCTTTCACCTGCAGGGAGTAAACTAGCAAACGGTCCTCTGGACATTTTTTTATGAGTTCATTAATTTGCTGATTCAGTATTCAAGTAGATTTTACATTTGTACTGCCTTTCCAATAGCAACTCATTATAAAGACACCAATCAGGTGAATGCTCTACCTGCGTGAAAGCACATATAAGAAAACTTTAGGGTATTTGTATGTGTTCACTGGGAATTTTCCTTTTATTACTGAACAGGTTGCAGACTTCCTTTCGGATAGTACAGTAATTCCCTACCTGGCTAATAATTGTTGTACATGCATGTATTATGGTTATTAGAGGCATTCATTAATAAGAGGTCTCGTTGTTTTGAAGCGCGGAGTTGTGCGTTTCACTCAGCACCTTCTTGCAGACTCGGCGCCCTCCCTCTTTCTCTGCTAGAAAACTGTTATCATCTTCAAAGTCCTTTCATAACAGTGTTTGTTCTGTGCTTTGATTTCCCCCACATACTGAATTCAAAGCCGACAGGTCTATTTGTGTGTAGATTTCAGAGGCTGCCTGGCTGTGCATTTGTCTTTATGAGTCTTCAGTGAGGTTCTAAATATTTTAGCAATAAAGAGCAGATTGCTCCTGGATTTCTATACATGTTGTCTTATACTAAACACACGTTTTTTTCTTTATTTGGTGTCATTTTCCATGTATTAAAAGTGAATGTGTAACTAAACTCAAAAGCAAAAAATGTAATACATTGCAGCGTACCAGTCCTTGGAAGTGGCCGTGTTTTTTTTGGGGGGGTTGGCAAACACCCATCCCCCAGGCGAACACTGGTACCTCAACCCCCCGCCCACTGTCTGCCGGTCAGTTGGTCTAGCACTTACCCCATCTAGGTGGCAGTTGGCGGGCAGCGTTGTGGTGCTATCCAATCAAAGCCAGGACTCTGTGGAGAGAAGGATGGCGGGGACGCGCAGAGGAGACGAACGGCTCAGGTAGCTAAAACAGGGGAGCTGGGGGGGGGGGGGGGGTGCTGATTGCCAGGTGTTTTTTTCACCTTAATGCATAGGGTGCATTAAGGTAAAAAAACACAAACTGCGGCCCGGGGGCCATATGCAACCCTTTGCTAGCCTTTATCCGGCCCTTGGGGTACTATTCCTCCCACTAACACCAACAAGGAGGCACTTATTTTTTCCACTGATACCAATGGTGGGATACTATTCCTCATACTAATAGGGGCACTACTCCTCCTCCTCCTGACCACCAACCCTGAGGCCCTATTTATTCTCACTGATGCTGGGTCTGGGACATTTTCTGCCCACGCTGACCACAAGCCGGCCCTCCTAAAGTCTGAAGGACAATAAACTGGCCCTTTGTTTAAAAAGGTTTGATACCCCTGTACTAGGAGATGTACAGTCAAAGCTCTTTTAACCCTACTGGATCGTTTTGCACTCCTGTGACCCGTCTTCAGTGGGGTAAAGTCCACTGTCGGCTAATGTCACTCAGCCGGTCCAGGCTCTGGAGAGATCTCAACTTTAAAGTCAGGATCCACACAGATTCCTGAATAACAGGTGGCTCAGCCTCCTAGCGAGCTGCTGAGAGCCTAGGCAAGGCACTCCCACCCCCTTCATAGCTTGGTGCTCCAGTGATCACTGGAGGGGCAGAGCAGAGAGTTTCAGTCTCAATGAGTAGAGAGAGTTAACTGACTGACAGTTACCACTCTCTACTCATTGAAGACTGAGAACTGAGTAATCAGTGTTCTTTGATCGCTTGGCTCTTAGTCTTAGAGGTGGCGGGGGATAGATGCTGTAAGGAAAGGACGGAGTGTCAAGGAAATGTCCGTAGAAGAAGTACTGGCAATCTTGCCAGTAGAAGAAATGGCCATGGAAGAAGTACTGGCAATCTTGCCAGTAGAAGAAATGGCCATAGAGGAAGTACTGGCAATCTTGCCAGTAGAAGTAATGGGAGCCATAGGCTCATCATGTGACAGGAAGATCCTTCCTGCTGCCTATTTAAAGAGAGCTCTGATCATCAGGCGGTGCTGACTGGTCTTCAGCAGTTCCCTGATTTCCTGACACCTGTATTATCTATCAGATTCCTGTTACCGACCCGGCTTCCTTGACTCTCCCTCTGGACCCTGATTCCTCCTGAATACCTGGCTTCTGATCCCGGCTATCCATTTGACCTTGCTCCTGCTGATCCTTGTGTACTTCGCTGCCCGTCTGTTATCAAACCCGGCTATCCTCTGACCACTGCATTCCGGACGTTCCCGCTACTTGTTCAACTTGACTCTGCAAGTGGGTTGGAGTTCCTCTTAACTCCAGCTGTTCTCTTCACACCACCTTGCCCGGTGCCTGCTGCTCTACCAGTGTCTTCTGTCTTCACCTCCACCTGACAGCACTCCAAGCAACACTCACAGGCACTCGTGTTCCTCCTAACCTGAACCGCCATCTGTCCCATCCTCAGAGGGGTTCTGGGCTGGAGATACAAGGGAGGCCGACCTCGTCACATCAGACTCCTACCAGGTACGTGACAGATGCAGTATTGGACTGATGCTGCATACACCTAGGTGAGTATAAATGTTTATTTTTTTTATTCTTGAATGTCTCTTTTAAAGTTGTTTTTTAGGTAGGTAGCTATAACTATGTAAAAATAATAACGGTATTTGCTTAGGTTCAGAAATGATCTTTCTTAACTTTTTTACAAGGTAATACATTCTGTCATGTGACCATTCATGTCTTCATTCTGATAGTGGGGGTGGGGTTACAAGACACTGTGCAGACACACTGTGTCATAATCTGTTCAGCCTGAGGCAAGATGCAGGCTGTGATTGGTGGTTGAACAACTACCCAATACAAAAATGAAAAAGTAGCCTCTTGAAAGGTAAATAGGTAATCTATGATCAAATTGGTCGTACCATCATCCAGGAAATTTAGTATATAAACATCGGAAAATTGGTCCCCAAATCAAAACTCTGAAAAACAGGGGGGAGGCGGGCAATTGGACTATCGCAGTACAGATAAGAAGATGAAGTGAGGTATAAATACACATGTATAGAAAAATAGCTGGATTTTATTAATAGAAGATCAATAAAAAAACAATAACATTCATGTACAATTAAAAACATTTTGTGGCAGACCACACAGATCACCATTAGAAGAATCCCCAGGTGGGGAAAAAATCCCAATGGGTCATGGGTCGCAAAGGGCATCTCTACTAGTTTTGCGGTGTAAACCGCTTCATCAGGAGAATGTCTAAAGCCCCTAATAGACCCAGGACACTAAGCGCCACAAAGGGAGGTCCCCCGTGGTGGACATGGGGGGACGTGCCATGGATGGACTGACTGCAGTGTAGAAGTGCAGTGTAAAGGGTCGGACCCAGGGAGATATACCAATAGTAGATGGATAACATAATTGAAAGGGCGCTGTGGGATCAACATCAGGGTTGCAGAGCATGGACAATACACTGCAACAGAGCCCAGCATAGTGTACTGGGTGATGGTGAAGGCAGATGTTCCCTGGGCCAGAAGTCCAGGGACAAACATGTTATACATGTCCTCCCAGCAATAGCTAACGCCCTCTGGGAAGCTCTCTCCCAAGGGGGTTACCTTGCGGGCATGCTCCCTGTCATACACTCTTCGTCCATAGACAAAGAGTGGAGAAAAAGGGAATAGCCGCTCCAGGTGGGAACCCAGATGAATATCCTCTGTTGCAGACAACTCAGGTGCAGGCAATGCACTTAGCACTGCCTCCTTTCCCAGTTGAAACCTTATCAGGTGAAACGCTGCGTCGGACGGAGCCCCAGTATCAGACACAGCCATCACCCAGCAGATCGGTAATTACTGACTGCTGGAAGGATTATATGTCTCCGACAGATATTGGTTACTCTCCTTTTTTTAACCAACCGCTTTGCATATGGATTATGTGAATTTTAAACTCTGATGTCCACGGTCTTTATGAACTTTTTCAAACGTATTGCACTATGAAGCCTCTTTTTTCCTCCAATTATATCTGCTTATTATGTCATCCCTGGGAGAGCTGTGAATGAGTGGAGCTGAGCTGATCACCATTGTTCCTTTGAACTAAAGAGGACGGATCCACCTTTCCTGCACTCCTGTGACCCATGCAATCTACACTATTTGCCTGTATGATCTCTTTCTAACAGGGATCCATCTTTCATGGTAAGGGGCCAGCTTGCCCGAATTTATCTTGTGTCTCTGCATGCGGATGTACATGTATTACCTGGAAGATTCAGCCATATCATCTGTGAAGCCAGCTATTTTACATTGACTAGTGGAATTTTGCATCTCCAGCTATCAGCACTTGAGATTGTTATAATTTCGTGATTGATATTAAAAAAAATCACAATCTCATGTAGAATTTATTTTTAATTTTAGTCTCATCAAACTTTTGTTCACCATTGTCCTTTGGTATCCACCATATATTCAAATAGTTTTGGGGGTTGCGCTATTTTTTCACTGCTTTTCATCTTTATCGCATTGCTGCATATTCCAGCAAATTCCAAAATTGCAGCACCGCTTCAGAGTTTTCTCTGTCCCAATTCTCACCTTTTACATATATATATTTTTTTATTTGTATTCACTGATTGTGCTAAATGGGAATTTGCGGGATTTGTCCCAAATTAACCCTTTCACTACCAGTTTTTCTTTTCACATTTGCAATTGAAAACCAAGCAAAAGATTGTTTCTGGACAGCCGCACTCTGAACAAATTGTAGCCTTTTATTAAAAGAAGGACAGCACTACAAGTCACAGCAAAATAAAACCTGACCACTGACGCGTTTCGCACTGAAACTGGTGCTTAGTCATAGCTATGACTAAGCACTAGTTTCAGTGCGAAACGCGTCAGAAAGAGTGTGCGACTCGGTCCCGCCCCCCAGCAGGCGTGTAATTGGATTTGATTGACAACAGCGGGAGCCAATGGCTGCATTGCTATCAATCTATCCAATCAATGTCGAGACTCCTTGGAGAAGAGGACACCGTGGACGCGCAGAGCAGGTGAATTGGCTCAGGTAAGTAAAACGGGGGAGCTGGGGGGCCCGTGACAGCCTGGTGTTTTTTCATCTTAATGTATAGGATGCGTTAAGGTGAAAAAACACGAACCTTTACAACCCCTTTAACTCTTTAAACAAATACACATGTAAAAATATAAGTGGATATAGCATCATCCAGCCATAAGGTATATAAGAGGACCAATATATCATACATATGTTCAGTCTGGGAGGACTGTGGAGAACATAGCTAGGATGGCTAATGAATGGGGCCGCTGCAGTCAGGTGGGCTGTCAGTTCCTGGAGAGGGGGTGGAAGTGCTGGAAATGTTTTAGCTGTGTCACCTTATCTTTAAGGCCATTTTCACACTGGGGCGGGAGCCGCGGTGGCGGTATAGCGCCGCTAAAAATAGTGGCGCTATTCCGTCTGATTTGCCGCGCGATTCGGCCGCTAGCGGTGTGATATTAACCCCCGCTATTGACCGATAAAGGGTTAATACTGCCCGCAATGCGCCTCTGCAGAGGCGCATTGCGGGCGGTATTGCCGCGGTTTCCCATTGTTTTAAATGGTAAGGAGTGGTGAAGGAGCGGTATACATACATACATACATACTCTCACCGCTCCAAAGATGCTGCTGACAGGAGATTATTTTCTCTCCCGCCAGCGCATCGCCCTCCGGCTTTCACATTGAGGTTGCTGGGCAGGAGTTTTTCAGGCGGTATAGCAGCGCTATTTTTAGCGCTGTACCGCCTGAAAAACTCCTCAGTGTGAAAGGGGTCTAAGTATAGGGGGAGTGAGTCCCTACCTGTAATGGGCCATTGTTACAAATCATTTTAATAGTGACATAGCAGGGTTTCTGCAAGCAAGTGTGTGCAGGAGGAAGAAGGAGTGTGTATAGGACTGTATATAGGAAAAGTTGCCCCTGGGGTTGTATAAAGGGAAGTGGGCATCCAATCCCTATCCAAGTTATGACCATTTGATAAAGCAAAAAAAAAAAACTAAGTACTGGACTGTTCTCTGCCTGTGGAAATTCAGTGTGCCTGGCTGTGCAGGGTGGGGATCCCATTCTACTTGCAGCTCCCTAGGGGGCTCACTACACAAATGGGAATGCACTCATAGAATAAAAAATACATATTTAGAGTAACATGAAGGTTGAGACTGCAACATTTTACTGACACATTTTCCAGACCCTAGACCAGATGTAAATGATATGCAATAAGGGAAAATAAAATATAGATATGAATAAGCACCTTTGAAAGTGTGAAACGCATCAGTTCATGTATTCCGTTGTTTGCTGTGGCTTGTATTTTTTGGATTATTACTTCTTTTTTTAATAAAGGCATAGATTTTGAATGCGGGTGTCCTGAATTTTCTTTTCATCCAATTGCCTAAGCTTAGCCTGCACCTGCTGTTCCCATTTGGAGGAGAGATACATATCCAGACACCATTCCTAGAGCGGCATCCCTCCTCTCTTATTGTCCTGGTATACTAGGATTGTGTAATATAGATTGTAATATAGATTAGATTAAAATGCTGCAACATCTCAGTCAATGGTACCAACAGCAATCAATTGTTACACAGACTAGTCTATTTAGTTATTGAATGTATACATTGCCCAAAGCAAATATTAATACGGACTGCTCTAATGAGTTAATATATACATGTCCCCAATCAATTCATTAATAGATACACTGTCTCACAGCCCATATAAATCAATTTATATAGTATATATGATATGCCATATACTGTTTTTACCTTCATGTGTGCAAAGCTTCAGCTGATGAAATCAAATTATATACACGCTGCCACATTATTCTGTAGATGCCTTAGCCCGGTTGGTCAATTCACATTGTATTAATTGGTCCCATATAATTACTATATCATTCATTAACCCATGTAATTAGCATTTTAAATGTTTCCTGGAGAACTGTCATATTATATACTGTAACAACGAGTTAGCATATTACTGACCGTATATACTCGGTTATAAGCCGAGTTTTTCAGCACATTTTTTTGTGCTGAAAATGCCCCCCTCGGCTTATACTCGAGTCACCTTTTTGCGTCTGATCTCCAGGACTTTGGGGACCTGGTACTTGGCACTAGATATGTGCGTTCCCGTTCGTAACAAATGGATTTTCGTACAAATTTGTTAGTTTTCGTACATTTGTATCAATTCGAACATCCGAAAAGCTGAAAAAAACTAATTCTGAAAATTACGGATTTACGAATAAGCAAAATAACGAACAAGCGAAAATACGAACGTATGATTGGACAATCTTACTAAAATACGAAACACCGAAAAAGCAAAAGAACGAAAATTACATCTATAACGAACGATTTGCATTCCGTATTTTAAATCCTTTGTGTGTTGGTATTTTCATTCGTATGTTTGTATTTTCATTTGTGTGTTTTGCAAATCCGTTTCTTTGTCTGTTCGTAAATTTATGTACTTGTATCGTTCTTTCGAATGGGCACTGGGCAGTGTAGTTAGTGAGTGATGTATCTTACTTAATATCTTAGCCAATCAGCTTATCTCTTTTGTGCTGAGTCACATTGTAAAGCCTCGTACACACGATCGGACTTCAAACAAACTTTTCCGTGGATTTTTGTCTGAAGGGAGTTGGCGGGACTGTCCGATTTTTTGGAAAACGCTCATTTTGACGTTTGTTGGCAAAAAGTCCGACCGTGTGTACGGGGCTTAAGAGAAAGTATATCTTAATATGGATTAGCCACGTGTTTCTATGTATTTACGAAAGTTCAAAATTACGAATCCATTAAACGAAAATTATTATCTAACAAAATTGCGAATTTCGAATTAACGAAAATAAATTACACAGAATTACGAATCATTCAGTGTAAACGAAAATAAAACTGTTATGAAAATATGAACGGGTCCGAATAGGAAAACTTGCGTCTTACGAAATATGAACAGGTCCGAATAGGAAAACTTGAGTCTTACGAAATTACGAATCTTTACGAATCTACGGAACGAGACGAAACGGAACAAAAAAATACAGGGATCCGGGGATCCGGGGATCCTACGGCCGGGGAGCACCGATTTTTCAAAGTTGGGCATCCCTTCCATAGACTCCCATGTTAAACGGTCATTTCTCCGGTAAGTTTGGGGACCCAGTACTGGCCGGCCGTAGGTCCCCTGGACCCGTAACTTTTCACTTATGTAGCCCCAGTTTTCGGCCGGGGAGCATCGAATTTTCAAAGCCCGGAATCCCTTCTATATACTCCCATGTTAAACGTAAGTCTAGTCATGGACACAGTGAGGCATGGGCACAGTGAGGCATGGACACAGTGAGGCATGGACACAGTGAGGCATGGGCACAGTGA
The DNA here is from genome assembly GCF_905171775.1 of Rana temporaria. Lineage (NCBI taxonomy): Eukaryota > Metazoa > Chordata > Amphibia > Anura > Ranidae > Rana > Rana temporaria. The sequence goes on along the minus strand of NC_053494.1, from coordinate 184,841,402 downwards.
GGCATAAGCACAGTGAGACATGGACACATTGAGGCATGGGCACAGTGAGGCATGCACATGGACACAGTGAGACAAAGTGAGGCACTTTGAGGCATGCAGATGGACACCCTAGGCTTATACTCGAGTCAATACGTTTTCCCATTTTTCTGTGGTAAAATTAGGTGCCTCGGCTTATATTCGGGTCGGCTTATACTCGAGTATATACGGTATATTCGCCAACAGTTTACACAGCGCTTTACAATGTATAGGGGGGAACAACACAATTACAGTACAGTTCAATACATATTGTCCATTGCTCCGATTTGCACACTGCAGCCTGCCTCCAGATTCTGGCTATAGGGCACATTGCCCCCAGAAACGGTTATTTTGCACACATCCTCCAGATACTGAGCATAGTGCACATTGTCCACAGATACTGGCTGATGTGCACACATGCTCCAGATTCTGGTTATAGTGCACATATAGGAAGGGATTACTTCCCCTTTAACTGTATAACCTGCCATTTAGGCAGAGAATGGGGATTTCCCCATACATAGAATTAGAGCTGCATCATTCTGGCTAAAATGAGAGTCACAATTATTTTGCTTAGATTAAAGATCACAATTCTTGCAGTTTTAAAAAAAAAAATCACAAAGAAATTGGGCTAACCCTTGCTGCTTAATTTTTTTTTTTTTTAAATTGCATTTGAAAAACCGCTGCGCAAATACAATGTGACATAAAATATTGCAACAACCACCATTTTATTCTCTAGGGTCTCTGCTAAAAAAAATATATCTTGTTTGGGTGTTCCAAGTAATTTTCTAGCAGAAAATAATGATCAGCACAATCACCTGCCTGCCAGTAAATTAGGAAGAACTGATCTAGCTAAACTATACAGTGTATAAATATATGTACAACACCTGGGATTTATATATATCCTCTACACACTGTAACATTAATTGACTAGCCTGCCTGCCTGCTCTATCTACCTGCAAAAAATGACACTCTCTCTGTCTCTCTCTGTCTCTCTCTGTTAACTGCCGCAACACACTACACAAGGCCGCACTGCAGGCAGCCTTTTATAGTGTGGGGCGTGTACTAAACCCCTTGAGCCATAATTGGCCAAAGCCACCCTGGCTTTGGCCAATTATGACTCTCCGTTTTTTGCGCGCTGTGATTGGCCAAGCATGCGGGTCATAGTGCATGCCTAACCAATCATCAGCCAGCAATGCCGCAGTGAATTATGGTCTGTGAAACGTAACTCTAATTTGGCGCGAACGACCCGTTCTGTTCGTATTTCGACGAACGATCGAACATACGATGTTCGAGTTGAACATGAGTTCGACTCGAATACGAAGCTCATCCCTACAAGGGACGTGTATGACTGTAGTACATAATAAGACGAATGTTAGCTCAGGAACTGAGGTAAGTGACCCCCGAATACAAATCTAGGAACTACAGTATATTATAATAGGAACTAGGCAGAGAAGACTTGTCATCATGCCAAATCGACTTACACCTTGCTGGACTTTGTTGAAGCACTGCCCTCCTCTGGTAATTGTACCTACAGTACTCATAGACTGACAGGGATAATTATCACATTTATAGGTTTGTCCTGATCTCACTGTTGTAGACTATTTGCACTTAATTCAAGTAAAGAGATTAAAGGCTGGTTCCCACCAGATGCGGTGGGTCTGCATTGGGTGGCTATTGCAGCACATTCTCACCGTAAGGCAAAGTGGCTTGTTTCATATGTGCAGAAAAATGTTCTATCAGAAAGGCCTAAAATAAGTTTCAAGGAGGTGCCACATCCCAATGAATATTGGAACAAAAATGAAGAAATAGGACCGTACTTTGGAGGCACCAGAGGACACTTAGGAGTAGTAGGCTGTACAAGGAAGAAGGCCATACATGTCAAGATCAAACAATTGCAATTCCTCAAGAAAGCAATACTGCAACACAGGAGGAATGTTCCTTACATTGGTGGTCAGTGGGAAGAATACTTCTAACAAAGGATACAGTGGGATACAGATAGCCAAAAAGATCATTGGTGCCAGTGGTTGCTATCAAATATCGCTTATTGTTCAAGGAAACCCTGGCAACCTCTGGATGAATCTTAGGGTTATACTGAACACTGGTTGAGAAAGCCTGCTATAGATCCTTTGTGAAAGGTCGGTATACATGGGGTAATAAAAGCAGCCATTCTCTTTTCCAATTCTTACTTTTCAAAGCACACTTCACTCTGGTGGACAATTCTTCAGATCTATGGAAATACAAAAAAATGGGGAAACCCAAAGTGTAACCCCAGGTCGGATTTTAACGGCACAGTAAACAATGGGGATATAGAAAAATAATAGAAAAATAATCTTTAATAAGACATGGACACATACAAAACGATATACACAGAGATACTTAGTATATGATGTGAGCCCAAGTACATCAACGCGTTTCGCCGTTAGGCTTCTTCAGGACGAATTTGGGATTCTTTAGTTGCAAGAACAAGGAAAATGGGTCTCACTATCTAAAAACAAAACATTATATTTATAATTTAAATAATTATAAGTATATAATTTTGTTTTTAGATAGTGAGACCCGTTTTCCTTGTTCTTGCAACTAACGAATCCCGAATGCTTCCTGAAGAAGCCTAACGGCGAAACGCGTTGATGTACTTGGGCTCACATCATATACTATGTATATGGTTTTTAAACATTTCTTATGTCCTTTTATATACCATGTATGTGTCCATGTCTTATTAAAGATAATTTTTTTTATATCCCCATTGTTTATTGTGCCGTTAAAATCCAACCTCGGGTTACCCTTTGGGTTTCACCATTTTTTTGTATTTCCATAATTATCAACGGATGTGGCAACGTGAATGCTGTCCTTTTATAATCTAATTTCTTCAGATCTGTTACTTGCCTTGCTGTGTAAAAAGACACCAGAAAAAAAATAATCAGGTGGCTTCTAAAGCAGCATAATAATCAACAGTTTTTATTATTAGAGGAAAGGAGATCCTTTATAAAGTATGAAGGATGGTTTGGTGACCCAATAAAAATAATTTTGTAACCCTATCTTTGGTCACGACTCATAGGTCTGAAAGTGTACATAAACGTACGCTGAAAATATGTCTTTTTTTCTACTCGGTGCAGTTTTGTGTCCTATTAGGCTATTAAATGGAGCAGATTGAAAAGGAGCAGCAATGTGCTCTGGTCTACCTTTATTTCTTCAGGAAAATCATCTACAGCAATTTTTCTTTTGCATCAAGTTGTCGATAAGTCATCAAAGCCAGAGGTCTTTATTTAGTCCCTAAATTCATAAAGCAACATTCAGCACTTTTTAATAATTCATTGAATGCTTTGCTGCAGGGCTGCTTTGTTCTGAAGTTCACATAGAGAAGAAGGAAAAAGAAAGAGGGAGAGAGCACTAGTGATGGTGGGGGAGTTAACCACTTATATCAAACCTACGAGATAATGACATAGGTTCATTTCCTAATGTGGAGAAATGTGGTAAGAAATTGGTAGCCATACTAGCCAACAATGTTTTCTTTTTCAATAATCTTTATTGGATTTTATACAAAAAGGTAAACTTACATTGAATATGTATTCGGTGAGTCAACACATTTTTTTTCAATGCTACTCTTTATTTAAGGAAAGTAAATTTTAGGTTTATTTTATTTTATTTGCAAATATATATGTTTATCTATATAGATACAATAGTTTTGTTTTATTTTTTATGAGTGAGCTCACAAGAATGATAGTGATATTATATATTATATATTATTATACACATGTACCGTATATAGTGCTGTCATAGTAACTTAGTTATGTACTTGCATTTAGTATATTCTTGTAACCTCCCCCTTTTTGCTTGTATTAAATAGTTAAGCCCTAGCTAGACACTTACACTACCAACTTGATGCTAGTTTCAATTTTACCCATGCTGAGTATGGGACTGAGATCAAAAAGTCTTCTCACCTGTTAAAAAAAACTGAGAAAAATATTTTATTAAAATAGGACAGAAGTATGACTTTCCCGGCCACCACAAATGCTGTGGACACATGGGATCTGTCCTTCTCATACGTCTTCTCGCAATAAAAAGCAGCACTTCTACCAAACTTGTTTTCCTCTTTTAATAAACTTTATTTCACTATTATATTCACTGCATACAGTACATTTCATGTCATGCTTTTCCCTGACCTGCAAAGTAAAGGCATAATGTGCTAGTATGCATTGCATACATCACAGTTCTTCATGTCTATTTCCTAAAGACAACGGGGCAGATCCGCAAAAGAATTACGCCGCGTATCTATTGATACGCTGCGTAATTTTAAATTTCCTGCGTCGTATCTTTGTTTTGTATCTACAAAACAAGATACGACTGCATCCCGGATCGATCCGACAGGCTTACTTCTTAGTACGCCGTCGGATCGTAGATGCATTTTTCAGCCGGCCGCTAGGTGGCGTTTCCGTCGAATTCTGCGTTGAGTATGCAAATTAGCTAGTTACGGCGATCCACGAATGTACGTCCGGGCGGCACATTTTTTTACGTCGTTTGCATTCGGCTTTTTCCGGCGTATAGTTAAAGCTGCTATATGGTGGCGTACTCAATGTTAAGTATGGCCGTCGTTCCCGCATCGAAATTTGAATTTTTTACGTCGTTTGCGTAAGTCGTTTGCTAATAGGGATTTGCGTAGAATGACGTCACCGTCGTAAGCAATGGCTTGTTCCGGTTTAATTTTGAGCATGCGCACTGAGATACCCCCACGGACGGCGTATGCGCCGTTAAAAAAACGTTGTTTACGTAGGGTCACGACGTATTTACATAAAACACGCCCCCATCACATCCATTTGAATTCCACGCCCTTACGCCGCCAAAGATACACTACGCCGCCGTAACTTACAGTGCAAATTCTTTGAGGATTCGAAAAAAAAAGTTACGTGGCGTAGTGTATCTTAGATCCACTACGCCCGGCGGAATAATGCGCCGCTGTACGTGGATCTGCCCCAACCTCTGTATGTGAGGCTGAGCATGTACACTCAACTTTTTTGACTGACCATGGCGAGGCGTGTTTTGAGTGGAACCTGTATTGTAAAACCGCTGTATGGTCTTGGCCACCATGCTCCAGCTCAGTTTTAGGGTTTTGACAATCTTTTTATAGCCTAGGCCATCTTTATGTAGAGCATTATCTATTTTTTTCAGACCTTAAGAGAGTTCTTTGCCATGGGGTGTCATGTTGAACTTCTAGTGACCAGTATGAGAGAGTGGCAAAATAACTGTATATTTTACAAATAATTGTGTCACAGTCAGGGGTCAAGCTCGGAAACCAGTAGCTATAGCAGTAAAGAGGCTTCCACAACCAGCTGGATAAGTACACAAGTATGCCACCCTGGGGGATAATGCAGGCCTACCGGAGGGGCAGAGTCTAAGCACTAACCGGTATTCACCAAAAGCTCCTAGGTTTCTGTGTGTTAGCACAGGTCACGGTCCTCAGATTTGCCCCACTAGGAGATGGCCAGGCTGGGGTCCAGTAGCCAATATAGTGGGTAGGGATCAAGCAGAAGTTAATTAATAAACAAACCAAAGAACGGTAACAAGTGGTTGCAGTTCAGGATCAAATAGTAGCATAGTCACGGAACATGCCAAAGGTTGCGATAACAAATGGTTGCAGGTTGGGATCAAGTAGAAGTGTAGTTAAGGGACAAGCCAAAAGTGAGTAACAAGTGCTAGTGGAGATAAGGACAAGGACAGATGAGGACAGCTGCAGGTACACAAAGGAGCAAGATATTGGCTTGAGAGAAGCAAAGAGTGCAATGTTCACCAGAAACAAGAGACAAGGAAAGATTGCCCTAAGAGATCAGACAGGGAGCTGTCCAACATCTCATGTGGCATAGCAAGAAGATCCCCAGACAGACACCACAGAGGTTGCAGGTTCAGATCCAGACCCTGACAAATTGTGGGCTGAAAAAAATCCCTATCATGGTCACCCATACATCTGGGTCCCTATCTGGGTCCCCATTAGAACTCTCCCCCTTACATTTGAGTATAAATTAATTTGGACTCTTTTTTGCTTTGGTCTGGTGTTCCTTCTATTAGTATATGTTCCTTTCTGGTAACATTTTGGTGTACCCACTGGAGGGAAGCCCTGTCTGTTTTTAGCAGCCTAAACATAACCATTAAACTCTTTGAATGGTTTTGTCTTACCACTACCTTGTATGATCTCATATCAAAGTCCTGGCGCCTGTTGGATGCTTTCCCCTTCATTGGACACCCATATACCGCGTACACACGTTTGAATTTCTGACAATAAATGTTCGATGGGAGCTTTTGTCGGAAATTCCGACCGTGTGTAGACCCCATCGGACATTTTCTGTCGGAATTTCCGAAAACAAAAATTTGAGAGCTGGTTCTCAAATTTTCTGACAACAAAATCCATTCTCGTAAATTCCAATCGTGTGCAGACAATTCCGACGCACAAAATTCCATGCATGCTCTGAATCATGTACGAGACGGAAGCGCTCGGCCTGGTAAAACTAGCATTCGTAATGGAGATAGCACATTCATCATGCTGTAACGGACTGAAAAGCACGAAAGGTCTCTCACCAAACTTCTACTAACATGACTGGTATTGAACTTCCCTTTAATAGTGCTGCCGTACGTGTTGTACGTGACCGTGTTCTTGGTGATCGGAATTTCCGACAACATTTGTGCGACCGTGTGTATGCAAGACAAGTTTGAGCCAACTTCCGTCGGAAAAAAATCTGCGGTTTTGTTGTCGGAATGTCCGATCGTCTGTACGCGCCATTACTGTACATCATAGCCTGTCTTAGTAGTCCTCCTTAAGTCAGGGTCCCCACCATAGTCCCCTCTTTCTTCAGAAGCAAAGACCATAGTTAGTCTATGCTGACCTTAATCCCGAAAAAATTCACATGTCCTGACCTAGACCTAGCCTAGTGGGCTAGATAAAATTCACAGCCCGTAGTTTGAAGAACCCTGCTCTAAAACTATTGAACATTTTGACATGCTGTTTCCACACAAAGTACCCTCTGCTTATGCAATTGTTATCACATGCTCAATCTGTGTTGTCTAGGTTTGCAACTTACATATTTTAAAGTGGCTTTCTTTACTGTTTCATTATTTTCCACAAGAAAAACATGTCCGGTTCACCTTAGAGATCCTTCCCCTTTGTATTAAACACTTTTTTTTATTGCCTTATGCTATTATTCGATATTTGCTTTCCTCTGCAGTTTTCTATGACCAGCCATCTCTGTGCCCTGGCATAATGAAGCATAAAATAGTTGCCGCGGTTTGGCGTTATTTTTCTTTGATACAAGTAAAGTGGCTCATTTTATTTAAAGCCGCTCTATTCACTAGCCTTAGGCAGCAATAAAAGCGAAGTAGCGGAGGTAGCCTCCATTCTAGTTTACATGTTACCCTCGGATGTCATTTAATTTCATATTCTCTCTTTTCTTGTAGCACAAGCAGCCTTTATGCATGGAGGAAAAGAGCAAAGAGCTTGACACTATGGAATTAATTTATTGAATGCAAGAAAGAGGTTAATGTATCCTCTTTGTACATATGTCTAAGTATCTGAATGTTTTCTCCAGTTGACTGGTAAATGTTCGCTCGGTTTCCGAGAGATTGACTCCAATTGTAGCAGATACGCCGTTATATAATACTGCGCGGTAAGTAATACACAACGTTTGTGTCCACATGAATACACTCGGCCAGAATAGCCTGCAAAATGACAAAAGGAGACCTGGCTCCGAAATATAACAAATCCTGAATTATGCAAAATGATCTCCAGTGGAGGCTGCGAAAGTAATGTAAAAAGAACCTATAGGAAATACAAAATGATCTCAGTTTAATAAAGCTATTACAATTATTTTAATTGGTTGGCAAGCTTCAGAAGTTTCTACTTTTGATCAGTAACTCCAACTTTTTTTTTGTAAAGTTGTCCTATATACCCATATATGTTAAAAAGTATCCAAACACAAGAAGAAATATTTTATATATTGCAACTTACCAGTCCTTAGATGTAATGGCAGCATTAATTTTCATTTTTTTTTTTACTTTTATTTTACTTTGGTGTATATAAATTCTTCTTTCTGTGCAAATGAAACAAAAAATAATAATATTAGACTACTTCCTGTGGTCATCCCCGTGACAATGCTGACCAAATATGGTCGTGCCCATATTTAGTCAAAGATGTCACCTGAGAGATATTGCCCTTTTTTTTCCATTAGCGGTGGGAATCGGAAGATGTCGTTTAGAAAAGTGAAGCCACGGGATCAGATTTGTCTGCAGTAGGTGTTTTTTCTTTTGGCAGGTGTTCATCATAATTGACACGTGCAGAGCCGGATTTATAAGGGCGCAAAATGAGCAACTGACCGAAGGAGCCCCCCTCTATATAAAAATTATATAAAACAATATAAAAAGATTATATAAAAAAAAAAAAATATTAAGAATTATTACCGTATTTATCGGCGTATACCGCATACTTTTTTTCCCTTAAAATCAGGGCAAAATCGTGGGTGCGCGATATACGCTGAGTTTGAACTGCGCCCCCGACATATACTGAGCGCAGTACACTCGGGTACATTCTGCCAGGCTCGGCTTCGCTTGCGGTCATGCTCTGTGACGCCTCCTAGCCTTTATGCGTGAGAAGCCGAGCGTGGCCGAACGTGCCCGAGTGTACTGCACTCGGTATATGTCGGTGGCGCAGTTCAAATTCAGCGCGGGAAGCGGGGATTTGACTGAGAGACAGCGCGGGGAGGACACCACCAAGGCCGCAGATGGATGCCGGGCAAGACACCAATGAGGGGCATTCAAACTGTAAGTATTTTTTCTAAAATTTCCCTTCTAGGTTGGGGGTGCGCGCTATACGCGGGTGCGCGCAATACCCCGATAAATACGGTACTTGCTTTTATTAAATGTATCCTGGAAAGTCATATGCTGACCATCATCTGTAAATGTTTTTACTCAGGACTGGTATATTGTATCATTTAAAAAAAAGGACTTTGGCAGCTCAAGCAAATTACAACATAGAACGCTATGACTGCGTGTGTGTGTACACGTGACCTCAGAGTGATGTTGTGTCATGCATTTTAAGAATATGTGACTTCCATTGAGAATGTAAACCAATGTAAACCAACTCTGTGTATAAGGGGTCTCCCCGAACCTGAAGTGCCCCGAGCCCCCCAAGGTCTAAATCTGACCCTAGAGATCTGCATCACTGAACAAAGTACCCGCCCATTGCAACCTGTTTGATTGATTTTGGCGCTACTCAAAGTAGAGGTAAATGCATATTCCTTGTAAAAAATGGGGTTGGGACTTTATATGAGGCATGTGGTTTGGGTCACCACAGGCCTCCATCCCTGTAAGGATAAAATATGGACGGTTGGGACTTTAAATGAGATGCGATTAGCAATATGCGATTAAGTATAAATATATATATATAATGGCAAATGTAAAAATTCTTACCATAAAGACCAGGCTCAAAAATACCAAACCAAAGAAGCACAAAACCAAATTAGTCTGTCTAACTGTATGTAATTAAAACAGAGGTTCAGTTGCAGTCATTTGCAAATGTCTGGGAAGCTGCAGGCCACGTCACGGCACTCTGTGTAACTGCAGTCCTAACTGTGATTTTTAAGGCCTCCAAAGGAGGAACCCAGGTGTGCCAATTAATAGACAGGGAGCAGCAAGCAACATAGAACCGCCCCTACCTATGGTTGGTCTGGCAAATGAGAGCACTGAAAAAACAAAATACAAAAAACAGGGGTGAAACCAAAAACATGCCTACCAAACCAAAATACCACCAAACTGGGTGCGGACCACATCAAACTGGGTCAGCTAGTCAAAAAACGACAATGCATGAATTAACTTGTTGGTGGTAGATCTGTGGAGGCAATGTGTGACACTCCTGGAATCGCATCTCCATCCCTGGTTAATGTAAAAAATGGGGTTGGGACTTTATATGAGGCATGTGGTTTGGGTCACCACAGGCCTCCATCCCTGTAAGGATAAAATATGGACGGTTGGGACTTTAAATGAGATGCGATTAGCAATATGCGATTAAGTATAAATATATATATATAATGGCAAATGTAAAAATTCTTACCATAAAGACCAGGCTCAAAAATACCAAACCAAAGAAGCACAAAACCAAATTAGTCTGTCTAACTGTATGTAATTAAAACAGAGGTTCAGTTGCAGTCATTTGCAAATGTCTGGGAAGCTGCAGGCCACGTCACGGCACTCTGTGTAACTGCAGTCCTAACTGTGATTTTTAAGGCCTCCAAAGGAGGAACCCAGGTGTGCCAATTAATAGACAGGGAGCAGAAAGCAACATAGAACCGCCCCTATCTATGGTTGGTCTGGCAAATGAGAGCACTGAAAAAACAAAATACAAAAAACAGGGGTGAAACCAAAAACATGCCTACCAAACCAAAATACCACCAAACTGGGTGCGGACCACATCAAACTGGGTCAGCTAGTCAAAAAACGACAATGCATGAATTAACTTGTTGGTGGTAGATCTGTGGAGGCAATGTGTGACACTCCTGGAATCGCATCTCCATCCCTGGTTAATGTAAAAAATGGGGTTGGGACTTTATATGAGGCATGTGGTTTGGGTCACCACAGGCCTCCATCCCTGTAAGGATAAAATATGGACGGTTGGGACTTTAAATGAGATGCGATTAGCAATATGCGATTAAGTATAAATATATATATATAATGGCAAATGTAAAAATTCTTACCATAAAGACCAGGCTCAAAAATACCAAACCAAAGAAGCACAAAACCAAATTAGTCTGTCTAACTGTATGTAATTAAAACAGAGGTTCAGTTGCAGTCATTTGCAAATGTCTGGGAAGCTGCAGGCCACGTCACGGCACTCTGTGTAACTGCAGTCCTAACTGTGATTTTTAAGGCCTCCAAAGGAGGAACCCAGGTGTGCCAATTAATAGACAGGGAGCAGAAAGCAACATAGAACCGCCCCTATCTATGGTTGGTCTGGCAAATGAGAGCACTGAAAAAACAAAATACAAAAAACAGGGGTGAAACCAAAAACATGCCTACCAAACCAAGGGAGCTTTCTGCTCCCTGTCTATTAATTGGCACACCTGGGTTCCTCCTTTGGAGGCCTTAAAAATCACAGTTAGGACTGCAGTTACACAGAGTGCCGTGACGTGGCCTGCAGCTTCCCAGACATTTGCAAATGACTGCAACTGAACCTCTGTTTTAATTACATACAGTTAGACAGACTAATTTGGTTTTGTGCTTCTTTGGTTTGGTATTTTTGAGCCTGGTCTTTATGGTAAGAATTTTTACATTTGCCATTATATATATATATTTATACTTAATCGCATATTGCTAATCGCATCTCATTTAAAGTCCCAACCGTCCATATTTTATCCTTACAGGGATGGAGGCCTGTGGTGACCCAAACCACATGCCTCATATAAAGTCCCAACCCCATTTTTTACATTAACCAGGGATGGAGATGCGATTCCAGGAGTGTCACACATTGCCTCCACAGATCTACCACCAACAAGTTAATTCATGCATTGTCGTTTTTTGACTAGCTGACCCAGTTTGATGTGGTCCGCACCCAGTTTGGTGGTATTTTGGTTTGGTAGGCATGTTTTTGGTTTCACCCCTGTTTTTTGTATTTTGTTTTTTCAGTGCTCTCATTTGCCAGACCAACCATAGATAGGGGCGGTTCTATGTTGCTTTCTGCTCCCTGTCTATTAATTGGCACACCTGGGTTCCTCCTTTGGAGGCCTTAAAAATCACAGTTAGGACTGCAGTTACACAGAGTGCCGTGACGTGGCCTGCAGCTTCCCAGACATTTGCAAATGACTGCAACTGAACCTCTGTTTTAATTACATACAGTTAGACAGACTAATTTGGTTTTGTGCTTCTTTGGTTTGGTATTTTTGAGCCTGGTCTTTATGGTAAGAATTTTTACATTTGCCATTATATATATATATATTTATACTTAATCGCATATTGCTAATCGCATCTCATTTAAAGTCCCAACCGTCCATATTTTATCCTTACAGGGATGGAGGCCTGTGGTGACCCAAACCACATGCCTCATATAAAGTCCCAACCCCATTTTTTACATTAACCAGGGATGGAGATGCGATTCCAGGAGTGTCACACATTGCCTCCACAGATCTACCACCAACAAGTTAATTCATGCATTGTCGTTTTTTGACTAGCTGACCCAGTTTGATGTGGTCCGCACCCAGTTTGGTGGTATTTTGGTTTGGTAGGCATGTTTTTGGTTTCACCCCTGTTTTTTGTATTTTGTTTTTTCAGTGCTCTCATTTGCCAGACCAACCATAGATAGGGGCGGTTCTATGTTGCTTTCTGCTCCCTGTCTATTAATTGGCACACCTGGGTTCCTCCTTTGGAGGCCTTAAAAATCACAGTTAGGACTGCAGTTACACAGAGTGCCGTGACGTGGCCTGCAGCTTCCCAGACATTTGCAAATGACTGCAACTGAACCTCTGTTTTAATTACATACAGTTAGACAGACTAATTTGGTTTTGTGCTTCTTTGGTTTGGTATTTTTGAGCCTGGTCTTTATGGTAAGAATTTTTACATTTGCCATTATATATATATATTTATACTTAATCGCATATTGCTAATCGCATCTCATTTAAAGTCCCAACCGTCCATATTTTATCCTTACAGGGATGGAGGCCTGTGGTGACCCAAACCACATGCCTCATATAAAGTCCCAACCCCATTTTTTACATTAACCAGGGATGGAGATGCGATTCCAGGAGTGTCACACATTGCCTCCACAGATCTACCACCAACAAGTTAATTCATGCATTGTCGTTTTTTGACTAGCTGACCCAGTTTGATGTGGTCCGCACCCAGTTTGGTGGTATTTTGGTTTGGTAGGCATGTTTTTGGTTTCACCCCTGTTTTTTGTATTTTGTTTTTTCAGTGCTCTCATTTGCCAGACCAACCATAGATAGGGGCGGTTCTATGTTGCTTTCTGCTCCCTGTCTATTAATTGGCACACCTGGGTTCCTCCTTTGGAGGCCTTAAAAATCACAGTTAGGACTGCAGTTACACAGAGTGCCGTGACGTGGCCTGCAGCTTCCCAGACATTTGCAAATGACTGCAACTGAACCTCTGTTTTAATTACATACAGTTAGACAGACTAATTTGGTTTTGTGCTTCTTTGGTTTGGTATTTTTGAGCCTGGTCTTTATGGTAAGAATTTTTACATTTGCCATTATATATATATATTTATACTTAATCGCATATTGCTAATCGCATCTCATTTAAAGTCCCAACCGTCCATATTTTATCCTTACAGGGATGGAGGCCTGTGGTGACCCAAACCACATGCCTCATATAAAGTCCCAACCCCATTTTTTACATTAACCAGGGATGGAGATGCGATTCCAGGAGTGTCACACATTGCCTCCACAGATCTACCACCAACAAGTTAATTCATGCATTGTCGTTTTTTGACTAGCTGACCCAGTTTGATGTGGTCCGCACCCAGTTTGGTGGTATTTTGGTTTGGTAGGCATGTTTTTGGTTTCACCCCTGTTTTTTGTATTTTGTTTTTTCAGTGCTCTCATTTGCCAGACCAACCATAGATAGGGGCGGTTCTATGTTGCTTTCTGCTCCCTGTCTATTAATTGGCACACCTGGGTTCCTCCTTTGGAGGCCTTAAAAATCACAGTTAGGACTGCAGTTACACAGAGTGCCGTGACGTGGCCTGCAGCTTCCCAGACATTTGCAAATGACTGCAACTGAACCTCTGTTTTAATTACATACAGTTAGACAGACTAATTTGGTTTTGTGCTTCTTTGGTTTGGTATTTTTGAGCCTGGTCTTTATGGTAAGAATTTTTACATTTGCCATTATATATATATATTTATACTTAATCGCATATTGCTAATCGCATCTCATTTAAAGTCCCAACCGTCCATATTTTAATGCATATTCCTTTGTCCCAGAACATGGGGTGTAGACTTGTCCTAATACCTTCCAGAAGGTTAGTAAATGTAAAGAGGAAAGGATCACCGCTACTCCCAACCAGCCCAGGTTAATAAATGATGAAGAGCAGCATCTGCCTACATGTCTCCACCAAACCACACACCCTGATACATTTTGCTAATTAAGCCCCGGTGGTTGGGGCAAAATGCATCAGGGTGTGTGGTTTGGTGGAGACATGTAGGGTAAGGCCGCTCTTCATCATTTATTAACCTGGGCTGGTCTGCAGTAGCGGCGATCCTTCCCTCGTTACATTTAAAAGTGCCTGCCCATGTTGAGGGCATGTGGCCTGGTATGGTTTTGGGAGGGGAAGGGGGGTGTACCCCCTTCCTTTTCTGATCAGCCAGACTGCATGCTTATAAAAGAGCCTGGTATAGATTTTGGTGGGGACCCTAAGCTTTTTTTCCTTATTTTTTGTTTGGGGTTTCCTTTTAAAAATCCATACCAGACATGGAACTTGTTTTTTTTGTGAAATCCCCCTTAAAATTCATACCAGCTAGTATGAATTTTTGGTGGACCCCACATCATTTTTTTTTTTGTATCCCCACCAGTCTGTTTATATTCTCCTGTCAGTTGGGAGTGCTTGGCTAACAGCTGAATTTGCCAGGTGTGATTGAATCACTGCCTGTTAGAATGCTGGCTCCCTACCAACCAGAAGCCCTGAGATGTTGGCCCATTTAGTAGTGGCACTAATATCGCTGCTAAATGTTTTACTTTCAGCTGGAGTTTCCTTCAACTGCTGGAACCTGCAGCTCATCCCTAGAGAGCTCAGGAATCTCCATAAACTTTGAACAAAGTGGAAACGTCCTTCCTCGTATTATTTCCTTTTCTGGTCGAATTATCTTAAAATGTTATTAAACCCAGGACCCTGCATTCACTACATCTGGTCTCCCACAGTACTCACAACATGGCAATGCAATTATTTTAGTAAATATGAACTGATAAATACTTTTTCTCATTGCAGTACATGGCAGTCTTGTGACTTCTACCAGTGCCTGGTTAAAGTGTGTAGGAGTAGTTTTCATACTGCACTGGCTGTCCTATCAGAATGCAGGACCCCTGGCCCTCTGTCTGGACAGTGCTGATTGGCCCTGTGCTGATCACACGCACTCTCCCAAGAAAAAAAACCTCTCTAGCAATACATACCAAACTGAGCATGTGCAGTCTGACTCCAAAGGCTCTGTCTTATCTGGACATGTTTTGGAGTCAGTGGAAGAAGGGGAGGATTAGAGAAGACAGGATCAAACAGCCTGTGTACACAATACAGAGGATTAACACTTTAGGTTCCACAGTACGTATAACAAGCATACTTTACTGCATATACAGACTGATTTTACTGTTGTGGGTTTAGTAACACTTTAACCTCTAATGTTAGGCTATTTTATCTGTTGGTGAATGCTCTTTAACTTTTAGAGTTGAATGTTTTAATGCTTATTTTCTCTTAGAACTGAATATTAGGGAATGTCAGATTTGCTTTACGAAAGGCAACAAATAGAAACTGACATTACGCACATGTTACGAAACTTATGGCCATTATTGACTATTTTTCTATACATAGACCTTACTTTGTGAAAAAAAAAAAAAAAAAGACCTTACTGTCCTAGAGTATTTTAGAACTACTAAAACCCTTCCACCTCCCACTTTCTCCATAACATAAGGGATGATGTTCCATAGTATACAAAGAAAGCTTGGAACATTGGGACTGATTTACTAAAGGCAAATAGACTGTGCACTTTGCACGTGCAATTGCATTAATTTCCACCAGAGCTTTGTAAATGTGGTAAAGCTTTGCCTCTGCTGATTTCCATCATCCAATCACGTGAAAGCAAAAATGCTTTTTTTTTTTTTTTTGCACTTGACCTAATGACATTGGCTGTATGGTTGGGGTTGTTGTCCTGCTGCAGAATATGTTTGGGGCAATCACACGCCTCCCTGATGGGATAGCATGATGGATACGTATCTGCCTATATTTCTCAGCATTGATAAATCTGCAGAAATGCAGCTCCAAACTTGCAAGGAACCTCCACCATGCCTCACTGTTGCCTGCAGACAATCATTATTGTATTGCTTTCTAGTCCTTTGGCAAACTATTTCAATTGTGACTTATCAGTCCAGAGAACCTTCTGCTATTTTTCTGCACCCCGATTCTTATGTTTTCGTGCATAGCTGCGTCGCTTAGCCTCCACATCGGAGGTGTGGCTTTTTGACAGCAATTCTTCCATGAAGACACTTCTGGATAGGCTTCTCCAGACAGTAGATGGGTGTACCTGGGCCCCACCAGTTTCCAAGTTCTGTGCTCATGGCACTGCTGGACATCTTTCAATGTTAAAGGGAAG
Organism: Rana temporaria; assembly: GCF_905171775.1. Taxonomy (NCBI): domain Eukaryota; kingdom Metazoa; phylum Chordata; class Amphibia; order Anura; family Ranidae; genus Rana; species Rana temporaria. The sequence goes on along the minus strand of NC_053494.1, from coordinate 184,825,050 downwards.
AAAACATGATGTGTCTTTCATCTGCTCCATTATGTTTCCTTGGCTGACCATTGCATTGCAAAGTTGCCCATTTTTTTGTGCTTCTTCAAAAGAGCTTAACAATTGCAAGGGCCTGGAAACAATCTCACGTTTCCTTCACTTTTGTTAAAAGGAAGATATCCTGGATCATGGCTCAGGAGAAAATGGTCAGCACCTTACTAGACACCACTAAAAAATACAAGGCCACCTGGGAACCATTCGGTTGTAGCTCGCACCCTGCACCCTTCCTCGCTCCTTATAAGGAGGCGATACTTACCCAGTCACTTAGCTTTCTCTGCTCCTCTTTTCCTCCTTCCTTCCTTTTTCCTTCTACCTTTCCACTTTATCCCTTCTTCACTAGGTCCCCCACTATGACCTAGGATTATTTGTATAAAGACTCACTGGTTGTTTTCCCGATACATTTTTAATTTGATAGGGCACCTATTTTCTCCGGCCAGTCCGGAGCCTGGATAAGGGGTTTCTAAGCCGAATCCTAAAGGATCATTTTATATTTCTAAAGGAGATTATGACGTCATCGCGGCTCCGGCCAATCACAGCGCCGGATACCCGGAAGGAAGAGGGTGAAAGATGGATGCTTCATGGAGGCGAGGAAATCAGGGACATCACAGGCTTTGGTTTCAGGTAAGTGACATGTAATGGGCTACTATGCGATGCATAGTAGCCCATTATGCTTTACCTTTGCAGGGAAACAAAGAGGAAGTAAAACCCATCAGGGTTTACTTCTTTAGGTGGTTTAAAAAAAAGTTTAACTAATTATACCAACAACATTTTGTAGGGTTCTTAACCTGGCCACCTTGTTTAAGAACGGACATTTATGGGGCAATCAGTTTACAAAATCTATTATTTACCAAGAAAACTGACAAGAATATGCATAAATCTGTTGGGCGAGGTAAGAAAGGTGCTTTCAGTTAATACGACTAAGCTGTGTGCAAACTATAAAAACAAGCACTACAATATCTGTTTATTGCTTGTTCATGTAATATAAATCAAAATGTATTTACTTACAATTATTTTATAAAAACGTAAGTCGCTTAAGAAGGTGAATTACCTTTGCAGGTTCCTGTAAAACTGTACTTGTTTACACTGAATGTCCCAGATAAGAGTGCAGACAGCAGGTGGTCAGACAACCCCAATAATGGTTATAAATCTGTTTTGTGTTCTTTACCTCTGCTTGATTGGACCTTGCTTCAGCAAATCTCAATTTGTCGCGCCGTGCGATTGCAGCCTTTGATTCCTGTAACGCGATTGCTGTGAAGTGTGTCAGTCTCCCTTTCAGTCCTGATTGTCCTCAATTCTACACCCTGTCATTTGGCGGCCTCTAATACCACGCTGTTTCAATGACGTTACCCACGCTCCTGTCAGGCGCTATTTGAAGTGCCTCATGAAATCGTTTCCTTTGCTTTGCCACACTTCAAAAATGTTTCATAATTTAGAAGCTATGGGTCACTGGTTCACAAACTGCAAATAATGAGTTGGAAATTGGCATGTTACAGAAAATCTGCAGTATTTAAATTCCGAATAAGAAATCAGGAAAGACTTCTGTTTCAGATAGTTAAAGAAGAACTTCGCTATGCGACATGTACATCAAAACTGGCCACAAAATATAACCTGATATCATTTTACGAAAATTACAACTCATTGTTGAGATCACTTAAAAGTGTTGAAATGTGTTTAGATTGTCTGCAAAGGATAGTGGATTTAAGGTTGTGCTGGGTAATGATTGCCTCTATGATTCACTGCTTAGTAGTTAAAGGATCGTTTTATTTTTAATTTTTTTTAAATAACAAACATATCATACTTACCTCCACTGTATAACTAGTTTTTCACAGAGTGGCCTTGAATCTCCTCTTCTGGGGTCCCCCAGCAGCTCTCGCGGCTCCTCCCCACTTTAGATAACCCCTTGGGAAAAGCCCCCCAGGAGGTTACCTCGTGGGTGCACTCCCGAGTCCAGCATTTGCATCACAGACATGAATGCCGGACTCGGCCCCACCCCCGGCGCTTGTGTCATTGGATTTGATTGACAGCAGCAGGAGCCAATAAAGTGGTTGTAAATCCTTTTGTCTTACTTTTATCTATAGGTAAGCCTACAATAAGGCTTACCTATAGATAGTGGAAATATCTGCGCTGTGAAGGAACTGACCTGCGTGCCGTTTCTTTCCCAGCGCCATGCACAGCGGACGGTGCGGGCTTCGCTTGCAGGTAAGTCTTATATAATGGGCTAGTATGCAATGCATACTAGCCCATTATGCTTTTAGTTTAAGGGTTTATACACAGCAAAAGAGGAAGTAAATCCCGTCAGGGTTTACTTCCTCTTTAAAACCCTCTGGGCCGGATTCACGTAGAATGGCGTATCTTTGTGCGGGCGTAACATATCCTATTTACGTTACACCTCCGCAACTTTTACAGGCAAGTGCCGTATTCTCAAATGAAAGTTGCGGCCGCGTAGCGTAAATAGGCCGGCGTAAGCCCGCCTAATTCAAATGTGGTAGATGTGGGCGTGTGTTATGTACATTTTTTGTGACCCCACGTAAATGACGCTTTTTCTGAACGGCGCATGCGCCGTCCATGAAAGTATCCCAGTGCGCATGCTCCAAATTAACCCGCAAGAAGCCAAAGCTTTTGACGTGAACGTAAATGACGCCCAGCCCTATTCGCAAACGACTTAGGCAAACGACGTATAATTTTCAAAATTCGATGCGGGAACGACGTCCATACTTAACATTGGTACTCCGCATCTACGCCTCATATAGCAGGGGTAACTTTACGCCAGGAAAAACCTAACGTAAACGGCGTATCTGTACTGCGTCGGCCGGGCGTACGTTCGTGAATTAGCGTATCTAGCTGATTTACATATTTCTAGGCGTAAATCAGCGTACAAGCCCCTAGCGGCCAGCGTAAATATGCAGTTAAGATAAGACGGCGTAAGAGACTTACGCCGGTCGGATCTAATACAAATCTATGCGTAAATGATTCTAAGAATCAGGCTCATAGATACGACGGCTCGCACTCAGAGTTACGACGGCGTATCTGGAGATACGCCGGCGTAACTTGTTTGAGAATCCGGGCCACGCTGTGTATTCTGATGAATGCTGTCCATTATCACCAGGAGAGATTAGAATTCAGTGTTAATTTTTATGTCAAATTTCAATTTTGTATTAGTCATAATCTTTAGACTAAAATACCATTTTAGTTTTAGTCATTTAAATTGTTTTTGTTTTAGTCGTATTTTAGTCGACTAAAATCTCCAGTATCATAAGCAAACCAAAATTTAGCTTTTTTTTTTATAACAGAAGTGCAACTTTAAAATATAAATAAATAAAAAACTGTAAACTATATTGGCTGTTTTGCCATTGCACATATTACCTGAATATAAAAACGTTATTTCTTTGGTAAAAAAAAAAAAGTAACAACTTTATAAATAAAACCAAGTTTTGGTAAACAAACAAGAATATTGCTTTTTGACCACTGTTAATTTTGACATCAAAGTTCAATTTAGTTTTAGTCAGTCTTTTGACTAAAATGCCATTTTGGTTCATATTTTAGTCATGTGAATTGAAGCTGAATTTCTGTTTGCAATAGAGTTTTATTCAAAAGTTTATCAAACTTTTTCGGATATTAATAGAATCATACAGATATAGAAAGATCCACGCACCGTCAAGGGTAACCAAGTGTCAGATCATTTTAACTATTATAAAAAAATCTATTGTAAAAGGAAAATTCAATTAAATTAGGCCACTGCCTGCCCAGGGCATATATGGAATAATCACAATTACTCTGTGGCATAAACAATTCAGGAACATTACTCCAAAAAACATCCCTGCAACAGTTGATACGATGTAGTGCCTATAGCATAACTAGAGATCGGGGCACATATCACCAAGGTTGATCTGGTGCTTCAAGTCACTACGTAGCTCCCACATTGACATCGAAAAATTAGAGGCTCCAGGACTCTCCACTTGCATACATACGGTAAGGTAAATATCATTGAACATACAGTTAAAAGAGAAGAAAAGAAAAAGAAAAAAGGGGAGGGGCGAAAAGAAGAAGAAAAGGGGTCAGAGGAAAGAAGCAGGAGTCAATACCCTTGTCCTATAGTCTCGCCTAGATCTGATTCCCATGCCGTTTGATATGAGGGCTTAGTCCGATGAGTATTGAAGAGGACATAGAGCTCCGAGATCCCCCCATGTGACTCAGGTCCACATATGCATTTGTTTTCAAACAAGGTCCTAGTGGTTATGTCTATCTGATCTGTACCCAGGGATTTTATAAAATGCATAATTCGGTACAGACGCAAGGATTCCGTCTGGGGCATCAGTAGTGTGTCCAGAAAATAATACACATGTGCACAGGAATTTCGTCCAAAAAAATAAAAAAATTTTGTTACTCCTGAAATTCGTTTTTATTTATTTTGTTTTGTTAACCTCTTCCCCACCGAGCCATAGTAAAATGACGTCGGTGGGGACCTCTCGGCCTTCAGACTGGACGCCATATGACGTCCTGGCCGCGATGTCAGCCGGGCACCCGCGATTACCCGCAATCACGGCAGGACCATGGATCTGTGTGTGTAAACACACAGATCCATGTCCTGTCAACGGTGAGGAGACAGATGTGTGTTCCCAGTACAGAGGAACACATATCGGTCTCCTCCCCTTGTGAGTCCCCCTCCCCCTAACAGTTAGAACACACTTTAGTGAACATACAGTATTTAACCCCTTCAGCGCCCCCTAGTGTTAATCCCGTCTCTGCCAGTCACATTTACACAGTAATCAGTGCAGTTTTATAGCACTAATCGCTGTTTAAATGTGAATAGACCCACAAATGGGTCAAAAGTGTCCGATGTGTCCGCCGCAATGTCACGGTCACAATAAAAAAAAAACACAGATCGCCGCCTTTACTAGTAAAAAAAAAAAAAAAAAAATGCCATAATTCTATTTCCTATTTTGTAGATGCTAGAACTTTTGCGCAAACCGATCAAATACACTTATTGCGTATTTTTTTTTTTTTTACCAAAAATTGGTAGAAGAATACGTATCGGTCTAAACTGAGGAAATTTTTTTCCTTTTAATCATTCAGATATTGTCATTTTCAGCCGGCGATTTCCTACAACATAGGAATGATCACAGCGGCTGGTCTGCCGCTTGATCGTTCCTACGGGCGGCTAAAGGGGACGTTCCCCCTCTCACCGCCCTCCGGTGCTTCTACCGACTCACCTGTGCGATCGGAGAGTCGTGACAGGAACTGCCAGCCTCCGGATGCAGATCACAGAGAACTCCGGTGGACCAGATGGTCGCTGAAGTCTCTATGATTGTCGGAGGCCGGGCGCGATGTTATGACGTCACGCCCGGCCTCTGCATTCAAAAAAACAGCGCCGCTTCGCCTGTGAAGCGGTGATCTTTTTTTGTTTTTTTTTAGCCTTTCCAGCCTAGTGGTGAGATGTGGGGTCTTATTGACCCCATATCTCACTGTAAAGAGGTCCTGTCATGCATATTCCTATTTATGTTCCTTGTAATAGGAATAAAAGTGATCAAAATTTTAATTTTTTTTAAAAGTGTCAAAATGTAAAAACAATAAGTAAAATTAACAATAATAATAAAAAATATATATTTTGAAATTGCCCCTGTCCCCGTGTGCTCACAAGCAGAAGCGAACGCATACGTAAGACCCGCCCACATATGAAAACGGTGTGCAAACCACACATGTGAGGTATCACCACGAACGTTAGTGTGAGAGCCGGGACTCACGGCGTCAGGAGGAGGAATCCCCAGGCAGCAGAACATAGTGAGAACCTAGCGTGCCTATTGATTGTGACACAAGCGCCATATTTGAATTTTAATAGTAAGCATAACATTGAAGAGAGCTCCACCTCTAATGCAATAAACAGTTTTACACTATGTGGAGTCTCCCCCTTGTTTTTTACATGATTGTATCCATATGAGCACAACCAGAGCCCACCAGGCGGCAGCAGAAGGACGGGGAGAGATCCAGCTGAACCATCATATACTCCGGATAGAGAGTCAGCGTTCCATGCCTTTTGACCACATCCATCTGGTGAGTGAGGTTTTTAGGGGGATCCCTACGTGTCAATGTATGCAACAGCACAGCCATTACAGAAGTGTCTTTTTAAGGTTTTCTTGTCTTGGACATAGGACTGACAGAAAGTCACTGTGAGACTTTGTGCTATAGAGTGGCAGATAGCCATTACAGTCTGAAGACTACAGAACTATTCTATTTGCATCTTATTTATTTTTTATTTTTTACATTAAGGACTTTGTAATTAATTTAACCCTTTTGGAGTTTTTTTTGAGGAGCATCTATATGGTGGTGCATATATGCGTTTTTCCCATTAGAAACTTGCATCTAGCAGGATGTGGTGACACATTTTTTATTTAAGCACATTTTAGCTTGAATTAAGCGCTGTTAATGTTTATTTTTTTAGTGGATGAGAACATTTAAATTATAGGCATACTTGAATTAGTTTACCCTTTATATAATAGCTGCTACACTGCTTCATATATATTTTGTTGACTAGCGTTTTCGGTTGACACCAAAATCGCATAAGTCAAATCCCATTGTTGCGCTGGGCCAGTAATAATAGACTGATTCATATCAGTCTATCTTGCTGATCTTTTTACAGTGCATTTTTATCGCACTGTTCACTGTATAAATGACAATGGTCCCAAAATAGTGTCAAAAGTGTCTGATGTGTCCGCCATAATGTCGCAGTCACGATAAAAATCGCAGATCGCCGCCATTACTAGAAAAATAAATTATTAATAAAAATGAAATAAAATTATCCCCTATTTGGTAGACGCTATACATTTTGCGCAAACCAATCAATACGCTTATTGCAATTTTTTTTACCAAAAATTTGCAGAAAAATACGTATCGGCCTAAACTGAGGAAAAAAAAAACTTTTTTTTTAATATATATATATTTTTTTCAAAATTGTCGCTCTATGTTTGTTTATACTGCAAAAAATAAAAACCGCAGAGGTGATCAAATACCACCATAAGAAAGCTCTATTTGTGGGAAAAAAATACGCCAATTTTGTTTGGGAGCCACGTCGTATGCAATTGTCAGTTAAAGCGACGCAGTGCCAAATCGCAAAAAGTGGCCTGGTCTTTAAGCTGCAAAATGGTCCGGGGCTTGAATGAATGAATGAATGAATGAATGAAAAACTTATATAGCGCGGCACATGCGAACTGAATCGCCTCTGGGCTTAAGTGGTTAACCCACCACATAGATTGTTGGGGATTCTGTCCTGGAGCAAAATGCAGGTTATTAAGTATAGGGGCCATAGGGGAATGGGGACATCTCAGTGGGTACAATTTGCACACTGTGTCCCAGAGATGTAGGGAGTGGGATAAGGAAGGACTCAGAATAGCGCTCTCTTGTCAGGAGCTCTAAAGGCAGTGGGGGACTAGCTTGCGCCTCCAACCGTATCCAATCAGGTTGGTACAATCAAGGGTCAAGTCCTGGGGAAAAAAGTGTGGGAACTCCCACCCAAGATCCGCTCCCCCACCAAAAAAAAATGATACGCTCATATGCATAATTACTAAACCGCATGTTTTTTTTCCAACAACTGTACCTTAGTAATCCTTTATGTTACTGCCCGCTTCCTGTATATGGATTCATCGGGTAGTGTGCGGGTATTCCGTCACTTCCTCGATGCCTTCCTTTAAGCAATTTCTTCCTAAATCCCGCGATAACTCGCTGCAGACCTCCGCAATGTCTCGTGGGAACATTGATAAAAGCTCCCAGGAGACATTGCGGCATCAAGGAAGTGACAGAATACCCGCACACTACCCAATTAATCCATATACAGGAAGCGGCCAGTAACATAAAGGATTACTAAGGTTCGCCTGCCCCTGACAGTGATTCGAACTGGGCATCGCCGCTTAGGATTGGCTCGGGCGGCTCGGCTGCTCTCGGCTGCTCTAAGTCCTGCAAAGGGAACTGCGTTCCTGCTGTGAAAAAAAGTGCAGGAACTCCGTTCCCACGCGTTCCCGCAAGACTTGAGCCCTGGGTACAATGTAGAGAAAATTTGGTATAGTTGTACCAATTGATAGCCCTGTAGTACCTCAAAAAATGAGTTACTCCCAGTCCACCTTTCCACTTGGAGATATACAGAGTGGAGTGGGCCAACCTACATCCACCACCACCCCAAATTAATTTGTAAACCAGCGATTAAAGTTTTTTAAAGAATGTGAATGCTATTGGAATTGGCAGTGACCGAATTAAAGCTGAATTTTTTTTGCGTTTTTGTCACTGAAAACATGCAGCTGACGAAAACTATGACAAAAATAATTTCATCAATGAAATTAACACTTTTAGAATGTAAATCCAAGACTCCACAGTTGTCACGGGTACAGGAGGAATTGCAACTCTTCCAATGAGGGTACTATTCTGGTGACAACCAAGAGAGTATTTCCCCTTACTTCCTGTTGTGCCTCCAGATCAGAAAATAAGAGGATATATTCCCAATGGGACACACAGCAATAAAAAATGACAGGGTTTTAACCATTCATCACTCAAAAATAAAATATTTAATACAATAATATCTTCAGATACACTTAAAAGAGAATACATGTTAGCCAATGGTAAGTGTGTAGCTAATGAAAACAGTAATGTGATGTTTTCTAAAACTTTTCAGAAAGAAGATTTTGAAAATGCTCTCATATGTAATCATGCCAAATTATGCTTTCTTTTTGTGTTTCCATTGGTCAGCTGGACTTGCTGGATGGTAGATTCCTGGAGTGTAAGTGAGAAGCCCTGATTGATTTCCAGCACAATGAAAGACGAATATTTCCAGCACAGGCAAGCAAACTGCGCACTGCCCAACGCAGCAGAGTCTAATTGACTTAAAGTGCTTCCCTGCCTTCTTCCATTCTAAGCATAATATACAGGGAATTAAAGGAACCTAATCTAAGGGCAGATGACATTTCTTAACTGTATGTCAAATACTGTATATATACATACACTATGTTACCAAAAGTATTGGGACACCGACCTTTACAGGCACATGAACTTTAATGGAATCCCAGTCTTAGTTCGTAGGGTTCAATATTGAGTTGTCCCACCCTTTCTGGCTATAACAGCTTCAACTCTTCTGGGAAGGCTGTCCACAAGGTTTAGGAGTGTGTCTATGGGAATGTTTGACCATTCTTCCAAAAGTGCATTTGTGAGGTCAGGCACTGATGTTGGAGAGAAGGCCTGACTCGCAGTCTCCTCTCTAATTCATCCCAAAGGTGGTCTATCGGGTTGAGGTCAGGACTCTGTGCAGGCCAGTCAAGTTACTCCACCCCAAACTTGCTCATGTCTTTATGATCCTTGTTTGTGCACTAGTGTGCAGTCATGTTGGAACAGGGTGGGGCCATTCCCAAACTGTTCCCACAAAGTTGGGAGCATGACATTGTCCAAAATGTCTTGGTATGCTGATGCCTTAAGAGTTCCCTGTAATGAAACTAAGGGGCCAAGCCCAACCCCCGAAAGACAATCCCACACCATAATCCCACCTCCACCAATTGATGTGGACCAGTGCATAAAGCAAGGTCCATAAAGACATGGATGGGCGAGTTTGGGGTGGAGAAGCTTTACTGGCCTGCACAGAGTCCTGACCTTAATCCAATAGAACACCTTTTGGGATGAATTTGAGCAGAGACTGCGAGCCAGACGTTTTCGTCCACCTCCGTGCCTGACCTCACAAATGCGCTTCTGGAAGAATGGTCAAACATTCCCCTAGACACACTCCTAAACCTTGTGGAAACCCTTTCCAGAAGCGTTGGGTAGGCCAACTCAATATTGAACGCTACAGACGAAGACTGGGATTCCATTAAAGTGTATGTGTAAAGGCAGGTGTCCCAATACTTTTGGTAATAAAGTGTATTTAAAAATAACATAAAAATAGTTCACTGCTGACTTCTGAAAATGTTAATTGCCTGGTGGCCATGCCGATCCTTTGGCTCTAGTACTTAGTCCTTGTTGTTGACCCAAAGCAGGAATGCTAATTAGTAGCTCTGACATGCATACTGAATGCTTTTCCAAGGTCAGTGACTCAAAAATGCTGAAACCAAAATTAGCCAGTTGATTTGCATTTTCACAAGGAGGTCATCAATAGCAGCAATATAATATATCCTTAGGCCTCTTTCACACGGACGGACCCTTCAGGTCCGCCTGTCAGATATTTAGGCGGACCTGAACGGGCGCCCCATAGAGGTCTATGGAGCTACGAATGTCAGGGGTGACATGCCCGCTGACAACCGACCCGCACCGATCCACCAAAGTGTGACGGAGGAAAACCCTATTTTTCCATTCGTCTGCGGATCAGATGACAACGGACTCTACGGTCTGTCGTCATCCGATCCCCCATAGGGGAGAGCGGCGCTCTGACAGGTCAGACAGTGTGCAGAGACAGACCTATCATCTGCCTGCTCAGCGGGGATCGACTGAGCGATCCCGCTGAGCAAAGCGGAGTCGCACACGGACCATGTGAAAGAGGCCTTATTCACTCAGGACTCGCAGATACAAATTGTGAGACTGTTTCAGAGGGTTGCCTTTCCTTCCCTTTTGGGCTGATTCACTTTAATCTGTGCACTTATATCTGCAATGTAGTGATCTCTTACATACTTTTACTTACTTCTAAATATTTTGGAATCTTATATTTCAGGTCTGGCTATCTCTCACTGGTGTCCCTTGCGTTAAATCAGGCACCTTCCGTCTGTTTAATGCTCTCTTGGATCCCCACACTGGGAATGATGATCGTTATTTCTTTATTATTTTTTGGAATGCATTATCCATATTATCTCTTTTAAAAGTTCTCCTAAAAGGTGTGAGGACTGATGTATTAACTCAGTATACTGATAGCAATGTAATTTTTGTCATATTTGATTGTCAATCTGTATGTGATCATTCTTTCGTAAACCTCGTACACACGATCGGACATCCGACAAACTTTCCCTTGGATTTTTGTCCGAAGTGATTTGTCCAGTTACACCCAAAGCATACACACGCTCTGACTTTTCTGCAAACTTTTCTAAAAATTTCTCAACATCACGTGGTTTTTCTGCTCTTTTCTGCTCTTTACCGCCACCCTTTGGTTAACTTCTGCTATTGTTGGTTGATTTTAACATTGGTTCTGGGCATGCGTGTTTGTACTTCGGACAAAAGACCGATGGCTTTGCTGTACACACGGTCGGACTAGGCACCATCGGACTTTTGTTGTCGTAAAGTTTGTCCGTTTGCAGACCGAACTTTTGGTCCGACGAAACCTGAAAAAGTTGGTCCAATGGAGCGTACACACGGTCGGACAAATGTGAAAACTTGCAGATTTTGAAGTTTGTTGGACGAAAGTCCGACCGTGTGTACGGGCCTTTAGATTGCATACACATATGTTTGTATTGAAGATATATTTCCCATCAAAACACATCTAGCTTTATTGTGGCACAGTGTTTATAGGATGCTTTTATGCTAACCTATGTTTATACAACATGATATCTATGTGTGCTTTTAATATTAGTACAACACATTGTGTATTTTTTTTGACTTTGTAAGGTTATTGGTGTCATACGCCCTGTAAAGTCCCCTGCTACAGCTCTCTGTTGATTTTGACAATATATGGGTTGTGGGCATAAGTGGATAGAGAACCATTGCCTGTATATCCTGACATGTCATTGTCATTTAGACATGTACAATTTGTTTTGTTCCAAATTATTTTTTTAACAAATTTCAACAAATTAGTTAATTTGGAAATATCTGATTTACCGAAAACCCATTTAACATTTTTTTTGTTTGAATGTTCGAAAATTAGAAATTCCTTAAATTCATAAATTCGAAATTCGAATATCCAAAAACCTGAAAATTTGAAAATCTGAAATAATAACTAACTAATAATAACTTAACTATTACTAACTATTCAATTATAGGTGTTGGAATCTCCTTTAAAATCTGTGAATGTAACAACTACGAATGAAAATTTGGAATAAACTCCCTCCAGAGGTGGTTCTGGCCAGCTCAGTAGATTGTTTTAAGAAAGGCCTGGATACTTTCCTAAATGTACATAATAAAACTGGGTACTAACATTTATAGTAAAGTATAACCAGGGAAAATCCAATTGCCTCTCGGGGATCAGGAAGGATTTTTTTCCCCCGCTGTAGAAAATTGGATCATGGTCTGCTGGGGCTTTTTGCCTTTCTCTGGATCAACTGTGGGTATAGAATTGGGTATATGGGATTGTATGATATTTTTTTTTATGGTTGCACTGGATGGACTTGTGTCTTTTTTCAACCTGACTATGTAACTATGTAACTATGTAACTATGAATTTATCAAAATTACGAATTATCCGAAATAACGAATGCCATACGAATAGAACGTAACAAATTAATATTAATAAATAACAATAATAATAATAAAAACGTTTTATTATTATTATTATTATTATTATTATTTATTATTAGTTTGTTTTGTTACATTTGTTTAGATGCGGCATTCGTTATTTCGGATAATTTGTAACTTCGGATAAATTTGTATTCGTTACATTCACTAACAGCCAAATTTGAAAGGAAATTTCAATACCTACTGTATTTGCTGGCGTATCAGACTACCTTTTACACTTAAAAAAATGGCCAAAAAGCAGGGGTCGTCTGATACGCCGGGTCAGCTGCTCAGATGCCTGCTGGATGTGCGGTAATACTGTATGTAGTTTTGGCTACATACAGTATATATCGCTTAGCCAATCCCGGCGAGCAATGTATTCAAATACAGAGCCTGCTTGGATTGGAGTAACAACCTCTGCCAATCCGAGCAGGGTACATACAGTAGCTTGCTCAGATTGGCTTTGAGAGTCAGAGAGGTGTGGGTTGATGATGTTACAGCCTCTGCCAATCCAGGCAGGCTTTGTATTCATTAGTAGAATGCATCGCTCGCTGTGATTGGCTCCAGCTCCAGCAAGAAGGAAGAAGAATATGGCTCCAGAAGGAAGAAATATGAAGCATCGGAAGCCTGGGAAGGGTCGTCATACAGTAAGTGCAGGCAAAAAATCATAAAAATTTGTAAAATTAGGGGGTCGTCTTATACGCCTGGTAGCCTTATACACCGGCAAATACGGTATAATTTAATAGCTAGTTATTATTAGTTTGTTATTCTATCGAAATTTCAGATTTCCTTCCTTTTTTTCAGATTTTCGAATTTACGAAATTACAAATTTACAAATTTACGAATTTAAGAATTTAAGAATTGACTAATTTACGAATTGCGATCATAACAAAAAATGAAACGAATGAAACTAAAACGAACACATTTTTCGGCAGTGCACATGTCTATTGTCATTGACCCTCTAAAGGCCCCCCAAAATAAATAGCAGACCCTAGTGGGATTTAAAAAAAATTAAGCTGTCAATAACATAATCATTGACCAGCAATTTTAAAGTCTTTTTTTCTTTGTAAATGTCAGAGCTGCAGCAGCACTTTCTGTACATCACAGAGATGGGCCCCGTTTGCAGGCAGGATGAGGCTACCCCCAGGCATGGTATTTAAAGGAATTGGACATGTAATGTTTTCACTTTAATAATTAAAAAAAAAAACACTGCTCCTGGCTGAATGGATTTTTTTACAGTTTTTTTTACATTTGTACATGTTCCCCAGGGCAGTGCCCACCTTAAATGCTATTTTTGACACACCCTTGCCTATGAGCCCAAAAAATGCGCATGTTTTAAGTGGTTCTCAAGGTTTTAAGGTTTTTTTCCTTTGTGCACTTGATGCATGAAAGTAAAAAACCTTCTGTGTGCAGCAGCCCCCTCAGCTCCCGCTAATGCTTACTTGAGCCCCATCTCAATCCAGCTACATGCACGAGTGCCTCGGCTCTCCAGGAACTCTGCCTTCTCATTGGTTGAGACAGTAGCGGGAGCCATTAGCTGTCAATAACAGCCACTGAGAAAATCAGGAGAGAGAGGGGCCGATCCATGGCTCAGTGTGTGAATGGACACATGCTCGGGTTACCCCATTGCAAGCTGCTTGCTCTGGGGGGCATTTGGCAGGAGGGAGGGGCCAGAAGCGCTGGTGAGAGACCCAAGAAGAGGAGGATCAGGGCTGCTCTGTGCAAAACTGATGTACAGAGCAGGTTAGTATAACATGTTTGTTATTTTAAACAAACAAAAAAAGACTTTAATAGCACTTTAATTTAACATATTTTGTGCCAGTTGATTTTAATGGAGTTTGGGTTTAGCATCTGAAGTTTGCCAAACCCATTCAAACCCAGAGTAGTTTGGCTCATCCCTACTGACCACATCTTCTATTTATTTATTTTTACCATTGGTTAACACTAGATGGAATTCTGTCTTTTTTTAACGTAACTAACTATATAACAATGCATATGTCATATCAAAAAAAGGATAATTATTTTTTCTCAATATCTGTTATAATGAATGGATTGACATGATCCAAAGTCAGTGGAATTCATAATATAGGTGCAGACAGATTTAGCAAAAGTGTCTAACATGCGTCCTAAAAGTGACAAAGCATGCACCAAATTCAATACCTAGCTAGAACTTGTAAATACACAAATTAAGAATACTCTCTACCTTACGGACCCATGGCTGGAATAATTGGTGCTTAGGCAAGTGTGTATGAACTCTCCAGGGTCATCTATCCAAGGAAAAAAAAGCCAGCAGATTGGTATTGTCCATATTATATCATAAAGTCTGTATTGATAGTACATATTAAAGTGGAGTTCCAGCCTTTTTATGTTTATTAAAAGTCAGCAGCTACAAAAAGTGTAGCTGCTGACTTTTAATAAACAGACACTTACCTGTTCCACGGTCCAGCAATGCAGCCGCCTGGAGCGTCGCTCCTCTCCCCCCAAACTTTTGTTATATTCTTTTATTTGGTGCAAGTGTTGCACCACAATGTAGAAGTGGAGCAAATCAGAACTACCTGAATTTGGCACACAAGTCGCTGTCAGAACCAGGCCCTGGACTGGGACAAAAAATAGGCCCGGGCAATTTAGGCTGAGCAGCCAATTTTCCAGCAATCAACTGTTCGCGAGGGCGGTTGGTGATAGGATAATCACACAGTCGGTCCTTCGCACTGTGATGTAATTGGGCACTGTGATATAAAGGGGACTGCACTGTAATGATTACAGTCCCCCTTTACAGTGTAGTTCTCTCTTTCTCTTTATATATCCTCCCTTGTTTTCTATCCGTTCTTCTTATCTCCTTCTCCTCTTCTTCCCCCTTTCTTATCTCCTTTTTGCTGCCATTCATCTTTATCTATATATCTGGAGAGGAGACATAGGGACGGCCGCACAGCGGGAGGTGAGCGGTGTCCCCAACCTGTGTTAACCCTCTCCAGGCCGCGGTCGCCACTTACATCCCGCTGTGTGGCCCGGTCATCAACAGGCATCATATCGAGGTTGGGCTTGTCAGCCCCGGCCCACCGGGCAAATGCCTAGTGTGCCCTATGGCCAGTATGGGCCTGGTCAGAGCCAAAACGGTTGCAGATGGTTTTTGAATTAGGCGCAACACGTTAACATGATCAATTAACGCCAGAAAAGTGGTGCAGCAGCTTTATTGAATTCCCCCCAGTATGTTCATGTATGAACAAAACTCAGTTGCTGTGCATTAAAGAAGAAGTATAGCCAAAACTATTTTGGCTAGACTTCTATGGATCACAGGAGTGCAGTACATTCTGCACTCCTGTGACCCGATTTCAGCCGATCCATGCTTGGGAAAGATCCCGACTTTGCACTTATGATGCCTGGACCGGCAGTTGGCTCAGCCTCTCAGTATGCCACTGAGAGCCTTAACCAGCCCTCCTGCTCACTCCACAGTCCACACTCCAGTGAGTGCAGGAGGAGCAGAGAGCCGGTGACTGACAGTCACCGCTTTCTGCTTAGAGCAGTGTCACATTCTGAAGTCAGGCTAGGAGGCCAGTACTGTAGCTAGAGCAGTGGAGCAGCACCCACCAACAAGCAGGACAGATATTTATGTAGGTCACCATGGCTTTTGATACAGGTTAACCTGAGGTGCAGGGTCTAAGTACTAACCAATATTAACCAGATCTCATGATGGTAGAGAGAGGGTTTTGATGCATGTTAGTACCAGGTCGTGGTCCTCAGGATCTCCCCACTAGGAGGTGAGCAAGCTGGCGTCCAGTTGCAGATATAGCAGGTAGGGATCAAGCAGAAGCTTAGTCAGCAAACAAGCCAAAAGGTCAGTAATGAATAGTTGCAGGTTGGGATTAAGCAGATGTATTGTCAACGAACAAGCCAAAGGTCAGTTAAGAATGGTAGCAAGATAGGGACAGCAGCAGGAGAGACAAAAGCAAGATATTGGCTGGAGGGAGCACAATAATCTGGCAAACAGGAAAAGCATAGGCATGGCTTAAATCAGGAATGTCATGATAGGAGCAAAGAGTTCAAGGTTCAAGAAAAACAAGATTCAAGGCAGGATAATTCAAGGAATTGTCCAGGGAAATGTCCAGCATTCCAGGTGACTCAGCAAGCAGAGTCATTGTCAGACACAGCCGTGGTCCCGGTTCAAGTCCATGTCCTGACAAGAGAAGGGGAGAACTGAGCGATCTGAGGTGTTTGATCGCTCAGTACTCAGGGTAGGGTAGGTAGCTTCAGCTGGGATCTAGGTGAGTATGATATATATATTTTTTATATTCCCATACTTCTCTTTTAATGCACTGCAACAGATCACTTTAAAGTGGATAGGCCCTGAATGGTTTTATATTGAATGCCACACATGCACCCCAGGAATGATGGCAGCAATGCCTAGTGGCAAAGTCTTGAAAGGGCATGCACAGAATGAGGAACACGTGTGATTCAGGTGTGACATTAGACTTACCAGCAGAGTGAGGTAAGAAGCAGTAAGTATGAAAAAAGGCTGCAACAACGTGGAGAAGTACGCTTGACCTCTCTAAATTCATTAAAGTGGAGGTTCACCCGATTTAGTAACTTTGTCTTAAATAATAGTCCCCCCAATGTACATGAAGAGTTGGCTGTTTAAAACATTTCTAAAAATCTCCATACCTTATTTATGCCTGCTCGACCAGGCACTTCCGGGTTCTAGCGTTGCGGGACTGGGCGTGTCGCTTTCACCGCAATGGATTGGTCACGTGTGTCTCTTCACGATGACGAGACAAGAACTTGTCTGCTAGTCACAGCGGGGAGTGTCCTTTTCAGGACGCTGCCGGCCGATGTCCTAGCAACTATGCAGTGTTGACGGCGCGGCTCGCCGTCACACTGCGCATGCGCAGGATGGAGCGGTGAATGCTGGGACAGCATTCACCGCATCCCGGAAGATTAGACAGGAGGGCTTCAGAGTGCCGCAGTTAAGATGGCAATGTCCATCATACATTTTTAAAAAATATAGTTTTGGGGGAAATCGTCCTGCTAGCGGCTGCAACAATGAGACTGGTGAGTACAATTTTCTTTGTACCATCAGCGTTACAAAAAAGTATTTAAAAAAAAAAACGTTTTCCCGCGGAACTCCCGCTTTAAAGTATAGTTGTAAGTTATGAGCACACATTTTTTAAGCATGAGTATAAACCAGGGGTCTCCAAACTGCTGCCTGGGGACCGGATGCGGCCCTTTCCTTGCCTTTATCCGGCCCTTGGGGCACTAATCCTCCCACTGATATGAGACTCTATTCTGACATCTAACACCAACAATGGGGCACCATTTCTTCTACTGACAGTCTGACACCAAAAATGGAGCACAATTACTCCCTATATTACCAAAGATGGGGCACTATTCCTCCCAACCTAATACCAAATGTGGTCATGTTTACTCCTACTGATGCCAGAAAAATTTCCACTCCCGCTGGCCATCAATCCGGCCCTCCTATAGTCTAAAGGATGGTAAACCGTCCCTTTGTTTAGAAAGTATGGAGACCCCCTAGTATAAACCATCCAGCTCTACAAACCTCTGTACTGATAGCAAGTGGGTCCAACTCCAAAATCAGAACACAGAGCAAAAAAAAATCTTCGTCACAAAAGGACAATAATATGTTTTTACAACTGTTGGAAGTGCTCAATATTGCACACAGAGAGCATTGCCCTTGGTGAGACATCTGCCCATCTTAATACTGTGTAAGGCAACCCTTATCACACTTTGCATATTGTCACTGCTATTTGCACTGCCTTATTAAGTAAGCCCATGTCTGCCTTTTAAATAATGTAATTATTATGTCCGCTATAATAAAAGGTAAGAAAAAAATCCTATTTATTTCCACGCAAGTTGCAGAGAGAAGTCTGCCTAAGCTTGGGGGGTGATCCGTCACTGCCAGGGACATTTAGCATTTTGCAAAATTACCAAACATTTTTTTTCTAGTGAAAAATGGGAAAAACAAATGGGATTCATCATTCCAGCACTCCCCATTTTTCAACGACAAATCACGATGGTCAGGCTCATGTATATTTAAATGAGCCAGGTACTTGTAATGAAAGCATCTTTGGTGTTAAGACAAATGACGCACAAGCAAAATAAATATGTTTTGCGGGAGATTGGCTTAATCAAATGTCATTATCCATACACACGCCAATGAAAGTTCAACAGAAAGTTGCAGCGTATTTCTTTTATTAGTGTCATTCTCGTGCTGACTAAGAATTTCCAGATGCACAGTTACTGCTCTTGTCATTTTATGGGGAAGCTGTATATTTCGAGGGAACACAAATATTCAGTTTTTATTTCAATATTTACCTTTAAGTATAATCTACTGTTATATTATTATGTGTTTGCTGTACCATATTCCTGTTATTACATTATATAAGTAGGGATATCCTCTGTAGCGGCTATGTGCAGTTCATTGCAAACTCTTCCATTTCAATGGCTACTGAGATTAAGGCCTAGAATAACGTACCCCGGCGTAAGTGTGGGCGGGCATAGCGTATCGTATTTACACTACGCTGTCTCAACTTAGAGAGGCAAGTGCTGTATTCATAAAGCACTTGCGTCCTAAGTTACGGCGGCGTAGCGTAAATGTGCCGGCGTAAGCGTGCCTAATTCAAATTAGGAAGAGGTGGGCGTTTTTTATGCAAATAAAGCATGACCCCTTGTAAATGACGTTTTGAACGTACGGCGCATGCGCCGTCCGTGGACGTATCCCAGTGCGCATGCGTCGGATAGAATGCTTAAGATACGCTGAACACTGCCTACGACGTGAACGTAACTTATGCACAGCCCTATTCGCGTACGACTTACGCAAACGACGTAAAAAGATACACTTGTTCCGATGTCCATACTTTGCATGGGCTGCGCCACCTAGAGACATGCTTTATCTTTACGCCGGCGTATGTCTTACATAAACAGCGTAACTAATTGCGACGGGCGTACGTATGTTCGTGAATCGGCGTATCTTGCTCATTTGCATATTCAACGCGGAAAACAACGGAAGCACCACCTAGCGGCCAGCGTAAATATGCACCCTAAGATACGACGGCGTAGGAGACTTACGCCGCTCGTATCTTAGCCAAATTTAAGCGTATCTGGTTTCCAGAATACGCTTAAATATACGATGGCGCAGATTCGGACTTATGACGGCGTATCTACTGATACGCCAACGTAAGTCTCTGAGAATCTGGCCTTAAATCTCAGCCATGTATGGAAAGCACATTGCTTTGAGTCAGATGTGGAGCCATAAGTCATCATCATTGTTTAGCACTACTAAGGTAAAAGCAGAATCAGTTAATTTATTAACAAATATGGCTGCCACCATGTACATATATAATTACATACCTTATGTGGAAGCAAGGCTATACAACGGGGCACCACAAATTGAAAAAGCTATTTAATTCCATTTTAATATTCATGGTAAATCCATCCATGTCTCATCATGCTTTATGTTGTTGAGAAATCACTTAAAAACAGCCCTCTAGCATTTCTAGCTGTGGCAATCTTGAGTAAGGGCAGATGATTCATGCAGCATTTACTTCCTGAAATCCATCTGCCCTTAGCTCAGACATGCAGGCAGGAGGATGTGCTTAGCTGTGAAAGCCCTCCTCCCCTCCTTCAAATGAAAGAAAGAAATGGCAATTAATACTCCATGGATGTATGACATCGTTTTGATCAAGGTCAGAAACCAAGAAGCAACTGAAGAAGTGTAAAAAAAAAAGTTGACTGGGGAGCTCCCTCAAAGGCCCCGACAGTCTAGCACTCCATCTCCAGCTCTTCCACCCGAACAGCTCCTCCCCAGCTGGGCTGACCCTGGGTATTTAAGAAGGCCTGCCCCCCTGGCAATCCACATTGGGGATTGGTCAGGGCTCATTAGAATACCCCAAGTGGCTCCACCTCCCCTCCAGCCTATCTTTCTAGAAAACACATTCTAAAAAGAAGTAAGAGGTCCCAGTGATGCCACCTGTGAGTCACCACAGCACTACCCTGAGCCACTCCCAGCCCAGATCAGATCAAAACAAATAGGCCTAGCTCCCAGCCAGGCCTGCCTAAATTTACCTACCATGATCTATCACTAGTACCTACCTACCTAGATGGGGCTACATAAGTGGTCCTTTTGGTTGTATATAGATGAAATTATTTATTAATTGCACTTACTGTATTTGAACGTATCTGGTTGTTAATAGCAGGTAAACAAGACTTCAATATTATTTATCAATTAAAAGTGTCTGTTTGCAAGCATAGTAACAATTCGTGTTTTATATTGGCCTACAGCTCATCTTCAAGAGATAAGCCTGTGTTTGCTTGCTTATGCCTATGACCATTATATACCTCTTGAGAGATATTACCGCCATCTTTTCTATTTCCCCCAAACTAATTTCCAGGTATAAGGGGGTAAGTCTGCATCAGATTGGTCATTTTTAGCCCAAGCCAGCTTATTTCAGACCCCCAGAATGTGTCTTTAAGAGCA
Source organism: Rana temporaria (assembly GCF_905171775.1). Classification (NCBI taxonomy): domain Eukaryota; kingdom Metazoa; phylum Chordata; class Amphibia; order Anura; family Ranidae; genus Rana; species Rana temporaria. The sequence goes on along the minus strand of NC_053494.1, from coordinate 184,804,152 downwards.
CTCCCCACACCCTTACACTATAGAGTGTTAGAGGATCATAACACTGTGGTGAGCTATACATTCCAGGCAGGCAGAAGTTGGTTTTGTCATGTAACCAATACCCATTTATACTTATAGGGGTAGATTCAGATAGAATGGTCTATCTGTCCGCTTGGCGTAACGTATCTCAGATACGTTACGCCGCCGTAATTTAGGGCGCAAGTTCTGTATTCGGAAACAACTTGCGCCCTTAGTTACGGCGGCGTAAAGTATCTGTGTCGGCGTAAGCCCGCCTAATTCAAATGTGGATGATGTGGGCGTGTTTTATGTATATTAACTGTGACCCCGCGTATTTGACGTTTTTTATGAACGGCGCATGCGCCGTTCGTGAAAAAATTCCAGTGCGCCTGCTCGAAATTCCGCCGCAAATCGTCATTGCTTTCGACGTGAACATAAATTACGTCCAGCCCTATTCGCGAACGACTTACGCAAACGACGTAAAATTTTCAAAACTCGACGCGGGAACGACGGCCATACTTAACATAGAAAAAGCCTCATATAGCAGGGGTAACTATACGCCAAAAAAAGCCTAATGTAAACGATGTAAAAAAATGCGCCGGCCAGACGTGCGTTTCTGAATCGACGTATCTAGCTCATTTGCACATTCCTCGCGTAAATCTATGGAACTGCCACCTAGCGGCCAGCGTAAATATGCAGCCTAAGATACGACGGTGTAAAACACTCACGCCGGTCGGATCTTAGGGAAATCTATGCGTAACTGATTCTATGAATCAGGCGCATAGATACGACCGGCCGGACTCAGAGATACGACGGCGTATCTGGAGATACGCCGTCATATCTTCTATCTGAATCTACCCCATAATTTGCCTTCTTATTGACAGGGTTTTTTTTTCAATTACACTTTAAGTGTGAACCGTGTAAGCTAAAATGAGATATTAGCCCAGACGTACTGGAAAAAGTCCAGGTAAGATTTGATCTAGAGAACATGTATCTAAAAGTAGATTGTAGCAAGCTGAAAAGCAGATTGGTGTAATGCAGTATAGGAAAAGCATTTACTATGTTCTAATTAAGAACACAGTAATGTGAAGCACTGAACCATGATAGCCCAATGCTTAGTGTTATATCCTCAGGAGAACTCTAAACGTATGAATAAATCTAGCCCTAAGCTAATTGAGGGATAGTTTTTGGGTGGTGGGGGTAATTAAAGGTTATACAGAAGAGTAACATACTTTCTTTGTGGATATTTTATAGCGTTAGTGACAGTGTTAAAACCTCCTCAGGAAACCCAGTCACGTCTTAAGAGTTTTGTAGAATTTGTGGATATCAGCATCTGTAAGAACTGAATTATGTCACTTTGGGTAACCCTACGTCCCGCTGAAATGTTTCAGAGTTGATTTTGCCATCAACGGCTGTAGGAATGTGACACTTTCAGAGTGATCTGACAAATGAATTGATGTGCCTATGTCCACAAGAAACATAAATGTTTGTTTCATTACTGTATGGGTTGTGACAGCAAGAAGTAATGAAGAGTGTTTCCTTAAAGTGACTTTGCCATGAGAGTTGACATTGCCGGCCTTCTTTTGAAAATACTGGTTGCTTGGTTGTGTCTGGATTGGTGTTAAAATTCCATATCCCGATACTCAGTTTTTTGGAAAGCATTGAAGTCATAGCATCATCATAATGATCATCTATAGCAGGGGTGCCCAACCTTTTGAAGAGTGAGAGCCACTGAAGCGATTTGGTAATCGGTCGCGGGCCTAAATGAGTGGAATGGGTGGATGACAGGTCTGTGTCTTCCATATATGCTGCATATGCTGCATATGCCCACGCTACTCTATGGGCCCTCCAATTCAATCCGCCCAGACGGAATGGGACGGATCCCCTTCTGTTTTTTTGTGGATTGGATTGGAGGTAAGTGGTTGTAAATGGACATATAGGTGAATAGAGGGTCCAATTGGGTCCTCAAGCTGCTTTCACACTGATGCACCACATGCACCTGTGGCTTTCCTGCAGGATAGCTGTACTTTGCCATAGACTTCTATTATAACCTGCAGGTGTGGTGCAATTTCTAAAAGCGCCCCAAGCCCACAGGTAATAACAGAAGTCTATGGCTAACTGCACTAATTTCAGTAATAAGCTTACCTTTTAATCACAGTCTTTCATTCAGTTTTTCCCGGCTGTTGCTGTCCCAGGCAGAGTGCATTTGGAATCGATTGTGACAGGAGCTGGCACTATACAGGAAACATCAGCTTATGTGGCTCTGCTCTGTAGCTGCTTGCTTTCTCTACCGCCTGCTTCATTCACAACACTGATGCCTTGGGATGGTGGGTTGGCAACCTGCAATCAGAGCTTGCAAAACCACCATCCCAGAGTAGGAGGTTGCAGGCCATATGTGGCCCCCGGGCCACTGGTTGGGCACCCCTGATCTATAGTATGGCTTTTATAAATGGCGGATCTGGCAGGAAAGGGTAGCTTCCAGAGCTCTCAAGGTCTTATCATGAGAGCTCTGGAAGCCCCGTAGCTGATTTTGTATTATACACAGTTATGCCGCGTAAACACGATCGGTTCATCTGATGAAAACGGTCTGATGGACAAACCGATCGTGTGTGGGCCCCATCGTTTTTTTTCCCATCGGTGAAAAAACTTAGAACCTGTTTTAAAATTATCTGATGGTTAAAAAACCGATGGGGAAATCCATCGGTTACAAATCCACGCATGCTCAGAATCAAGTCGACGCATGCTCGGAAGCATTGAACTTAATTTTTCTCTGCACGTCGTAGTGTTTTACGTCACTGCGTTCTAACACGATAGTTTTTTTAACTGATGGTGTGTAGGCAAGACTGATGAAAGTCAGCTTCATTGGATATCTGATGAAAAAATCCATCAGACATTTTCATCAGATGAACCGATCGTGTGTACAGGGCATAACACTAAAAGAGTATGTTGGGGGCGGAGGGTGGTAGGACAGATAAACACTTCTATGGAAAGCATAACAAGCAACACAAGGGACACACCATACTAACTGTAAGTTATGCCCCTTTTGCAGATTATGGCCCAGATTCACAAAGGACTTACGACGGCGTATCTCCACATACGCCGTCGTAAATCTGAATGTGCGCCATCGTATCTTTGCGACTGATTCATAGAATCAGATACGCCTCACTGTTGCCAAGATACGAGCGGCGTAAGTCTCCTACACCGTCGTATCTTGGGGTGCATATTTCCGCTGGCCACTAGGGGCGCTTCCGTATATTTCCGCGTTGAATATGCAAATGAGCTAGATACACCGAGTCACGAACGTACTTGAGCCCGGCGTATTAAAATACACTGTTTACGTAAGGCGTATGAAAGGCGTAACTTTACCCCTCATAAAGCAGGGGTAAGTCATGTTAAGGTATGGATGTTGTAAACGTCGGAACAGCGTCATATTTTACGTTGTTTGCGTAAGTCGTACGTGAATGGGGATGGGCGTAGGTTACGTTCACGTCGACTAAGCATTGAGCCAGGTTAATTTACGGAGAAAATTTGACGTGATACTGAGCATGCGCGCGCATGCGCCGTTCGTTAGGCGCGTCATTTACGTGGGGTCACGATTCATTTCCATACAACACGCCCCCTACCAGCCTACTTTGAATTACGCAGGCTTACGCCGGCCCATTTACGCTACGCCGCCACAACTTACGGAGCAAGTGCTTTGTGAATACTGCACTTGCCTGTCTAAGTTGCGGCGGCGTAGCGTAAATAGGATACGATACGCCCAACTAAAGATACGCCATTGTATCTGAATCTGGCCCCATCTCTTTACTTTTATCATCGCACAGTCACTTTAAAGCGAAAATTTAAAAACTTTGTCATTTTTTATTGTTGAAAATTCCCCTCACTTCCTGCCACAGAGAAAGTAGCCTGCCTCATGGGAATTATGGTACAGAATTGACATGATTTTCATCAGCCTATTTTATTTTAGACTTTCTTTGAACCATCTATTAACAACTTGCTGACCGCCGCATTACTATTTACATCGACAACACGGCACGGGCAGGTAGATAGGCGTACAGGTACGTCCCTTTAAATCTGCCACCCGCCACGTGCCTCGAAGGTGCGGCTGGTGTTCCCGGGAACTCGATGTTCCCGGAGGCCTGCGATTACGGTTGGCAAGGGCAGAACAGGGGAATGCCTTTGTAAACAAGGCATTCCCCTATTTTGCCGAGTGACATGGTCATCAGTGACATGTCACATGTAGCCACGCCCCCTAACAATAAGAATCACTCCCTAGGGAACACTTAACCCCTGCAGCGCCACCTAGTGGTTAACCCCTTCACTGCCAGTGTCATTTTTACAGTAAACAGTGCATTTTCATAGCACTGCTCGCTGTAAAAATTACTATGGTCCCAAAATGATGTCAAAAGTGTCCGATGTGTCCGCCATAATGTAGCAGTCATGATAAAAATCGCTGATCGCCGTCATAAATAGTAAAAAAAAAATTATAAAAATGTCGTCAATAAACACCTATTGCAAATTTTTTACCAAAAATATGTAGAAGAATACGTATCGGCCTAAACTGTGAAAAAAAAACTATATATTTTTTGGGGAATATTTATTATAGCAAAAAGTAAAAATATTGATTTTTTTTCAAAATGTTCTCTCTTGCTTTGTTTATAGCGCAAAAAAAAAAATCACAGAGGTGATCAAATACCACCAAAAGAAAGAAATTTTGTTTGTGATGGCCGTGCAATTGTCAGTTAAAGCAACGCAGTGCCAAATCGCAAAGAGTGGCCTGGTCTTTGACCACCAAAATGGTCCTGGACTGAAGCGGTTAATTAGAAGTCTACCCATTTTTTTTCTTTTATTGTTTTTTTTTAGCAGCCCACAGATTAGCCCTGTAGGTCCAGTAGGTTGAACAAAACAAAATGACCCGGTTCCCCCATCCACACATTTGAGGTAGAGAGGGGAATCTTCTCCACTGAGGTTTTGTATCATGAGAGCTAGGAAACTTCCCTGCCATCAGAATACGATGATCAGTGCCGATGGCTGTAGCCAGTGGTGATGATTGAGTGTGGAAAAAACCTGATCGTGGATCGACTTCTATACAACCACCCTGCCCATACATAGATCAAAATGTTTCCAGTCACTGCAGAAGCAGCTGAATTTTGATCCCATAAATCGAAGACTTTAATCTTGGATAGAATATGGAAGGGTCTGAACCCCTGTCAGGGGTGTGCCTCGGATGATATGGATCTGCTGTTCTGTTGGAGTACATATGGGCAAAGAGTGCAGACAAGCCAAGAGTGCAGAAATCACAAAAAGAATCCTCAGGTATAACTTGGTGTATGTTAAAAATAAATAGACAGGAGCCAAAAGTGTGAAGACATAAGGAAATGTAATGTAAAACATAACTCTGTTATTTTTTTAAATTCCTTACCCCATCCAAAAGAAGAAGAAGAAAAAAAAAACTTCCCAAATCATTACTCACCTGCTTTACCCTCCTGCACTAAACTAACAAGTTCCCCTCCATCGTCTTGCATATTTTTCTTCATGGTTGAATGACGGCCAATGTTATTCTGCACACTTCCTGCATGCTCAGCCTGTCAATGAACATCCCCTAGATGCATCATTAGAAGGTTAAGCTCACAGTAGAATGTTGTATTGAGAACGTGTAAGCAGGTTGGGATTTTAGCCAGTTAGCTTGGTGCTATCCAGGCTGGGAAGGTAGAAGTTAAGACCTTTCCTGGTTCTTTTGCTCTTTCGGTGGGTCTTTTTGCTGGGCCTGACCCACTGGTCCTGTGACATATAAAATGAACCATGGTCCAGATCTGTGGAGGAGAGGAGAAGAGAGAAAAGCAGAACAGAACAAAGGAGAACAGAACAAAGGAGAACAGCCCATGCGCGCCTCAGAGTTGGTCAGTGTGTGGAGGTTCTCCACAGAGCCAAAGGGGGGGGGGTCAGGATCTTGTCTCCAGCCCACCTGGTGTGCTAAAAGCTTACAAAGATGGCCCAGGGCGCATGGACTGCAATACTGCCCCCCAGAGGCCAAGTATGGCAGGACAGTCAGTAATATAAGGAGTATTGTCATGTGAATGCTGAATGGTGCAAAGCAAATGGGACTGGCAATGGGGGGGGAGTTTGAATGAGTGAGTTTTGTAAAAAAGGATTGTTGCAGAGAATTCAGTCTCTCTCTTCTGAAAAGCCTGCCATGAGGCTGTATCGCTGCCATCTTGCTGGGACTTTGCTCTGACTGCTATTTGGGCCTAGCCATGCGGCCCAGACCTTTCTGTTAACATCTGAGTTCAGCCAGTGATGGTTTATCCAGAGGAGGCGATATGTATCGTTGATGTTTTTTGTTATATATGTTGTAGATATTTGCTGTTAGTATGATATTCCTATTTTAAAGGAAATAAATGTAACTTGTTTAATAAACAAATGTGTCTGTCTTCATAGCTAATATTATATCATTAGGCCTAGCATACTGGTATATTAGTTAATAAAGGGACATACAATGAATACATATATGCAATAGCTATATACTGTGTGTTCAGCAGAGTGTATAGATTTGCAGGATTTTACTTCAGTAGTGCATAGGATTTAAAGGGATGGGATCTCTAACAATTTTTCCAGGAGGTTTTGAATCTGAACCCAAAACTGGGTAATAGAGGGGCATTCCCAGAAATATGGTATTGAGTGCCCACAGCATCATTGCATCTCCAACATTGCTTAGAGGTTGTTGGGTTAGGGGCGTCTAAGATATCTGGGGTCCTGTACCAGAATAAGAGGATATTAGATATGGTTTCCTTGTGGATCACACAACCAAAATAGTTCATTTTTAATTTTGTGGGCCAGTAAAAATTATGTAGGTTTACTCCTGTGCTAAAAGTATTGCCCATGAATCTAATAAGGCACCACATTTACATAGTTACACCAACCTGGTCCCAGAACACCCTCAGGTGACATGCTAAAACACATATGCTTAATTCAACAGATAAACGAAAAAACAACTAGGGAAAAATAAAATGGTACAGAGGAATTGGTGTCCAATAGAGGCACAGTCCTACCAAACGATGGACAATCTTGAGTTATGTTTCATTTCGCCAATAAAAAAAAAGAAAAATCCCCCATACTGTGTTAGGCCTGCCCTCTGATTGGTTTGATGAATACAATCAGCCGGCTGTAGACGTGGTAACGTTATAGGGAAAGTGGGAGATAATGCGCTCACACACTAATGGGCGCTGAACTAGACACAGGCTCATTTTTCAAATCATGTCATCCGTACGCTGTGAATAAAACGTAATGGCGAGGACGAGCTTGGATTTATCTCAGCCATTATCATTTGCCTCCTCAGCTTTATTTGTGTTGACTTGTACAGTTGGAAAGGATGACAGTCTCCCGGCCTGTGAATCAGTCAGAGTGATAATACATAGCGTGTTCCACTGTCGCTGACAGGTCCTGTTCCCCTCACTGGCATATGAAAGGGAAGCAGCTCTTTCCGTCACTCCAAATGCTATAATCTGACAGAATAAAGAATCTGGTGCAGGGGACATCACAAACCCTGTCTGTTACAATTTTACGAGATAAACTCGACTTTCCAGGGTGTCTTGTACAGTGTATTAGTGTCAGTCAAACTTTCCTGCTTTTCTTTCAGAACACTATTTTGAAAAATATATTTGAGAAGTTGCTTTGGATGCTCCATTGTTGTGCATTATTGATTACTGTGTTGTGCTTTTATATATATTTTTGGATGAACATAACATACATGAAAAAAGATCTTGGATCAGATCTAGTCCCCTTATTTCCTGTGGAATGTGATATTGACGATTGTGTGTAGATAACTAAAACATAAAGACAAACTCCAGCATACCTGTATATATCATACACTTTCTCATCAACATCAGTGCCTGACCTCACAACTGCACTTCTGGAAGAATGGTTAAACATTCCTATAGACATACTCCTTAAAGGAAAAGTATAGCCAAAGCTTTTTTGGCTGTACCTCCCTATGGATCACAGGTGTGCAATTCATTTTTCAGTCCGCTCTCTGCTGAAAACGGGTCACAGGAATGCAAAATGAATTGCACTCCTGTGACCCATTTTCAGCAGAGAGAGGACTGACGCTCTCTGTTGAGTTTACCCATTTCAGTCCAGGCACCGCGACACAGAGCCTGGACTGACACCCTCTCAGCAAGCCGATGAGAGCCTGAGACGTATGCTCCGCCCCCTCCACAGCCCAGCTCTCCAATGAGCGAAGAGAGAGAAGAGCAGAGAGCTATGACTGACAGTCTACAGCTCTGTGCTCACAGAGCTCTGAAAACTGAGCGATTGGCGGTGTTCGATAGCTCAGTTCTCAGTGCAGATGCAGCATTGGACCCATGCTGCATCCACCTAGGTAAGTATGATTGTGCAAAAAAAAATTCCTTTACTTCTCTTTTACCATGTGGACAGCCTTCCCAGAAGAGTTGAAGCTGTTAGTCCTCGTACACGCGATAGTTTAACCAGAGGACAACGGTCTGATGGACCTTTTTCATCGGTCAAAACCAATCATGTGTGGGCCCCATAGGTTATTTAACCATCGTTTAAAAAAAGGCAACTTGCTTTAAATTTTAACCGATGGATTCCTAACCAATAGGTCAAAACCGATCGTTAGTAGGCACAACCATCGGTTAAAAATCCACGCATGCTCAGAATCAAGTCGACGCATGCTTGGAAGCATTGAACTTCGTTTTTTTCAGCACGTCGTTGTGTTTTCCGTCAAGCGTTCTGACACGATCGGTTATTTAACCGATGATGTGTGGGTGTGACGGACCATCAGTCAGCTTCATCGGTTAACCAATGACAACGGTCCTTCAGATCGTTCTCATCGGATGGACTGATCATGTGTACGAGGCTTTATAGCTGCAAAGGGTGAGCCAACTCAATATTGAATCCTACGAAATAAGACCGAGAAGCCATTAAAGTTCATTTGCATGTAAAGGCAGGCGTCCTAAAACTTGTTTCTGCCGCTGGTGAAAAAAAATTATTCCTGTTCCCACAGGAAGCAATTGGATAATCCCTGGATCAACAATCCCTGGTGTTAGGATAGAAAAAAAAGTTACTGGCTTTGGAAATCTGCTGGATCTTGGTAGTCCACAGAGTGTTTTTACCAGCTAGTAGATGTCTATATAGGCCACAATATGTCCTGGTGGGTAGAATTAGGCCACCTATCACTAGAAGTACATGGATGATGGAGGAAAATAAGGGTGTTGAGAAATGCTAGAATGGAGATGAGCTTTATTGCGAGAAGAGAGTGTAGCCATGAGAGAACAGGAAGTATGTTATTTTCATGAGTTCCAGGTGAAAATAAAGGACCCTGCATTCACTATATTTGATCTCCCACGGTATACATAACATGGAAATGCAATTATTTTAGTAAATATAAACTGCTAAAAACATTTTCTTCTCAGCAATTAGAGCAATCTTGTGACTTCTACCAGTGTCTGGTTAAAGCTTGTAGGAGAAGTTTTCATTCTACTCGAATTGTCCTATGAGGCTACAGGACCACTGAGCCTCTGTCTTGACAGTGCTGATTGGATCTCTGCTGATCACATGCCCCTTCCCAAGAAAAAAAAACTCTCTAGCAATACACAATAAGCTGAGCATGTGCAGCTTGTCCCCAAGGCTCAGTTCTATCAGGAGATGCATAAGGGACAGTGGAAGAAGGGGAGGTTAAGAGAATACAGGATCAAACTAATTTACACAATGCAGAGGATTAACCCCTTAGGTTCTGCAGTGAGTATAACGAGCACGCTTTACTGCATATACAGACTGATCTTACTGTTGTGGGTTTAGTAACACTTTAACCTTGAATTGATTTTAAAGCATTTCGCCAAAATGTCAGCAAACCAAAAACTCCCAAATTTGCCCACCTCCTGAGCAAAATTGGGAGATTTCGAATTTGAAGAAGAAGCTGAGATTCTTGTTGGTGGATAAACTATCCCCATCAAACAGCGGCACCCAGCCCAGGACTGGTGCAACTGCTGTTTGCAGGTAAGTGTTCATGCAACAGTTACAGATTTTATCAGCCCTTGACACAGTTTGCATCTAGCGACTGTGTTCCTGGCCACCTAGCTGTGCAGCTGTGTCCAGTTCCCTTTCACCCATGAATGAGGGCTCATTATAAAACCATATATTACCAAAAAATTTATATTTTCATTGATTTTTAAAATCTGTAAAACTCCCACCATCCTTTCCAGGATCTTTGTACTCAATAAATGGGGAAACCTTTGCTATAAGACAAACGAAGAGAGCTAACAAATGTAAGCTTTATCCTTCACCACAAATGTGTACAATGTGACAAAATCTGTTTAGCTGCATGACCCCAATCTGCTGAGTAAGTGGAAACCCCTGCAATGTGTGTGTTCAGAATGAAAAAATCAAGGAATAAGCATAACAAAACAATATGTGTCAGGCAAACATTTTATAATTAACTGTTTCCAATTAATGTATTGGATTCCATTTACACCATTTAATTGATACACTAATTAGCACTTTGTTCTTTAAGGAATTAACATACAAATCAATTAGTTAACAAAAGTGTAAAACATTCTGCAAAACAGAGCAATGGAAGTGCAAATATGCCACAGCCTGTACAGGATTAAAAAGTATCTATGGGCTTTAAAAAAAAAAAAAAAAGGAGCCAATCTTAAAAACAACCACATTTATATCGGAACAGGAGACAAGAGATCAATGGATAGAAGACTACATAACACTATTATGCAATATTTTCCATTTACCTTTTTTTTTGGGGGGGGGGGGGGGGTTAACATATTAGAAAAGAAAACAAAAAATAATATTAATAATAAATAAATAAAAATACAAAATCACTACACATTCCATTTAATAAGTAACCTCCCCTTTAAATCTGAAAGTGTTACTAAACCCACAACAGTAAATTCAGTCTGTATATGCAGTAAATAATGCTTGTTATAAAAATTGTAAATTTATGGAAGGGACTTTTGGAACGGCACCACTATAACAAAATGTATATAAAATACAAAATATTTTATTAAATACAATCTTAAAACAGTAAAAATTACATGCAACAGTATTACATGCACGATAGACATGAGATGATGAGATTTCCTTCATTCAATGAGCAGCTCTATGTCCCAAAATTGTGGGTACCCCTACATGTTTCGACTCATGGGTCTTCGTCTGGGGGTTCATAAAAGCAATAGATTAAACAACTGTATACAATATAAACAGTGGTAGGCCAAGAATTCTCCACAGAGGACTGGTCAGACATGTTACTATAGCTATGAAAGAAACAGTCGTGAAACTGCACACGAGCTGGTACCTCAACCCAGACAGTGTACATACATTTTACCCAGGAGTCCCGGACACTTGTTTCAGAGGCTGCCAGGTCACTGGAAGATTGCTACACACATTCTGGAGCTCTCCCCATCTGAAGCATATATGGAGTCAGGCGGCCTCCAGGATAGCACAGATAACTGGGTCCATGGTCACATTGGCAGCATTAATGTGTCTACTTTTCACGCCTATTTCAGATATGCCTCCCCAAACCAAAAGACCCTTTTCTGTGCTATCCTGTGGGCCATAGCCCTGAATTGGTGCTCTCCTGCGGTACTCTGGTCCCAGGTGCTTCAAAGGATATAAACCATTAAACTAATGGAAAAAGAGTGACTAATGGGGCAAAAGGGGGGAAGGTAGGACTTTAAATGAAGCAAAACACTAAGGGTAAAACAAATCAATCTATACAATAAAATATGATATTTATTAATAACACATTTGGGCATAGTGCTTTATAGGTATTCATAGTAGATTAATACGTATGTTACAATGTATGATAGAAACATGATTGGTAAATCATATGATATTCTAATAGTAGCATCAGGGCTCGAGTCCTGCGGGAACGCATGGGAACGACGTTACTGTACTTATGCCACAGCAGGAACGTTGTTCCCATTGTCATCAAGGCGCACCCAATGGGAGACACAGCAGAAAACACTCTCTCTCTCCTGTACAGCAGGGGAGGGAGACAGACAGTGGGGCAGCGCCACAGCACTGTGCTGATTAGAAGACGGGAAATGCTGGAGTCAACTAGCAGGCGATTGGTTGCTAGGTGGTCCTAGCAACCAATCAATCATTAGCATTGTTATTTGAAAAGTTAAATAGCAGTTCCCGCCCTGTTCGGGGGTGTCTCTCTGTGTGTGAGTAATGTGGGAAGGGGGGTGTAACATGCAGGGGGGGAGGTGTCTGTGCAACATGCGGGAGGGGGGAGAAGGTGTCTGTGTAACATGCAGGGGGGGGGTGTCTGTGTAACATGCAGGGGGGGGAAGGTGTCTGTGTAACATGCAGGGGGGGAGGTGTCTGTGTAACATGCAGGGGGGGAGAAGGTGTCTGTGTAACATGCAGGGGGGGAGAAGCTGTCTGTGTAACACACAGGGGGGAAGGTGTCTGTGTAACATGCAGGGGGGGTGTCTGTGTAACATGCAGGGGGGAGAAGGTGTCTGTGCAACACACAGGGGGGGGAGGTGTATGCGTAAACATGCAGGGGGGGTGTCTGTGTAATATTCAGGGGGGGAGAAGGTGTCTGTGTAACATGCAGAGGGGGAGAAGGTGTCTGTGTAACATGCAGGGGGGAGGTGTCTGTGTAACATGCAGGGGGGGGAGGTGTCTGTGTAACATGCAGGGGGGAGAAGGTGTCTGTGTAACATGCAGGGGGGAAGGTGTCTGTGTAACATGCAGGGGGGAGGAAGGTGTCTGTGTAACATGCAGGGGGGTCCAAAGCTGGGGGGTTGGGTAATGTAAAGGGGTCCAGAGGTGCAGGGGGTTGGGTAATGTAAAAGTAGTGTGTGTGTATATATATATAAATATATATATATATATATATATATATATATATATATATATATATTATGTGTTTATGTATATATGTATGTGTACAGTATGTGTGTGTATATATATATATATATATATATATATATATATATATATATATATGTATTTATTATATACACACACACGCAATTTTTTATTTTTGAGGCGGGTGGGGAATCCCACACTTTTTTTCCCAGGACTTGACCCCTGAGTAGCATAATAGACAATGTAACATGTGATAAACGATGGAACCAGCAGTATATCCAAAATAGTATAAAAACATAATAAATTGCAATTCATGATTCGAACAACATCAAGCCCATGATAATAACCATGATTACTGTGACATAACATCAATAGGGTAAGCTTGACGTATTTAGTGGAAAATCAGGTGCATCTAGGAACTGGGAATACCTATAATAATAAATTAATAATTAATGGTAATTAATTAGAAAGGGAAGAGAGGGAGCACAACTCAGTGGTCCTAACACTCGTACCTAAGGATAATTGATAAGACAGGGTAGATGATAACAATATTAATAGGAGGCAAAAGGGGAAAGGAAACTTAAAATGAAACTAATGGAACGGATCCATCACACTATGCTGGTCACCAAATATTTTTTTAAACAAATGGGCCGGATGGACTTCGTATGGGATTACACTATAAACTTACGGCCTTCTACAACTTTATTAACCTCTTTCTCTTTAAGGGACATATGCTACTTTACTACGGTCTCCAGGAAGGCCCATAGGTCCGGTCAGAATTAGATTGATGCAGCTATGACACTTGTAATTACCTACACCTTGGTCACATAACTCAACATAACACATGCACCACAATATACACCAAAATGTGCAGTTTATGCACTAATGCACGCTGGAAACAAAGCTTTTATTTTGTATGTGTTTACCAACCGGGTAGCATCCCGACATATGTCTATCTCTCTATGTCAGATATGTATTGTCTTTTCCTACTCTCAAATATAGGCCCGGATTAGATGCGCGTAACTTTGTGCGGGCGTAACGTATTCTCAAAAGTTGCGGCGGCGTAGCGTAAATAGGCCGGCGTAAGCCTGCCTAATTCAAATTGTGAAGAGGTGGGCGTGGGTTATGTAAATTAACCATGACCCAACGTGATTGACGTTTTTCACGAACGGCGCATGCGCCGTCCGTGGAATTTCCCAGTGTGCATTGCTCCAAAGTACACCGCAAGGACGTATTGGTTTCGACGTGAACGTAAATGACGTCCAGCCCCATTCACAGACGACTTACGCAAACAACGTACATTTTTCAAAATTCGACGTGGGAACGACGTTCATACTTAACATTGGTACGCAGCATGTACGCCACCATATAGCAGGGGTAACTTTACGCCGGGAAAAGCCTAACGTAAACGGCGTATCTGTACTGCGATGGCCGGGCGTATCTAGCTGATTTACATATTCTAGGCGTAAATCAGCATACACGCCCCTAGCGGCCAGCGTAAATATGCAGTTAAAATCCCACGCCGTAAGAGACTTATCGGATCTAATAGAAATCTATGCGTAACTGATTCTATGAATCAGGCGCATAGATACGACCACGCAACTCAGAGTTACGATGGTGTATCCGGAGATACGCCGTCGTAACTTCGTTGTGAATCCGGGCCATAGTGGTAAATAGCATGAAAACATATGAATACGCATAAACATATGTATATAAAGAAATATCAAGTAAGGCAACTTACTACATATAGCAAAGGACGTATGCATGCAGAATCACCAGGGTCGCTCCAGAGCCTCCACAAGTCGAAAAATGTTTGATTACAGTAGAAAAATATTTGAATACAGACACTCAAATGTAAAATCTAGTAGTTATTTCAACCTTGTGATGCATGTGCCCAAATATTTGAATGTACAATATTCCCAGTCTAAAAAAATCCATTGTTCACTGAGCCCTCATTTTTCATTAGGTTTATGTCCCTTGAATTGTTTTCTACTTTGCTATATGTAGTAAGTTGCTTTACTTGATATTTCTTTATATACAGTGGGTGACAGCGATATTGTGTCAATCTCGCTCCCTTTCTCGGCGAGATTGACCACCTGCGAGCCCCATCGCGGGAGCCAGCGCAGAGCTGGCTTGCCGCGATAGAGACAAAGCCGTCATAGAAGCGACGGGGATCCGACTTGGATTCCCGCCAATTCTAGCGTCGGCATTTGATATGCATTCCCGAGGGAGAACTCCACGCCAATTTTTAAATAAAAAAACGGCATGGGTTCCCCCCCCCCCCCAGGAGCATACCAGGCCCTTAGGCCTTGTATGGGTTGTAGGGAGAGCCCCCCTACGCCGAAAAAACGACGTAGGGGGTCCCCCTACAATCCATACCAGACCCGTATCCAAAGCATGCTACCCGGCTGGCCAGGAAGGGAGTGGGGACGAGCGAGCCCCCCCACCGCAGAGCACCCTGTCCCCATGTTGATGAGGACAGGGCCCCTTCCCAACAACCCTGGCCGTTGGTTGTCGGGGTATGCGGGCGGGAGGCTTATCAGAATCTGGGAGCCACCTTTAATAAGGGGGCCCCCAGATACCGGCCCCCCACCCTAAGTGAATGAGTATGGGGTACATCGTACCCCTACCCATTCACCTGCAAGAAAAGTGGTATAAACACAAATAAACAACACAGGGTTTTTAAAATAATTTATTTGTCTGCTCCGGAGGCCCCCCCTGTCTTCTTTAGCTCTTTTAGCAGGGGAGACTTCTTCTTCCGCTCTCCGGGGGTCTTCTCCGCTTTCCGGGGGTCTTCTCCGCTTTCCGGGGGTCTTCTCTGCTCTCCGGGGGGGTCTTCTCCGCTCTGGGGGGGTCTTCTTCTATGTTCGCCGCTCTCCGCTCTTGACTCGGCGCACCCCGGCTCTTCCTCCCGCTGTCCGGTGCCTTCTCCTTCAGGGCTGGCCGCCGCTATAGTAGCGGCGGTCAGTCCGCTCTTCTGTGACGTCGTCGTCTTCTGATACGCCGGCGTAACTCTACCTGAATCTGGCTAAATTACTTTTTAGGTTTTCTTTGTCAAAGCTTATTTGAACAAGTTAGAAGCTAATTGGCTACCATGCACAGCTCCACCAGATTTTGCACTCTCCAGTTTTAGTAAATCCACCCCTAAGGCTTGACATACATGTCTTTGTCCATTTTTTTGTCCAGCAAAAGATCCATCACAGTTGTATAAGTCGTTGAATATTGTTTGTCAATTTTTATTTTTACCAAGGTTTTAAAAAAAAATCACATATTGTAAATGAAGATGGATCAACAATGTATTTTTCGTACCATATTAAAGCAGATTACACATGTAACAAGACATTACATCCAGGATATAAATGTGTTCATGATAAATGTATATTTCATGTATTCCATCCAGCAAGTATGGTGCATATTTGAAATGCAAAACCACATCATAAATTTCTATTTATTTAAAGATAACAGACCCATAAACACCAGTCTTCTCCAGGAGTAATTCTGCATAAAGTTTACCTTTGCATCAAATATGCGGTCATAAGTCACATTATGTAGATGGATCAATAACGGCACTCAGAATGGGGAAAAAAATAGCATGTCGCTCATAGAGGAACCTATGAATCAAATGTGCTTTTAGAAAATGCCACTTTAATTATTTTTCACCATTGTAGTGAATTTTTGGCAAAATTTTCAAAAGTAAAAAAATATACCCCCCCTAATATCTATTCAAGCATACTTTTAATTAACGTTTAATTATTTAGAAAATATTACTCCCCAATAGACCTGTAATTTATAAAATTCTAAATAAAACTAGTAATGATTTAAAAAAAATGAATAGTTTTTGAAATTGTAATTGGTTTTCCAAGGCTGAGATTTTACCTGTAAGCAGTGCTGAAACGTAAAAGCAGAAGAGAGGGCATACATGAACTATTCCTATTTAGCTTAGCTATATATTCCTTAAAAAATCTTACATTCCAAGTAAAGTTTTATGCTGTTTTATCTCTGTGGTCTTCTATTCCCCCACGTTATACAGTGTGACAGATTTTTGTTTGGGGGTGCTTTACAATAACTTATTTTTCTCCATGGCTAAAATGTTGCTTACTACCCTTCAACTCCAATGCTTTGTCGTGACAGAACTGAGTAACATCCATACCTCTCATCTCAGGTGTCCTCGCATCTCAGGTGTCCTCAGATCTCAGGTGTCCTTAGATCTCAGGTGTCCTCAGATCTCAGGTGTCCACACATATTTTAGACTTATATTTTAGCGGAAGATGGTGGTTTCTGTCCAGGTCTGCTACTGAGTTCTGATAACTAATTGTGCTGGGTTTTACTCTGGTGCCTATTGGATTGTGCAAGTCATAGTTAGACACCCTACACCAGGGATGCCCAACCTTTTGAAGAGAGAGGGCCACTTAAGTGACTTGGTAACCAGTCGTGGGCCACAATGAGTGGAGCGAGTGGATGACAGGTCTATGTCCACTCTGCATATCGAGAGCAGACATAGCCCACTCTACTCTATGGGCCCTTCGATCTGAACCACCCAGGCGAAAGGGGATTTTTTAGCGGATCGATTGATCAGTTTGAAAGCAGCCCAGTAACCACTGCAGAACAGATATGCCCATATTTGGTATCACTCTACCTGTAACAGGAGGCGGTGCTATACAGGAAGCATCGCAGCTGCTTGCTTTCTCCACCCCTGGCTTCATTCACAACACTGATGCTCTGGGATGACAGATCGGCAATCCGCGATCTGGGCTTGTCAACCAGCCATCTCAGAGCAGAAGGTCGCGGGCCACATCAGAGGGCTGCGCGGGCCACATGTGGCCCCCTGGGCCTCTGGTTGGGCACCCATGCCCTACACAAATGCTGTAACAAGAAAGTGGAGGTTGTTTGTAGGACAGGTGCCTACTTTATTTTGTCTTTTGCTGCTAAGTTATATTTTTGGTATAATGGTGACTTTCCTGTGTTCCCAAGGGTTGTGACATGGACTAGGTGCACTGTGAAGATCTGAGAAAAGCTGGTGGAGTTGAGGGCATATTTAGTATTACTTTCGCAAAATACTACGGAGTCCTAAATCAGGACAGGTAGGAACAGACACCGGGGCAGATCCACAAAGAGAGTACGCCGGCGTATCTACTGATACGCCGGCGTACTTTCAAATTTCCCGCGTCGTATCTTTGGTTTGAATCCTCAAACCAAGATACAACGGCATCTGGGTTAGATCTGACAGGCGTATGGCTTCGTACGCCTTTGGATCTTACTTCGGCGTCCGCTGGGTGGAGTTCTCGTTGTTTTCAGCGTCGAGTATGCTAATTAGCTATTTCCAACGATCCACGAACGTACGCACGGCCGTCGCATTCTCTTACGTCGTCTCTAGTCGGCTTTTTCCGGCGTATAGTTAAAGCTGCTGTTTTGCGGCGTATAGTTAGACTTGCCATGTTAAGTATGGCCGTCGTTCCCGCGTTTCATTTAAAAAAAAATTTTTTTTGCGTAAGTCGTCCATGAATCGGGATGGACGTAATTCACGTCTATGTTAAAAAAATGACGTCCTTGCGACGTCATTTAGCGCAATGCACAGTGGGAAATTTAGGGACGGCGCATGCGCAGTTCATTTGGCGCGGGGACGCGCTTTATTTAAATGAAACACGCTCCCTAATCGCCGATTTGAATTACGCGCCGTTATGCCGCCAGAGATAGACTTCGCCGTCGTAAACTTACGGCGCAAAATCTTTAAGGATTCGAACTAAAGCCAGGTAAGGTACGGCGGCGTAGCGTATCTCTGATACGCTGCGCGGGTGCAGATCTCTGTGGATCTGCCCCAATGTCACCAGCTGAGGAAATGAAGAAGAAGATGCTGTTCTTTTGCAAGGGTGTGATGCTGTAAGTGCATTGTGTAATGTCACTCAAATGAATTGTTTAAAGTGGCTCTAAAGTTTAATCCTTTAAAGCATTCTCTGCATTAAAGGGGTTGTAAAGGTTTGTGTTTTTTCACCTTAATGCATCCTATGTATTAAGGCGAAAATGCATAGAATTTTTTCCAAATGCTGAGCCAAATCATAATATAACACGTCTCCTATGGATTTTCTATAATACAAAGTAATCAAATAATTTTAGAAATTAGCAATGAGCAAGGGACAACTTTTATATGACCTCTCAAGAAAGTCAGTACAACACGATGCAACAGGAGGAAAAAACTGGAGGATGCCAATAAATATTGGAAACCAGGAGGTGTGTTTAACTGGCACCTTTGTATTCTGAAACCTTCCCCTTGTAATATCAATATATCTTTGAGAATCACCCAACTCTTTCAATTGAGGTGTTTGGAATAAAACATTTAATAATATTTTTCATTTTTTTTTTCATCAAGACAAAAAAGATATTCCTGCATTAAGGGTGGGTTTACACCAGTGATTCTTGTGCGATTCATTGCGGTGCGACAGAAATTGCACTGGATCACACAAAAAGTAGTGCATGCTCTACTTTTAACCTCTTCCGGACCACCTTCCGCACATTTACTGCAGGAAGGTGGACCAGCTGCACAAAGCATCGTACCGTGCAGTAGCCTCTGTGGGGCACGCGCAATTGGCCCAAGGGGAGCCAATCAATGGGTACGATCAGGGCCGCCATCAGGGGGGTACAGGCATCACACAAGTAAGGGGCCCGAAGCTCCCAGGGGCCCGGCTGGAGAGAGGAGAGAAGAGATGAAAAGATTTCACTGTCACAGCGGAACCTCCCCCCTGGTTCTCAGGTCACTCTCACTTTCTCACCTCCTCTTTCCTCTCCTCCTGCAGCGAGTTGAGAACCGGGGGAAGGGGGGCTGGTTGCTGCTGAAAATTGACAGTGTCAGATCACCTCCTAAATTGCAGCCACCCCCCCTCCCCACCGGTTCTCAACTCACTGCAGGAGGAGAGGAAAGAATAGATGAGCTGACACTGTAAATTTTCGGCAAACCAAACCCACCCCCCTGGTTCTCAACTCTCTGCATGAGAAGAAGGAAGAGGCGGTGAGATGACGTTGTAAATTTTCGTGGCAGCAGATGCCCCCCCGTTCTCTGCTCCAGGGGGCCTATGGCTGAAGCTGTGTAAGGGGCCCCAAAATTTCTGATGGCGGCCCTGGGTACGGCGTACACAATGTCTGTCGGCCACCTGCAATCGTTCCCCAGAGAGGCAGAACGGCGATCTGCCTATGTAAACAAAGCAGATCGCCGTACTGTCGGGGGAGAACATGGAGATCTTGTGTTCTCCCAGTCAGAGCAATCCCCACACAGTAAGAAAGCATCCCCTAGGGACACACCTAAACCTTTGATCGCCCCTGGTGTTAACCCCTTCCCTGCCAGTGTCATTTATACAGTAACAGTGCATTTTTGTTAGCACTGATCATTGTATTGGTGTCAATGCTCCCCAAAAAGTGTCACTTTGTGTCAGATTTGTCTGCCGCAAAGTCGCAGTCCCGCTACAAACTGCTGATCACTGCCATTAATAGTAAAACATCTAAACAAAATTAAAACGTCCCTAAATCTATCCCATAGTTTGTAGAGGTTATAACTTTTGCGCAAATCAATCAATATACACTTATTGGATTTTTTTTATCACAAATATGTGGCTGAATACATATTGGCCTAAATTGAAGAATACATTAGATTTTTTTTTTTTTTTTTTTTTACTGGATATGTTTTATAGCAGAAAGTAAATAGACATGTACGATTCGGTTCATAACGAATAGATTTTCGTACAAATTTGTTAGTATTCGTACGTTCGGATCAATTCGAACATCCGAATAGCTGAAAGAACCAAAATACGGAAATTACGAAATTACGAATAAGCAAAATAACGAACATGCAAAAATACGAACTTACGAATGGACAAACTTATGAAAATACGAAACACCGAAACAGTAAAAGAACGAAAATTACATCTATAACGAATTATTTGCATTCCATATTTTCAATCTTTTGACTGTTCGTAATTTCGTATGTTTGTATTTCATTAGTGTGTTCATAAATTTGTTTCTTTGTCTGTTCGTAATTTTGTGTTCTCGAATCGTTCTTTCGAATGGGCAGTGTAGTGAGTGATGTATCTTACTTAATATCTTAGCCAATCAGCTTATCTCTTTTGAGTCACAATGCACTCCTGAATCTTTTTAGATTCAGTTGGGCAGGAGACTGAGTCAGGTCTTGTGACTGAGGGAGTAGACTGGGAGTAAGTATAGGACTTATTAGAAGCCGTGGGCCAAATTCTCAAAACCATGTGTAAATTTAGGATTATCTAACTTATGTCATTTAAGTTAGGGCGCCCTAAGTTGGTGTCGTAACTACCGTATTCTCAGTGCATTTGCGCTCAAAACTGCGCCATCCTTAACTTAAGTTTCAATGCCTAAGGCGTGGTTATGGCAAGTGGGATTGAAGTGGGCGTGCTTCATTGTAATGAGCCGTGACCCCATGCAAATGAAGTGCCGGCCGTACTGCGCATGCGCGCACGAATCTGGACCTCAATGCGCATGTGCAGAACTTTGGTCAGCGCAATCAGTGAGATAGGTAAAAGGCCAAGCGTACTTAGTTTGAAGATCGCCCTGTGGCTAAATAGCCCCAGTCAAACACACTTCAATTGCAAAAGTATTTCCCTGTGTTCCCTTCCTAAAGCAAGTTGCTTCTGCTTTGAACGTTTGTCAGTGTTTGTTGGTAAGATTGTTTTGTGAGAAAAGTGTTTGTGGAGTTGGAGGGTATAGTTGGTGTTTGTTTTTGCTAATTTGTTTTTTGTTTTGATTGTTTGCCTGTTTGTTTTTACTAATAGTTTTTTTTGGGTTTTGTTTATATTTTTTGTTTTTCTTTTTTGCCTGTTTGTTTTTGAATTAATAGTAGCTGTCTGTCTATTTTTTATTTTGGCTTGTTTGTATTTTCTTTGGTGTGTGTGTGTATTGTTGTTTGTTTGTTGGCTGAGTTCCCTGTTGCTGGGTGTTGTCTGTCATGGCTCCCAAGCGCAGGAAGCTAAATTTTTCACCGGCAGAGAAGCATATACTTGCTCAGGGCGTCCTTAAATTTGGGCGATTTCTCCATGGCCCTGAGAGCCACACCACCACCCCGGCCAGGAGGAAGGAGATCCTTCAAAAGATCACCGATCGGATCAATGCGGCGGGGGGGGGGGAGACCAGGACCATCGCTGGAGTTCAAAAAAAAATAAATGACTTGAGGAGCGTGTCCCGGAACAAGCTGGCAACGCTGCATGCCCATACCAGGGGCACTGGAGGAGGGGCACCCTGCCCAGTCAGGATGAGTGAGGAGGAATGGGCAGTGGCCCAGTGTTTCCACCCACAGCAGGTGGTGGGCCTGCCTGGCTTTGACAATGATCCTCTTATGAGGACAGGTAATTTTTTTGAATTTCTATCTGGTGATTAGCATGTGTGGGTGGGGGAAGGGAAGATGTGTCAAGTTTGTGGATACAACAACCTGTGATTGTTTTGTGTCCTCCCCAGATGGCCAGGAGGTGGCAGCCCCATCAGCCCAGGAGGTGGCAGCCCCATCAGCCCAGGAGGTGGCAGCCCCATCAGCCCAGGAGGTGGCAGCCCCATCAGCCCAGGAGGTGGCAGCCCCATCAGCCCAGGAGGTGGCAGCCCCATCAGGTCACGAGGTTGCTGGCCCATCAGGTCAGGAGTTTGCTGGCCCATCAGGTCAGGAGGTTGCTGGCCCATCAGGGCAGGCTGCTGCACCACCCCCAAGACAGGCTCATGCAGAGTCACAAGAAGGGCAGGATTCGCCATGGGAGGGGAGTGCCCACAACTCCCCTAATTTGGATGTTGAGTGGGAGGAGGATGAGGGGGAGGAAGATGACAATATTCTGATTGGGCAGGAAATAATGATGGGCCAAGATATGACCTTTGAATCATCCCCTGAGGGAACCCCACAGGCGCCCAGAAGTCAGGCCACCATCATGGGTCGCCCCTTCCAACCCTCCTCCAACATGCAGCAGCACCCATGGCTCACTCCAACTCCTCCTCCAAGGCCACAAGCCTCAGGGGCAAGTAGGATGCCGACCCCTGAAAACAGGGGGGGGTTGGTGCGTCTGCCGGTCAGTCTGTTGAGGGACAATGTCCGGCAGACCCGCAGTCTGTCTGCGATCCAAAAAACAATGACCAAGGTGGAGCGCAGCCTGGGTGCAATGAGGGAGTCACTGGGTGACGTGGCCACCAACTCCGTGGGGGTCATCACCTGTTTGTGGGACATGAGGAACGCCACAACAGGTGTGGCCCAGGAGGTGACTGCCCTCACCCAGGCTGTGCAGGCCAATACCCGGGCTGTGCAGGCCAATACGGCTGCCATAACTTCCTGTCTGACAAGGATAGCCGTTGCCTTGGAGGGAAGGCCAGCAGGAGGACAGACACCAGGGGAGGCTGCTTCCTCCCCTGTACAGTCCCCCCGCCCTCAAAATACTCCCTCCCCTGCACAGTCCCCCCCCCCTGAGAATACTCCCTCCCCTGCACATTCCCCCCCCCCTGAAAATACTCCCTCCCCTGCACAGACCCCCCCCCGTGAAGATCCCCCAGTTGGCCGTGGCCGTCCCCGTGGCCGTCCCCGTGCCCGTCCCCGTGACCGTGCCCGTGCCCGTGGGCAGCCCAGAAGGAGCACTCGGCAACATCCCTAATTTGCAGGGGTACTTTTTTTTTTTTTTTTTACACTGTACTTATGATTTGGTCTATGTGTGTGAATGATGTGTGAATGTGGGGGGATGGCATTCCTGAAAACATAAGGGTGTCACCCTCAGTTTTGGTGGAGTAGGGATCCCCAGGACCAGGGAGAAGTCATCCTAGGTTCCTGAATGGTGTATGAATGCACAGTGACATAATTGGAGCCGTGGCGGGGCGTTACTGCTCCCAAGTACCAAAGGGGGGGGGGGGGTACTTGGATCTAATCCAATTCTATGTGCATGTGATGTGTCTGTGCTAGGGACCACAGTGACGTGCATTCATGCATTCTCATTGTGAGATAATTAATGTGCGTTTTGTAAATCAAAATAAACATTCTGTTTGGCATATAAGTAATGTGCATTTATTTAACAAAATAAAGATTTAAAGGTCACATAATCTCTGTGATTTGGTCTTGGCAAATCAAAAACAAAAATTGTATTAGGATGCATTTACTGGGCAAAGATGCCTTCAGACAGTTGTCTCCTGATTGCCTGGGCCTCAGCAGACCGGGTAGAGGGGTTTGGGGGGGGGGGGGTTGCCTGGGTGGGGGGTCAGGTCAGGAGATATGTCCACATGCATGCCCTTTCTTAATGCAAAATTGTGCAGTATGCAACATGCACCAATAATTTTGCACACAAAGTCTGGGGAATATAATAGTGTACCCCCAGTCTTGTCCAGGCATCGGAATCGTGACTTTAGCATGCCAAAAGTCCGCTCAACTATAGCCCGGGTCTGGCTGTGCACCTCATTGTATTTTCTTTGTCCGGGTGTTTGGGGGTTTCTAAAGGGGGTCATCAGGTGGGGTCCCAATGCATATCCTGAGTCACCTGTAAGGGAAAAGACAGGAGGATATTAGTCATGCATGTGCCCCTTGTGATGTCTCCATCATGGGGGGGGCATACCTGACACCAATGTCACTCACCAATCAGCCAGCTGTCTCCATAAACGTTCATCTCCAAGTCTTGGTAGATCTTGGTCTGCCGTAGAATAAAACTGTCGTGGCACGACCCTGGAAACTTGGCACAAACGTGCCAGATGAGGCCATGGGCATCTACAATCATCTGGACGTTGATGGAATGCCACCCTTTTCTGTTTCTGAACAGGTGTTCAGTTTCATGGGGGGGCTGGAGTGCCACATGGGTGCAGTCAATCGCACCAATGATCTTAGGAAAGCCAGCAATATTGTAGAAGTCTGTCATGGCTTGCACACGCTGGTCCTCCTGGGTGGGCATGACAAACTGATGGCTCATGCGCCGCAGTATGGCAGGGACCACCTGATGTAGGCATTTACTCATGGTGGACTGCACCATCCCAGCCACACCTCCAGATGCTCGCTGGAAGGAGCCACTCGCTAGAAAATGCAGTGTTGCCATAACTTTTTCCAGAGGTGTCAGGGCATGGGAACGTAGGGTTGGGGCGATTAGATCCTCATGAAGGAGTTGGGTAATCTCCAGGATGGCCTCCCTATCAAATCGGTAGTTGCCAATGACCTCATAAACTGGCATTTGCCAAATATCACGACGTGGCCGATAAACACGCGCCTGTGCCCTCATCCTCCTCCTCTGTGCCCTCCTCCTCCTTTGTGCCTGTAAGGCAGCAAGTGCCGTCAAAATCATTGCTGGTCCTGGCATTTTTCAGCAACAAACTTCACAACTAGAGCTGTAACTCCCTTCTGCAAACCCTTCCACAGCATGTGTAAAATTAGGGCTGGTTTTATAATGTGGAAATTTAGTCAGAAAAACTAACAGGTGCGCACAGGGCGGAAAATACGGCACACACACTTAATTCTGAGAATCGCCCTAACTCCCTCATTTGCATCTTTGCCTATCAAAAACAGCGGCGAGCCTAGCGTAATTTGCGCCCGGGAATGCGCAGGCGTAACTAATTTAAGTACGGCTGAAAATACGGAAATCTTTGCTTAAGTCGTTTTGACGATCGCGCGCAAATATACGCGCCGTGTAAAATTAGAAAAATGGAGTTAAGTCTGCGTATCTCTTTTGAGAATTTGGCCCCGTGTGTTGAAAACTAGACTAAAATACGAGATTGCGAATGACGCCATATATTTATGAAAGTACAAATCCATTCGAAGCACGGTAGTAGACACGAATCAACGAAAACAAAACAATGTTACGAATCAACGGAAAAGGCAATCTCACAAAAGTAACAATGACTAAATTACAAATAGCGTACCGAATAAACGAAAATTATTATCTAACAAAATTACAAATCAAAGAAAATAAATTAGACAGAATTACGAATCATTCAGTATCAACAAAAATAAAACTGTTACGAAAATACGAACGAGTCCATATACAAAAACTCTTTACGAATTTAAGGAAACGAGAAGAAACTAAACACATTTTTTTGTTGTGCACGTGTCTAAAAAAATATATATTGGGCCAGATCCACATAGAAATGGATCGGCGCAGCGTATCAGAGATACGCTACGGCGCCGTAACTTTTCCGGCTTCGGTTCGAATCCTGAAAGATTGCGCGCCAAAAGTTACGGCGGCGTAGTGTATTTCTGGCGGCGGAATTCAAATTGGCGATTAGGGGGCGTGATTCATTTAAATGAAGCGCGTCCCCACGCCGATTGAACTGCGCATGCTCCGTTTCGAAATTTCCCGCCGTGCTTTGCGCGAAATAACATCGCAACGATGTCATTTTTTTAACTTAGACGTGACTTACGTCCATCCCTATTCAGGACGACTTACGCAAAAAATAAAAAAAATTCAAATTTCGAAGCGTGAACGACGGCCATACTTAAATGGCAAGTCTATCTATACGCTGCAAAATAGCAGCTTTAACTATACGCCGGAAAAAGCCGACTAGAGACGATGTAAGAGAATGCGCAGGTGTACGTTCGTGGATCGTCGGAAAAAGCTCATTTGCATACCCGACGCGGAAAACGACGCAAACTCCACCCAGCGGACGCCGAAGTATTGCATCTACGATCCGAAGGCGTACGAAGCCGTACGCCTGTCGGATCGAACCCAGATGCCGTCGTATCTTGGTTTGAGGATTCAAACTAAAGATGCAACGCGGGTAATTTGAAAGTACGCCGGCGTATCAGTAGATACGCCGGCATACTCTCCCTCTGGATCTGGCCCATTGTTTTCTTTAAAATTTGTCGCTCTTTGTTTGTTTATAGTCGAAAAAATAAAGACCACAGAGGTGATCAAATACCACCAAAAAAAGCTAATTTTGTGAAAAAAAAAAGGACATAAACTTTATTTGGGTACAGCATCGCACGACCGTGTCAGTTAAAGTAATGCAGTGCCGTATCGCAAAAAATGGCCTGGTCATGAAGCGGGTAAAACCTTCTGGGGCTGAAGTGGTAAAAATGTACTGCGATACCATGTGATCTGGTGCTGGCAAACAGACTGCATTTGCCATCTGAATTTGGGGTGTTGTTAGAAATACATTGACACCCGCAGCAGATTGCACACTCAGTGCATTTTGTACGTAGGGCAGGAAACACACATTAAATATTTTGAAAGCTGCAGAATATCAAATAACTGAGAATTACATTACTGTTAAAGATTATGTACATTTTTAGTGATTTGTTTACGTATATTTTAAATAAATTCCATAGTACCGGTGTCTTTTTTTTTTTTTTTTTTACGATCGTGTAACATGCTTGGGTTAACTGAAATAACAGACGCCTCATTTGTGATTATGTTATTATTGTAGAATTTTTTTACCCTTTCATAAATTGCCGCATCATGACTTCATTGTGGAAATAAAATAGGAAAACCACTATTTTAAATTTCAAAATATGCCACGCTAATGAAATTCTAAATAAAAAACAATTTACAAGCAGGTATATTTGTAGTCATACATTTATATTGCGGATGTGTTTTTTTTTTTTTATGCTTTGTCAATTACGCCTGAAATAGGGACTGTTTGCTTCAGACTCCCTAAAAATGAAACTTGGATCAGAAAACAACCTATTTTCTTATGAGGTTCAGGAGTCAAAGGACTCCGATAGGAGCCGTAGGCTTCAAGAGCATAGAAGATTAAGACTTATATTGGATTCATGATGGAGGGCATGAAGTTCATTTTCAAAATAAAACAGAATATTATTCATATTCCTTTTAAAATTCAGATTGCCAGGTGACCTGTGACATGTCAGTACTGTATTACATTTCCAATGAGCAGAATGTGTGAAGCCGGTAGATGAGAAAACTGTTGGATATTCCGCTACTACGATGTAGTTGTCAAAATTTTAGGTGTAAATAGGGGCAAGGAAACATATTTATTTCTAATAAAACAAAATGTACATTTCCAAGATTAGAACACTGGTAAAAAAAATAAAAAATAAAAAAAAATGTAAATTTCCCCCATTGTTTACCTTAATATTTGTTGGGTTAACTACAACGGAAAGAAGAGACAAATTAATTGTTGGGAAATAATTTCAAGATAAACTATAAACATGTTTTGAACACATTTCAAGCAGGTGCAGGGTAATTTAAGCACAGTTTTTTTATTGTCAGGAATTAGATTTAGCTAGTTCACCATCTGCGGAAGAGATATTATTGAAAGCATATATGCATGCATACAAGAATACTGATTTTCATATATATTAAAACCCATAACAGCGCTGGAAGATGGAGCTTTCAGTCTGTTACGGCTCATATTTAAAAGTTTGCCTGGCTTAGATGTAATTCAGATTGACGGCATTTTCAAAGGGAAGGAAAATAATAGGGATCTAGCTAACCGGAATCATTTGGAACTTTTTGACACTGCTGACGTACTCAATGATTCTTAGATTTTTCTCTGTAATAAATGTAAAAAAAAAATAATAATACATTTGTAAAATGGCATTCTACTTTAGTTGATAAAACATTTTAATAATTCACACCTTTTAGGCAGCAACTTTAAAGTGTAGCTTTCAATGAAAAACACCCCACACCTAAAAGTGACACTAAAGTCTCATGCCGCGTACACACGATCGGAATTTCCGATGAAAAAAGTCAGAAATTCTGATTGTGTGTGTGCCCCATCAGACTTATTTCTGTCGGTGTTTAGAAATAGAACATGTTTTATTTTTTTCCGATGGAAAAAAAACAATAGGAAATTCCTATTGTCTGTGTGCAACTCCGACGGAGAAAAAACCCACGCATGCTCAGAATCAAATCGACGCATGTTCGGAAGCATTGAACGTCGTAGTGTTTTACGTCACTGCGTTTTGGACGGTCGGAATTCGGTCTGACAGTATGTATGCAAGACAACTTGAGTGGAATACCGATGAAAAATTCCATCGGATTTTAGGCCATCAGAAATTCCAATCGTGTGTATGGGGCATCATATTTTTTTTTAAATAACCAACATGTTATACTTACCTGCTCTGTGCAGGTGGTTTTGCACAGAGCAGCCCAGATCCTCCTCTTCTCATACAAGATATGATAGAGTAAAGATTTGGTCCCTTGTGCGTCTACGCACAAGGAACCAAATCTATACTCTATCATATCTTGTATGGTTTTAATTCTTGAACACTGTGTTAATCATGTTATTTCTCTAATAAAATGTATATTTTTGCTAAATTCTATTGTGTTCTTGCCTCTAAAGTCTGACCATTGGTTACCCCTTTTGAGTAATCGTTTATGTTTCTCCCTTAATTATACAGGTGTGGCACTGTGAGAGCTTCCCCTTTTCTTCGGAAATCAAAGCCTGTGTGTGTAATTAGAGTACCATTTGGAAATAATGCTGTTTTTGTTACGCCAAAGGTGATTTAAAGAGTCATTGTAATCATTGGATGAAGATTTTTCTTTTGTTTGTTCACTTTGCCACATTCGAATTGGAAAAAAATAAAACATTTTGGTTTCAACCGACTTGAAATTTATCAAGTTCAATATTTCAAATAAAAAAAAATCGGTATATTCAAAGAAAATTCAAAAGATTCAGAATACGAATTCCAAATATGAATCTCGAATACGAATTGAACGAGTCAACTGAATTTAACTAAACTAAATAACTAAATAACTAGATAAACAAATTGAAATGCAACAAAACAAAACAATTTTTTTCATCATGCACATCTATTGTTGACTTATTCTAAACTATTTGTCTATTTGTGTTTTGTAGGAAACCCCTTTACAAAATGTAAAATTACATAGCAGTTCCTTCTTAAAACAAAAGGTATTCACATGTCTTATTCTATCACATATACCAAAGTTGAGGATGGGTGTTAGAGGCCCAGGGGGTTTGTTGATCATCATCAGTGCAGTGCATGGAAACAATGGCTTATATGGCACAGAGCTTGGGGACCAAGGAGAAAATGCAACCATGAAGGTTATGGTGAAAAGGGATAAAAGAAAACTTTATAAATACGAAAAAAAATTGTATAAAGTTTTTCAGAATGCCGAAGTGAGAAAAAAAATGTATTCTTACAAAAATAAGCTAAAATACAAGCAAAAAAATCCTTCAAGCCAAGACTATAGAGGTAATATTTGTACATGACGGATTTCTTGTGTAGCTAATTCTTTCAGTATCCGGTGTTCCTCTCATCACTCTCTATAAAATACAGAATCCTTAATTGGCCTGTGCTTCTCCAACATGTTTTTAATGAAAATGCAGCACATAAGTCTTAAGTTTGCTCTCTGGCAGGGCCCAATTTACCAAAGTGGGAGCGCAAGATAAGAAAAAAAAAATGTACATCTGCAAAGCAGGGCCCCGCAATGAATCACACAATGCCAGTGTTGAGCTGAATATAATTGAGTCCAACATCTCTGAGCACTTTCACCATAATTAATGATAATCTGTAACAGAGGAATCTGAGATTCCAGTTCACAGAACTGTTTAATTAGGCCAAGTAATGAAAGCCGAAGCTGTACAAGGATATGGCCGGTTTCATGATTAATGATTCATGCTACCCAACACAAAAGTGTCGCACCGTTAACTCTAACGGATGCTGCATCAAAGTGGCATTTGCAGAATAGTGAAATGCATGCAATTTTTTTTTCTCCTTATTTTAAGGATGTAACAGGCACTATCCCTATCTGAACTATATACATGATAAATATACTTTCTAATGTAGGTGTCTTTTTCCCTCAGCAACTTGTTCTGGAGTAAAAGTACATTGAGACATTCATATCAGCCTATGTGAGCTTATGATCTAATTGTCTACTATAGTCAGATATACATAACCCAGCTTGGATGGAACCAGATTACAGTTCAATTCCAGTTTGGCTATTAAATAAATTATGGATACAGTAGAAGCTTCTAAAAAAGAAGGCCACTTAATATGCACCACTCCTCTTCCAGGTTAAATTCCAACCCGAGTCATTTAGCTCACTTCCTGTGGCCTCAGAGGCTCTGCTTGAGAGTGATGTGGACCAACCTTCTGCAGCATTTAGGGTCTTCTTCAGGAAGAAGATGGCAAAGATGACCTATAATGCCACTAAACCTGGCTGAAAACACCTGGAATAAAAGATATACTTTAGATTTTTTTACATTGGTGAACAGGGTGCTTTACAAGGTGGAGGGGTACAAATGGGAAGGAAGGTTCAAGCCAGGAGTTGGGTTTTAAACCAAAGTCAATTTTTTTGATTGTGGTAGGAATCAGGGGCTCCCCAAACAAAAGAAAATACAGAGAGAATTAGTAAACTAAGTTTCTGATGGAACCCAAGAATCCAATGATGCAACCAACAGTAAGGCCTCATAAACAATTGGGCCCAAAAATGCTGTTTGTACAGGCGTTTTAGCTTTTTTACTCTCTGATTCTAAACGCTCCTTAGGTTAGCCTATGTGTTCATGCACACTAAAGGCATTTACGGGAGTTTAGAGGCAGAAAAAACCCTAACAAAGTCACATTCTGAAGAGGAGCTTTTAAACATAAAAAAAACACTGAAAAGTGCCTAAACGCTCACAAACGTGTATTAACACGCGTTAACGCTAGGCGTGTTTATGTGCACTTGTACGTTAAAATATTCTAATAACCAGAATAAATTAACATTATGGCCAATATAATTAACTAACACCGGGCATCTGAACATGTTCGAATGCGCATGCAGCTTTTTAATCCGAGAAACATTTAAAGATTCCCTTGAAGTGGGGCTACACCCGTACTGCAAGTGTTGCGTGCTCACTTATGTTTAAGGGACACATAATAGAAGTTCTTCTTATCTAATCCTTCACTCCTTCCTGTTGCTAAACTGGTCCCTGCAGTGGCTTCTCCCCGGCACTCCAGTGGTCTAAGGTCCTGATGTCATCAACACCAACGCAGGGTTTATAGCCCTATACTTGATGTAATGATGTTGAGTAGGGGTGCAACGGATCAAAAAACTCACGATTCGGATCGTTCCTCGGATCAGGAGTCACGGATCGGATCATTTTTCATCAGAAAAAAAAGAAATCTCCCCCACTGTAATATCCACATCTCCCTCCCCCACTGTAATTTCCACATCTCCCTCCCCCACTGTAATATCCACATCTCCCTCCACCCCCACTGTAATATCCACATCTCCCTCCCCCACTGTAATACTCAAATCGCCCCCACTGCAGTGGCGTCACTAGGGTTGGTGTCGCCCGGTGCAAAAAAAATAAAAATAGTGTCGCCCCCCCTCAGTACAGACCCCCCCCTCAGTACAGACACTCCAGTAGTACACCCGCCCTCAGTGCACCCCCCAGTAGTAAAAACAGTGACCCCCCCAGTAGTACAGGCAGACAGTGACCCCCCCCAGTAGTACAGACAGACAGTGACCCCCCAGTAGTACAGGCAGACAGTGACCCCCCCAGTAGTACAGGCAGACAGTGACCCCCCAGTGCAGACCTCAGACAGCTGCGTTTGTGTCCCTCGAGCACGGGCTCCTCCTCCTCTGTGGGTGTAAACAGAGAGGAGGGCCTTTCCTAATGCTATGGCCGCGGCGGCAATCCACGGATCGCATAGCGTGCCGATCCGAAGGGGGTGACCCCCTTCGGATCACGGATCAATGGTGATCCGTTGCACCACTAATGTTGAGTGGCAGTCTACTGCTGGAGCATGGGAGAGTGTGAGCATCTGACAGACATAACAAGTGGTTACGCCTTGCAAAGTTTCCTGGAGTTGGGCTGGATTTACCCCCTTAATGACAAGGCCATTTTTTTTGCGATACAGCACTGCGTTATTTTATCTGACAATTGCGATGTTGTACCCAAACAAAAATGTTATACCCACCCCAAAGCACTTTGCATGTTGATAGGGACAAGGGCCTGTTCCTGACAACCCTGGCCGGTGGTTGTCAAGGCTCTGCCGGTGAGGGGCTTATCGAAATCTCGAATCCCCCTTTAATAAGGGGGCCCCCAGGTCCTGCCGCCCCTATGTGAATGGTACCCCTTCACCGACGTCTCTCCTGGTACTGTCTCTCCCGGTGCTGTCTCTCCCGGTGCTGTCTCTCCCGCTGCCATCTTTTCCCACCACCGCCTTCTACTGCTGCCGTCTTTCCCTGACAAATCACACAATGGATGGCATGAATGAAAGCCATCTATTGGGAAGAATTTTCATGTTATCTGCTGTGATTGGTCACAACGATCACATGGCACTGACAGCGGCAGTGCACTGATCGGGTGACAGATTGTGCTGCAATGCGGCTGTGGGGAGTGTGTGAGGCACGCTCTGCCCTCCAGGAATGGTGAATGTCCCACCCGTCATTTGTCTATAGGCTGATGCTGTTTTGAAGGCAAAGAATAGTCACACCAAATATTGATTTGATTTGGATTTCGCTACTGTTCATTTACCTTGGATTTTGTTAAATGATAAAAAAAACAAAAAACTATTAACACTTCAATTTCTGAAAGCATTCTTAACTGCTTGCCAAACGCCCTATAGCACATTTACTGCTACAGGGCTGCACAGGATCACACATATATATATATATATATAAATATATATATATATATACATATTTTGTTTTTAATATATATATATATATATATATATATATATATATACATACATGATCCTGCACTTTCAGGTAGCGGACACGAGTGTGTGCAGGTGGCAGCTCGCTCCCGCTGTGATTCTACTAGACATGTGTATTCATTTTTGTCTGAATGCATTTTTGTCAGAATTTTGGGGATTTTCACATTCATTTTAAAAAACGATAACAAACGCACAGAATCCGAAATCCGAAAAATCCGACATAAAAAATGCTTTGTTTTCGTTTTGTTGTGACTACAGTTTCGATATAGATAGAAGATTCTACATGACAGTGACAATAGTGATCTGTGATTATTGAACCTGCGGTTGAATGTGCCTAGCCTAACTCTATTAGTCCAAGATTATTCGACATAGAGAGAAAAGATTTGACATTATAGTTACATGAAGTTCCGACGAAGCAGCTAAAAACATACGATCGCCGCGAGCGGGCATTTATGGTCAAATACTCTGCCCATAGACTATATAAGAATTCTAATGTTTTTTGACTAGTAATAATAATGAAAAATATAATTATTCCTAGTCATACAACATTGGAATTCTACTATAGCTTGTGGGCCGAGCATTCGACCGGAAATGTACGATTGCGGCATCGTACAGTTTAGCTGCTCTGTCAAAACTTCTTAAAACATTCGACAGACACCATAAGCCTTCAACTGACAGATTCAACCTTAATTCCGATTTTCGGAAAAATTATTTTTTTAACGAAACAAAATAAATACAAACGAATTTCGGAAGTAACTAAATATATTTATTTTTCGGCCGAAAACAAAATTCCGAAACTAAATATTTCAGTGTGCAGATATCTAGATTCTACACAGTGGAAGATGATCCCATGGACCATTCGTTACTCTGGCAGATTGGCATTCTGTCAGTACAGAAGACATGGATCCTGTGTTTCTATAAAGCAGAAACATCTATCATGCCTTCCACTAGTAAAAGCACCTCCCCCACTACACTGAGGCCCCATACACACGATAGAATTTATCCGCAGATACGGTTCAGCGGACCGTATCCGCGGATAAATCCTCTCTAAGATTTCAGAGGATTTCAATGCGATGGCGTGTACACACCATCGCATTGAAATCCGCGCTGAAATCCTCTGCCGATGACGTGTCGCGCCGTCGCCGCTATTATGACGCGGCGACGGGCGCGACGCTGTCATATAAGGAATTCCACGCATGCGTCTATTCATTACGGCGCGTGCGGGGAATCCCTTTGGACGGATGGATCCGGTAAGTCTGTACAGACGAGCGGATCCATCCGTTGGAATGGATTCCAGCAGATAGATATTCTGTGCATGTCGACAAATATTTATCTGCTGGAAATCCATTCCAGGGGAGATTTATCTGCGGATAGATATCCGACGGAGTGTACACACCATAGGATCTATCCGCAGAAACCCATTTGATGGGATTTATCTGCGGATAGATTCTATGGTGTGTATGGGGCCTGAAACGTTAGCTAGGCACACAGTTAACACTTTGATCGTCCCTGATGTTAAATCCTTCCCTGCCAGTGTCATTAGTACAGTGGCAGTGCATATTTTTAGTACTGATCACTGTATTAGTGTCACTAGTCCCCCAAAAAATGTCAAAGGTGTCCGATAAGGTGTCCGATTTGTCCGCCGCAATATCGCAGTCCCGCTACAAGTCGCTGAACGCCGCCATTGCTAGTAAAAAATAAATAAATAAAAACATTCCATAGTTTGTAGATGCTAAAGCTTTTGTGCAAACCAATCAATATAGGCTTATTGGGATTATTATTTACCAAAAAATATGTAACTGAATACATATTGGCCTAAATTTATGAAGAAATTAAAATTTTTGCATTTTTTTTTTATTGGATGTGTTTTAGAGCAGAATGTAAAAAAAAATGTCTTTGCAAAATTGGCGGTTATTCTCTGTTTATAGCGCAAGAAATACAGAGGTAGTCAAATCCCACATGACCACGCAATTGTCAAGAGGTCAAGTGGTAAATTTACAGCATTTTTTCCCACTCTTTCCCAACTAAATTTTTGCACAGAAATGCATAACATATATATATGTATGTATGTATATAGATGTATATATTTATATAGTCAATTTCCTATATTAGCCAGGCCTGGGGCTAATAAGTGTTTGCCTTCAATTCTTTTGCAGGGCCAAAAAAAGAGTTCTATATTTGAGAAGTAAAAGGAAAATTTCAAGATATTAAAGGCTCTGGGGTTATAGACTTGTTCTGTGTTCAGCATTTAAGAACGTGAGAGCCCTGACATACAAGGACACGACACAAGAGATGAAGAAGCTGGCCCAAGGCCTTAACATAGAAGCCGTCAAATTACTTGGGTTTTACGTGACTATTTGCTTTGCTTTTCAATAAATAGTGGAGGACTAAGCATGCTCTTATACCCCATAACAATGGCAGGAGCAAAAAGTCTAGGCTCACCTCTGTGGTAGGGTTTGCTGTTTTGTGTCCGGCAGCAAAAAGATCATTGAACCGTGTCAGCTTGGAACAAATAGCAATATCAAATTCCTTAGAGAAGTAAAAAAAAATAAAAGAAAAATAAAAGACCATGGTACTGCAGAGCAGATAGAGACTTAGGGGCCAGATTCAGGTACATTTACGTTGCTCCGCGGCAGCGTAATGTATCTGATGTACGTTACACCGCCGCAAGTTTACAGCGTAAGTGCCTGATTCACAAAGCTCTTACCTGTAAACTTGCGGCGGTGTAACGTAAATCCGCTTGGCGCAAGCCCGCCTAATTAAAAAATTACCCGACGTGCATTGCGCTAAATGACGTCGCTCGGACGTCATTGGTTTGACGTTAACGTAAATGGCATCCAGCGCCATTCACGGACGACTTACGCAAACAACGTGATTTTTTAAATTTTGACGCGGGAACAACGGCCATACTTAACATTGCTTAGAACACCTAGGAGGCAGCCCTAACTTTACGACGCGTATCGCTACGAAAACGACGTAAATTTATATCGATGGGCATCGCGGACGTTCGTGAATCGCCGTAACTAGTCATATGCATATTCTACGCCGACCGCAATGGCCTCGCCACCTAGCAGCCGGCCTAGAATTGCATCCTAATGTAAGTCAATTACACCTGTCGGATCTTAGGGCTATCTATGTGTAACTGATTCTATGAATCAGCCGCATAGTTTGGATGGGCGGATCACAGAGATACGATAGCGTATCAGGAGATACGCCATCGTATCTCTTTTGTGAATCTGGCCCTTGGTTTATAAAGGATAGATGTTATCACTTCTTAAGCCTCGTACACAGGGTCGGACATCAAACAAACTTTCCCTTGGATTTTTGTCCAAAGTGAGTTGTCCGGTCACACCCATAGCATACACACGCTCTGACTTTTTCGGCAACAAACACAAACGTAGTGACGTTTCAATATACTAACGAGAGTTTAAAAGAGGAAGTTCAATTCTCCTGCGTCACCCTTTGGGCTCCTTCTGCTAATCAAGAGTTAGTAGAGGTTTCGTCTGTGTGCATTCGCGATTTTCAGTTTCGTGCAATTTTGTTCATTTATGAACGTCCGTTCGTCGAGCAGACATGTTGCACAATGGGGTTGTGCTAACGTGACCCACAAAATAATATAGAAAATTGTTTGATTCATATAACCAAAATACACTAATCCAAAGTAGACATTTGTTTTGACTCTGTCAGTATCACCAGTAAAGCAGCTTTTAGTATTATAACATTATATAAAGAAGAAGAGAATGTGCGCTGCTTTTCTTGATTTCAGAACTTGCCGTGTCACGAATGTGCACTTTCAAATACGAACACTAGTTTTACTAGACAGAACGCTTCTGGCTGGTCTTTGCTTCTGAGCATGCGTGTTTGTACTTTGTACAAAAGTCCGATTGCTTGCTGTACACACGGTCGGACTAGGCACCATCGAACTCTTGTTGACGTAAAGTTTGTCCGTTTGCAGACCAAACTTTTTGTCCGATGAAACCCGAAAAATGTTGTCCGATGGAGCGTACACGCGATCGGACTAATTTGAAAACTTGCTGATTTTGAAGTTTGTTGGCAAAAAGTCAGACCGTGTGTACGGGTCTTTAGAGTATTTCTAGATCCTATCACTAAAATCTTTTGCCAATAATTTTCATCTTTTTTAAAACTGTATTTTTATTAAAATAATACTTGATCACCTTGCCTTGAAGGGTCTTCATTAAGCATTTCCTTTCCTAAGGTGGCAACTCTGTATCCCCATTTTGCTTCTGTGTTGCCACCCTGACAAACAAACTTCAGGAGATTACAAGTGACCATTGCAGCATGCAGACCTCCCAAAATTTTGAGATGGGAATGAGGGATACCTTTTATCAAAAGTATGTAGCCATAGGACACACCCCCTGTGACGCCCCTCCTAATGGAGAATTATACAAAAAAAAATTATTGATTAAGCCCACAAATGCTTTTTTACCACTAGTATTCCATTATATTTGCTTTTGAAATTTACACATTCAGCAATTTAGAAATTAGATGAAAGGTTTAGCACTGAGAAACACTTTTTGAAAGATAAATAGTGTATTTTATATACAACTACCATATATATACTCGAGTATAAGCCGATTCAAATATATGCCGAGACACCAAATGTTATAAAAACAAAAAAAATGGGAAAACCTATTGACCCAGAGTATAAGCCTAGGGTGGAAAATGCAGCAGCTACTGTAAGTGGAAGGGGGTCAACAATACAAACCTGCAGCCTCTCTCTGCCCATTTGCAGCCTCACTGTCAATGTCAGTTGTTTTTGATACACAGTGCAATAGCAAACAAGTGTCATTCAGTTAGAGCACTTTCACACCGGGACGTTGGGGGCGTCGGCGGTAAATCGTCGCTATTTTACAGTCGTTTTTGCAGCACTTTTCGGCCAATAGCGGGGTGCTTTTAACCCCTGCTAATGGCCGATAAAGGGTTAAAAGCGCCTGCAACGTGCCACTGCATCGGCGCTTTGCAGGCGCTTTGGTGACACTGTCCATTGAGTTCAATGGGCAGAGGCGCTTTAGGTTCCTCAAAGATGCTGCTTGCAGGACTTTTTCTAACGCCCTGCAAGCGCACTGCTCAAGTGTAAAAAACCCTCGGACTTTCGCACTGGAGTGACAGGAGAGGTGCTTTACAGACGATTTGCAGGCGCTATTTTTAGCACTATGGTGCCTGTAAAGCGCCTCGGTGTGAAAGTAGCCTTAAGACCTACATCTACTATAATGGTTAACGTGAAGCTGTGTTCACTTTTGCATGCATGCTGGGTGCTTGAAGTACAAGTAACTTCTTCATATTCATTATTAAACATTTCCTTTAGTAAATAAACCACCAAAATGTAATCAGCAGAAGAGGATCACTAATTTAGTGCCTGTTCACACTAGCATTGCTGTCTAAAAACTGCTTTCAGATTGCTCTTCAGTGAACATTTGAAAGGCGGTGAAGAGGCTTTGTATTGTCTCCTCACCGTCTGTTTTAAAGTGGTTCAAAACCAAAAATGTAATATATTGCAGTTTACCAGTTTAGTGACTGACAAAAAAACATGGGAATCAATCTCACATTCACTGAGATCCCTTCATTGGCTGCCAGTAAAAGATAGGATCACTTTCAAAGCACTCTGTCTAATGCATAAGTGCATTCATGGAAACGCCCCCCAATACCTATGCGAAAAAATAAAAGCTCACAACCCCAATCGTATTCTACAATCCACCAATAAAAACCTTGTCCAGATACCCAAAGCCAGATACAAGTCCAAGGGAGATCGAAGGTTTGCAGTCCAGGGACCACGACTGTGGAACGCTCTGCCTGCCACCACGCGATTGGAGTCGGACCACTTGGCCTTCAGGAGAAAGATTAAAACCCATCTCTTCTGAGGTCAAGGGGTTTTACTCACAGAATGGATACAGCGCCCAGAGGCGATTCAGTTTGCATGTGTTGCGCTATATAAGTTTTTCACTCACTCACTCACTCACTCACCAATCATGAGATGCATCAGTTTCCTTTTCTTTGTATTTTTCCCCTCTGTTTTCACCTGGTGATCTGCCCAGTAACACACCTCATATATTAGTGAGACACAACACTGGAGGAATAAGTAGTGTAACAAATTTAACGTGGAGGTTCCACCTGAAAAAATAAATTTACACCAAAAAAAAAAAAAAATGGATTTTTTTTTTTTTACTTACCCTAAATAGCTGTTGCTATGCGGAAGTGCCAAATCTGCCTCTTCATCCTCCGCAGTAGGTTCTCTTCCTCCTCCTACACTCGGTATCTTCTTGTGAATGGGGCACGCTGCATTCTGGGAACTGTGTGTGTCCCAGAAAGCAGCCGGCCCATTCACAAAGCGCCGCCCTGCAAGCGCAGTAAGGCTTTACTGCCTGTTTCCCTTACTGTGGATGGCGGCGCTTGGAGCTGCCAGGATCGAGAATCGGCCTTGGCGGGGGCCGACATCGCTGGCGGCTAGGACAGGTAAGTGTCCTTATTGAAAGTCAGCAGCTCCAGTGTTAGGAGCTGCTGACTTTTAATTTTTTATTTTTTTTGTAATGGAACCTCCACTTTAATCCAAACTCCAGCTCACACTTATAAGCAGTTACAGCAAATAGTTTATTTTCTCCTTTTGGGATAAAGGTTTTGCATGAATAAATAAAAGGTAATCATTTTATTCACCACTGCTGAAGAGCTTGTGCTTTTAAAAACCAAATTACTGGCTGGATCACCAGATGAAAATAGACGAAGGAAAGACTAAAAAAGGGAATGTAATCACTTTTAGAATTGCTGAACTGCAATATAATTAATGTTTACTTTTGGGTTTAATACTACTTTAACTCCTTGGACCTGCTCCAGTGTGCGGTTGTGGTGGTTGCAGAGTGGCCCTATTCACTTGAATAGTGTCACGTACCTTGTGAATGAGCCTTTCTTATGCCCCTCACTCAAATACGAGAGGCACGGGAGTACAAAGTAGCACGAGTGCCTGGTAGGATCAACAGCTAATGGGCAGTCCTAAAGAGGACTTAGTAGCTGGATCAGCAAACTTGACAGAAAACAGGAGCAGACTTGTAACAGGAGACACTTGCTGGCAGCAGGTAGGTAGCTCCAGGAAAGATGCACAGGAAAGTTAGGCAAGCCGGGTCGAACACAGAACGACGGTACAGAAACAGATACAGGAGACAAGAACAGAGTCACAGGACAAGCCGGGCCAATAGCAGGCAGGCATTTATGGATCAGAGGATAAGGCAGGTGCAAGGTCGTGGACAAGTCAGGGTCAGATGCAGGCAGATATCAGAGGTAGACACAAGGCAAGCCGGGTCAAACACAGTATCAGGTTCAGATAATCAGATAAGGCGCAGGAACGCTGTAGATCAGACAGCAGGGCTTAGGACAACAGACTGAGTTTAAATAGCCCGCCTGGCGTTAAGGACCTGAACGTGCACCCGTGCGCATAGGTACCCATAAGCGCGTACTGAATACTGTTCCCAGCCAGCCTTTCCTGACAAATAGGTTGCGATGGGGGGGTGGCCCAGAAACCTTGCTGCTGAGAATGACTTAGACAGGGTGTTGTGAAGCTTTCTGGAAGGTATGTATAGCCCATGCTAATATATTGGTCTTCAGCGACATGGTGGCTGACCAGTCATTTTTATTTCTACGTTGGTGAGGCGCATTCTGTCAATTTAGCACATTGAGACTATAAAGTTCTACTTGTAACACATCACCGCTACCTCCGTTTCCCTGGTGATGATGTTCGTCGGACGAAACACATTGGCGGTTTTTTTTTGGTGACGTCATCATGCCCACAGAGGCCCTTTAATGTTGGTTTTATGATATGCCTTTTGCTTTTCCTATGCATGATTGCATAGGAAAAGGGTTGAACCTATAGGACATGTCATTCCTATCTTGAGGTGTGAGATGGTGGCTTGAGGTCTGCTTAATGGGGATGCCTGCAGCCATTTGGCAAGTTGCCTAATTCCTAGTTAAACCGGAGCATCAATCCATCCATCCTTTGAGGGTTTTTTCCCCCTAAGCGCTGTTAGACCTTTTGCATAAATGTCTAAAGTTTCTGGAACGAGGTTTTATTATCCCTCTCAGTGGATTGCACTGTGGTGAAGATTTGAGGCGTTGGAAATTTCATTTTTTTATTGTTTGGTGCACAAATAGATCACTGTCATTTTTATCAGCACCTTCCTGAGACCATTTACAAGACAAGCTTTATGAACTTTGACATTTGTTGGGGACTATTTATGAGTGTGTTTGTTAATTTATTTCTTCACTTATTTTTTTTTCTTTGATAATATTGAAATTTGAAATTTGATTATTTATTTATTTATGCATTCACATTTTATTTTTTGCTTATTTATGAATTTTGGCTATTTTCTGATTGTGGTTTGAATTCATATTTGTACTGTTCACACAGATTTGGTTAGTGTATGCATCCTTGGACAGTGCAACATATTTAAAATTATTTAAGATTATTATATCGGTGTGTGCCGATAAAGTGAGTGCTGCTGTCTTTTATTTATTTATTTGTTCATTCATTTATTCGTATTTATTTATAATTTTTTTGTCTTTAAGTAGAATAGTTAATGTTCTCTTAACACTTTGACAAAGGGATTGGTTTGGTATTATGTACAGCACACTGCCAGGCCCTCAGCCATGATTTGTCGGCTTTGCCCAGAGATGACATCACTGGTTTTAAAATTAGGTATGTACTGAAAATTCAAAGCGTTTATTTTAAAATATCGGTTGTGCGTTGAAGAAGGGGGAGGGAGGAACCAGGTTAAATATAAGCACAATGAACTTTAGCATCATTGCCAATGTTAAGATTTGCAGTAAGCCCTGAGGAAATCCTGGTAAATAAATTCTAGCATTTCTTGCTTTTAGAAAATTGTGAGCTGCACCCTTTCCTCTGTGCAGTATGAAGTATGTGTATGTTGACTTCACTGTATTTGAAGATTACAGTGTTGGATTCACTAAGTAGCCGCAATGTTTTGTTGGAAGATGAGGATAATAAGCTGACAGCTAGTGGTGGTTAATTAAAACTGATCCCTTAAAGGTGCAAGCAGTGCATATTACAATGATCAGAGCAGGAAATGAATGGGTTTATGCTCAGATCCAAGATCCAAATACCTAAGACCAAGGATGTGCTAGAGGGATGAGACTGTATACAACATGTAAAATCAATTAACATTCCATATGTTTTAAGAGAATATGTATTTTAGTAAGGTTATCCTTTAATGAATTCCTCCACCCCCTCAGTGCAACCCACCTGAGATAATACCTTCTTCCCTGATCCAGCAATCTTTTCTTCAACAATATCCCAGCCAGCTCTTTTCACAATGTGCATGTGTGTGTAACAGGGTATTAGGAACCTGCTGTAGGATGTCTGCACTAGTTTCTGCAGGCACC
The DNA here is from genome assembly GCF_905171775.1 of Rana temporaria. Classification (NCBI taxonomy): domain Eukaryota; kingdom Metazoa; phylum Chordata; class Amphibia; order Anura; family Ranidae; genus Rana; species Rana temporaria. The sequence continues at coordinate 184,761,326 of NC_053494.1, read as the reverse complement.
ACTAAATGTTTAACCTGGTTTTCTACTTGTTTGGTTCCTATTATGGATGATCGTACTCTGGGATTGTTAGTCCTTATGTCCATTAAACATGCTTCCTTGGAGGAGATATAAGGACCTTGAGGGAGAAGTCAGGGAAGCTTGCATTAAAAGAGAACAGGGAGGACATCTCAGTACTATGTAAGCCAGGGATTCTCAAGCTACAGCCCTCCAGCTGTTGTGGAACTACACATCCCATGAGGCATTGTAAAACTCTGACATTCACAGACATGACTAGGCATGATGGGAATTGTAGTTCCTGAACAACTGGAGGGCCATAGTTTGAAGATCCATGATGTAAGTGGTCAACAGGCCCATGTGGCTGTTGTACTCCATTACAGTAAGAATTTTCCTGGACAGGACCAGGACTTTGTAAGAATTTAAGAGACACCCGGTGGGCTTATACCCTGGGAGAACATGCAATTTCGCCAGTTAGGCAGACAAAGTCGTGGGCAAAGGCAGCAATGTATAATAAGGTATGTGTGTGCTTTTCTCCTTTGGGGATAAGCCAATTGGCCTCAGATTAGCTGTCTGTGAGAGAGGAGTACAGGTAGTTTGCAGCAGCTTATTATGTTTAGCATCAGAAGCAAAGCTTTGACACCATACAAATGATACTCTACAAAAGTACCTGAGATTATCTGCCATGCTTTTGAAATTGTTATGCAAAAGCCAAGTGCCATTTACATTCACTTGTTCAGCATAAAGAATAAAGTAGAAGAAGTGTCTCTGTGTGTTCCGTGAAGACTATCTGCGTGTAAAAGGGGCTTAGTTTACTTTATGGCTACAGGCAGTCAGAAATCGGGCAATGTTGCCTTTCAATATGCTGGACTAGTTGTATAATCTCTATGAGATGTGGGGAGGCACAGCCAACGCCTGGGAAAAGTGATCTTAGTAGCTGGCTTGGTCAGGGGACTGGTAGAGGTCAAGATATGGAGGGTTGGCCAGCCTGGTGGTGATGATGTGGCTCCAGTCTGGACCTTACACCTTGTAATCCATGACTCTAGTGTATTTTGGCCATATGTGCAGTGTGACTCCCAACAAACCCAACCTGCAACAACAGACTTGCCCCCCCCCCCCCGTACGAATCTGTTGGGATGAAAAATGTGAATGCCCTGGCCATTTTTGGTTCTAGAGTGTGGCCAGGCACAGAAATTAATTTCCGAATAAACAAAACGACTCATGTGATTGGGAATGTAATTGCCATCATCCCTTAAATGAAAATTGGTGAAAAACCTCTATGGGGGGATTTTTAAGGCAATGAAAAAAGCAATATTTAGAAATTCATTTATTGTACAAAAAATTCACAGAAAAAATTCACAGTAATACAAAAGTTGCATGATATTATTAAAACATTGTATATGAAAGAGGAGATGTAGTGATACTGCCCGCTAAGTAGTTCCGAGACCCCGGGTCAACTGGTGGTGACGAATAGGTGCTGTTGATCCAATACGTTTCAATTGATAATGGTCATTAAAATCTTCATCAGAGAAATTGTATCACTGTCTACAAAAATAACATACAACATTTAGAAAATGCATATAGAAATCATGTTATTAGTCATGAGTCATAGGTATATGGAAAAGTGACTTACTTCTCAAAACATACTGTAATTAATCAAAATAGTAACATTCCCCTATGGTAGCAGCAAAGAAGGTCCAAAGGCCACATGATAGGCTCCTAATCCTCTACAGGAAGGGCAGGATTAAATAATCCAAAAAAATCCCAAAAATGGCACTTGAAAGCCAACAAACTAGTTGACCTGGGGGTCTCAGAACTACTAAGCGGGCAGTATCACTACATCTCCTCTTTCATATACAATGTTTTAATATTACCATGCAACTTTTGTATTACTGTGAAATTTTTCTATGATTTTTTTGTACAATAAATGAATTTCTAAATATTCCTTTTTTTATTGCCTTAAAAATCCCCCAATAGAGGTTTTTCACCAATTAGGAATTAATTTTCAACCTTTCAGGATGTAAGTATTCATTGAAGGCTTCTAACACAGGAGCTGGCTAAACAACCTGAAGCTATGGGGGGCTACACATGCCACAGCCTCCTTCATTTCTATGGGTAAGTCATAAAAGATGAAGGTGTTTGTAGGGTTGCAGCATGCATGTGCAATAAGAAGATGAGCTGACCAACACCATGTTTGAGGAAAGACTGCTGGATCAGGGTTAAAGGCAAGCATTATACCAGGGGGGGGGGCTGCATTAAAAGGGAAGTTTCCCTTGAAAGTGAATCTGTCTCTTTGGTCGTTCAGGGTAAAGTGTCAGGTTCTCATGATTGCCTATTTGCTTCTGATGCTTACCTTACTCTCTCACCACCCTGTTTGAGTAGGGACCCCAACCCAAACTCAACCTAAAAAAAAGCTCCATGTTGATGTAACCCTTTTGGGGGGGGGGGGGCAATAAGAAATGTCCCTCTCCAAATAGGATATTGTGCTAAACCTGTAGGTAAATAAGAGAACCAGAATGTTTGCTAAGTTGAAGAGTGGGTTTGATAATAAAGTTGGCAGTGCAACAGGAGTCCTGGTGGAATTGTGCACATATACCTAGGTATATAGTTATTAATAAAGATACCTCCAGATGAATGTTGCAGCAAAGTTCAGTTGCAGGGGCCCCTGAGGATGATTACGATGCTGTGTCCATCTAGGTGTCAGAGACCTGAGGATAAGATCAGTGGAAATGGGGAGATCCTCCAACCATTGTCCATCCAGCCTGGAACGCAGCTTCTCACCAGAATTAACTCTTCTGTGGCACTGGTACTCAGAGTCTGTCTATCTACTCTGCAGTTAGTCCCTAGTAGCTTGTAATCTGTCATACAACCAATTGGGCGTTGGGTGCTTAACCTGGCTTTAGCCTATGATGGTTATTGAGCCCTTGGCTAAAACTAGTTCTAAAATCCCAGATCAGAAGGGACAGGGTTAACTAAAAATAACAGGAGCTTCAAATAAACTCTATTGCAATAAACAAGTTCATCTACTAATATACTGGAAGGTGACCACTACACACATACAGTAACACACACAGTTATCTGCTACGGTGCCTATTAGAAAATAACAAAACATCAGAGATACGTCTATCACAAGGATTCAGATAGACACTGTAGAAGCTATGGGCAGTTGCAAGTTAAACAATTAGAACATATGAATACTTGCCTAATGGTCTCCGCTTCTGGTCTTGGTGAAATACAACAGCAACTCCTCTGTGTGAAAGGTCATGTGGCTCAGTTCTCTCTCTCTCTCTCTCTGATTCCTTATTTTGCAGTTTAACACTCAAACCATACAGAGACAGGAGGTGGTATACATAAAGAACTCTGGGACATTAGCAGAACAGCCACCTAAAAACGCAGACAGTAGAGGGCAACAGATCCCTACATTGGTTTGTGTGCATGCCTACACAGGGCTGATAACCTTCTCCACACACCCCCATGTGATGGCGCTCAAAGCTGATAGTCTGTCAACGTTGTCTTTCAAAATGTATCTTCCTGAAACTGCATTAAATATAATGTTTAGTTTAATACATTGCAATACTGTTCCATATATTGCAGCCATTACACAGCTGGCTAAATATGTTGAATGATCTATGTCTGCATTTATTTCCTACACTAGTTTCAACATTTTAAACATTTAAATGCATATATAGTATTACAATTTAAATATACACACTAGTGTATGCTAAATAGGTGCTGGTGGGTAAACTTTATTTGGTTACAGTAGATATTTTTATTTATTTATTACCGGCATTTATATAGCATCAGGATTGACAGGGGTGAGTGAATCTAGAATTGACGCACCATACTGATATTCAAGTTCAGGGGCATCTTTATGCCGGCGTAGCGCATCTCATATGCGCTACGCCGACGTAACACAGAGAGGCAAGCACGGTATTCACAAAGCACTTGCTCCCAACGTTGCGCCGGCGTAACGTAAATTCCTCTGCGTAACCCGGCCTAATTCAAAGTAGGTGGAAGTGGGCGTGATTCATTTAAATGAACCATGACCCCATGCAAATGATGGGCCGAACGAACGGCGCATGCGCTGTCCCGTAGACGCTTCCCAGTGCGCATGCTCAGAATCACGTCGGAACGAACACCTAAGATACGTTGAATCACTGAACGTAACCTACACCCAGCCCTAGTCACGTAGTACTACGTAAACGACGTAAAATATGACGGCTGTTCCGTGGTCCATACCTTTGCATGGGATGCGCCTCCTATATGTGGAATAACTTTACGCCGGACGTACGCCTTACGTAAACGCCGTATATTACTGCGACGGTCGTAAGTACGTTCGTGAATCGGCGTATCTCTTTCATTTACATATTCGACGCGTAAATCACTGGGAGCACCGCTTGCGGCCATCGTAAATATAGATACGATGGCGCACATTGACACATACGCGGCGTATCTGTAGATACGTCGGCGTAAGTGCTACGAGAATCCGGGCCATTGGGTTTATAAACAGTCTGTCATTGGCATAAACCTGTATCTGGACTTTATATTGGGCAGTCGTATCTGGAGTGATAAAAGCTGAGAAAAGAAGGACAAAAGGATCTATCTATCAGGTATAAGGAAAAGAAGAAAGACAGTTGAGTCCTAAGATACGACGGCTCAATGCCTACGACGTGAACGTAACCTACGCCCAGCCCCATTCACGTACGACTTATGTAAACGACGTAAAATACGATGGCTGCTCCGACGTCCATACCTTTGCATGGGATGCGCCTCCTTATATGTGGAATAACTTCACGTCGGACGTACGCCTTACGTAAACGGCGTAGATTACTGTGACGGGCGCAAGTACGTTCGTGAATTGGCGTATCTAGGTCATTTACATATTCGGCGCGTAAATCAATGGAAGCACCCCTTGCGGCCAGCGTAAATATGCACCCAAGGTACGACAGCGTAGGAAACTTACGTCGGTCATATGAAGCCAAAATTCAGGCGTATCTTACTTGCTGAATAAGGCGCATAGATACGACGGCTCATCCGTGCACTCACGCGGCGTATCAGTAGATACGTCGGCATAAGTCTTTCTGAATCCGGGACTTAGTCTCCAGCAATAAGGCAAACATGTTAAATTTTGAGGTGGCACCAGAGCAGTGATGGTGGGCAATTACTGTCTACTTGGGGATTTCACTATTGTGTGTACAGGTGAAGGTGAAGGGAAATTTCCCTACTGGCCTTGGAGGCCAGAACAAGGGAGGATGACAGAAGGGACACATGCCCTTGGTGCATTGTTGATATGTGGGGGGGTTGGTTCTCTGAGAGCTTTCATTGCTCTGACATATTTTCGTTCCAGTGACACCACCAATGCAGAGACATTTTTCCTTCCAGTGATACCATCAAAGTAGGGAATTTTTTTCTTCCACTGGCACAAGTGCATTTTTCCTTCCAGTGATACAACCTATGCAGTACCATTTTTTTTATTTTGCCGCTGTAACCCCATATATGTGCACCGATATTAAACTCTTTAATTCTCTGCAGTGTACCACAGCCATTGGCACTATTAGTGCATGTCACAAATATTACATACATTTTGACTCGGCATACTATGCGTGCCACTATTAGCCTCATCACCTCCTACACATGGAAAGGGGGAAGAGCAGTTTTCCATCTCCACCCAGGGTGCTAGATGACCTTACCCCGGTACTACTAATGACCCGCAGATGAGGAAAAAAAATCCTAACATTTTAACAATTCCTCGTTCTATCCAAAAAAAAAAAATGTCATTTACTCCCCCCCCTTTCTGAAATCGTCAGCAAGAACAATTACATTGAATCCACACCTTTTAGTTGATACATATGAACTGTGCTCATGGGATTAAGGATTGTTACTTTAACCCCATATTTTTTGTTACATCACACGCTAGTTGTACATACCATGTTGCAGTGTTAATGCTTTTTTTTTTTGGGCACAAGTAAGTTGGACACAAAGGGTTAAAGAAAATTTCACATGGATAACTTTCTTGAGATGACCTTAAATATCAAATATTAAAACAACATCAATCTTTCGGGCAGTTTGGACATCAGTGTACAATTCGCGATTTCTGCATGCCGAGAATTGTTTATTTGTTTTGTTATTTTGGGATGTATCAGATCTCCAGTGATAATATGGGACTCATCCTCCTCATTGCTCACTGAATTAGATCACAATCTTTTTGGGTGTAACCTCAATTCTAAGTGCACTGAACTCAAAAGAGATGTTCCATTTTAGGGCATAGCGTCTTCAATCACTTCCAGCTGGATCCATACAAAGAAAAGGTCAGACTCTGTGCTGGCTTCTTTGTATTAAATTACCTAGCAGACCTTTCTGTCTCTGCACAAAGGGTTAGACTAGTGGTCTATACACTTGGAAAACATTACCAGTCCTGATGACACAAGATCTCACCTCGATATATTAAGCTTTGACAAATGTTTTTCAATAAAAAATTGACCATCTGGACAATCCATGTACATCCATCTTTTGTTTTATGCTGAATGTTATGAAATATTTGTATCTTTAGGGCTGCACTAGCGTTCTTGCTTCTTCCTGCACATATGGTTGCATAACAGTGGTGTAACAGTGTTAACTAATACAGTGCAAGTCTGCACAGTGGTACTGTAATCTACATAAGTACTCCAATGTTTCAAGAAAACAGGAAACTAATGCATGGAGGATAAAGATCACCTGAGAAGCAGAAGAAGGACCAATGAGGATGACAGTGGACTGGCCTGAAGGTCCTTGGAAACAGGCATGTAATATATATATATATATATATATATATATATATATATATATATATATATATATATATATATATATATACAGTATATATATATATATATATATATATATATACAGGTGCATCTCAAAAAATTAGAATATCATAAAAAAGTTAATTTAAAAAGTGAAACTCATATATTTTATATAGATGCGTTACACACAGAGTGATATATTTCAAATACCGTATTTATCTTCATATAACGCGCCCCAGCGTCCTGGCCCCCCAACCTAGAAGGAAAATTCCTGGAAAAAAAAAATACTTACAGTTTGGATGCCCCACGTCGGTGTCTTGCCCGGTGTCCATCGGTGGCCTTGTCCGGTCCGGCATCCTTTGCGTCCTTCTGCGGCCATCTTGGTGTCCTCCCCGCTGTGTTTTTCAGCCGTTTCCCGCGTCCCGCGCTGTGTTTGAACCACTCCGCCGACATATACCGAGTGCAGTACACTCGGGTATACTCAGGCAGGCTCGGCTCCTCTCACGTAAAGAACGTACAGGACGCACAGGACATGACCGCGAGCGGAGCCGGGCCTGCCCGAGTATACCCGAGTGTACTGCGCTCGGTATATGTCGGCGGAGTGGTTCCGAAACAGTGCGGGAAGCGGGGATCGGCGTATAACGCGCACCGATGATTTTCCCCTGATTTTCAGGGGAAAAGAGTGCGCGTTATATGCCGATAAATACGGTATTTATTTTATATTTTATTTTACTTATTAGGGCTACAGCTAGTGAAAACCCCAAATTCAGTATCTCCGAAAATTTTAATATTACAGAAGACCAATAAATTAAAATAAAAACGTTTTTTAATACAGAAATGTTGGCTTACTGAAAAGTATGTCCATGTATAATACAGTATGCACTCAATACTTGGTCGGGGCTCCTTTTGCATGAATTACTGCATCATTGCGGCGTGGCATGGAGGCAATCAGCCTGTGGCACTGCTGAGGCGTTATGGAACTCCAGGCTACTATATAGTGGTCTTCAGCTCATCTCTATTGTTGGGTCTGGTGTCTCTCATTCTCCTCTTGACAATACCCCACAGATTCTCTCTAGGGTTTAGGTCAGGCAAGTTTGCTGGCCAATCAAGCATAGTGATACCATGATCATTAAACCAGGTATTGGTACTTTTGACAGCGTGGGCAGGTGTCAAGTCCTGCTGGAAAATGAAAACAGCATCTCCATAAATCTGGTCACCAGAGGGAAGCGTGACTTGCTCTAGAATTTCCTGGTAGAAAGCTTTGCTGACTTTGGACTTGATAAAACACAGTGGACCAACACAAGCAGATGGCATGGCTCCCCAAATCGTCACATTCGGCCGAATCAAAAACTTTAGATTTTTTTTTTATATTCGAAAGTGGCAAAGTGAACAAACAAAAAAAAATCTTCATCAAATGATTACAATGACTCTTTAACCACTTCAATACCCAGCCATAGTAATATGACATCCACAGATGGGATCTACCATCCTGGGTGGACGTCATATGACTTCCTGGGCTTTGTGGGGGGATATCTGAATGATGCCTGCAGCTAGAGACATCATTCAAATATCCTTCTCTTCTGCCGGCGATTCTGCGCACAATAAGAATGTGAATAGCGGCAGTTCAGTTGCTTGATAGTTCTTATAGGCGGCGGGAGGGGACATCCCCCCTCCCGCCACCATCCGTTGCTTCTCTGGGCTCTCCCGTGCCATCGGGGGCCCGGAGAAATAATCGTCCGGCGCCGGTGTCTTGTCACATGAGGAGCATAGAGATGACCATCAGAGGCCCCGGTGCGATGTGATCATCATCATGCCCGGGTTCCTGTAAGTAAACAATGTCGCGATTGCAGCTAGTAAGCATGAGATCGGTGATTTTTTTTTCACAATCTCATGTTTTCCAGCCTGGAGGAGAGATGACCCCGCATCTCTCCTTAAAGAGGACCTGTCACACACCATTCCTATTACAAGGGATGGTTACATTCCTTGTAATAGGAATAAAAGTAAATGTTTTTTTTTTTTTTAAATGCCCCTGTCCCCGGTAGCTCGCGCTCAGGAGCGAACGCACACGTAAGTCCCGCCCACATATGTAAACGCCGTTCAAACCACATATGTGAGGTATCGCCACGTGCGTTAGAGCGAGCGCAACAATTCTAGCACTAGACCTCCTATGTAACTTTAAACTGGTAACCTGTAAAAAATTTCAAAGCGTCGCCTATGGGGATTTTTATGTACCGAAGTTTGGCGCCATTCCATAAGTGTTTGCAATTTTAAAGCGTGACATGTTAGGTATCTATTTACTCGGCGTAACATCATCTTTCATATTTTACAAAAAAATCGGGCTAACTTTACTGTTTTGGTATTTTTTAATTCATGAAACCATTTGTTCCCCAAAAAAAAAGGCATTTGAAAAATTATCGTGCAAGATAAAAAGTTGCAATGACCGTCATTTAATTCCCTAGGGTGTCTACTAAAAAAACATAAATAATGTTTGGGGGTTCTGAGTAATTTTCTAGCAAAAGAATGATGATTTGTACATGTAGGAGAGAAGTGCCAGAATAGGCCCGATATGGAAGGGGTATAAAAGCCCTGAATTGAAGTGGTTAAATCTCCTTTGGCTTAACTAAAGCAGCATTATTTTGAAATGGTACTCTAATAACACACACAGTCTTTGATTTCAGCAATATGTGTACAGTTAGAATTTGACTGGAGTTCGATGTAAAATTCAATGTGAATTTCAGTCCAAGTTTCCGAAATTTGGATGAATTTCATTTTGTTATTCAGGGGATTCGTAAAAAACGAACCACATCCATTAATAATGATATACCCAGGGTGTGGCTTAGGAGCTCCATGGCAGTGTAACCTTCTGAAGCTGAATACCACCTTCCTTCTTTAGCTCAAATTACCTGCCCAGACGGACATCAGTGTCTCCCAGGTTCACAAAGCCATTACATGCAAAGGCATGAAAAAGCCCCCTCTAGCTAGTGTCACTTTAAATGATGACTATACGGACTATTGAAACCATCCAAAACCTGTCGCTCTTCTCTCCAGCATCTTTATTGTAAACATGAGCCTGTGTAAAGTCAATTAGTTGTGCTCAAGTGCTCTAGTACTAACAATGAACATGCTGATATGAGGAGAGAGTGGAGTGACAGAGGGATGAGCTCACCATTCTGCTACTCTTACTTTGACTGTCCGGTCAAAGCGCCCACACTGCAGTGGCCTGTTCTCTTCTCTTCGTACTCTCCCTGCACTAGCTGTCAAGCAGGGAAGACAAAGATCTTCTGCTGGGCAGATGAGCAGAGGTGGAGCATGAGTAGGATATGAAGAATGTGAACCATACATCAATGTCAGCTCTTCCAAATGCTTTTATTATCCCATAAGCAGCATGGTAGCATACAAGATGTCCCCACCCAGAGACCGTCCTTTAATGCGTTTCACCACAATACGCTTAGCCGTGAAGCATTAAAGGCCTTGCCAGGCAGCTTAAACTTGACACAGCAGGTACTATAAATGAAATTTAACTGTTTAGCTAGTGTTCAACTTTAACACCTCCTCGCCCCAGCATCCCATTAACAGGGTGGGGGGAGGTGCTGGAAGGATCTACCAATCATATCACTGTGATCGGCTGTAACAGTGGTCACATGATCTGGAGCTGGTCCCGCAGACCCCTGATCATTAGTACAGACTGAGAGGTGTCTTTGACAGCTTGGTTACTGTACTAGGAGCACACAATGAGTGCACTGTCACGTGGGCATTAAAGCTCATCCTCTTTGCTGCCACACATATGTGTTATGTGGGCAGCAGGAGGTTGAGTTTTGATGAGTACCTGTTACAGACAGAGCTCTAAAACTATAATGAACTATTTGTTTCATTGAGACCCACCTGAACAGACCAAACATGGACATCCTGAAGTAACAAGGGGTTAAGAAGCTAACAGGAATTCGGCATTGATATGTTTTCTAACACACAGCTAAAAGTAATAAAAATGGATAGGCAATATAACTTATTGCTCCTCAATGACAGTTATAAAAGAATGAATTCAGAATAATACACATAAATAAAAGACATATACGGTTTGCATTAAACAGCTATATAATATATGCCATGGCACAGCAATTATGATGTAAAACACAGCTGTCAATTCAATTTAATTTATAGAATTCCTACCGCTTGTCAATGAGAGAAAGAAGCAATTTTAGCATAGAGAGGCATCTTCATCTTGCAGCATTTTAATAAGTGGGTCCAGATTTACAAAATATATGAGGTGATAGCCTTAACTGAGCACCATGCTAAGCTTAGCCACTCTTTCTGGCTCTCTTAATGGCAACCTTTTTGATTTCTTGACTGCGTAAAAAAAGGACAATTACTAGAAGTTATAAACATCAAATGCAAATAAGCGCTCCAGCTGTGCTCATCTGAGAGTTCTCCAACGTACATTGCACAGTATGGTAATAATGATACCTCCAGCTGCATCCACAATCACCGACATCACTGATAATGTCAATAGTGTCTCAACACACTGCATGGATACAGCTTGACTGTGCTTGCCACGCAAACTGGATCATTATTTATCATACTCCTGTTCAAGAAAATATGCAGATTTATTTTTATCGTTTTTTCTTAGATCATGTTTCCAGTGTAGGGATATAAAAAGCAGCAGAGTGGGATTGTTTGCCATGTTGCTAAATATGTTGGCAATAAAAATGAAATTGACTGAATTTTTCAAAATAAGTGTGAAGAAGATTGGATACAATTTTAATTGGAAAGCCTTGTCGATATGGCAGACTGGGATGTCAGCTACATAGGGAGCTCAGTGTTCTGAATGAGCCAGCTGAGTTTTGGAGGCTGATTTTCCAAAGGAGTTGAGAACCTTTACTCAACAAATTGTGTAAATGTTCACTTTATTTATCCAATCATGTGAAAAGTAAATTCATGTTTATTTATTTCTTCTGCACATTATTGGCTATTCAAAGTGAAGGGAGATTACTTTTCATATGATTGGATAACTGAAATTATTATTTACACAATTTATTATTTGAAAATTCTCAACTCCTTTGGTAAATCTTGAATTGCAATGAGAGAGAGGCTGATGTTTGGCCATAATGCAACATAAATAGGCCATAAACAAGAGGAAACCGGAAACGAGTGAGGGCCATGACGGAACTAAGCATCAATTTAAAATCTATAGAGATGCCAAGCCTCTGTTTATTATTGAGGTGAAGCATACAAATATAACAAAAGAGGAAGCACAAATCCAATCCAACTAATCACATTGTACTCAGAAACAAACCTGTCTTCACCTAAAAATTTTAAGAAATAGCATAATAAGTGAATACTACAAAATATAAATATTACAGATAGATGCAAATTCATAATTTTTAAAAAGGACCAAAACATTTCCAAAAAATAGAAATTTGGGATATGTTTCATCATATTGGTTACAAAATATACAATATATATTATACAGTATAAATAAGCCATTGAAAATAGACTAAATTCCTTCATAATAATTAAACTAATATATAAAGATCAAGTAGGTTTCATCCCTTTAAGGGGTGCAGGAGACAGTGTCCACAGGGCGATCCAATTGATACACGTAGCAAAACCCTACCCTAACTCTGCAATGTTACTCTCGCTTGACATCCATAAAGCATTTGACACCATCTCTTGGGATTACATCTTCTATACTCTCTGTAAATGGGGCTTTAAAGAACAATTCATTTCCTGAATCTCAGCCCTATATACCCATCCATCTGCTACTATAAGATATGCAGGTCATATTTCTCCTTTCCAATACATTGAGGCACTAGACACGGTTGCCCTCTTTCTCCTATTTTATTCATCTTAGCACTTGAACCTTTAGCAATAGCTATTCGTAAACATTCTGACATTCGTGGACTTCAATGGTCTACGTTCCATCACAAACTAATGATGTCCGCGAATTACATTATTTTTCATCCCCTAATACTTCACTTCCTAATTTCTTTCCTTTACAGACTTTAGTAGTATCTCTAATCTACAAATCAATTAATCAAAATCTAAAGCTCCTAACATTACCTTATTCACCACTCATCTTCAAACTATTAAAAATAATTATAATTTTACCTGGTCCGATTCTTTATCATATCTTGGAGTCGAATTAACCTCCAACTTCAATTCCCTTTTTAAAGCCAATTATCTGCCTTTGTTTAAATCCTTGGCCTCTCTTCTCTCCTCATGGGAACCTATTTCTCTCTCCTTGTTTGGTAAAATTCATGCGATTAAAATGAATTAGCCACCAACAATTACTAGATTATTTTAGAGTTCTACCTGTCCCTATCCCAAGTAAATAAATACATTAACTAAAATTAAGTATTTTTCAATTCATTTGGAACCACCACAAACACAGACTCCAGTCTTTCACTCTCTAGCATACTTGTCTTAAAGGGGGCTTAGCTGTACCCTCTCTTAAACATTATTATCTAGCAGCACAGATATCACAACTTGCCTCTTTACATGCTACTTATGAACGACCCATTTGGCCTTAACTAGTACAAAGGGCCAGTTCCCCTTTCCCTATATACAACTTATTATGGACGCCTCCATCCTTACGTCCCAAAATTTTTGATCCTTCCCTGAAACCCCTTCAAAAATGGAACTCTGTTAAATAGCCAAGCAATCTAATTTCCTTTCATCTACCATTATCTGAAATACATGACACCCTTTAATTTCCACCAGCCTTTTGGAAACACTCTTGCATTCTGCTGGTGGTATCTCAAAATAATGAAATATGTATATGATTTTTACTGTTTTGATGGTATTAAATCCTTTACTTTTCTTCAAGAACACCGGAATCTGACAAAAAAAAAATAACATTCTCATTATACTCAAATTCATCATTATCTCTCTACCCTTACCACTCATTGCACTTCTACACCAAAATAATTGACCACTTTTGAAAATTGGTGCAGGTTAAACCCACACTCTAAAGGCCTAGTGTCTGCTCTCTACGCATCTTTTCCAAACTCCCTAGGTCCACATAAACTTGCTTAACCACTTCTCTACTTTGGGTGTTTTTCAGATTTGGTGTTTACAAGACTAAAACAGGTTTTTTTGCTAGAAAATTACTTAAAACCCACAAACATTATATATTTATTTTTTTCTAATACCCTAGAGAATAAAATGGCGATCATTGCAATACTTTTTTTCACACCATATTTGCGCAGCAGTCCTACAAGCGCACTTTTTTTGGAAAAAAAATCACTTTTTTGAATAAAAAAATAAGACAGCAATACATTTGGCCCAATTTTTTTATATATTGTGAAAGATAATGTTACGCCGAGTAAAATGGTACCCAACATGTCACGCTTACAAATTGGGCCCGCTCGTGGCATGGCGTCAAACTTTTACCCTTAAAAATCTCGATAGGCAACGTTTAAAAAATTCTATAGGTTGCATTTTTTGAGTTACAGAGGAGGTCTAGGGCTATAATTATTGCTCTCGCTCTAACGATCGCGGCGATACCTCACTTGTGTCGTTTGAACACCGTTTTCATATGCAGACCCTACTCGCGTATGCGTTCGCTTCTGCGCACAAGCTCGTCGGGACGGGGCGTTTTTTTTTTTTATTTATTTTTATTTATTTTTTTTTACACTGGGGAAAAAAAAATTATCACTTTTATTCCTATTACAAGGAATGTAAACATCCCTTGTAATAGAAAAAAGCATGACAGGTCCTCTTAAATATGAGATCTGGGGTCAAAAAGACTTCAGATCTCATATTTAGACTAAAATGCAAAAAAAAAAAAAAAATTGAAACTGTCATTTTTTCAAATGACAACAAAAAAAAATGTTTCTTTAAGAGGCTGGGCGGGACTGACGTTTTGACGTCACTTCCGCCCAGCAGAGCTATGGGGACGGGCAAAGGAGATTTTTCCTTCAGTCTCGTCCCCAGTCAGCAGCCGAACGCACCCGATCTCCTCCGCCGCTACCGACGGCTCCGGTAAGCGGCGGAGGGCGCGGGAGAGCGGAGGGAGGGGGGGCCCCTCTCCCGCCGCCGATAACGGCGATCTCACGGCGAATCCGCCGCGGAGACCGCCGTTATCGTTAACAGAACCGCTTACACTAAAGATGGATACCTCGGTTGTGGCAGCAGCTGCTGCCGTTACCGAGATATCCATCTTTAAAGTTAGGCCGTATAAAGACGTACAGCGGTTTGGAAGTGGTTAAATGGAAAACTGGGAACGTGATCTTGGATCCACCTTGGTTATACAAGGATGGGAATGACACGTACCTTGGAGATGAGCCTGACATGCAGAGGGAGACCTCTCGTACAGCCGTGGTTCCAGGGTCATTGGAGTTGGGACAGTGACCGTAGGAGCACAGTGAGGTAGGAGTGCCTGCTGGGTACTCTAAGACAGGAGATAATGACCACTGAGAGAGGCTGGAGCTGGCTAGAGTGCAGAGGATGCAGGTCCATTGGACGCAGGTCAGTGGATGCAGGTTAGCAGGATGCAGATCAGCTAGATTCAGGTCAGCTGGATGCAGTTCAGCAGGATGCAGGTCAGCTGAATGCAGGTCAGCTGGATGCAGGCCAGCAGGTGCGCCAGAGAACAGCAGGTGCGCACAGGTGCAAACGGCAGGCAGGAGAGGGGTCAGACAAGCCAGGTCATACACAGAGGATCAGTTTCAGGCAGGAGCAGCAGGCAGAGGATGGTCAGAGTTCAGGCTGGTTTTGGCAATGGAAGATCAGGCAGACAGGTAAACAGAGCAGGGTCAAGGAAGCCAAAGGTCAGGACTGGAGACAGCAGCGAGGTCAGAGAGCCGGGTCAGTATCAGATCAGGTGCAGGTTCAGAGTCAGGTCTCAGGATAAGCTGCAGATCAAACAGCAACGGATGAGAAGCAGGACCCCCCTTTTATAGGCCCACTGGGCACCAAGGCAGTGTTACTGTGTGCGCATGTTTTCGGCGCATGCTTATTGGCGCGCGTCTGTTTATCGTTGGAATCCTGCTGGCTGGGATGCGCCTGAGCCCTGTTACAGGTCTAAGAGGCGTGCGTCCATGACAGGGAATCTATATGACTGGCTACCTCTAAATGTTCACTTAATATACTTGCTCAAGAAAATGCTCATAAATTAATGTCTCATTGGTACATGACCACAGAGCACATATCAACTTTTAATCCTGACACTTCACCACAATGCTTCCGAGGCTGTACTGACCATGGCACTTTATTACATATTTGATGGACATAATCTGTAGCTTCTCGTTTCTGGACCAAAATATATGATCTGCTATGTTTAATTCTTCATATCACTCTCATTAAAAACTCTTGGGCTGCTCTTCTACACAAACCTGTTCCACACCTAAATATCTGTAAACGAAAGCTGGTAGGATTTGTTTTTTTGGCGGCACGACAAACATTCACCAAAGCATGGAAACAGAAATCAATATCCTTCTCTGAAGTCAAACAACACCTCTTGGGTAATATGGTTCATGAAAAATGTACCTCTATCCTCAACGATAACCACACTAAATTCATAAAAATATGGGAACTATGGCTTGATTATATCAAATACAAGGATATTGATCATTCCCTTCTTTCTCTCTGACCAAACCTTTCAACTATTACTGTCAATACCAATATTGGTTCCACATGGGATTACCTCCTTCTTGTTCCATTCCTACTAACCCCTCACTCCCTCTTTTCTCTTCATTACTTTCTTTTTATCCACTTAATTATATATTTTTCACGATCCTAATTCACCTGACCTCAACAACTTTTATCTTTTTTGATCAATTTTACATTTTTCACTTTGTTATGTATTAATTGTTCTTATTCATAAAATTGTATGGTACATTTACTTCTTGTCAGTTGTGATATTTGTCATTCAAATATTCCAAAACTGGTACTTGTTTATTATAACTTAATTAAATGTATTGTAAAACAACATTTAAAAAAATAAACAAAATATTTGAGGCTGGGTTCACAGCAGGGGTCTGGTGCGTCCACATTCACTGTTTCAGGTCTGATTTGGCTGAATCCGGACCTGAAATGGACCAAAAGACACATTGGCTCCTGTGAAAATTCACACCGGAGCCGTATCGGGGATATGTGAACCACCTCCATAGAGAGCCGTTCAAAATCTCCTGCAATTGCGAATTGAATGCGGGAAACCCGAAGTAGTTCTATAGTTGTATTAGGGACTATATACATCCTTAAATAAAGTCATTAATTTTCACCATATTATAAAAAAATTTTCTTTTCTTGGATAAAGCATGTTTTAAAGTGTCATTAGACAAGCTGACCTCTTAACCTAGCCCGTCTTAGGTCCTCCACCATAGCACCACATTGAAGTCTCTACACACCTAGTAGGAACTGAAGTTTAAATGTAAAGTGTTTGTACAGCCAAGGTTGAATAGCATAGGAAAGAGTTAAAACATATGTCTGTTTTTTATTGCTGTCTTTGTCCCTGCTGGAGAAAGTCACTTTCTCTATTTGTCCTGGCAACTATTGCCACAGCGAAAGTGATGGGAACCCTAAACTTTTATTGTTTATTTATTTTTTATTCCGATTTTATTTAATGAAATGTTTAATCTTTGAAAAATAAAGATAGAGCATACAAAACATATCACACAAGATGTCCTAAAGAAACAAAAAAAGGTTTCTCTTAAACCCTTAAGAAGATAAAATATGCATATAAATAGCAATTGCTAAGGTACAAGTTGGCCTATTCCAATATAGGGGACATAAACGTAAGCCATTGTGGCCAAATAGCATCAAAATGTCATTGAACATATGTATGTTTTTCAAAAGAGATAAGCATATTAAGGTCTAAAATCCAATAAGATAAAGTCGGGGGGTATGGAGAAGTCCACTTAAGAGCAGTTTGTCTGCTGGCCACAAACAGAGCCCACAGAATAGTACTTAACATAAAGGGGGCATAAAAGAAGAGTCGAGGTAGCCCAATAGGCATGCACGTGGTTCAACAAAAATGTTTTTACATCCAAAAGCCCACTAAGTGTACCAACCACCCCTGCCCAGTATCTCTGGAGATTGGGCCACCGCCATAGAAGATGTATAAGAGTACCTGTATTACCACATCTAGTACAAGTTGGATCAAATCTCAGGCCTATATTATGTAGAAATTTGGGGCTTCTATATACCCTATGAACAATAAAGATCTGAGGTAATCTGTGTGATGGAGAGATAGAGACAAGAGAGAGAGAGACTGGAGGATTTTCTACCATGCCTCCTCAGAGATAGGGACAAAATACTGTCCCACCTATCCCTGGAACACATAGGAAAATTCAATAAAAATATACCTAGTAATACAATATATGTAACAGAGATAAGTCCCTTGGTTGACTTTGCTTGTACCATTCTATTCAGAGCAGGGGTTGGAGAAAAGAACACTTTGTCTGAGGCGAATCGGGTACGTGTTGCATGACGCAACTAAAGGAACTGATAGAACCATCTTGGATGTAGAGAAAACTCTACCCTCAGCTGCTCATAGATTTTAGGAGAGCTATTTTCATATAATTGTGCTAAGGTAGTTACCCCAGCTTTCTCCCATCTCTGAAAGCCCTGCAGAGTAGAAAGCTTGGGGAACCTATAATTTCCCTAAATAGGGTTATAGCTAGTAGGGTAGGAATTCCCTATAATTTTCTTAGCACCATCCCATACCTTACACATTAAGCCCAAGGTAGGCATAGTACCAAGTAAATTACCTCCCACTGTCCTCTCCAATAGGGATGAGCTTCGTATTCGAGTCAAACTCAAGTCTCTGAGAAAAGGGATCCGCCCCTGAAACGCGTCAGCCACATCACCGGTCTGATACCACCTGATCTGTGTTGTCACCGTGTTCTTCTGGCGTTGCTGTGTACCAGTTGTACTGTCTGTCAAAGCGCTGTTTACAACTCATTTTGTGAGTATAACCATTGTTTTAATATATGCAATAAAACCCTTTTATACGGTAATACACTAGGTCAGTGCGCCCTCCTTTCTTTTCTCTTTTTTAGGCAGGCAGGCTAGTCAGTTAAAGTTACAGGGCCAGATTCAGAAAGATCAGCGGATCTTTCTGCTGGTGTAACGTATGTCATTTACGTTACGCCGCCGCAAGTTTTTCAGGCAAGTGCTTTATTCACAAAGCACTTGCCTGTAAAGTTGCGGCGGCGTAGCGTAAATCACCAGGCGGAATTCAAATTTGGCGGGTAGGGGGCGTGTATCATTTAAATGAAGCGCGTCCCCGCGCCAAACGAACTGCGCATGCGCCAGCCGCGACTGAATCCCAGTGCGCATGCTCCAAATGACATTGGCAAATCGTCATGCTTTCGACGTGAACGTAAATTACATCCAGCCGTATTTGCGAACGTCTTACGCAAACAACGTAAAAATTTCAAAACTCGCCACGGGAACGACGGCCATACCTAACATAGAATACGCCGCACATACCCCTCATATAGCAGGGGTAACTTTACGCCGGAAAAAGGCAAAAGCAAACGACATAAAAAAAAGCGCTGGGCGGTCGTTCGTTTCTGAATCAACGTAAATACTAATTTGCATATTCCTTGCGTAAACAAACGGAAGCGCCACCTAGCGGCCAGCGTGGAATTGCAGCCTAAGATACGACGGTGTAAGACACTTACACCTGTCGGATCTTAGGGATATCTATGCGTAACTTGATTCTATGAATCAGGTGCATAGATACGACGGCCGGACTGAGAGATACGACGGCGTATCAGGAGATATGCCATCGTATCTCTTTTCTGAATCTGGCTCACAGTGTGTAGAGGATATATATGCATCCCAGGTGTTGTATATATATTTATACACTGTATAGTTTAGCTAGATCCGCTCTTCCTAATTTACTGACAGGCAGGCAGGTGATTGTGCTATCTGCAGTATTCTCACGTGGTGTACTGCCTGCGTCCTCTGCAGTGTGCACCTAAAGCTACGTGGTGTGTGTACTGCCTGTGTCCTCTGCAGTGTGCACCTAAAGCTACGTGGTGTGTACTGCCTGTGTCCTCTGCAGTGTGCACCTAAAGCTACGTGGTGTGTACTGCCTGTGTCCTCTGCAGTGTGCACCTAAAGCTACATGGTGTGTGTACTGCCCGTGTCCTCTGCAGTGTGCACCTAAAGCTACATGGTGTGTGTACTGTCTGTGTCTGTGCTATTTTCTAAATGATTTTCATCTATATTGCAGGGACCAGACATTACATTAAAGCCGCAAGCAGTTTTACATTACTTTTTTCTTATAGTAATCTCATTTTGTGCAGGGACAGTTCTAAACACGTGCCACTTCACAGGCATACTATAGACACAAAGCAGGTACGATATTTAAAGGATTTTTTCTTTTTTTTTTTTTACTTTAAGCATCATTAAAATCCCTGCTCCAAAAAAAAACGACCATTTTTAAAACTTTTTTTTCCTGGGGCAAGACTCGGGGTTCTCAAACACGTTTTACGACAATAACTTGCATATTAGGCTTTAAAATTAGCACTTTTAAATTCTAAATGTTCGCGCGAACGGTCGGTCCGTTCGAAGGTTCTGGTGCGAACCGAGCGGGGGGGTGTTCGGCTCATCCCTACTCTCCAATACATACAGTAGCAGCCAATCTCAAAACACATAAGAAAATAAGCAATAAGAGGCACTTGGTGGTAGTTCAGAATCTCATCCTGCCAAGTGCTGTAGTTGGGCAGAAAGACAATATATTCTCAGGTTGGGTACTGGTAATCCTCCAGCATCCCTGGGGTACTGTTGTAGCTCTAAGTTTATACGAGGGGCCTTCCTCTACCCTTTGCAAGGGTATCTAAACAGGAGAGTTAAATAGGTAGTAATCCATTAGCATATTTCATTACTACCGGCAGGGATGAACGGATATTCATTAAAAACAAAAGTACATCATCTGCATATAGTGATATCTTTTCTTCCAGTGACCTCTAACCAGCCTAGTAATGTCCAAAGAAGTCCGCAGGAGGCAAGCCAGAGGCTCTATGGCAATGGCAAAGAGAAGGAGAGACAACAGCACCCCTGCCTAGTGCCACAACAGATTGAAGCTCTAGGAGCAGTGTACAGCAGGTGGATCCATTGGCAAAGGGTCCGATCAAGACCACGTTTTTCAAGAATGGCCCACAAATATGGCCACTATTGAAGGCCTTAATGGCATCTAGTGCCAAAAGGGCTTGATCTGAATGGTCCGGCACTGAAACCTGCATATTTAAATAGGCAGGCCTGATTTTGACCGCTGTTGACATATCAGGCATAAATTCATCCTGGTCAGGGTGGATGATATGTGTGATGACCTCATTTAATCTATTAGCAAGTACTTTGGTGAGTATTTTAACGTCGGTAGATAATAGAGAAATAGGTTTATAAGACTCAGGGTATAGAGGGTGTTTATTTTTCTTAAAGGGGTTGTAAACCTACGTGTTTTTTCACCCCTGTTTTTACTTACCTGAGCCCCGAATTTCTGTAAGCGTCATACCGCCATCGATCTCTTCTCAGGTTCTTGGCTCTTCACTGGATAGATTGATAGCAGCGCAGCCATTGGCTCCCGCTGCTGTCAATCAAATCCAATGATGTGGACGCCTGGGGGTGGGGCCGAGTCATACACTCCGTGCCTATGGACGCAGAGTGTATGACACAGGAGTGCGCCCGCAAGGTAAACCCCTCGGGAGAGAGCTTCCCAGAGGGGGTTATCTAATGCGGGGACGAGCCGCGAGAGCCGCCGTGGCTTTTGTCGATTGCGGGCACCCGGCAGACAACAAGTCCATCAGACCCAAGGGCCTGCTCACCGAGCATGCAGCGGGGGTGCACAATGGCAAATTCAAAGGGTACAGGTACGTCCCTTTGCGCAGCCGTGCCATTCTGTCGACGTTAATGTACATGTCGGAAAGTGGTCAACTGTGGATATAAAATTGGGTATATATTTTTTTTTTTTTATGGTTGAACTAGATGGACTTGTGTCTTTTTTCAACCTGACTAACTATGTAACTTCCGCCTGTTTCTTTTGTGTTTTGTTATTTTTTTAATGCAGTTTACTTTGCTCCCAAGGAGTGCCATGACTTTCTGGACAGATGATGTTCTAAATATTAAATTTAGCAGGTTATATACAGTAAATGAACAGCATTTTTTGGCATCATTGGATGATTTCTCTGTAGAAGAAGGATGGCCATTACTCACCAGTTGCTGGCATTTTTTTGAACCTGAATATAAGAAAGTATAAAGTAAAGTAAAGTAAAGTAAAGTAAATTATACAAAAAGTCAGCAGTATAGTTCTGCAGTATCAGATCCTCCCCTACCAATTCCAATGATATTTGCTTATAGCCTTGTCTAGGTTTGCTTAGATCCAACTCTTTTGTGGTTAGAAAATGAACACTGTTGTTCTGATAAACAGATACAGCCATGAGGTATGTAAAAAAAAAACTGTTTGATACTTCATTGCATTATGCTGTAGTTGCACTGCCCAAAAATATGTGCATTCCAAATCCAAATAGATATTTCAGTCACATGCGGTAACTTGTACAAAGCACTGCAAGTCAGTTTAGCCACATCAAGGAAGACTCTTATAAAGGTCAGCCTCACGCTAAACACTGCACAATGTCCTTAAAATGGCAATGAACCTTACCTGTGTTTCACTTTTGCTGATGAACTGCAGTAACTTCCTAGACAATCACATTTTCCGACTACAAAGTATCCTCTTTTTCTGGCGCATAAATGGCAGATTTTTTTTTAAATAGAAGATTACAAATGACTGGAAGGCGACCATTTAAATAAAAGGAAAGTGTTTGCCCCAGGCCTGTCTGCCTGCATAGGGTACTTACCATTGCCAGCATGTTTAAAGGGAACTTGTTAACCATTTTAAACTTTCAAAGTGTATGTAAACCCTATGGGCCAGATTCACAGACAAATACGTTGCTCCCCCGCGGCGTAACGTATCTGGTTTATGTTACACCCCCTCAGGTTTACAGCGTAAGTGCCTGATTCTCAAAGCTCTTACCTGTAAACTTGCGGCGGTGTAACGTAAATCCGCTCTGCGCAAGCCCGCCTAATTCAAATGGGGCGGGCACCATTTAAATTAGGTGCATGCTCCGTGATAAAATTTCCCGACGTGCTTTGCGCGAAATTACGGCGCCCCAAAGTTTTTTTTGAACGGCGACGTGCGTTACGGCGTTTCGTATTCCCGGACGTCTTCCGCAAAAAAAAAATCGAAATTCGACGCGGGAACGACGGCCATACTTTAACATGGCTGATCTAAAGATAAGCCATGTTAAAGCAGGTGTAACTTTGCGACGGGAAAAACCGACGAGCGACGACGTACGAGATTGCGACGAACGCGCGGATCTTCGTGGATTGCCGTAACTAGTCATTTGCATATTCTACGCCGACCGCAATGGAATCGCCACCAATTGGCCGGCCTAGAATTGCATCCTAAGATCCGACGGTGTAAGTCAATTACACCTGTCGGATCTTAGGGCTATCTATGCGGAACTGATTCTATGAATCAGCCGCATAGTTAGGACGGGCGGATCACAGAGATACGTAGGCGTATCAGGAGAGACGCCGTCGTATCTCTTCTGTGAATCTGGCCCTATATTTTTATGATGTTTGGCCTTATACTTTTGTGTATTCTATTTTCTCAACCACAATTTTTTTTGATCGCTTGTTATGTTCTTATTTAGAGATCTCGCCAGCAATAACACTTCTTTTGCAGGCTGACAATGCTAAGTGACTGGCTTGTAAATAGTCAGCTGTGCTAATTATGAGTGAAAAAAAAAACAGTAACAATCAATTGCTAAACAAAGTGAACACATTTTTCTGTGTGGTGTAGGCTATGCAAGTAGCATTCAGAAGCAAGTAGTAACGCTACACGTAATTGGAACAATAAGAAAATATGTGAAATTAATCGCTTTCACTTGCTACTTGAAGTGTTACTAAACCTAGTAATATGAAAATAGTTAATCTGCCCCCCCCCCCCCCCACAGTGCACACAGCTTATAAATCTTATTTTTACATTAAAATATATATAAAATATACCTTTTTGGCTGATATACCATGGTCACATGATAAACTGCAGAGCTTGTCCAGATCTGTGTGTTCAGGTAGGAGAAGATTTCCACTATAGCCTGTATACATGTGTGATGTCAATATCATGTGACTTGGCTAGCTCTGAGAGCAAGGAAATGTTCTCTCCAGAGACAAAACTGAGCATGTGCAGGAGGACTACTCTCACTGTATTTTCTGGCCTTGCCAAGAGAGGCAGTGCAGGAGGGAAGGATCTGTGCATAGAAGATCAAAGAGCCTTTTTAAACAATGCAGAGGATTAATCCCTTACGTATGACAAGCATGCTATTCTGCATATACAGACAGATTTTACTGTTGTGGATTTAGTAACACTTTAAGTACTTACCAAAGGAAACTATTGGTTTAATCTGTTTAGTGATCATGTGTGTGTGTATATAGGGTTGTCCCGATACCACTTTTTTAAGACCGAGTGCAAGTACCGATACTTTTTTTCAAGTACTCGCTCATTTAAATGAAACACGCCCCCTACCCACCCAATTTGAATTCCGCGCCCTTACGCCGCGAGAGATACACTTACGGCGCAAATTCGTTGAGGATTCAAACCAACTCAAAGTAAGTTACAGCGGCGTAGCGTATCTGACATCTGCGCCGGGCGCAGCGTAGGTATGTGAATCTACCCCGGTGTGTTTACATTAATCTGCTACAAGTGCTCCTATATTGTATATAGCTGAGAGCTGGATGCTAGCTGACAATGAGAGCCTGAACCAACAATGGGACTGGCATGAGCTGCTGATGTCTGGCGTTATTTTAAAAGGGCATTTTTAAGGGTAAAATGGGCTTTAAGTGGGTACTCAGGATTCCATAAACTTATTTTATCCTTTCATTTACCCTAATCTTGTGCCAAAAAAAAACAAAAAACTCCCCAATTAGTCTCATTTGATTCGTATACAGAGAAAAGAAAGATACAAAAAATAAATAAAAAGAAAAAAGCTACACTAAAAAACTACCCCCTACCTGTTCCTAAATTAATTTATCCTAAAGTAACAAAAAAAAATAGTAAATCAGTAATTACATGGAAAAAACAATTCACTCATCCTTAATATTCAAAAAACCACATCATTTAGTGAATATAATATATAATATATAATAATATAATCTGTGTTCACTGCAATCATCCAATAAGCCTGTGTTGTTGTTATTGCTTTTTTTTGCATTTGCATTTGCATATGATTGGAAATTTAAAGTCATCACAACTTTGCCTTATTTACTAAGCTAGGCATTTTTTTTTCCTATTTTCTATTCCTTCCCTACTCCCTATACATTCAGTAAATCAATCTGTAAAAGTAAATGCTCCAACCAAAGTTTTGTAGAGCCAGATTTCATGGTCTTCGCTTTGTATACTTTGCAGTAACAACTTATTTTCTCAATGCACTAAATAAATCTTTTTCATTTTTATCTTTCTTTTTTTTTTTTTCTGACCTGAATGTGGATGCCCAGGCACATGAACGAAATTAGAAAACGTTCTCAGTCAGTGCTAGTCTGTTCTTACTGCTCTATAGCATTTGTCATTGCCAAAACAGCGGAGTTTAATTAAGTGTTGTGCGCAGCCTAGTGAGGAACACACTTTAAATTAAACCTCTGTACACTACGCTATTGGTTCTTTACCTCCTGAACAATCAGCGGGGTGTTCAGTATAAATTCAGTCTCTCAAGGGAGAAGGAGCTCCGCACACACCTCCAGCGATTCATAAATGATCTTGCCTGCTCAGAACAATATCTTATTAAAGTGCATTTAATTATTTCTTAGTTTTAAACACCGGCAGATGAAAGCAATAATTAATGTGCTTACCACTAAACATTTTATTTACTCTTGATGTATTGATGGTATTATCAGGGAAGTATGGGGAGCTTACAATTTCAGCTATTCTTGAAATTACACGGCAAATTATCTTTTGATGTATCAAGCAGTCAGAAATGTAATGAAATACATTACTTTAACACCTCACTGGTAATGGATTGGTACATCTTTGTGTTAATTCTCAGAATACACTTACAATTCAGAGCAAAAGTCTGCATATGATGTGTATAATAATCATACAGACTTTAGTTGACTTGTGTGCTCCTTTTTAAGACATTTTTTACTTTAACGTTCTTTACTGACTGCCATTCCCATTGCTGGAACACTAAAGCCGAACACACGATCAGTCCATCCGATGAGAACGGTCTGAAGGACCATTGTCATCGGTTAACCGATGAAGCTGACTGATGGTCTGCCTACACACCATCAGTTCAAAAACCGATCGTGTCAGAATGCGGTGACGTAAAACACAACGACGTGCTGAAAAAAACCAAGTTCAATGCTTTCAAGCATGCGTCAAATTGATTCTGAGCATGCGCAGGTTTTTAACCAATGCTTTTGCATACTAACGATCGGTTTTGACCTATCAGTTAGGCGTCCATCGGTTTAATTTTAAAGCAAGTTCTCATTTTTTTGACCGAAGGTTAAATAACCTATGGGGCCTACACACGATCGGTTCGGACTGATGAAAACGGTCCTTCAGACCATTGTCCTCTGGCGATCCTATCGTGTGTACGAGGCCTAAGGCTCCATGCACACTGAAGCTAAAAAAAGCTATAAAAAAATGCCAGTAGCTTTGCAGGGGGCCTTTCAACGTTTTTTAGCGTTTTTGCAATAGCGTTTATTAGTGTTTTTCAGTGTAGTGTTTTTTTTTTCAATGGATAAAAAAACATTAAAAAACGCTGGCGCCGGTGTTTTTGAGCCTTTTTTTTGCGTTTTGATTTTTTTGCGTTTTTCCCGCCGAAAAATGTTACTTGAACGCAAATTTCGGGCGTTCAGAAAAAAGCCAATAAACTTCAAAGCTCATTAACACTAAAAAACGCCCATGTGTGCATGGGCACATAGGCTAACATAAAGTTCAGTTTATGGGCTTTTAAAAAAATCCCAAAACGCCAATAAACTGGCATTTGCTTTTAACTGCTTTGCACTGGCCCTTTAAGAAATAAAAAGGCATTTAATGCGAATCCTGATCATGTGATCACTGTGATTGGTTGCCCAAGGTGCTCCTTCCCCTGATTTCTCTGTCAAGAGCAACCATCAACCCATCCCCACATGCCAGCGTGCTGGGTGTTATCCTGGACTCTAAACTCTCCTTTCAGCCAAAAGACAAGTAAAAAATGTGCAGTGAAACCAATACAACAGGCATCAAGACAGCATAATAGGTACACAAAGAGTGGGCAGTGTCAGCAAGCAATAGAATCCAAAGTCTGACAATGGGGTTAAAAAGTCTGCAAAGCGGTAAGATTTTGATGGGGGTACACACACTCAAGGCTGCCGTCAGAGGGGAACATATGTGTGTATATATGCATATGTATGTGCTCACCTGTATATATATTCACATGGGTATATGATTCTCCCTATACTGTTGTGGCCCTTATTTTTTTATTTATGTTTATGCATCTGTATGCCTACACACTGTGGCACAGATTCTCGTAGATGGGCTTAAAACTGCGGTGGCGTAACGTATGTCATTTACGTTACGCCGCCGCAAGTTTTACAGGCAAGTGCTTTATTCACAAAGAACTTGCCTGTAAAGTTGCGGCGGCGTAGCGTAAATCCCCCGGCGCAAGCCCGCCTAATTCAAATGAGCCGGGTAGGGGGCGTAGAGCATTTAAATTAGGCGCGTTCCCGCTCCCAACGTACTGCGCATGCGCCGTCCCTAAAATTTCCCGACGTGCATTGCGCTAAATGATGTCGCAAGGACATTATTGGTTTCGACGTGAACGTAAATGGCGTCCAGCCCCATTCACGGATGACTTACGCAAACGACGTAAATTATTAAATTGCTTACATTACGACAGCGTACATTGCGTTGCGCCATCGTAAGCCCTTTGAGAATCTGGGCCTGAATTTATAATTTGTTATGTACCTTTTATGCCAATTTTACATGCGTGTTGTTTATCTGTTTTTTTACCACACATTATATATTTCTGTACATGTATTTTCCTAATCAGCTGTGACATCCCCCAGTCCTACTAGTTAGTTAGCAAAATTAAAATCACTCCTCTTTCACCACTACTCCAGTTAGCTTTGTTTACCAATTTCTCCCATACAAGAGCCCCTATCCACTACTCCTCCCATTCCCCCGTTTGTTCCGCCCTGTCTCCTCCCCATCCCTGCAATGTAAATATAGCTCCACGCTCCCCCTCCTACAGCTTGAGAAAGGAGTGCGGCAGCCGCATCACACACTGCCCGTTCACTCGGAAACGCGTTGCATACCCGGTGACGTCATCACCCTCCGCTCAGTTGTGAAAGTGTTGTTACCCTAAAATAGGTAATTCCTGAACAAGGACTTTCATGGCAGGATTGCCAGGTATTATTAGATTGAAAAAATAAAAATAAAATTGAAATTACATTAACACTTTAACGCTTATGTGAGATTGTATTTATTGGGTTTACATATTCTTTAAAAGTGTTGTAAAGTCAGAAGTTAATGCAGAATGCATTAAGATAAAACGCCTTCTGTTTTAGCAGCCCCTGTCAGCCCCCCTCATACTTACCTGAGTTCCCTCTCTGCCCTGTGATGGCCACAAGTGTCTCGGTGTGGGGGGCACTCAACAGGAGGGAGGGGCCAGGATCACAGAAGAGGAGGATCCGGGATGCTCTGTGCAAATTCACTGCAACAGAGCAGGTAAGTATAACATGTTAGATATTTTTATAGGAAAAATAAAAATAAACTTTACAATCACTTTAAACTAATATATACAATAACAAAATGTAATGTTCACATGACTTTATATGACATACAGCACAGACAACTACTGTATACCATTATTTAAAGGAGAAGTACATCCAAAGCTCAATTGGCTCTACTTCTCTTGTAGATCACAGGAGTGCAGTTTGTTCTGCATTCCCATGACCTGTTTTCAGTTAACGTCACAAACCTCTTTTTGGCTTTACTTCTCATGTGAATCACAGAAATACAGTTCGTTCTGCACTCCTGTGACCTGCTTTCAGCAGACAGAGAGCTGAAGCCCACTGTCAGCTGACATCATAGAGCTGGTTCAGGCTATGGCAAGATCGCAACAATGGTCAGGATCTACCAACAACCTTGGACCGTCACCAGGCTCAGCCTCTCAGTGAGCTGCTGAGAGCCTGACCCAGCCGCTACTGCTCGTTCCACTTACGTTGGGTCACAACGTATTTGCATAAAACACGCCCCCATCACAGAGATTTGAATGGCGCGCCATTACGCCGCCAAAGATACACTACGCCGCCGTAACTTACGGTGCGAATTCTTTGAGGATTCGAAATAAAAAAAATAAGTTACGGCAGCGTAGTGTATCTTAGATACGCTGCGCCCGGCGCAGAGGTACGTGGATCTGGCCCAGTCTCTTTAACTAAGTTTTAAAAGCCTTCCAAAACAGAATTACTTCAAATGCAACTATGAATATAGAATAAATTCTTGAAATCTTTTTTTTTTTGGTTGTGTGAGTTTGAAATACTTTTTCTAGCAATTATTTGAAGGATCTATTGAAAATCAAGTTTTGAACCATTCTGTTATGATCTCTACCAGGAATTGTCATGTGTAGATAATACATTTATCAAGTCTATCTAAATATGCAATATATATGTAATCATTTTACAAACTCTCTTTAGTTATGTATTACAATATTTAAAAGTTTCTGTGGTGCTTCGCTGCTATACACTAGTTATGCATGAAACGGGAGAAAATTAACCGTCAGATAACGGTTTTCTCATCAGCATCAAGAAAGTTTTTTTTTTTCCTTCGTCGCCCATAATCCAGAATTGTGAAAATGCATCTTTTTAATTCAAGCAGCCGTATAGAAAGATATTTCAACAAGGTTCAGTTCGATTTGTGATTCAGCCCAGAACATTCCTGTGAGATCTGAATTTTAATCTGACAGTGAATAAGAGTTTCCTATTTTCTTTGGCAGTATATTATGATTTTTTTTTTTATTACAGGCAGCCTGTGAATAATTTGAGTTTCTTTAAAATGATATATGTTAAGATCAGCGATGCTAATTCACTTCTACTCTACTGAAAATAGACCAAATTTCTTCAGAAACATTTTAAAGCTACTATGTGTTCTGAAGCCATAACATAATACAATATACATTTGATTTTTAAAAATGTAATTGTCTCTTGTTGTAGGTATGTTTACAGAAATCATTTTAAATGAACGGAAAACATCCATAGCTCAGTAATTTTATGTCAAACAATTACAGAAATTGTTTTCAGCAACTTCAAACTGGAAAACTTTTTTTTTTTTTTATTTAAAGCGGGGGTTCACCCAAAAAAAAAAAAAAATAATATTACATCTAGCAGAGCCAGCATAGTAAGGGCATTTACTTTCGGCAGGTTTTTTCTTTTTGTTCTCTGTACATACCTTTATATTCTGTTTTTGTCCAGGGCTTCCGGTTCCGATGACTGCGGGACTGGGCGTTCCTATTCTTCCGTTCGATGATTGACGGCTTG
This sequence comes from Rana temporaria, assembly GCF_905171775.1. NCBI lineage: Eukaryota > Metazoa > Chordata > Amphibia > Anura > Ranidae > Rana > Rana temporaria. The sequence continues at coordinate 184,731,030 of NC_053494.1, read as the reverse complement.
TGAAACAGGTGACCTGTCGCACAACGCGCGTCACCAGATGTCGGAAAATAGCTGAGCTGCGAGTCGGCACTATACGGCGCCTGTGCAGTCAGCTCTACACGGCGGGCGCAGGCGCCGTATAGTGCCGTCTCGCAGCTCGGCTATTTCCGGAAATCTGGTGACGCGCGTTGTGCGACAGGTCACCTGTTTCACAAGCCGTCAATCATCGAACCGAAGGATAGGAACTCCCAGTCCCGCAGTCATCGGAACCCTGAGGCAGGGATAGGAAAGCCCAGTCCCGGAGTCATCAGAACGTGGAAGCCCTGGACCAAATCAGAATATAAAGGTAAGTACGGAGAAAAAAAAACCTGCCGAAAGTATATGCCCTTACTATGCTTGCTCTAATGTTAAAAATGTGTTTTTAGGGTGAACCTCCACTTTAAATAGCACAGTTAAAGCGGTATTAAAGGGGTTGTAAATGTATTTTTTCCCCCTAAATAGCTTCCTTTACCATAGTGCAGTCCTCCTTCACTTACCTCATCCTTCCATTTTGCTTTTAAATGTCCTTATTTCTTCTAAGGCCGCGTACACATGATCAGTCAAAACCGATGAAAACGGACTGAAGGACCGTTTCATCGGTCCAAACCGATTGTGTTTGGGCCACATTGGTCAGTTATCCTTCAGTCAAAAAAATAGGAACTTGCTTTAAAATGTAACCGATGGACGCCTAACCGATGGTCAAAACCGATCGTTAGTATGCACAAGCATCGGTTAAAAACCCGCGCATGCTCAGAATCAAGTCGACGCATGCTTTGAAGCATTGAACTTCGTTTTTTTCAGCACGTCGTGTGTTTTACGTCACCGCGTTCTGACACGATCGGTTTTTTAACTGATGGTGTGTACGCACGACGGACCATCAGTCAGCTTCATCGGTTAACCGATGACAACGGTCCTTCAGTCCGTTTTCATTGGATGGACTGATCGTGTGTACGCGGCCTAAGAAATCCTCACTTTCTGTTCTTCTGTCTGTAACTACACACAGTAATGCGAGGCTTTCTCCCTGGTGTGGAGAAAGCCTGTGGGGGGGGGGGAGGGGGCGAGCAGGAGGGTCAGGATACTCTCTACTTTGCAGATAGAGAAAGGAGCTGTGTGTTAGTGAGCGTCCTGACACTCCTGCTCACCCCCTCAAGAGGCTTTCTCCACACCGGGGAGAAAGCCTTGCATTACTGTGTGGAGTTACAGACAGAAGAACAGGAAGTGAGGATTTCTCAGAAGAAATAAGGACATTTAAAAGCAAAATGGAAGGATGAGGTAAGTGAAGGAGGACTGCACTAAGGTAAAGGAAGCTATTTAGGGAACTTTTTTTCTTACCTTTACAACCCCTTTAAACCCAAAAGGAAAAAAAATAGATATATATCGTAGCTTATCAATCTTTGATGCATCAGCTTTAGTTTTTTTAGACTTTTTTCTTCTATTTTTGCCTGGCGATCCAGCCAATAAGTCTGTTACTTTTCAACTTCCTTTAGCAAACTAATGCCGCATACACACGGTCGAAACTTCAGATGGAAAAAGTCAGAAGGGAGCTTTTCCTCGGATATTCCGTCCGTGTCTATGCCCCATTGGACTTTTTCTGTCGGAATTTACAACGGACTTAGAGAGCAGGTCCTCTATTTTTCCGAGAGAAAAAAATTCTATTGGAAAATCAGTTAGTCTGTATGCAATTCCGATGGAAAAAAAAAACATGCATGCTCAGAAACAATTTGACGCATGCTCGGAAGCATTGAACCTTTTTTTCTCGCCTCGTCGTAGTGTTGTACGTCACCGCGTTCTTGAGGGTGGAAAAATCAGAGAACTTTTGTGTGACCGTGTGTATGCAAGCCAAGCTTGAGCGGAATTCTTTTTTTCAAAGGAATTTCTGCTCCTGGTGTACAGGGCATAAGATATCAAAGCAAAAGTGTCAGTTTGAGGGTTGGGACCAACCATTTAACACTGACAAGGTTGCTTACAATGGCTCTGCTTTTATTCATTTATGTAAAATATTTATCCAAAAAAATAAATAAAAATGTTGCTGTAACTGCTTAAAAGTGTAAGCTGGAGTTCATCATTAATTTGTTGGTCAAGAACAACATAAAGTGATATTAAAGTCTTGTTTTTTTTTTTTGTCTTGTTTAAAAATAATAAACATGTTATACTTATCTGCTCTGTGCAGTAGTGTTGCACAGAGCAGCCCAGATCCTCCTCTTCTCGAGTAACTCCTGCCGAGTGCCGCCACAACAAGCAGCTTACTATGGGAGCACCCGAGAGAAGCTGCTGCTCAGTGTCCATTCAGACACGCAGCTGCGGCTCCGCCCTCCCCCTCTCTCCTCATTGGCTCACTGACTTTGATTGACAGCAGTGGGAGCCAATGGCGCTCTGCTGCTGTCTCAGCCAATGATTAGGGAGAATCCCGAACAGCCGAGGCTCTCATGCAACATTGCTGAATCGAGATGGGGCTCAGGTTCATATTAGGGGGCTGGGGGAGCCTGCTGCACACAGTTTTTTATCCTAATGCATAAAATACATTCAAATAAAAAACCTTCTGCCTTTAGAATCACTTTAATATCATAGGGCATCTAACACTACCCACGCCTGAGATTGACAATACTGAAGTCTAGAGGTGTCTCCGTTGCTCTTCCATTCAGAGTAGTAAAACCCTAAGACAGGAAGTGTGAAAATAAAGAAAAAAATACTAAAAAAGGAAAACAAATGCAACCACCACATCTAAGGACGGCTAAGGTGCAATATATACAGTTTTTCTTTTTGGGTTTTAAACTTGCTTTAAACCAACCAACTTAAAGTGTGGAGTTCATAAAACGGATGCTTTAGTTTGTTCCATGATGTGCAGGCTACTGGATTCTAAAGAAATCACTGCAGGGTTGCCATGTCCTCTTCCTGCTGTTTAAGTTCCAGTGCTGCCGAGGGAGGGGGGGGGGTTTACATATTTGGGACCCCGGGACAAATGTAATCAATGAAATAACTTTTCTTAAAGGGGTTGTAAAGGTAAATGTTTTTTCACCTTAATGCATCCTATGCATTAAGGTGAAAAAACATCCGATGGTAACCCCCCCCCCCCCCCCCGAACCCCCGTTTTACTTCACCCCTCGAAAATCCTGCGCGCATCCCAGTGATCCTCTTCGGTTTCCAGCCTGGCCGTTGATTGGCTAGGCTGGACGGATTGATAGCAGCACAGCCATTGGCTGGTGCTGCTGTCAATCACATCCAATGATGCGGCGTGCCGGGGGGCAGGACCGAGTGATACAGTCGGCGGCTATGCCCGCCACTGTATCCCCGGAGAGCGCCCGCAAAAGCATTCCACCATGCGAGCTCGCTCGCATTAAGGTGGAAAGCTCTTGCGAGGAGGAGCCGAGACAGCCGCCGAGGAACCCCAGAAGACAGGGTTAGGGGACACTCTGTGCAAAACAAGCTGCACAGTGGAGGTAAGTATAACATGTTTGTTATTTTACAAATTTTTTTTTTTTACTTTAGTGTTCCTTTAAGGGAAGAGAGTAGAGGAGGTGGCATCCTTAGTGCAGCCTAGCTCAGAAACCAGAAGCTTGTAACTCGTATAGTGTTGGAAGTTCATCAGCATGAAGAGGACAGGGCAGCCCTGCAGTTAACATTTCTGCAGAATCCAGCAGTCTGCAGATCATGGGGTCTCTTTATACACCAACATTTCTGCAATAATTCATATATTATAATAAACAATTTGTGACTGTATTACCATAACTGTGTAATAGTTATGGACATTTTTAACAAGTTCAACTCTAGTATGTGAAGGAAAAAGGTGCGCACCTTTTTCCTTCACATACTCTTGAATACTGGGGTTGCCCCCCAGAATTTTTTAGATTGCAGCTTTTTATACAATTTTGAGATTTATATATCTTATATTTATTAATTTAGTTTTTGGCGCGAATATTTACCCCCCAAAGTTCAACTCTAGAACAAATGTTTGCATTTTTTGCATGCATGTAAAAATCTTAATTTTTGGCAATCAAATTACTTAAAGTGTTACTAAACCCAGGACCCTGCATTTACTATATGTGGTCTCCCACATTACACAGAACTGGAAATGGAAATGCAATAGTTTTAGTAAATATAAACTGCTAAATACCCTTTCTCATCAGCAGTTAGAGAAGTCTTGTGATTTCTATCAGTGTCTGGTTAAAGCTTGTAGGAGGAGTTTTCATTCTACTCTGACTGCCCTATGAGGTGGCAGGACCTCTGACCCTCTGTCTGGACAGTGCTGATTGGCCCTGTGCTGATCACATGCACTCTCCCAAGAACAAAAATTAAAAACTCTGTAGCAATTAGTGCAGCTTGCCCCCAAGGCTCTGTATTATCAGAAGGAAAATCACCGCTCAAGGTGGGTCTGCTATAGGGTCATACACAGGTGTAGGATTCCATGGGTGCTGGCAGTGCACTAGGCAAGCATTGGCGTAAAATGAAGGATGGATGGCCGCACTCCAAACCAAACAGGTTGTCTTTATTTAAACAAACAGCAAAAACATACCGGATCACAGCAACAGAAACAGGAGGATAACCGACGTTTCGCACTGACTTAGTGCTTATTCATGGCTGATGAATAAGCACTAAGTCAGTGCGAAACGTCGGTTATCCTCCTGTTTCTGTTGCTGTGATCCGGTATGTTTTTGCTGTTCGTTTAAATAAAGACAACCTGTTTGGTTTGGAGTGCGGCCATCCATCCTTCATTTTACGCCAATGCTCTGTATTATCAGGAGATAGATTGGGGACTGTGGAAGAAGGAGAAAATCAGAGAAGACAGGATCAAACAGCCTTTTTACACAATACAGAGGATTAACCCCTTAGGCTCCACATTGAGTAAAACAAGCATGCTTTACTGCATATACAGACTGATTTTACTGTTGTGGGTTTAGTAACACTTTAACTCCCCAAAACATTATATATCTCCTGAAAACAGAGGCCCTGTAGTATAAATAGATGATAGTTGCACATTTTTATGGCACATGATATTTAAGCAATATTTTTTTGAAAATTTTCAGGAAAAATATAATAAAATACATTTTAGTGCAAGCACACACAACATACTACATTTTTTTTGGTAAAATATAAAAGATAAGGTTGTGCTAAGTAAATAGATACAAAACATGCCAAGTCTAAAAAATTGTGTGCGCCTGTGATATCGCATATAACTACAGTACCCAAAAATCTCCAAGCTCATCAATTAAAGCCGTGTAACCACACAGTCGGACAAAACCGATGAGAATGGACCGAGGTTCAGTTTCATCGGTCCAAACCGACCGTGTGTATAGCCCATCGGTCTGGTTTCCTTCGGTCCAAAATTTTAAAACATGCTTCAAAAACCGAACCGATGGACCGCTGCCCCATCGGACCAAACCGATGGTTAGCACAGAAAAGCATTGGTTCAAAACCCGCGCATGCTCAGAATCAAGTCTTGGAAGCATTGAAATTTGTTTTATTCAGCACGTCGTGTGTTTGACGTCACCGCGTTCTCACCCGATCGGTTTTTGGAACGATGGTGTGTACACACATCAGGCCACTTCAGCACTTCAGCCTTAGAGTTAAAGCGGTGGTTCCCCTAAAAATAAAATTTTAACATTGCTTTTCCCAAATAAATTACGATTAGAATCGGACGGTTTTATTTAAAAAAAAAGGTCCGTACATACCGTTTGTTATATTCGTTCCCACCGCCACTTCCGGGTACGATGCTGGCGGTGGGCGTTCCTAATTGATGGACAGGCATCCGACCGACGCATACATCGCGTCACGAGATGCCGAAAGAAGCCGAACGTCGGTGCGGCTCTATACGGCGCATGCGCACTGACGTTCGGCTTCTTTCGGCATCTCGTGACGCGATGTATGCGTCGGTCGGATGCCTGTCCATCAATTAGGAACGCCCACCGCCAGCATCGTACCCGGAAGTGGCGGTGGGAACGAATATAACAAACGGTATGTACGGACCTTTTTTTTTTAATAAAACCGGCCGATTCTAATCGTAATTTATTTGGGAAAAGCAATGTTAAAATTTTATTTTTAGGGGAACCACCGCTTTAAACAGGAGCTCTTCTGCTAGAATTATTGATCTCACTCTGACTTTCAAGCGGGTGTGTTACATGTGTGGTGCAACTGCGGTTTACATACACGTGCGCACCCTGGGCTTGCGTTTACCTTTGCACATGTGTGTGGGGCAACTTTAAGTATTTTTCATTTAATTTTACCTGGTGATCCTTTTTTTTTTCAAAATTGTCGCTCTTTTTTTGTTTATAGCGCAAATAATTAAAACAGGAAAGGTAATAAAATACCAACAAAAGAAAACTCTATTTGTGGGGAAAAAAAGGAATTTGATTTTGTTTGGGTACAATGTCTCATGACCACGCAATTGTCAGTTAAAGCGAAGCAGTGCCATATCGAAAAAATGACCCGGTCCTTAAGTGGTTAAGAGACCAAAAGTCAGCAAAAAAATATATTTTAGGGTTTACAAACTCTATAAATGAATTGCACTGCGCTTTTAGTCTTGCAAGAAAACCGGATGGGCATTTCTTGTGCTCTTGTGTAACATTCAGAAATACCTCCTTTTTTCTCTTATGCACGCAGAGAAGCCCATTTTGAGCATAGTAGATTTTCTCATTACTCTTTACAGGATTTCAATTGAATTAATATGTACAAGCCTATGAACAGCTGTGAACGAAGCTGAATTGTAAAACTGCAGTGACACATTTAGAATGTACTCATGCAAATCTTCGTTAGCATATATTCCCTCAGAAATAACTAATATGGATTTCTTGAAAGTATGTGATAAGAATTGTAAAATAGTTTCACCACTCCATAGCAGGCTTGGGTAACCAGCTGCTCAGGAACTTAAAGGCCCTAAGTATGTCCCTAAATCAAGTATAATGGATATGTCTGGGGAGGGTGAGAAAACATGGCAATTGGGCCATTTCCACCCAAAATCTAATTTCGTTTTTCCTCAAATATTTGCCTGTTGGATACCTGTTTTAAAGAGGAAGTAAACTCTCCCACTCCATTCCCACTTTTCATCTAGACCATTATATGAAGTACCGTAGTATAAGTATACTCGAGTATAAGCCGAGTTTTTCAGCACATTTTTTTGTGCTGAAAATGCCCCCTTCGGCTTATACTCGAGTCACCTTTTTTCGCCTGATCTCCCGGATTTGGGGACCCGGTACAGGTCGGCCATAGGTCTCCTGGACCCCAAACTTGGCACACATGTAGCCCCACTCTTCCTCCTCTACAAGTGTGCATAGTTTGTTGTCTGGGGGACCTATGGCTGGGGAGCACCGATTTTTCAAAGCCGGGCACCCCTTCCATAGACTCCCATGTTAAGCAGTCATTTCTCAGGTGACTTTGGGGACCCAGTACCGGCCAGTCGTAGGTCCTCTGGACCCGGAACTTAGCACACATGTAGCCCCATTTCTCCTCTACAAGTGTGCAAAGTTTGTTGTCTAGGAGACCTACGGCTGGGGAGTCAGGCACCCATTCCATAGACTCCCATGTTAAACGTCAGTCTAGTCATGGACACAGTGAGGCATGGGCACAGTGAGGCATGGGCACAGTGAGGCATGGACACAGTGAGGCATGGGCACAGTGAGGCATGGACACAGTGAGGCATGGGCACAGTGAGGCATGGACACAGTGAGGCATGGGCACAGTGAGGCATGGGCACAGTGAGGCATGGGCAAAGTGAGGCATGGACACAGTGAAGCATGGGCACAGTGAAGCATGGGCACAGTGAAGCATGGACACAGTGAGGCATGGACACAGTGAGGCATGGGCACAGTGAGGCATGGACACAGTGAGGCATTGGCACAGTGAGGCAAAGTGAGGCACAGTGAAGCATGCAGATGGACACCCTAGGCTTATACTTGAGTCAATACGTTTTCCCATTTTTTTGTGGTAAAATTAGGTGCCTCGGCTTATATTCGGGTCGGCTTACTCAAGTATATACGGTAATACGCAAACATTATCCATTGTAAAGAGGTCTCAACCGCAAATGACTTACCTTTTATAATAACTTTTATAAATGATTTCTCCAGGGATTAGGTGCCATTTTAGGTATTGATTCCCGAGTCTGCACTGCATATTACTTCCGCCCTTTCATTATGTCTTGCTGTTATCTCGCGCATGCGTGATCGCGTCTTAACCAAGCCTCAGTTTCGATCCAATGTTCCTATGGCGACCGTGCTCTGCCGCTCATAGTCAACCTAACAGTGCAGAATTGTATAATAGTTTTTTTTTAGTTTTGCTGTGTGCCTGTCAGTCTGCTGCATGCTGCGGCTGAACACTGCTATGGTATGCAGACCGAGACTGCAAATTCTCTCTGCACTTCCTACTACACCCCATGTACACCGCGTGACGTCACATGGGGTGTAGTAGGATGTGCAGAGAGATCGCAGTGACGCTGGGAGATAAGATCACACCACACGGCATCCTATCAAAGGATAGATGGTGTAATGGCACTCAGAGCGTGCCGTGAAAATCGGGAGAGATGCGCATGCACTGGTGACGCCACTACACACAACGGGACGTATTACAAGAAAAGTAAGCAAGTAAGGAGACATCTACAAGCAGCAATCATTAGCTTAATTTAAGCAGATTGAAATGTGATAAAGTTGTGGGGGAGGGTTTACAACCACTTTAATTCATTACTACAAGCACAACCCATTATCTTCTTTACCAAAGCCTAAATCTATTAAAACTCAACTTTAGCTTCTGTGTTTGTGAATTATGAGTTAGCATCGAGTTCTGATGTGAGAATGTTTGCAAGGTAAGTGCCTGGGTGCTCACCTCACATACAAAGAGCAATTCATACAAGTACAAGGATTAAGGCACTCATGGGTGTTGCAACAAAACGGAGCTCCATTGAAACATTGACAATACAATGCTTTTACTATGACTTATCTCTACTGCAAGTCCCCTGAGTATTTCTTTGACTTGTTTGGACTTTTATATATTGTGGAAAGATTAGCTCAAAGTAGTGCTTTAGGGATGCAGCCTCTTGCCAAAATCTTCTTTTCTTGCCCACTTTTATTAAAATTAAGTTCCAAAACACACAAGGGTTACCACTGCAAATGTTTTCAGCATTGCTCTTCTATGAATGAATGTGCATCAGCCTCCTGGCTTCCACTTACAGCACCAGTTCTCTGGCCTCATTCCTAAGTCCCTTGACTGGTCCTCCAGACAGTACTCGTGCTCACACAGGCTCTTGTCGTACATGCACCAACTCCAGCTGCTCCATGCTCTGCTGACTCATGCCCCGTACACACGGGCAGTTTTCCCGTCGGAAAAAAAACAATGCTTATCCCGACGGAATTCATCTCAAGCCTGCCTTGCATACACACTGTCACACAAAAGTTTGGTGAACTTTTGACTGCCAAGAATGCAGTGACGTACAACACTACGATGAGCCAAGAAAATTAAGTTCAATGCTTCTGAGCATGCGTCGACTTGATTCTAAGAATGCGCGTTTTTTTCCCCGTCGGGAAAAGCATTCAGATGAATGGTTTTCCCGCTAGGATTTTTTCCTGACGAGAAAAAGGAGATCTGCTCTCTTTTTTTCCCCCCGGCAGTTTTCCTGTGGGAAAAAGTCAGATAGAGTATACACACGATCAGGATTCCAGACAAAAAGCTCTCATCGCAGTTTTTCAGATGGGAAAACCGATTGTGTGTACGGGGCATGACACCCTGACTCCTGGGCAGAGCCTCTTGCCTCCTGGGTGTTGTCCTGAGCCACAATTACTTTAAACTCAAAGTAATTGTGCGGAACTGCACAATATGTGGACCTAAGGTTAAAGACTTCATTGATCCCAAGTCTCTAGGAAGCCTCCAAGCTCCAGGACTCAACTCAGACTTACCAAGCCCTGAGAAAGCCAAGAATCTTGCTTTTTCTCTATATGATTATATTACCAAAGATGGGAGAACAACCAACCAGAGTAGTTCCAAAGGGAGGACAGACAGTAGTTTCACCTTCAAATAACTTCATTAAATAAAAAAATAGTAGAACAAGTACAATAAACCAAAAAAACAGATGGTCTCCCCACCATTCATAATAAAATTCACAGGGTTGCCACATTTAAAGTATTCCCAGGAACACGGTCATGCCAACACACACAGTACTGGGCCTACCAGCTAAATGGTATAAGGCATAGGTGAAGCTAAATTAGGCTATATGATGGAGTTTACCAATACCAAGTAGAGCATAGAAAATAACCGCAATAAATGGATAACCAAGACCTCGGTATGCAAACAGCAAGGAAACAAAGGAGGTCACAAACGCATACAACATACTCAGAAACATGAGGTAGTCACAAACATATAAAATCACAGCTCCAGCAAGGTGGATTTCCAGATCACTGCAGATGGAAAGCTGAGGAGTTTTGGGAGACAAGCCCTCTTCTTCAGAGCTGGTCCAACTTGTTACAAAGCATGATTTATATGTGGACCTGAGACGCAAACTCCTCCTCACCGCTAGCTCCACCAGGCGGGGCTAAACAGCATCTATATCATATCCATTATTAACCACTTAAGCCCCGAGCCTGTTTTTCAGATTCAGCGTTTACAAGACTTAAACAGTTTTTTTTGCTAGAAAATTGCTTAAAACCCCCAAACATTATATATTTTTTTTCTAACACCCTAGAGAATAAAATGACGGTCATCACAATACTTTTTGTCACACCGTATTTGCTTAGCGGTCTTACAAGCACACTTTTTTTGGAAAAAACTCACTTTTTTTAATTAAAAAATAAGACAACAATAAATTTGGCCCAATTTTTTTATATATTGTGAAAGATAATGTTACACTGAGTAAAATGATACCCAACATGTCACGCTTTAAAATTGCGCCCGCTCGTGGCATGGCGTCAAACTTTTACCCTTAAAAATCTCGATAGGCGACGTTTAAAAAATTCTATAGGTTGAATTTTTTGAGATACAGAGTAGGTCTAGGGCTAGAATTATTGCTCTCGCTCTAACGATCGCGGCGATACCTCACTTGTGTGGCTTGAACACCGTTTTCATATGCGGGCGCTACTCGCATATGCGTTCGCTTCTGCGCGCGAGTTCATCGGGACGGGGCGCTTTAAAAAAAAAATTTTTGTTTTCTTATTTATTTTTATTGATTTCATAATTTTTTACACTGAAATAAAAAAAAATGTATCACTTTTATTCCTATTACAAGGAATGTAAACATCCCTTGTAATAGAAAAAAGCATGACAGGTCCTCTTAAATATGAGATCTGGGGTCAAAAAGACCTCAGATCTCAAATTTAGACTTAAATGCAAAAAAAAAAAAAAATGGAAATTTTGTCATTTAAAAAAATGACAACAAAAAAATTGTCTCTTTAAGACGCTGGGCGGGACTGACGTTTTGACGTCACTTCCGCCCAGCAAAGCTATGAGGACGGGTGGGGGCCATCTTGCCCTCACTCGAGTCCTCACACACTAGGCAGCAGCACCCAATCTCCTCCACCTCTACCGACGGCTACGGTAAGCGGCGGAGGGCGCGGGAGAGCGACGGGAGGGGGGCCCTCTCACGCCACCGATAACGGCGATCTCGCGGCGAATCCGCCGCGGAGACCTCCTTTATCGTTTACACGCCCGCCCACTGAAGAGATGGATACCTCGGTTGTGGCAGCAGTTGCTGCCGTTACCGAGATATCCATCTTTAAAAAGAGGACGTATATATACATGGGCGGGCGTTAACCGTTTAACCTCCTCCTCATCAGAGAATAACCGCAATGAGTGCAAACCCAAGACCTGGACATGCATACAGCCATACCCTATGCTTAGAAAGCTCAGGACTGCTGATTGATATAAATGATAGGTTTTATTTAGTTTCCAACATGTAGAACAAGCAACAGTCTTGAGTGTCACTACATAATCACTCCATTGAGTATACAGTACACTGTACATATACAGTATGTGTGTATATATATATATATATATATATATATATATATATATATATATATATATATATATGTAAATACAGTAGCTCACATTTTTGAAAATATTTTAATATAACTTTTCATGTGACAACACTGAAGAAATTACACTTTGCTACAATGTTGTGTAGTGAGTGTACAGCTTGTATAACAGTGTAAATTTGCTGTCCCCTCAAAATAACTCAACACACAGCCAGTCTAAACCGCTTACAACAAAAGTGAGTACACCCCTAAGTGAAAATGTCCAAATTGGGCCCAAAGTGTCAATATTTTGTGTGGCCACCATTATTTTCCAGCACTGCCTTAACCCTCTTGGACATGGAGTTCCACAGAGCTTCACAGGTTGCCACTGGAGTCCTCTTCTACTCCTCCATGATGACATCACGGAACTGGTGGATATTAGAGACCTTGCATCCCTCCACCTTCTATTTGAGGATGCCCCACAGATGCTTAATAGGGTTTAGGTCTGGAGACATGCCAGGCCAGTCCATCACCTTTACCCTCAGCTTCTTTAGCAAGGCAGTGGTCATCTTGGAGGTGTGTTTGGGGTTGTTATCAAGTTGGAATACTGCCCTGCGACCCAGTCTTTGAAGGGAGGGAATCATTCTCTGCTTCAGTATGTTACAGTACATGTTGATATTCATGGTTCCCTTAATGAACAGTAGCTCCCCAGTGCCGGCAGAACTCATGCAGCCCCAGACGATGACACTCCTACCACCATGCTTGACTGTAGGCAAGACACACTTGTCTTTGTACTCCTCACCTGGTTGCTACCACATATGCTTGACACCATCTTAACCACATAAGTTTATCTTGGTCTCATCAGACCACAGGACATGGTTCCAGTAATCCATATCTTTGGTCTGCTTGTCTTCAGCAAACTGTTCGTGGGCTTTCTTGTGCATCATCTTTAGAAGAGGCTTCCTTCTGGGGCGACAGCCATGCAGACCAATTTGATGCAGTGTGTGGCATATGGTCTGAACACTGACAGGCTGACCCCCCACCCCTTTAAACTCTGCAGCAATTCTGGCAGCATTCATAAGTCTATATAGTCTTGGCCACCATGGTGCAGCTAAGTTTCAAGGTCTTTACAATCTTCTTATAACCTATGCCATCTTTATGTAGATCCTCTGAGAGTTTTTTTGCCATATTGAACTTCCAGTGAACAGTATGAGAGACTGAGAGTAATAACACCAAATTTAACACACCTGCTCCCTATTCACACCAGAGACCTTGTAACACAAACTAGTCACATGACACCAGGGAGGAAAAATGGCTAATTGGGCCCAATTTGAACATTTTCTCTTAGGGGTGTTCTTTTGTTGCCAGCAGTTTAGACATTAATGGCTGTATGTTGAGTTATTTTGAGGGGACAGCAAATGTACACTGTTATACAAGCTGTACACTCACTACTTTACATTGTAGCAAAGTGTCATTTCTTCAGTGTTGTCACATGAAAAGATATAATAAAATATTTACAAAAATTTAAGGGGTGTACTCACTTTTGTGAGATACTGTATATATATGTTTACAGGTGATATACAATAGTAGAGTTAACATGTTCTTTTATCAATATATGTAATTTCTGTTGGCGAGATTATGAAAACAATCCTGGCAGTATCGGTTGGCTTTTGTGCTCCCGTTCTGCTTTGTCTCCTATGTGACAGCAGCCTGCTGTCAGGCTTTACATGGCACCAGATGGATGTCTTGTCAATCAAGTCTATACAGGCTTGTGCTGAGATCCCATGTGCTTGTACGTTTAAGCTGCTTCCAACCTGTTTCAGCCAATCCCCTGCTGTATGTTATTGCAGTCCATTCAGCATGATACTCATTCAGCTCTCAGCTCTCCCACTTAGCTGCACAGATGTAAGGAGGGGAAGCTCTGTGAAAGAAACTGGGGCTGAGCATTCATCATAGCCTATTATCTGCCATGGAACTGTTCATAATAACAACATGTAGAATTAATATTATTATTGTCTTGGAAATTAGGGAACTTTTGTTTGCCCATGTTGATAGTGCCAAGATAAATAGAGAACGCTGCATGGTACTGCCTTAGATTGCATTCACATTTGTGTAGAGCATTAATGCACCCAAATATTGCAAGATTTTTAAAAGATACTTGAGCTTCTTTTCTTCTGTGTTTGTTGCATGGAGGGCAGCCCATTGAAATGATGAGGTGTGAAAACGCGCATAGGCACAAAGCGCTACATAATGTGAGTGGGGGGCATATGGTCCGTGATGCAGAGATCATTCAGCATCATTTATGAACTGAACTGTGGATGTCTATGGGGAAAAAGGATTATTTTGAATGTTATTAAAATAATTTATATCTATCTATCTATCTATCTATCTATCTATCTATCTATCTATCTATCTATCTATCTATCTATCTATCTATCTATCTATCTATCTAACCAGGCTTATTATCATTACATTTTTTGTATTATTAAATAAGGTCAAACCCAATCACTGAAGTCTCATGGAATTGGTTCCATGCTAATGTAATTTTGAAAGTCAATTTCAATCTTTTTTTCCTATAGCATTAATTAACTGCTTGCCGACCTCCGCCTTTACAGAATGGCATGGCTGCGCAAAGCAACGTACCTGTACGTTGCTTTGAAATTGCCGCTGTGCGTGCAGGCACGCAATCCCCTGCCGCAAGCTCCGTGCCCGTGGGACCTGCGGACTCGATGTCCGCCTCTGTCCCGCGATCGTGTCATGGAGCTGCAGAACGGGAAGATGCCTAATGTAAACAAGGCATTTCCAAGGAAAATGCTGCTTCTTAAAAAAATGTCCTTGTATGTGATTGGGCAAAGTGAAGCTTCACCTCATTTGGTGGAGGGGGGGTTATGGTGTTGGGTTGTTTTTCAGGGGTTGGGCTTGGCCCTTTAGCTCTAGGGAAGGGAACTCTTCAGGCATCAGCAAACCAAGACATTTTGGACAATTTCATGTTCCCAATTTTGTGGGGAACAGTTTGGGGATAATCCCTTCCTGTTCTAGCATGATTGCACACCAGTGCACAAAGCAAGGTCCATAAAGACATGGATGAGTGAGTTTTGGGTGACGGAACTTGACTGGCCTGCACAGAGTCCCTTTGGGATGAATTTGAGTGGAGACTGCGAGCCAGGCCTTCTGATCCAACATCAGTGCCTGACCTCACAAATGCGCTTCTAAACATTCCCATAGACACACTCCTAAACCTTGTGGACAGACTTCTCAGAAGAGTTGAAGCTGTTATAGCTGCAAAGGGTGGGCCAACTCAATATTGAACCCTACAGACGAAGAATGGGATGACATTAAAGTTCATTTACATGTAAAGGCAGGTGTCCCAATACTTTTGGTTATATAAAGTAGATGGTCTTTGGTAACAGAAGAGAAAAATCTGCTTACCTACCTGACTTTCTTTTTTGGCATAGCTGTTTAAATCTCTGAACTGGCTGGACAGAATTGCAAATCCTTAGGCCTCTTACACATGAACGGTTTCCTCGACAGAATCCATCAAGAAACTTGGTAGCAGAGCTTTTTTGCAGAGAAAAACAGTCGTGTGTACGTTTTTCATCGAGGAAACTGTCGAGGAACTTGATGAGGAAAAAAGAGAACAAGTTCTCTTTTTCCTCGACGGGAGTCTCAATTTCCTCGTCGTGTTCCTCGTCGGGCTGGTTTTCGACGAGAAACACGATCGTGTGTATGCTAAGAAACCAGCACATGCTCAGAATAAAGTATGAGCGCACCTTCGGTAAAAGTAGCGTTTGTAAGGGAGATAGCACATTTGTCACGCTGTAACAGACTGAAAAGTGCATATCGTCTCCTACCAAACTTTTACTTAACATGCAGTAACATGAGATTAGCAAAAGCATCCCCAAGGGTTGTGCCAGTGGAATCGAACTTCCCCTGCTGTCGTACGTGTTGTATGTCACCGCGTTTGAGAACGACGAGATTTGGTCTTGACAGTGTGTACGCAAAGAAAGCTTGTCAAGTTTCTCGACAAGCCTAACAAGGAACTCGTTGAGGAAAACAATGTGTCTTTTCCAACGAGTTCCTCGGTCGTGTGTACGAGGCCTAAGACAGGTAAAATAGTTCCCATAGATTTCATCTATTTGTGTGGCTCCTTGCCTGGAGTTCAGCTTTAAGCCTCATTCATTTTTCACAGACATATCTTTGTGCGGCTCTGTCCACTGATATTAAGAACATAACCACTCTCCGTAGCCCAGTTTCTAATTACATTAGTTAGCAGCCACTCTGTAAAATGAAATATGCCAGAGCAGTTAAAAAGTCACAAGTGTTTACCCTTTTTAGCGCTTCCGCGGTCGCCCTTCGTAAATCTGAACTGACGGAAAGATTTTTCATTGGCTTTAAAATGAAAAGACAGGGCCATAGTCGTAAGAAGAAGAAAAAAAAAGGGAACACATCCCCTGTATTATTATCACAAGTGACAAACTTTAATGAAATGTAGACTAGCACTTCATCTAGGGCTCATCTAATTACATGGATTGAACATGACAGGAAAGCCTTTCGGTATATTTGAGGGTTAAACAAGAAGAAAAAAAGAATCCCAGTTGTTGATTCAACCTTAAACAAAATTACAGGAACAATTTTTCCCCTTCGTAGTCAAGTGACATTTTTTTGTCTGTGTTTCATTTGTTATATCCGAGCGATCAGACAGGCTGTACACGTGGTCTACTCACTAGGGTTATTATCTAGACCAAAGGCCCAGAAGCTCAGTGTGGCAGGCAAGTAATTCTGGCGAGAGTACGCCGCGTTAACGGTGTTGGGTTATCTATTCAACAGCTGACTGAGCCGAGCTCCCTCCACTTCTCAACAACCATGTAAGAGGCAATGACAATCGCACTACTTCATAACAGCTGCATGGAATCCTGACATGCACTTCACAAGCAACCAGTCATCTATATAAACCAATTTCAAGAGCAAAATTGCATGGTGTCTTCGCGCTCCTCTCTACACATCCTGCTAACAAATGTCTGTGATTCTCCAGAGCTTTCAATAACTTTCTCTTTTAACGTTGAACAATTTCTTTTTGTGTGCCTTTTTTTTTTTTCTCCTCGTAATACAATCCTAGAAGTTTCTATTATTTATAGATATCTTGATTTAAGAAGTTCCATTGTACTGTAGATGGTGGGATAAAATAAAATTCCACTGGTTACTGCAATGTGCTGCCCTGGAAGTTGGATAATCTCTGTTGGATAATCTCTGTTGGATAAACATTTCCGATGGAAATTATGAGCAATGATGAAGAAAGCTACGAATGTGAGTAGAATGTGAAACTATAAACTTGTAGAAAAAGACCAACTCATATATAGCGGCATGTAGTTGCCATCATCCCGTAATTATTGAAAGCATTTGAAAAAACCTCAAAGAATGGGATTATATAGGCAACACACATAAAACTTCAAAATATATAAAAAATATATCAATTTATTACAAATATATAGAAATATTACACAATACAAAAAAATATCAAAAAAAACATATAAATACACAATACACAAGATTTGTGTATTGTGTATGTATATGTTTTTTTGATATTTTTTGTATTGTGATACAATACTGCTGATCTACACCATGTACCCCCCCACAGAATTTTACCACTGTTACAAACTTAGGACCCTTTCACACTGAGGAGTTTTTCAGGCGGTATAGTGCTAAAAATATCGCCTAAATACCACCTGAAAAACTCCTGCCCAGCATTCTCAATGTGAAAGCCCGAGGGCGAGAGGGAGAGAAAAAAATCTCCTGCAAGCAGCATCTTTGGAGCGGTGAGAGGATCGGTATGTATACCGCTCCTTCACATTTAAAACAATGGGAAACCGCGGTAATACCGCCCGCAATGCGCCTCTGCGGTATTAACCCTTTTTCGGCCGCTAGCGGGGGTTAATACCGCACCACTAGTGGCCGAATCCCGCGGCAATTCCGATGGTATAGCGCCGCTCTTTTTAGCGGCGCTATACTGCCACCGCACCTCCCGCCCCAGTGTGAAAGGGGCCTAAGTGATTATTTTGAGTTATTGACCAACCACAGTACACTATTTGTTCATCTATATAAAAAATGCAGAGCAAGGGGTATCACTTTATCAAACATAACCATCCCCATTATATGGCTATAGTGTTTCTGGGGACTTTTGTCGCTGACTTTTCATACATATGTATTCAGCATTCTGTATACGCATAACCTCATTCCCTAAATCCTCGCTGGTATTTTTCCTTATGTTTTCTAGTCCCAGGTGATGTTCAAGCTCACTAGAGGTTTCTCATTAGTCGTGTTTTGTACAGAGTTCAGTTAATGATAAGCACATCTCATTGCTTTCCAGGAGGTATTTAACAAAGGGGGGGGGGGGGGTCTTCCTTCCAGGGGGAATATGTATTCTAACAAACGTGCTAGCTTATGGCATCATGATAAGTTGAGTATATATGTGTTTTTTCAAGTTACCCCTTATTGATACCCAATTTATGTAATCCTAATTCTTTGCATTAGCTCCATTGGGAGCACTGTTCATTGTACTTTATTCCATGGAAACCCATGCCTTTAAAGCTTTGTTCAATTATTCCTTGTCTCTATGAACATGTTTATAACCTAATAAAAATATTGAAAGAGAAAAAAATGCTGAGCAGGGCATTCTAGTCTTAAGGGATGACTGCACTTTAAAGTGAAGGGTCAGAAATGTTATTCATATGCTCTTTAATTTGTCTTTATTTTGATCAGGACTAAAATTGTAAATGTTATATTGTCACAAGTCAGTTAAATAAAAAATGTTGTTTGTACATTAATATTTTGTATGCTCCCTTTCAGTCATCAGGTGGAGCTGTAGGATTCTTTTCAGATACTTTATTTTTGCCTCCTTATCTCATGTGTTCTAAAAAGTCTGCTGTTAACAAAACCCAATAGCTCAAGTTGAAATCAACCTTTTGAATGACTCCTTAGATGACTTCCAGTGAGAGGAACTGATCCTAGTGCCATCTCTTCCCCAGGTACGTGACGCACAAGCACCCAGACATCCACATGATGTAATAGAAAATGAGACCAGGCCACTTTCTTCCATTGCTCTTTGGTCCAGTTTGGTTGCTCACGTGCCCAATGTAGAGACTTTTGGCTGTGGAGACTGGTCAGCATAGGCACCCTTACTGGTCTGTAGCAATGCAGACAACAAACTCGATGCCCATTTTTTCTGCTTTTAACACATCAACTTCAGAGACAAAATGTTTACTTGCTGTCCAATATATCCCACTGACTTCCAGATGCAATTGTAATGAGAGAATAACCTGTCAGTGATCATTAATGACTGGTTGGTGTTGTGTATATGTATACAGTTGCTTGAATTTTTTTTCACCTTTTGTCATGTTACAACCAAAAACATAAATTTATTTTATTGGGATTTTAAATAAATGTCTGAAAAGTTTGGCGTGCATTTGTATTCAGCCCCCTTTACTCTGATACCCCAAACTAAAATCCAGTGGAACCAATTGCCTTCAGAAGTCACCTAATTAGTAAATAGAGTCCACCTGTATGTAATTTAATCTCAGTATACATACAGTGTTTCTGTGAAGCCCTCCAAGGTTTGTTAGAAAACCTTAGTGAAGAAACAGCATCATGGAGGCCAAGGAACACACCAGCCAGGTCAGGGATAAAGTCGTGGAGAAGTTTAAAGCAGGGTTCAGTTATAACAGAATATCCCAAGCTTTGAACATCTCACGGAGCACTGTTCAATCCATCATCTGAAAATTTAAAGAGTATAACACAACTGCAAACCTACCAAGATATGGCTGTCCACCTAAACTGACAGGCCGGGCAAGGAGAGCATTAATCAGAGAAGCAACAAAGAGTCCCATGGTAACTCTGGAGATCCACAGCTCAGGTGGTAGAATCTGTCCACAGGACAACTATTAGTCGTGCACTTCACAAATCTGGCCTTTATGGAAGAGTGGCAAGAAGAAAGCCATTGTTTAAAGAAAGACATTAGATGTCCCATTTGCAGTTTGCGAGAAGCCATGTTGGGGACACAGCAAACGTGGAAGAAGGTGCTCTGGTAAGATAAGACCAAAATTGTTCTTTTTGGCCTAAAAGCAAAACGCTATGTGTGGTGGAAAACTGAGGCCTCGTACACACGATTGTTTTCCTCGACAAAATCCATCAAGAAAATTGGTGGCAGAGCTTTTTTGCAGAGGAAAACGATTGTGTGTATGTTTTTCGTCGAGAAAACTGTTGTGGATCTCGACGAGAAAAAAAGAGAACTTTTTTCTCGTTGGGAGTCTCAATTTCCTCGTCATGTTTCTGGTCGGGCTGGTTCATGACGAGAAACACGTTCGTGTGTATGCTTAGAAACCCGCGCATGCTCACAATAAAGTATGAGACGGGAGCGCACCTTCGGTAAAAGTAGCGTTCGTAATGGAGATAGCACATTCGTCACGCTGTAACAGACTGAAAAGTGCAAATCGTCTCTTACCAAACTTTTACTTAACACGTAGTAACATGAGATTAGCTAAAGCAGCCCCAAGGGTTGTGCCAGTGGATTCGAACTTCCCCTTTATAGTGCCGGCGTACATGTTGTACGTCACCGCGTTTGAGAACGACGAGATTTTGTCTTGACAGTGTGTATGCAAAGACAGCTTGACAAGATTCTCGACAAGCTTGACAAGAAACTCGTTGAGGAAAATTATGTTTCTTTTACGACGAGATTCTCAGTCGTGTGTACGAGGACTGACACTGCACATCACCCTGAACACACCATCCCAATTGTGAAACACGGTGGTGGCAGCATCATGTTGTGTGGATGCTTTTCTTCAGCAGGGATAGGGAAGCTGGTCAGAGTTGATGGGAAGATGGATGGAGTAAAATACAGGGCAATCTTAGAAGAAAACCTGTTAGAGTCTGCAAAAGAATTGAGACTGCGGCATAGGTTCACCTTTCAGCAGGACAACGACCCTAAATATACAGTTAGCGCTAGAATGGAAAGGATTAGATAAAAGCATATTCATGTGTTAGAATGGCCGAGTCAAAGTCCAGACCTAAACCCAATTGAGAATCTGTGGCAAGACGGGAAAATTGCTGTTCACAGACGCTCTCCATCCAATATGACAGAGTTTGAGCTATTTTGCAAAGAAGAATGGGCAAAAATGTCACTCTCTCTATATTCAAAACTGGTAGAGACATCCCCAAAAAGACTTGCAGCTGTAATTGCAGCGAAAAGTGGTTCTACAAAGTATTGACCCCCCATACTTTGCAGATATTTATTTGTAAAAAATGGTGAAAACCATTTTTCATTTTCCTTCCACTTCAGAATTATGTGCCACTTTGTGTTGGTCTATCACATAAAATTCAAATAAAATGCATTTATGTTTTTAATTGTAACATGACAAAATGTGGGAAAATTTAAATTTCAATACTTTTTCATACCTTTTTCATACTGTATAATATATATATATTAGATCTAAAATCTATTTAAATCATATAAATATATAATAAAGCAAGAAGGATGAGATACCAACGGCCATTCTCATCTTGTCTAAGTTAGTGTCACCATCAAAATAGCAGCATGATAATAAAGTAATGGTAATAAAGTGAACACAACACATCATTGGTTACCTGCATTCGATTTTTATCTGTATGTGTAAGTTGTAGAAGCTCCAGCTTAACAAAAACTTGTCATATAAAAGCTAAGCCCACACATTTTCAATGTACAGCACAAAATGTCTAAACAGATCATTAAAAGTATTGACTTAGAACCTTTCTCTGCTTCTGATCATATCAATGAACAATTTTACCAATTTTGCAGCAGCTGTCATTTTTTTACAAGGTCAAGTTCTAGTTGGTGCCTTTCCCTTCTCTTATCTTAGTACAGTATCGGTTTGTGACAGGCTGTGGCAATGTAGGGCATCGGTTCTATCCAAATAGTGTCCTTAGGGAGACTTAAATGGATGTTGGAAGACTTATATAAGCATTGCCACTTTAAGAAAGAAAGAGTATTATTAGTAGGATCACCAGGTGAAAATAAAGAAAAGAAAACCTGAAATTTACTTTTTAGAAATAAATACTGCCACCACATCTACAGATTGGTAAATAGCAATATATATTTTTTTCTCATGTTTAAACATGCTTCAGATTAAGCGGAAATCCAAACAAAAATCTCTATCAGAGTTTGGCATATTTATATTGCTGCCTGTCTTCCTGTTATAGAAAGTCTCCCTCGTTTCTTATGCCGACGGTCCCACATGGAGTCAAGTGCATTTCGCAGTGGTTACCCGAAAAAAGCTTCAATCCAAACAGTTGGGTAGAATTTCACTGTAAACTATTTTATAAAAACATGAAACCATCAGGTGGAAGAACAAATTTAAACGATGAAGCCAAATTAAAAACACTTTTTGAGACCACATTTTCTTAGAAGATTTAGACATTGCATGATTTGGACTAGGACCCCTTGCTGACAATTTAATTTAAAAACCAATAGATGACAATGGAAAGAAAAATCGGAACTAAAATCATGAGGGTATTTTTAATAATAGCCACGGGGTAATATTGATATTTTGGTCAGGTGTCAATGTGGAAAACTTGTAATTTGTCCACTCAAAAATCAATGATTGTTTTCCTGACCTGTGGCCTGTCTTAATCAATACCTGCCCTTATAGATTCAGTGCCAGCTTCTATTCATTGTACTGGCTGGCTTCATTAAAGTATCATTTCAGTTATCATGTGGTTGCTGCAAAGCTAAGTTAGGGCCTATTCCCACCAACATGCTGCAAGAACATGTGAGCATTTAATGTAATGTATCGTTGAGTTGAGATAAAGTGGAGGTTCACCCAAAAACTAAATTTTTAACATTAGATTGATGCTCATTTTGTCAAGGGGAATCGGGTAGTTTTTTTAAAATCGAAGCAGTACTTACCGTTTGAGAGAGCGATCTTCTCCGCCGCTTCTGGGTATGGGCTGCGGGACTGGGCGTTCCTATTTGATTGACAGGCTTCCGACGGTCGCATACATCGCGTCACGATTTTCCGAAAGTAGCCGAACGTCGGTGCGCAGGCGCCGTATAGACCTGCACCGACGTTCGGCTTCTTTCGGCTACCCGTAACGCAATGGATGCGACCGTCGGAAGCCTGTCAATCAAATAGGAACGCCCAGTCCCGAAGACCATACCCGGAAGCGGCGGAGAAGGTCTATCTCTAAAACGGTAAGTACTGCTTCGATTTTAAAAAAAACACCTGATTCCCCTTGACAAAATGAGCATCAATCTAAAAAAAATTTTTTTTGGGTGAACTCCCGCTTTAAGCGGTCTATTCAAAATGAAGAGCGCAATGCACTTAAAGAGGAAATAAACCATGATGGGTCATTGGCTGTTAAGGATGCCGCGACCCTGTTCCTTCACAACTAATAATTGCCAAAAAAAAAATATTTTTTATCACAGCTGTCAGTGGGGGAATCATACTGACAACTGAAAGAAACGAGCCTGAAAGTATCGATTTCAGGAATCTGTGTATTTGCATGAATACCAATGCCGTACAGTACAATGCTTAGTATCAGCACTGATACCGATAGCGGCATTGGTGCAACCCTACTTACAGGTCTCCTCCCTACCCCCTCTATGTGATTGGATAGTGAAATGATAAGCAGAGACAAGGAAATTTACCCCGTGGGGATTTGTGTTGCAGCAAAAAATAAAAATAGTAATGAAAATTGTTTTAATTGAAACAAGGTTTAATTGGTGTTATAGTACGTCTCATATAGAACATATCCATTGTATTTCAACTAAACATGATATACAAGTAATCACAGTAAAAACATGTATACATGAAATAACATTAATAAATAATTCATTAGACCGAAAGGGCAAACCAACAAGAACATGGCATAATCTTATAAAAACATGATAAATGATAAAACCGAGACGCGTTTCGACCTTGTAGAGGGCGGTCATCTTCAGGGGGTAAGGTGGAGATGCTCTAAAACGAAATATGTTGTATAGGTGAAAATGAAATGATAAGCAACAGTGGGATGAGCTCCACCCTCTGTCACTCTGCACTCTCCTCCTATTAGCATGCTCCTTGCACTACAGCACAACTAATTGGCTTCTTGTGCTGTTTCTTCCTTTTCCAGTCTGAGCTCTGCAGGGCTGCAAGAAACTGATTCAGGTCCTAAAACTGCTTGTATTTTGAAAATGCATTTAAAAAATGTACTAATAAATGCAGAGCTGCATTAATTTGTGTCTTTTATATCTGCCTGAAGTTTGGCCTTATTAAAATGTAGTCCTATAGAAAAACTGAGTACTGATGGAATAGAAAATTCCCCCTTTTTTAATTAAAGGATCTTTTGCGGCCTTGCCAGCTCCGCAGACAGTCAGCGCTGAAAAGTGATACGTTAGCTGTCATCGTGACACCTGTACTGACCATGACATTGTATACTTACAAGACAATTGAAGTAACAGGCAACAATGCATGTCACCTCCGCCATGACAAGAAGATGTAGTGCCAGTCGAGGACTGTTGCATGTGCTAATGTGCTGTGAAAAAAAAACATGTCTTTGTCATTGTGTCAGGAAGAATATACCGGGGCATTGCAGAGTAGAGGAACTTTTCTTTCCCCGGGAAAAGGCATGACATATGATTCCGCTGGAAATCAGAAAAAATGGTTCTCCCTGTCTCCATGTCACATATTTCATATCTTCAATATATGAAGAGATGATTCTGCTGTAAAATGTACAAAACCGAGAAAAATAAAGGTTAGTTAACATACAACCAAATGATTCTCATTTATCAAACGCAGAGAAATTCCTGCTGTGTTCACATAGGAAGTCCTCTGTGTTTGTAATATAGGCGAAAAAGCAACTTTGCTCGATTGCTATGTGATCTAGGGAGGTGCATAAAAATAGGTTTCATTTACATAAGTTGTTGTCATTTATTTCGTCTTGATATCATTATGTCCATTTTTGTCTTTTTAATTTCACTGTTTTCATTTGTAGAGAAAATATTTGCCAGGGGATCGGATTGCTATATATTTAACCACTTCAGCCCTGGAAGGTTTTACCCCTTTCGTGTTCCAGGCCATTTTTTGCGATACGGCACGGCGATACGGCACTGAGTTGCTTTAACGGACAATTGCGCGGTTGCGAGACTCTGTACACAAATAAAAGTGATGTATTTTTTGCCGCAAATATAGCTTTTTTTTGTGGTATTTGATCTCCTCTACGGTTTCTATTTTTTGTGCTTTAAACAAAAAAAGACTGTCAATTAAAAAAAATATATATATATTTTTTATTTTATGCTATAAAACATACCCAATATAAAAATATAAAAAATCAAATGTATTCATCAATTTAGGACAATATGTTTTCTGCTACATATTTTTGGTAAAAAATCCCAATAACAGTATATTGATTGATTTGCACAAAAGTGGGATAGATGTATGGATTTTTAATTTTTTCCATTATTTTTACTAGTAATGGTGGTGATCAGCGAATATTAGCGGGACTGCGACATTGCGACGGACGAATCTGACACTAAGTGACACTTTTTTGGGGACCAGTGATACAGTGATCGGTGCTAAAAAAAATGCACTGTCGCTGTATAAATGACACTGGCAGTGAAGGGGTTAACATTAGGGGTGATCAAAGAGTTAAGTATGCTCCTAGGAAGTGCTTTCTAACTGTGGGGAGGAAAGCTGTTACAGGAGGAAAACGGAGCTCAGTGCTACTGCTTAGCAAAAACACAAGGGGCGAGATTCAGGTAGGGGCGCGCATAGTTACGACGGCGCAGCGTATTGTATTTACGCTACGCCGACACAACTTACAGGAGCAAGTGCAGTATTCACAAAGCACTTGCTCCGTAAGTTGCGGCGGCGTAGCATAAATGGGGCCGGCGTAAGCGCGCGTAATTCAAATGTGGAAGGGGGGGGCGTGTTTTATGTAAATATATGCGCCGTCCGTGTACATATCCCAGTGTGCATTGCTCCCGAGTACGCCGCAACGACGTATTGGTTTCGACGTGAACGTAAATTACGTCCAGCCCTATTCGCGAACGACTTACGCAAACGAGGTAAAAAATTCAAATTTCGAAGCGGGAACGACGTCCATACTTAACATTGGCTGCGCCTCCTAATAGCAGGAACAACCTTACGCCGAAAAAGCCTAACGTAAATGACGTAAATAAATTGCGCCGGGCGTACGTACGTTTGTGAATCGGCATATGTAGGTAATTAGCATATTCTACGCCGACAACAACGGAAGCGCCCCTAGCGGCCAGCGTCAGAATGCACCCTAAGATACGACGGCGTAAGAGACTTATGCCAGTTGTATCTTAGGCTAATGTCGGCGTATATAGCTTTCTGAATACAGAAAGTAGATACGCCGGCGCAGCTTTGAAATTACGCGGCGTATCTATGGATACGCCGGCGTAATTCTTTACTGAATCTACCCCAAGATCTCCATTTTCCTCTCTGGCAGAATGTCGGTCTGCCTTGTTTACATAGGAAGATCGCCGTTCTGCCTCTCTCTGAGCGATCGCCCACTGATTGGCTTTCACTGTGTCCAATAACAGCGGGAGCGTCCTAGACCTGGAAGAAGTGAACAACGTACAGGTACGTTGTTTCATGCAGCCGGCCCGCCCTGCCCCAGTATATGTGCACTAGGCGGTCCGGAAGCAGTTAAAGCTCAGCTCCATTTTTTTTCATTCCCCCTTTCCCTACCCATGTGTAAAAAGAAAAGTTTACAAAGCCCAAGGAAGCGGTCGCTATCGATCACTCACTGTGTCCAATTCAGAAAGGAAGTGGCTGGTAAATTACCACTCTCAAACCGCCTGTGCACTCACAGCAGGTGGCAAGAGAGGGAAACTGGTGGCACTGTGGGGGGACAAGGGGGGGCCAGGGGTGAATCAGATGTGGGCATTCCAGGGAGGGGGATTGGCACAGTGGGGCCAGAGGACAATTACAAAACAATGCACTGTGTCGGTGTCTATTCCTCCAGCAGCTGACAGCTGATGGGAGGGAGAGAAACCAGCTTTCAGCTGCTGGAGGGAGACACACAAACACAGTGCATTGTTCTGAAATTGTCCTCCTGTCCCGCCTGTGTGCCCTGGCCCCTACAAGAGGCCCGGTGGTACCCCACCAATCAGTGTCCCTGCCTGTGACTGGAGAGTAAAGGAGATACAACAGACTGATAAGCTTGTCTCTCTGTCACTTTGCATTCTCCTCCTATCAGCATCTTCCTTTTTAAAAAACGGGCCCTGCAGCACAGCTAATGGGCTCTTTGGTTCTGTGCATCTAGGTTTCAATGACTGCTAATTTATGAAAAGTGTTAAGCTGAAGGCAAAATTAATAATAAAATAATTAATAATAAAATTAATAAAGCTTTCTGTGCCAGTCTGCTTTTTGTTATTTAGACTTAGAAGTGGTTACAAAAAATTGCTGTGACTTAGCAAAACTTGCAACATTTGTGCTGAAAGATACTTTTTCGAATATACTGGTGTTTAGAAAATGCACCAGACCCCCACCCGATGTCATTTCTTTTTGGGCAGTTATAGACGCCTAATAAACTGTACATTATATAAAACAACAAGTTGCAGCTGGGAGCTTTGGATGATGTGTAAAAATTCAGGAAAGTGCATTGTAGAAATAAGAGTGTAATATTGTATAACTAAGCAGAGTTCAATTTCCTCTGTTTGTCAACCGTGCCATAAATATACGTTGTTTGTGGTCCTAGGTAATATAAGCCTTTGCCAGTTTATTGCGCATAAACGGAGAGAGATTTGGACTCCAGGTCTGGTAATGAGTTGTGATCTATTAGGGAGGCGGAAACCATATGGCGCAATTATTTTTAGGTGAGCCGGCTGATGTAGTGCAGTGTCAGTGCGCACCATTGCTGGATCTCAGTAGTGCTGATAAAAGTCTGCCCTTTTCAGTTCTTAGATATATTTTTCTGTGCCGAAATTTATGAAGACATCAAGTTCCAGAATTCAAGATCTCCCTTCGATTAATCCAGTAATTTCATGTAAATGAGATCTCATACAACTTATTTGCTGATTTACAATGCAAACTAAGGGACAAATTTAGTGCAACTCAGCATAGGCCTACATTATTTCTGAGTCTTTTATTTGGAGACGGGGAGTGCTAACTTGACCTCAAAAACCCAAGAGTATGGAGCTCGTTCTTGCCAATGTTTTCCGATAATTTCTAGGGACCCTTATGTTGCTGATCGGAAGTATGTCAGCATATCACTTCTTGTTCTGTAAATCTGCATCTTACTGCATATGAATCTATACTCAGAAATTCAAAAAAAACTTCAAAAACCTAAGTCACAGGACTTTTGAGGATAAGAATTCAGTAACAGTTTTTTCAAGTCATTGGTAAAGAGCAAATAAGCTTTCAAATGTATTGCTGTAATTCAGTCTGGCTGCATATGCAGTAATAAATATGTTTTTGTTTTTTTAACTTTGTGCAGCAGCATGGGTTAAAATACCCTGTGCTAGCAACACACAAAAAAGTCAGCAAGAAAGTCCGGCCTCGTACACACGATCGGTTAACCAGAGGACAACAGTCTGATTGACCGTTTTTATTGGTCAAAACCGATCATGTGTGGGCACCATAGGTTATTTAACCATCGGTTTAAAAAAAGCCAACTTGCTTTAAATTTAACTGATAAATTCCTAACCGATAGGTCAAAATCGTTAGTAGGCACGACCATCGGTTAAAAATCCACGCATGCTCAGAATCAAGTCGACGCATGCTTGGAAGCACTGAACTTCATTTTTTTCAGCATGTCGTTGTGTTTTACATCACCGCGTTCTGACACGATCGGTTATTCAACCGATGGTGTGTGGGCGCGACGGACCTTCAGTCAGCTTGATCGGTTAACCGATGAGAACAGTCCTTCAGACCGTTCTCTTTGGATGGACTGATCGTGTGTACGAGGCTTGAGACTGCCCAGTGACCTGGATCTTTGACGTTCCAACACTATACCTGCCGAGTATTCCAATGTATGCTCTTTGAGCACTGTTAGCTGGAACACTGTGTAGGGGTCATGTTGCACCACTGGAGACTCCCTTCTAGTATAGCAGCCAGGAGTTTTTTTTCCATTTTTACTACAACTTTCAGGCCTCGTACACACGACCGAGTTTCTCAGAAAAAAACAGCAAGAAACTTGCTGGGAGATATTTTTTTGCCGAGGAAACCGATCGTGTGTACATATTCGTCGAGGAAACTGTTGAGAAACTCGACATACCAAAAAGAGAGCAAGTTCTCTATTTCCTCGACGGGAATGGAGAAAATTGCCTTGTCGAGTTCCTCGACAGCCTAACAAGGAACTCGACGAGGAAAACGATGTGTTTCGCCCGTCGAGTTCCTCGGTCGTGTGTACGAGGCTTCACATAGAAGTGATTACAATAGCTGTAAAGTCGCTCAATCACTTCTGTACACCAGTCATGGAATACAGTCAGTTCTAGATCAGCTGTAAAATGAGTGCAGAGATGACATTAGGGGGTGTAGTGCTAGCCCCTCAGGAGCAGCTGGATTTTGGGTCCTCCTTTGTCTGCACAGCCAGGCAGCATGCATTTTCAGCAGCCACACATAGTCAGATAACCATTCCAAGTTTTTTTTTATTTTTATTTATTGGGGTACATAACTTGGATGGGGTTAGGGTGGTTACGGGCTGCCCAGATTTTGGTCAGTGTAGAACTTTGAGGACTTGAGGGATCACAGACTAACAAAATACCTAAATCTAACCCCTTCCGGAATAACTGTGCATCCTGACTAGTCACAAGTCCCAATTTGATTTCAAGTACATTAGTCTTTCCTACCAAATCCCAGCACACCTGGCTTCAGCTCTGCCCACTAAGTTCTGGAACTTTCTGGAAGCTTCCAGAAGCCAGGGGGAGGCAACAGAGGGTCAGCCCTACCAGCTGAACTGTACAAGACCACAATTAATCCTGGCATCACTGACTGCAGTAAAGCTTAACTAAATTTCCTAACTTATTAGACCATATACATCCTTGATATCTGCTTAAATAGAACCTGTCACTTGCACTGTGTTATCATATAGGGAGACTAACAGGCCCATTTTGATAGCAATACAATTAGGTTAAAAAAAGTGGAAATTTATTTTACTAACAATGTTAAATACAACTAACTTAAAAATAATCTCCCCCCAAAATGTTAAAAAGCCCCCACCTCCACACATAGGCCAAAAAAGTTAAACCAGAGTGATGTGGCTTAATAGCAATGGTAGGGTATCACAAATCAAATCATTGTGCTGATATAACACTGAGCGTATATTTATTTTAATATTTATTAACTTTAAGATTATCACTAAAGGCCCCATTTACACCTGTGTCACTCTTTGAAGAGTAATGCACAGTGGCACGGGCATGACTGACATTCATATAAGAAGCAATATTGCCTCCTCCTGAATGCCTGATTTCTTTTTTTCTTTGACAGTTGAACTGGGAGCCGAACATTGGGCTCGTGGTTGCGGCATGGTAATCCCATTTAAAAATCTGCACTTGAATGGGTCATGTTTGGTACTGCCAGCTGAATACAACAAGGTGGATCTTTTTTGACACAACATTGGCTTCACAGCTGCGGCATGCATCCGGCCTCATCTGGCTGCCTGAGCTTAAAGTAGGAGGTTAGGGAGCAGTAAAAACATGGTTCAGTTGCCTATTTCTCCAACCCTCAACCATGAGTGTGAACCTAGCCAAAACCCTGAAATAACTAAAAATACATACTTGTATGAGCATGTGTATTCTCAAAGTGGTAACCAAAAATGTAATGCTTGTAGACACTGTAGTTAGGCTAACATATTTTACCATCATGAAGTGAAGCCAACACGTTAGGCTGCGTAAACACGATCAGTCCATCCGATGAGAACGGTCCGAAGCTGACAGATGGTCTGATGTGCCTACACACCATCAGTTAAAAAACCGATCGTGTCAGAACGCGGTGACGTAAAACACGACATGTAGAAAAAAACGAAGTTCAATGCTTCCAAGCATGCGTCGACTTGATTCTGAGCATGCACAGGTTTTTTAACCGATGCTTTTGCATACTAACCATCGGTTTTGACCTATCGGTTATCAGTCCATCGGTTAAATTTTAAAGCAAGTTCTAAATTTTTTAACCGAATGTTAACTGACCGATGGGGCCCACACACGATCAGTTTGGACCGATGAAAAGGTCCTTCAGTCCGTTTTCATTTGTTTTGACGGATCGTGTTTACGTGGCCTAACACTCACAACAAGTTTGATTGGCTGGAAAGCTTACAGTACACCATATTAGAAAGCCTTTAAATGTAAGTTCAGCTAGTCTGGGTGCCAAAAGGACTGTTCTGGCACAACAGGATGTCCCATAGTTCCTTTGAAGAGTAAGCAGAAAGATGGGGTAACAGGGGAGTTACCTACTCCAGTGTATTGTGGACAAGGACAGCCTGGGGGATTTACAGCCTAATATGTGACACTTACCTGCAGTAGAAACCTGCGATGTTGCCATCTTCCTCCATGGCAGCAAGCGCCCATTCTTCACCTCTCTTCTTCCGGGGGCCGCGAACTCCGGCTCTGTGACTGGCCGGAGTCGCATGACGTCGCTACCACGCTCGCGCACGGGAGCCGTCTTTAACAGCATGACCCCAGCTTGAAACGGCACAGCGTGCCCTTTCACGATGGCGCATGCGCAGAATCAGGGAAATTGCAAATATCTCTGAGACCATGTAGGTCTTGGAGATATTGCAAGCACCTACAGGTAAGCTTTATTCTAGGCTTACCTGTAGGTGTAATTTCTCCCCGAGGATTTACAACCACTTTAAATAGAGGCTCAACCACAAAATACATCTTCTATAGTTTCATTAAAAAAATACATATATAGATATATCTATATCTATATATAGATATAGATATATCGATATATATAGATAGATATATCTATATACTGTATATCTATATACTGTATATCTATATATATATATATATTTACAGATATATCTATAGATTTATATATACAGTATATAACAACTATATTGTGTCACTGCCAGAGCAGTTTTATATGTATTTCCTAGAACTTTTTTAAATTTTCAAAAAACAGAAGGAAAATAAAATAGCTAATTTATATAACCTTCTCATAGCGAATGAACAAAGGTAAAAATAACGGGCTAGTTATAAAATGGGACTATGGTGATGACATTGTGAATTATTTAAAAAGGGCATATTCAATGTGACCATACAGCCATCAATCATAATAGACATTGATGACAAAAAGGGTGTTTCAGTCACTTCCTATCTATCTACGGAGAACAATTCCATTGCGCAGGTAGCTATGAAGTGCCGGCTGACCCGATGTCACTTGCATTGTTGTTCTAGCCTTTGAACGAGAGAGACTAGATTCTCTCAATATTGGAATCGAATGAGTAAATAAATTCTCAGTTCACCGGCGTACTCCTTGAGAGTGCATACTTCAATTTGTCTAACAATAGAGAGGACGGGGAAAGAGGCTGAAATCTCTTAAAGCAAGAATGAATTTTTTATGGAATGTTGAAGCTCAGTTGGACGTTCCATGGTAAATGGTAGCAGACACTTATTTAAGAAAAGGACCTCTGCTGCCTCATTGTGTTACAAAGCTTTATTTGCTTATCTCAATAATTTTTCATAAATCTCTGTTTACTTTTCTTACTGTTAAGGAAAAGCCTTTGGATATCTTTAATCTGTGTTTAGCAATGCAGCTATACATTATTGTTGTTAAAAACATAAATTTTCATAGCTTTTTCCGGAAATATTAAATTTAAAGTGAATTCAGAGAAATACACAGAGCACTGCTAAAGTGATCAAGTTTGATTTCTGACCTTTGCCCTCCCTAGTGGGAAATCCAATCAGAATTGGGGTTATTTAAAAAGTAATTTTGCAGTAATTTATGGCAACCATTTGAATTCACCTATTAGTGATATGGCTATGGTAATCCAATTGTGTGTTACTGTACCCTGCAAACCAGTTTTGCTTATAGTTCTGCCTTATTCTATATTAATTAATTGGGGTTTATTTATTAAAGGCAAATAGGCTGCTCACTTTGCAAGGGAAGTTGCACTTTGCAAGGGAATTTTCCCCAGAGCGTCAAGTAATATTAAAGCTTTGGGTCCCACGCCGGTGCTCCTAGCTCCTCCCTCATGCCCCATAGCAAGCAGTTTGTGTGTCCATTCACACACGGAGCAGCGGGCAGCCCCGCCCCCTCAATCTCCTGATTGGCTTAATGCCTGTGATTGACAAAAAAGCCAATCAGGACATCGCTGGATCGAGAGGAGGCTTGGGTAAGCATTAGGGGGGCTGCTACACACAGAAGTTTTTTTACATTCATGCATAGAATTCATGAAGGAAAAAACACTTGTGCCTTTACAATGAGTTTAATAAATTAGTTTAAGGGCTGATTTCCATCATCCCATCATGTGCAAAGCAAAAATGCATTTTTTTTTTTTTTTCTTGCATATGATTGGGTAATCTTTGCAAAGAGAAATTTCACAACATTCACTAAGTTCTAGGGATCAACTTCCCTTGCCAGGTGAACATATATTTTCTTTTAGTAAATCAGCCCCATTCTGCCCTGAACTTAATGCATTACATACAGTATTGGCCAGATTCACGTAGAGGCGCGTATCTTTAATGCCGGCGTAGCGCATCCCATTTGCACTACGCAGACGTAACATAGTGAGGCAAGTACTGTATTCACAAAGCACTTGCCTCCTAAGTTACGTTGGCGTAGCGCAAATGTCCCGGCGTAACCCCGCCTAATTCAAAATAGGCAGGTAGAGGGCGTGTTGTATGGTAATGAATCGTGACCCCATGTAAATTAAGCGCCGATCGTACGGCGCATGCGCGCGCATGCTCAGAATCACGTCGCAAATACTCATTGCTTTTGACGTGAATGTAACCTCTGCCCAGCCCCATTCACATACGCTTACGCAAACGACGTAAAATACAATGGCTGTTCCGACGTCCATACCTTGCATGGGCTGCGCCATCTTTTTGGTGGTTTATCTTTACGCCGGAAAAACGCCTTACATAAACAGCGTATCGGGCGCAAGTACGTTCGTGAATAGGCGTATCTTGCTCATTTACATATTCTAGGCGTAAATCAACGTACACGCCCCTAGCGGCCAGCGGAAATATGCAGCTAAGATATGACGGCGTAGGAGACTTTCGCCGGTCGTATCTTAGCAACAGAGAAGCGTATCTCAGTTTGAGAATACGCTTAAAGAAACGACGGCATGCATTCGGACTTACGACGGCTAATCTACTGATACGCCGTCGTAAGTCTTTAAGAATCCGGCTATATGTGTTTATTTTTTTCCAGGCACAGTAACTTGCTTAGAATTGATTGACTCTAATTGAAGAGAGTTCTTTCAGTTCCTTTAGTTGGAGATGCAATGGTGGCTAGTACCATATACATTTTAGCAAACATTCCTTCAAATACAAGGTAAAAGACCGTTCTGCATCTTCTTTTGGGGTACTAAAATTGCTACCTTCACCTGATTTCAGTGTCAGTTTTGTCTTTTTACGTAAAGTTAAAGTGAATGTAAAGCTCTGAAATGAAAAGCGAACACAGCATATCCGTCTATAATGTATACTTGCTTCAATCCAAGTGTAATTTCCATCTGTTGTCTGGTTCACCTACTATAAGTTGCTGATCGCCGTCATTACTAGTATAAAAAAATGTATTAATACAAATTCCAGTATATATGTATAAATACCATAGTTGGAGAGGCTATAACTTTTGCTCAAACCAATCAATATACAGTTATTGAGATTTTGTTTACCAAAAATATGTAGCAGAATACATATTGGTTTAAATTGTTGGTATTTTTTTGTTTATAGCGCGCTAAAGCCTGATTCACACCTATGCAGGTTACAGTTTGCATATTGCAGTTGCATTTTGCTTTTTTCAATACACATTTTTGATCCATTGAAGTCTATGGAACGAAAAATCTGAAAAAAGTCCCTGGTCCTTTCCATAAAATGCACAGATGTGAACTACATCCATAGGAAACCTTGTTAAATGGACTGTAGTGTGTTTCTGCAGAACTAAAAAAGCACAAAAAATGCATAGGTGTAAACAAGGTCTTATAGCATAAAAATAGATTATCAAATAGCACCAAAAGAAAGCTCTATTTGTGAGAAAAAAATGACAAAAATGTAATTTACGGACAGCGCTGCCTAACCGTGCAATTGGCAGTTAAAGTAATGCAGTGCCGTATAGCAAAAAGTGGTCTGGTCATGAAGCGGGGTAAATCTTCCAGAGGTCAAGTGGTTAAAGTGGTGTTCTGGCCCCCCAAAAAAAATTAAAAGCCAGCAGCTATACATACTGCAGCTGCTGGCTTTTAATAATAGGACACTTATGTGTCCTGGAGTCCTTCAATGTCGGCACCGCAGCTGATGTTTCCGTCAGCTGTCGGGTGCTGCAGCCACCATTGCGGGTAAGGGAACCCAGCAGTGAAGCACAAGACCCTGCTCCTCTCTCCTATTGGTGGCCGGGGAGGAGAAGGGAGCCCCGCAGTGACGTCATGGGCCACAGCCTGGATCCCCAGAAGTGGGAAAGGATACCTGTCAAAGACAGGTATCCTGTCCCCCCTTCCCCGCTGAAAGGTGCCAATTGTGGCACCGGAGAGGGGAGGGAGGAATCAGGCGAGCAGAAATTCCACTTTGGGATGGAACTCCTAACTCCTAAGCCTATACCAAACTCTTCCCCCAAACTTAGTTCTTTAGGTGAGCTCTCCCCTAACCCCTACTTTGGCCCTTAACTTGAATTTACCACTAACCTAACACCATAATCCTAAACCTAACAATGATCCTTCCAAAAAAGGATATTACACCAGAAACTGTAGTATCACACCAATAATGATAACATTTTTGTAGAAAATAAATGTTAAAAAAATGTGAAGGGTTAATATCCACAATCCAACTTTTTGCAGAGGAAACAAATAATTCATAAAAACAATATCTAAGTAGCAGTATGGATAACGGAGGCTATTTCTAAAATACTAGAGGCAAGATAACTGAAGCGAAAGTGTTTTTTTATTTTTTTCCATATTTTTTTTTCTACCTGTCTTTAAGGCTTCATTTCCATGGACGTTTTTACAGCCACTTTTTTTAGCCTTTTTTAAAGCTTAAAAATGCCTGTCCATTTTTATTTTTATTTTATTTTTTGAGCTGGAGCTCAAAAACGCCGCGGTATCATTTTTGAGCGTTTTTGAGCGTATTTTAACGTCTGGCGTTTTTACAGCTCTAACTCTGGAGCTTCAGAACGCATTGGTCCTGGGGTTTTTTTGCAGCTTAACCAGTTCCCGACCTCCTCATGTACATTTACGTCAGCAGAATGGCACGGACAGGCACATCCACGTACCTGTGCGTGCCTGCCTAGACGTGGGTGGGGGGTCCGATCGGGAGACTCGATCGATGGAGTCAGTCCTACAGCCACACCCCCCTACACTAGTAAACACACACTAGGTGATCCCTAAATGTTACAGCGCCCCCTGTGTTTAACTCCCAAACTGCAACTGTCATTTTCACAATAAAGAATGCAATTTAAATGCATTTTTTGCTGTGAAAATGACAATGGTCCCAAAAATGTGTCAAAATTGTCCGAAGTGTCCGCCATAATGTCGCAGTCACGAAAAAAAAATCGCTAATCGCCGCCATTACTAGTAAAAAAAAAAAAATGCAAAAAAAATATCCCCTATTTTGTAAACGCTATAAATTTTGCGCAAACCAACCGATAAATGATTATTGCGATTTTTTTTACCAAAAATAGGTAGAAGAATACCTTTTCGGCCTAAACTGAGGAAAAAATTTTTTTATATGTTTTTGGGGGATATTTATTACAGCAAAAAGTAAAAAATATTGCATTTTTTTTAAAATTGTCTCTCTATTTTTGTTTATAGCGCAAAAAATAAAAACCGCAGAGGTGATCAAATACCACCAAAAGAAAGCTTTATTTGTGGGGAAAAAAGGACGCCAATTTTGTTTGGGAGCCACGTCGCACGACCGCGCAATTGTCTGTTAAAGCGACGCAGTCCCGAACTGTAAAAACCCCTTGGGTCTTTAGCCAGCATATTGGTCCGGGGCTTAAGTGGTTAAAAACGGCTCAGCCATCTACAGCTCAAAAACGTCATGGTGGGCATGAGGCCATAGACTAACATGGAGAGCTGTTCTTAAGCTGCAAAAAACGCTCAGAAAAGTGGCTGTAAAAACGTCCAAAAACATCCATGGAAATGAAGCCTTATTCTCTAAGAAAATGATGCAAGGATTCAGACTGGTCACTATGGACAATAATTCTCTTGTTCCCAATTTTCTCCAGTTTAAAAAAAAACAAAAAAAAAACAGCCCCCTAAAATGTTTTGCTGTGAACCTGGAAAGAAAACGCTATTTCAGTGATCTTTTATATCTACCTTGTTCTGTCTGAACTGCGATACAAAGAACTTCACCGTGCCTAACCTCAGACACTCCTTTGAAACTGTAGATCACCACTTAATTGTTAATAACAGGCAAATCAAAGGTAAGAGATAACTAATTAATTTTTCTCGCTCATTTTTATTTTACTGTTACTGTTTTGAGAAAATATAGCAAAACCCTATTAGTGTTAAGGTAAGCCCATGAAACAACATAATATAATGCAAAGAAGACATTTAATAGCGCAGCAGAATGTTAAATTACTAATTAACTGAAAGTTACTGTATAAGAAAGCTGGGTAATTTACAGAATTATTGCAATATGCAGCTTACAGTGCCACCAGGGTCAGCTGTGGAGCATTTTCCGTACGGTGGTAACTGCAGAGACATTCTTCTCACATTAAAATATACGGTCCTACCCACAGTTCACCGCTGCTAATTAGCAGCTGCCGAGGTTTTAGTAACAGTCATTTTTGTCCCTGCTAACCTGCCAAATTCTGCCAATTGTTTCAGTCATCACCGAAGTGCCTTCTGAGCTCTTGAGCAGAGAAGCAACAATGGAATCTAATACTGCACCAAAGTTGCCAACAGCGTTTAGCTGTCTTGCAATTTGGCAATTTTTGGTGATGATCAAAAGTAGATGGAACAACCACAGGTCACTGGGAAGAATATAATTATACAGGATAAAAAAAACATTCAAATTACAGTAAAAACTTGGTTTGAGAGTAACTTGGTTTGAGAGCGTTTTGCAAGACAAGCAACATTTTTTAATACATTTTGGGGTAGATTTACGTACAACGGCGCATTACTGCGCCGGGCGTAGCGTATCTAAGATACACTACGCCGCTGTAACTTACTTTTTTTTGTTTCGAATCCTCAACAAATTTGCGTCGTAAGTTACGGCGGCGTAGTGTATCTATTGCGGCGTAAGGGCGCGGAATTCAAATGGATGTAATGGGGGCGTGTTTTATGTAAATACGTTGTGACCCCGTCCCTGGGGGTATCCCAGTGCGCATGCTCGAAATTTAACCGGAACAAGCCAATGCTTACGACGGTGACGTCATTCTACGCAAATTCTTATTCGCGAACGACTTACGCAAACGACGTAAAAAATTCAAAATTGTACGTGGGGACGACGGCCATACTTAACATTGAGTACGCCACCATATAGCACCTTTAACTATACACCGGAAAAAGCCGAACGAAAACGACGTAAAAAAATGTGCCGGGCCGACGTACGTTCGTGGATCGCCGTAACTAGCTAATTTGCATACTCAACGCGGATTTCGATGGGAACGCCACCTAGCGGCCGCTGAAAAATTGCAGCTTAGATCCGACGGCGTACTAAGACTAAGACGTACGCCTGTCGGATCGATCCCAGATGCCGTCGTATCTTGTTTTGTGGATACAAAACAAAGATACGACGCAGGAAATTTAAAATTACGCCGGCGTATCAGTAGATACGCCGGCGTAATCCTTTTGTGGATCTGCCCCTTTGACTTGATATGTCTTGATATAAGAGTAGCATCATGTCACAACTGAGAATAAAACAGAACAGAGGCATCTCTAATGCCACGTACACACGATCGGCTTGATTCTGAGCATGCGTTGATTTTTAAACAATGGACTTGCCCACAGACGATCGTTTTTTTCTAACGTTTTTTTAACCATCAGATAATTTTAAAACAGGTTCTAAGTTTTTTCACCGATGGGAAAAAAAACGATGGGGCCCACACGCGATCGGTTTGTCTGATGAAAACGGTCCATCGGACTGATCGTGTGTACAGGGCATAACTGTAGCAATGTGGTTACATTTAATGAAGGTACAACATTTAGCAAGTCACATACAGTAGTTGATGATTAAAACAGGCACATCTAAGTATGTAGGCATCCGGGGTAAAACTGTCCACATAGACCCTCCTCCTCACCGCCATCAACGTCATCCCTTCCATGCTGTGTTCCGTGAGTGCTTCAAGCCTCGCTTTCAAATCGCTCTACTGCAGGGTAGTCTTCCCGGTCACGACTGCAGACCAACATTGGTGAGAGCCGGCGGTGCGGAGGACAGTCTATGTGGACAGCTTTACCCTAGGTGCTTGTATACTTAGATGTGCCTCTTGTAATAAACAACCATGAGAGTTGCTAAATGTTGTACCTTCATTAAATGTAACCAAATTGCTACACCTAGAGGTGACTCTCTTCTCTTTTATACTCTGGAGCTCCTGCTGGATTTTGCTTCTAATCCCCTTGTGGAGGCTTCCATTTGTGGATGGACATTTTATGGTTACACAACCTGGGCACATTGCTATGATCTTTTTATATGGACTATAAACCTAATGACTTATGAATAAGTTTCCATTATTTCTTATGGGAAAATTTGCTTTGATATACAAGTACTTTCGATTACAAGCATGTTTACGGAAAAAATGATGCTCTCAATTCAAAGTTTTACTGTATTATCTTGTTCCTTTTGATAGGCCAGTATTAAAGCTGTTCCTTGAACCTCTTGCTATGCTAAAGAGGAATGGTTGTACAACAAGACAATTCATCTTTAGGACATTGTCATGTGCAAATGTCCTTCAATGTCTATGGTTTGCCCCTAGGTGTTGATCCTCTTAGGTGAGCAACATTATGAATCTGTCTCTCCCCTTCATATTTAGTATTTACTGTATCACTCTTGTATTTTCACTGGCCTGTTTCTATGTTGCTTTGTTTCTATCACAGATATCACTCAATATTATTGCTCCTGAAGAAGCGGAGCTATCCGTAAAACACGTAGAAGATTTATTGTTCACTGAGGATCAGTTATACCCTCTATTCTCAATCATTGAGGGAACTAAACATCAGTGCAATGTGTTCTTTTTTGTTCCATATCGCTTGGCCTCAATATGCAACCATTGCTTTTTTTTAACATTGTATCTGGATACTTAATTTTTATATTTTGTATTAAATAAAACATTTATGTTTTAACTGCATGTGTAATCACTGGGTACTAAGATAGTCCACTGGATAATTTTTATGGAGACACATGGGGGAACTGTCTTCACTCCCTTTGTAATGTCTAGGGTGGCCAAAGGGTGAACTTTTCCATTCCTCAAGCATGTGAACATAGCATTACCGAATTTCTCCATCCATTGTTTTTAACACAACTCATTTTTCAGACTAAACAGCATGGTCAATAATTAGCAGATTCCACTTTTTAGGGTAGAAGGTTTAGCCAGAAGCTTAAGGCTGCGTATACACGGTCGGTCAAAACCAATGAAAACGGACTGAAGGACCGTTTCATTGGTCCAAACCGATCGTGTGTGGGCCCCATCGGTCAGTTATCAAAAAAAATTAGAACTTGCTTTAAAATTTAACCGATGGACTGATAACCGATAGGTCAAAAC
Source organism: Rana temporaria (assembly GCF_905171775.1). NCBI lineage: Eukaryota > Metazoa > Chordata > Amphibia > Anura > Ranidae > Rana > Rana temporaria. The sequence goes on along the minus strand of NC_053494.1, from coordinate 184,690,262 downwards.
CGATGGTTATTATGCAAAAGCATCGGTTAAAAACCCGCGCATGCTCAAAATCAAGTCGACGCATGCTTGGAAGCATTGAACTTAGTTTTTTTCTGCACGTCGTTGTGTTTTACGTCACCGCGTTCTGACATGATCGTTTTTTTAACTGATGGTGTTTAGGCACATCAGACTATCAGTCAGCTTCATCGGTTAACCGATGACAACGGTCCGTCGGACCGCTGTCATCGAATGGACCGACCGTGTGTACGCGGCCTAAAACTCATCACCATCTATAATCTCCTGAAGGCTGATATTGGCTAACTACCATAGATACATATTTTATTGTTACTTTAAAGTGGTTCTAAAGGCAAATGTTTTTTTTTATGCGTTGTATGCATGCAGCTCCATCCACAGACCCCCCAATACTTACCTGAACATGATCTTGATCCAGTGATGTGCAAGACAGCAGTGGCTCTCTCTTTCTCCTCATTAAACAGAGAGGCAACAGTGGGAGCCATTGACTCCTGCTGCTGTCAATCACAGCCAGTGAGGAAAAAGAAGTGGCAGGGCCGAGCCATGCTTTATGCATCAATATACACACAGAGCCATGTGATCAGCACTGTCCAGACAGAAGGCCAAGAGTCCTGCCGCCTCATAGGGCAGTCAGAAGAGAATGAAAACTCTGGAAGACCAGAAATAATGAATGCAGGGTCGTGTGTTAACAACAGTGGCGGTTGGTGCTCAAAATTTTTGGGGTGGTGCAAACAAACTGAAAAAAAAAAAAAAATCAATTGCCGCCACTGTGCACCAATTTGCCCATCACATGCAGCCAGTTCATCCCCTCAAATGCAGCCAGTTTGTCCCCCCAATTGCAGCTAGTTTGTGCCCCCAAATGCAGCCAGTTTGTGCCCCCAATCCGCCAGTTTGTCCCCCCAATTGCCGTCAGTTTGTGCCCCCAATCCGCCAGTTTGTTCCTGAATTGCAGCCAGTTTGTGCCCCAAATGCAGCCAGTTTCCCCACAGCAGGGCGCTTATCTTCCTTGGGGCAGTGCCGTCCTCTCCACGCTCCCTCGATGTCTTCTCCCGCCCTCGATGGAAAAATGGAAAAATATACATATCCTTCAAAAGAAACCTGTGAAGGACATTTATGCCTCGAATTACATTTTTTTTCATATGCGCTACGCCAACGTAAATCAGGGAGCCCAGAACAGTATTCTGAAAGATCCCGCGCCGTACGTTGCGCCAGCGTAGTGTAATTAGGCCGGCGTAAGCCCGCCTAATTCAAAATAGGCAGGTAGGAGGCGTGATTCATTTAAATTAGTCGTGACCCCATGTAAATGAATTGCCGTTCCAACGGCGCATGCGCGCGCATGCTCAGAATCACGTCGCGTATACTCCCTAAGAAACGTTGGCGCAATGCTTTAGACGTGAACGTAAACTACGCACAGCCCCATTCACGTACCACTTACGTAAACGACGTAAAATTTGATGGCTGTTCTGACGTCCATATCTTAACATTGGCTGCGCCTCATATAGCAGGGGTAACGTTACGCCGGACGTAAGCCTTACGTAAACGGCGTAGCGGGCGCAAGTACATTCGTGAATCGGCGTATCTAGCTCATTTACATATTCTACGCATAAATCTACAGAAACCGCCCCTAGCGGCCAGCATAAATATGCACCATAGATACGACGTCGTACTAAGACTTACGTCGGTCGGAGGAAGCAGAATTTCAGGCGTATCTAGTTCCCTGAATAGCAAGCATAGATACAACGGCGCATCTTTCAACTTACGCGACATATCTATAGATACGCCGACGTAAAGGGTACCTGAATCTAGCTCTTAGTGTATGTAAAGTGACCAAACAATTTTACTTAATTTTTGCTGTCTGTGTCTAAATACACCGATCAACCATAGCATTATGACCACTGAGAAGTAAAGTGAATAACATTGATTATCTTGTTATAATAGTATAATAGTGGCAATCAATGCCGCCTATCAGTGCAGCCTTATCATCAGTGCTCTCTCATCAGTGCCCACCGGTGCTGTCTCATCAGTGCCAATCAGTGCAACCTATGCCCATCGGTGATGCCTCATCTGTGCAGCCTATCAGTGCACATCAGTCTTTTTTTTACATTTGTTTAGAAGAAAAAAAAAAAACAGTGGTGATTGAATACCACCAAAATAAATCCCTATTTGGGTACCATGTACTGTAGCATGGTAGCACAGGTTGAAAGTGTCCAGTAGGCAAAAGGATACATATATATATATATACACACACATGCTGTCTATATATATATATATATATATATATATATATATATATATATATATATATATATATATATATATATATATATATTTATACACACTTTTTTATTATAATATTTTTTTCTTTTTAATTAACATATTTGCAAGGTACAACTTCCAAGAACACCCCACCAAAATCACTTTTCTCCGTCTTGTTTGAAAACTAAGGCTAGTGACAGCGTCACCTAATTTCACCTAAACATATAAGAAGACTTCTATAACTTTGATTAATAATTGATTAAACAAACCCAGCACACATCAAAGACAGGAAGGAGAGACGTTTTCTCAGTAAAAAAACGACTATCAAATGACTCTTTGTTGTCTTAAACGTTTGTCAGATCTCCGCCATTGCATAGCAAGTTACACATTCATGTTTGAAATTTTATGTAACCAGAATTGTTCATAAAAAAGGCAAGAAAGCCGCTTGTCTTAATTAATTAAACACAGATAAGCTTAAACACTTCAAATTAGAGTTAATCATACAGCTGAAACGTTTCCTCTCGGTTTCATTGGCTTTATGACTAATTTATGTTTAACCTTCTTGAGAATCTATGATCAGAATACTCTTTTTCCAAAAATTCAATGCAACTGCCATTGGTGTCCTATTGCAGGGCAAAAGGGGCTTTCGAACTTTAAAACTGCCTTGAAATAAAAAGGAGATATATGATGTTCTTAAAGACTTTTCAACTTAACCAGGAGAAGGTTAGAATATGAATAACAATCACAGCCTTCTTAAAGGAAAATAGCTCCTTCTCTATAATTCAAGGGGATTTTAAGGTAGTATCTTACAAGCAACCTATAAATATAAAATTACATGCCACTTCAACGCTGATATTTTACATTTAAAGTAACGTTAAACCTAAAAAAATTATTAAAATAATAAATGTGTTATACTTACCTGCTCTGTGCAATAGTTTAATACAGAGAAGCCCTGATCCTCCTCTTCTGCAGTTCCCCGCTGGCACTCCAGGCTCCTCCTCTTCAGTGAGCACCCCCATAGAAAGAAGCTTTCTATGGCCCTGTGCGCCACTTTTATAAATCACTGGATCAGGATCCGACTCATGTAACCTGTTTAAATTCCTTAAACGGGTTTTCGATAATTCGGATATTTTCTAATTAACTAATTTGTCAAAATTCGTTAAAAACTAATCTGGAATGAAGCAAATTGCACATGTATTATTGAGGGCTGGGATCTTGCAGCACACAAGGTTTTTAAGGTTTTGGAGCCACTTTAAAGAGATGTGGTGTCTTTGTCCCATCTAGCCATGCTTATCTTTACCATGCTCACCTACCATTAGGTTTGTTCACTGAACACTGAATCCACCACAATATACCCAGTGCTTCCAAATATGAGTAGGCATGTTACCCTGTCATGATGCAGTACTCTGCCAAGTGAGAAAAGACGAGACATGGAGCTTACATAGGATTAGGACTGCAAAACAAAGGAAAGAAGGTTTAGGCTGGGTTCACACTTGTCCGACAAACGCTCCTACATTGGGAGCTCATGTAGCATGACATGTGAAAATCAATGTTTCCCTATGAGAGCTGTCTTAACTGGTCCTACACAAGTCGGTCCGACTTTGAAAATGCTCCCTGTACTACTTTGGTCCTACATTGATCCTACTTCAGCCCATTGAATATCATTGAAGTCGGAACAAAGTAGGAGCCTTGTCCTAACCATCTGACTTTTGACATCTGACATGTGATTACAGCAGCAGTAAAATGAATTTATCTCACTCTAGGATTGTTTTGATTGGTCAAAGAACAAGTCAGACTATCACAAAGTCGGATCAAAGTAGTATCCTGTTCATGAAAGTAGGATGGATGTAGGACCAATGTAGGATCAATGTAGGACCAATGTAGGACCGATGTAGCAGCGCAAAGTAGGATGAAAGTCATGTAGTATAGTGTGAACCCAGCCTCAGGCCATACTTTCTCCAGCCTTAATTTGTCAATAAGCTATTCTTCAGTCCACAATGGGGAGGAAATGTTTTCTATCTTGGGTTCCGGCCAGACATCCTGGGGAGGATGGTGATCTATGGGATACCCAAGTCCTGGGAGATTTGGCCAGCCATCTTGATGAAGGGCTTTATAAATATAGGGGTCAACATCAGAGAGAGAGCTGGGTAGAAAAAAATGCAGATGCAGAAATAGGGAGAGGTTCCAGATGAGCAGGGATGTGTAGGTATCCTCCTAAGTGTATCTCAGTTGCATAGGTCCTGAATAGACTGTCTCTGGTTGTCATATATCTCAGAGGCTTAGCAGAATTTAGTGTCATCTAACTTTACCACCACCTCTCTGTTGGAGCACTCCTCTGGCACTGTGAAATTGTAAGACCACTTTCACACTGAGGCGCTTTTCAGGCGATTTCACACAAAAAAAAAACGCATGAAAAGCTTACGAAAACGTATTTCCATTAAAATCAATGAATGCTTTCACACTGGGGAAGTGCGCTGACAGAGCGGTTAAAAAACACCCCTCTCCATTGAAATGAATTGAAAGCTCTTCAAGAGCGCCTGAAAAGCCCTTCAAAAGCGCTCAGTGTTTTACTGGCAGTTTTTCAAGCACCTCAGGCCTCGTACACACGACCGAGTTTCTCGGCAAAAACCAGCAAGAAACTGTGTGTGCACGGCATAAGACTGAGAACTGACCTATTTAAGACCACTGATCACTCAGTTCTTGGTCACCGCTGGATTGTAGGGCTGTCTAGGGGCAGCAGCGGCTGGCACAGGCTCCCAGCGGCACTCCCTGCAGAGTCTGGATTAGCTAAGTGACATCAGCCAACAGCAGACTTTAGCCCGGTGTCCGTTTAAAAAAGAAATTAGAAATGCAGAACTAAGTGCACTCCTGTGAACCACAGGAGAAGTAGGGCCAAAAGAGCTTTGGCCAAACTTCACCTTTACCTTCACCTTTAAAGGGAAAACTTTTTATTTGGAGAACATAGGAAATGGCAAAGACCCTTTTGAGTTTTTGTCTGTGTCCCATCTAAGGGATTTCCCTTTCATCCTATCCCAGAGACATGGCAGGAAGTGGGGAAATCTTCTTTTAGACAATTTTCACCAAGATAGATTTACCCACTGGAAGAGTTTGGCTTTTTGGACCACTTTCTGTATCAGAGAAAGTAGTTAGTCATCACTCACCAAGACTTACAGTGAGGGTGAATCTTCACAGTGGGTAAACATAGTTTATTAAAAACCTGACAAAGGTTATTACCCTTTCTTATTCTAAATCTAAATCTAAAAAAAGTTTAAAAGGACTTTCTTCAAAGTGGTTGTAAACCTTTACATATACCCAGTGAAGTGAATATCCTCAGGTGATACACAGAGATGAATCAAATCATCCTACATAAATTGTACCTGTTTATCTGCACCCTCTCTCCTCTGCATCAGCAAAGTCCAGATTTTACACAGCATTTATGTCAGGGCTGGGCGTCTAGCAGCTCTCTTCTCAGTGTTCAGTGCTACTCAGCTGTCAGGTAATTACCAGCCACTCATTGTTTCCACAATGACTCACCTGATGATTACCATTACCTACCTCATTAGTCCAGGCTACAGCCAGACCCTTTTTGTTATTTAAACTGCCTTGATCATTCCCTTTGTGCCTTTGCCTGGTCAATAAATCCAGTGTGTCTCTGCTGTGTTCCTGTTATGACTTTGCCTGGCTTACATTTCTTCTGGTTTCTGATCCTGATCTTTGGCTTCTGACGATGCTGATTCCTGGTTTCCTGATCCCGGCTCGTCTAAATACCTGTTTTGGCTTCCTAACCCTGGCTTCTGTGTTTGACTACGTTCCTGATCTGTATTATTTTTACTTTTACATTACAGGTGTGATTTTAACTGCATGTTCTGTCTCTGTCTGGTTCATGGTCCCTGGCAATTTCTGAGCCTCCAGTAGGCAGGTGGCAGGAATTTGGTGTCACACTGCATAAAGCAGGGACCTCAATGGCCTAAGACCTTAGCGGAGGGTAGGGACACCCCCCCCCCTCTACACAGTCTCATAGGGAAACATGCTCAGCTGAGGCTGTCAATAACCCACTGTGTGCTGGAGGTGGGAGTTTGGGTCATCTCATGCAGATCAAATTACACAAAGTGCTGTGATTAGAGGCAAGCACAAAATATAGAAGGATATCCTTTGTTCATTTTTCATTTCAGAGGTTTACAACCACTTTAAAGTGAATTGTGATTGGTTGCTAGGGCTGTTTAATAAATAAACCCCTTTATGTAAAAAAATAAATACAATACATTTGATGGTCTGTGCAAAGATTCAGATATGCTGCCAAGTTATAGGAAGGGTTGCAATGCTTTCCACCAAGCTCTGAGATATAGCTTGGCAATGTATAAATGAATTCAGTCATTAAATTATGGAAATAGGATCTTGCAATAAAACGGTTAATTTATTGCTGTCAGTTTTAAGCTGAAAGAGAACAAAAAGTGAGTCATTTTACATCTGACATGTAAGCGTTGAATTCATTTTACGAAGAAGGATACATTAGCTACATTGACGATCAAAACCCTAGCCTTAGGGTAATAGACAACATTGTCAAATGCATTAATTCTCCCGAATCTCACAGATATGCCCCCTAGATATTGCAACCACAATGACGCACCGTAGGAACTACATCTCTATCCAACTGGACGTGTAGTTTGTACATCACAATTTGGAAAGTTAAACCCCCCTACAGTAGGGGGGTAGGAGAGAGAACTGAGAAATATAGCTCAACTTTCAATCTGACAGCTCGTGGCTTAAACTATTAACTTTCTACTTCATCTCTAATGCAATTATCCTTCTGAATATTTTACATATAGATTTTTAAAGCTGATTCCTGACAGCGGACAGTTAATTCGAAAACCATATTGAACAAATTCACAGCATTAATGTTTAAAGAATATTATTTCTGTACTTTAACACTAAATTATGATTATAGTTAATGAGCAGAAGAACCATTTTCTGAACTTGTGACCCACACACCAAAGACTGTCTAAATTTGTCTAATATGGCAAGCAAAAATGAACTGAAAAGTTTTACTTTAATCAGTAAGGAAAATTTATACTTAGAGGGTAGCGAACATTTTTTTTTTTTTGTAAGGTTGGCTGCGAATGCATGGTATAAAACTGAAAAACACGAGACTAGGAGGTCCCTATCTGAAAGGCTGCACAGCCAATTAATGAACTGTGTGGGTCCCATTGACATATTAATCATGTTCAGTCACCAAAATCCACAATCCAAAAAGGTAAAAACACACTTTATATAAGTATATACATGGTAATTTTTGTCTTAACTTCTAAAACCAGGTCTGAGAAATTTTTCTTATCTATTGTATTAAGGAAGCTTTTTATATACAATAGAATTAATTAAGATTTTATATTTATGGTATTTTGTAAATGATACCTTACCATTGGAAATGCCAAGGGGTGAGTACCTGGATTGCAAACTGGCTACAAGTTCAGAGGGTAGTGATAAATGGGGAATACTTGGAATGGTCCAATGTGGAGAGTGGGGTCCCTCAGGCTTCTGTTCTGAGACCAATCCTATTTAATTTATTCATAAACGACCTGGAGGATGGGGTAAACAGCTCAATCTCAGTATTTTCTGAACTATGCTAAGCTAGGCAGGGCAATCATGTCTCTGCAGGATGTGGAAACCTTGCAAGAAGATATGAACAAATGAATGGGGTGGGCAATTACATGGAAAATTAGGTTTAATGTGGAAAAATTAAGAATAATGCATTTAGGTGGCAAAAACATGAATGCAATCTACTCACTAGGGGGAGAACCTCTGGAGGAATCTAGGATGGAAAAGGACCTGGGGGTCCTAGTAGATGACAGGATCAGCAACAGCATGCAAGCAAAGCCAATAGAATATTGGCATGCATTAAAAAGGGAATTAACTCCAGAAATAAAACCATAATTCTCCCACTCTACAAGACTCTGGTCCAGCCGCACATGGAGTATGCCGTCCAGTTCTGGGCTCCAGTTCTCAAGAAGGATGTGCTGGAAATGGAGAGAGTACAGAGAAGGGAAACAAAGCTAGTAAAGGGATTGGAGGATCTTAGTTATGAGGAAAGGTTGTGAGCACTGAGCTTATTCTCTCTGGAGAAGAGACGCTTGAGAGGGGATATGATTTCAATGTACAAATACCATACAATAGAGATAAAACTTTTCTGCGAAAGGGAATTTAAAAAGACTTGCGGCCATTTACTAAAATTAGAGGAAAATTTATTTAACCGGAAACGGCGTAGAGGGTTATTTACGGTATGATTGTGTAAGAATGTGCAATTCTCTTCCACAAGCTGTGGTTTCAGCAGGGAGTATAGATAATTAAAAAAAAAGATTAGATAGGCACCTAAACGACCACAACATACCGGGATATACAATGTAATATTGACATAAAAGCGCACAAACACAGGTTGGACTTGATGGACTCTTTTTTCAACATTAACAACTATGTAATGTGCTCTTAGGTGTGCGCACAGGGTGTTCTGGGTGTGCCTGGGCACACCCTAATCCTCCTGTGGGGTACTGATTCCTGCTGCTTCCTTGCCAGGGGTGGACTGACCATTGAGTCACTCGGGCACTGCCCGAGGGCCCCATGCCACTAGGGGGCCCCATCAGGGTTGCCAGGCTCAGTAAAACCAGGGACAGTATGTAAAAATCTGTGTTTTTTTTACATGTCCCTGATGTGTCCGAAACTGACATGCTTTTGATGTGAAAAGCCAGAGATTTTAGCTGCCCCGCCTCTGCACTGCCTCCTGGCGTGGTGGCCATCTGTAAGCCCGGGGGCCCCATAATCTTCTATTGCCCGGGGGCCCCATGAGTTGTCAGTCCCCCCCTTTTCCTGGCACCTTCTGTCTCCCCCTTGCAGTGCTGCAGGCTTGCCTCCTCTACCTCCGGCTGCTGGGGTAGTATCACAATTGAGTGTGGGCGAAGGGGCTGGTAAATATTTAATTTACTGACCCCTTTCTTTTCTAAGTAAACACAGTGAGTGATCTGTTCCGATCGCTCCTGTGTTCATTCTTAACTGAAGCATAGTAACCTATGCTGCTCAGCACAAAACACTTCTAATTTCTTCACTGTTCAGTAATAGAATATTGTAAAAAATAATAAAAATAAATAAATTGTAAAAAATAAATAAAAAATACATAGATAAAACTACTGAAACCGTTCACTGCCCCACTGACAGCAATCATTGCTCCTCTGAAGCCTCATACACACGCTCAGTTTTCTCAGCAAGAACCAGCAAGAAAACTTCTGGCAGAACTTTCTTGTCGAGTAAACCGAGCGTTTGTACGAGGCTTTCTGGTTTCTCGTCGGGAAATCTGGCCAGAATCTCGACGAGAAAAATAGAGAACCTGCTCTCTATTTTCTCATTGGGATTCTTGTCGGTCTGTTTCCCGACGAGAAACCAGAGCGTCTGTATACTTACCTGTCGCCGTGGAAACCCGCGCATGCTCGAAATGACTTAGACGCATGCCTGGTAGATTCCACGGCATAGGTAGGGTGAAGCAAGATGGCCACGATGGCATCAAATGTGACGAGCACGTGCTCGTCGTACGCAACGACGTCACCACGTTCTTGCCTTTCAAAAGAACCGCGGTTCTTTTGAAAGGAGTGTGTGTACACTCGAGCAGCAAGAGATTCTTGCCAAGAATCTCGTCAGGAAAAACAACGTTCTGGCCTGTGTGTACGAGGCTTGACACTGTCCACTGCTGATATACATGCAGGTGTGTTTGTGCTATGGGATGCACACCTTACTACAATAGGCTGCTCACACCAATGAATGTGCTAAATAAATCATATAACGTCAAACAAAATTTCCTTTAACACAGTTATAGGTTCTTCAATACTAAATCCTCAATAGGGTAGGTTGTGGAAGACTATCACCAGCTTGGAACATAATTAGAATCACCCAGAAGTGCTCAGTTAGATGTCCACTCACCAGAAGACCATGACCCGTTTAGCTAAGAAGAGGGTAAAATAACGCCAATGTGGTTGGGTCTTTGATCTTGGTTGGCACCTCTCTAATGTTGGTCAAGACTCTCTCCTCCTCTCCGCTATAATACCGCATTAAAGCAAGAGAAAAGGGAGTCAATAGCGTAATACAGTTTAAAAATAAAATGACTGCTTACGCGGTACGGTGTCTGGGCCCGACACTACGGGTCGGCGTGTGTTCCACTGTCAAATTGTGAAAACCAGAAGCCAGGAACCCGAAAGTGACGGCAATGTTAATATATTGCATATCAAGTAATTCCTCTAGGAATTTAATGGTGTAGTCACATAATTACACACTTTACCAGGTAGTATTACTAGTGCAAACCTTTGTTTCGATTTTTTATATCAAGTAAGAGAGTACTTTGCTCTGGCTATCTGAAATGCTGGAAAAGTAAATTTTATGCCCGGAATGCGTGGATGTAAAAAGTGTCACTCTCGGAATGCTTAAGCGAAAGAAGTTTTCCTCTTTAATGAAAAAAGGGTACCGCTTATAATAATATAACAGTCATGCACCCCAATTCATGCTGGCTGTGAAATCTTGTATGTTAGATAACTAGCGCTGTAAAAGATCATAAGTGTACAGGGGATTTCTGTCTATTTAAAAATAAACTGAAGTCTAGTTTGGGTCTGTACTCCCCTCTGTGAGCTGACACCTTCTGAGGCTTTTGAGTGACAGCTCCACTTCATAGACTAAACCGGTCTCTGACACCTAGCCCAGCGGGGGTCAGAGCATTACTGGGCCTGCAGGACGCCCCCCTGCCGTGCAGTCCTGGTTTGCAGCTTCCCAGCTTTATGTGACCATGAGCGTGCTGAGCACAAGATAACCCGTATCAGGATATAATAGTACAGCTACATGTTGAGTGAGATTTGGTAGTAATTGAAGTGGCAGGGAACGTCACTATTGATATAGAAGATTTTTAGACTGCGACGCGGCTAATAGTGATAGTTCGAAGAATGTCCAGGATGATGCACATTTGTTTTTGCAGTCATTGTGCGTACTGAGATTAAATACAGTACATTTTAAGTTATTACTAATTGCAAAACCATGATTACATGATAATGGAAAGCTCTTAAAGTGTTACTAAACCCAGGACTCTGCATTTACTATATTTGGTACACAAAACATGGAAATGCAATTATTTGTAAATACAAACTGCTAAATACAGTGCCTTGAAAAAGTATTCATACCCCTTGAAATTGTTGATATTTTGTCATATTACAACTAAAAATGTAAATGTATTTTATTGGGATTATATGTGATAAACACAAAGTGGCACATAATTGTGAAGTGGAAGTAAAATGATAAATGGTTTCAAATTTATTTACAAATAAATATGTGCCAAGCATTTGTATTCATGGGTGGATTGAGGGTCGTGTGATGCACTGGAGCAGACGGAGATTATAGCCACCATCTTGTTGGTAGGAAGCGCTGGACGTTTTCCTTTTGCTTATTACCATTTCACATTATGTGAGTTTTTATGTCTAGCATACACTTAATAAATGTTCTAGTTTTTGGATGTCTGCACAATGAGCGTTTTTCTTTCCATCCTCTATATATGTGACTACTGAGTTTCATCTCTGGAGTGTATGTGTAGCCAAGTTTGCTGGGATCACAGCCAAGCATATCTGGTGTGCCATTATAAACACGTTTCCTTATCGCTGTATCGGTTGGTCGTTGGATAGGAGGAGCCGTGGATATTGCCTTGGTTTACTCAATGCTGATACCCTATGCATTTCTGGTAAGGGTCAGTTTTAACGGGTGTTGGTGACAGCTTCATACCTTCTTCATCTCACTGATTTCACAATGTGGATTTTGTTATGAACTTTTTGGCATCTTCAAACCATTGAATTTCATTTATGAACTTGTTTCACTACCATTTGTTTTAGTGCTACACCTTTACCCCACATTTATATTCAGCACCCTTTACTCTGATACCCCTAACTAAAATCTAAGGCCCCATACACACGAGAGAATTTATCCGCGGATACGGTCCAGCGGACCGTTTCCACGGATAAATCCTCTCAAAGATTTCCGCAGATTTCTATGCGATGGAGTGTACACACCATCGCATTGAAATCCGCGCGGAAATCCTCTGGCGATGACGTGTCACGCCGTCGCCGCGATTATGACGTGGCGACGGGCGCGACGCTGTCATATAAGGAATTCCACGCATGCGTCAAATCATTACGACGCGTGCGGGGAATCCCTTTGGACGGATGGATCCGGTGAGTCTGTACAGACGAGCGGATCCATCCGTTGGAATGGATTCCAGCAGATGGATTTGTTGTGCATGTCAGCAAATATCCGATCTGCTGGAATCCATCCCAGAGGAGATTTCTCCACGGAAACAGATCCGCTGGCGTGTACACACCATAGGATCTATCCGCAGAAACCCATTTGCTGGGATTTATCTGCGGATGGATTCTATCGTGTGTATGGGCCCAAGAGAACCAACTGCCTTCAGAAGTCACCTGATTAGTAAATAGTGTCCACCGGTGTGTAATTTATCTTCAGTATAAATACAGCTGTTCTGTGAAGCCCTCCGAGGTTTATTAGAGAACCTTAGTGAACAAACAACATCATGAAGGCCAAGGAACACACCAGACAGGCAAGGAGAGGATTAATCAGAGAAGCAGCCAAGAGGCCCATGGTAACTCTGGAGGAGCTGAAGAGATCAACAGCTCAGGTGGGAGAATCTGTCCACATTACAACTATTAGTCGTGCTCTCCACAAATCCGGTTTTTTTGGAAGTGGCAAGAAAAAAGCCATTTTGAAAGAAAGCCATAAGAAATCCTGCTTTCAGTTTGCGAGAAGCCATGTGGGGGACACAGCAAACATGTGGAAGAAGTTGCTCTGGTCAGATGAAGCCAAAATTGAACTTTTTGGCCTAAAAGCAAAACGCTGTGTGTGGCAGAAAACTAACACTGCACATTACCCTGAACACACCATCCCCATTGTGAAACATGATCGTGGCATCAACATGTTATGGGGATGCTTTTCTTCAACAGGGACAGAGAAGCTCTTCAGAGTTGATGGGAAGATCCTTCGATGCCCCATTGTGCGCTTGGGGGGGTGGTTACCTGGTTTTGACAGATACCCGCTCCCACTGCTGGCTGAGTTTGCTGTGGTGAAGAGAGCCAGAAGTTCGGTCCCCTCCCCCCCACCCCTGCAGGTGGGTCATTCACAGAGCGCAGCTTGATTGGCGCATGCACAGTAGGAAACTGGCTTTGAAGCTGCAAGGCTTCACTGCCGTATTTAATTAGCCAAAATGGAGGCACCAGCACCCAAGAGCTGGTTTAAGAATCCACTCGGCCGAGGGCACCGCTGGATCCCTGGACGGGTAAGTGCCCTAATAGTAAAAGTCAGCCAAATACTGTAGCGGCTGACTTTTAGTTTTTGGAGCATGGGGGGAGGGGGACGGAACTCTGCTTGAGCCTAGGTTCGCACTGACTGCGAGAATGAAATTGTGCGAGTTCATTTTAATCCCGCAGTCCCAACTTCAAGGGTGATTTCAGAGTCATCTGTGCGGGTTTCTGCACAGATGTCAATGGAAATCGCACCCCGAAATCACCAAACGTAGTACAGAAACTGCTTTTGGGAATCAGTGCGGCGCTACAAATGCGGCGTCGCACCGATTGCATGCCAAATCGCATCCAGGTCTTAAAGAACAGAAATCGCATCCTTTGCAGAATTACACACACTGGTGTACGTTTAATAAACCGTGATAAGCGGAGATCATGATGATCACGGCTGATCACTGCTTATCACAGAGCATTGCCGGTTTAATAAACTGTGATAAGGAGCAGAGAACACATTCTTCACTTCACATCACAGCACATGGATGTTTTGTCACAAACGGCCAGTTTAATAAACCGTGATCTGAAGATTTCACAGCTCTTCACCTGAAATATCTCCCTTCCAGATTCACCAGCTCAGAGGTGGAGAATCTGGGAGAGAAGCTGGTGTGATAAGAGGAAGAAGGCTTATTTCTTCCTAATTTCAACACCAGTGGGTTAAAAATGAATATTAACAACAATATACGTGTGTGTGTGTGTTTATATATATACACATACAGTATCTATATAACACGTGTGTGTGTGTGTGTATATATATATATATATATATATATATATATATATATATATACACACACACACACACATATACCGTATTTATCGGCGTATGCGCGCACTTTTTTTCCCTTAAAATCAGGGCAAAATTGTGGGTGCGCGATATACGCCGATACTTGATTCCCGCACTGTGTTTGAACTTTGCCGCCGATCCCTGCTTCCCGCGCTGTGTTTGAACGCTGCCGCAGACATATACCGAGCGCAGTATACTCGGGTACAGTCGGCCAGGCTCGGCTCCCTTCTAGGTTATGCGAGAGGAGCCGAGCGTGCCCGAGTGTACTGCGCTCGGTATATGTCGGCGGCGGCGGCGTTCAAACACAGCGCGGGAAGCAGGGATCGGCTCAGACAGCGCAGGAGCAGCGGGGAGGACTCCACGAAGGTCGCAGATGGACGCCAGACCGGACAAGGCCGCCGATGGAAAAAACTTAAAACTGTAAGTAATAAAAAATAAATAAAATTCAGGAATTTCACGTCCAGAGTAAGGGTGCGCGCTATACGCGGGTGCGCACAATAGGCTGATAAATACGGTATATATATATATATATATATATATATATATATATATGTTATCACATGTCTGAAAACATTAATTACATGTTCTTTTAAACGTTAGTTTCACTGTTTGAATTCGGCTGCACCATAATCTCACAATATCTCATGAGATTACAGGCAGTCCACCCACTTTTACACAGATCTCAGCCGTTTTCAGAGAAAAAACTTCACCTCTGTTCACCATCTGAGAACTGAAGTTCTCAGTTTATTAAACCGGCTGCAGAGGAGATAATTCTCCTCATGAGAACTGCCGTGAACTGCTGTGAACTGAACGTAGAAAAAACTTCACAGTTTATTAAACGGACACCACTGTATGATACATTTAACTAAGTCCAGATTTACTTTTCTTCACACATATTAGATTGCAGCATGTAATTTAGAAGACAGTTGTAGCTATTATTTCGACTGGTGTCACACAACTGGACGTCTGCTGATTTTCATGCTAATAAATTCTCCTAAAACACGCATTGAATTAACTTTTAAATGATATATTAAGGTAGTTTTTTTACAGTTTTTAAAAAATGAAGTATTTAATGATAACTTGCCTGATTTCCATCTCAATGACTTCCTAATATTCTAATGTCATTAGAATTTCTTTAAATCATTTGCTCTATTTGATTGCCTTGGTACAACACATAGCATGATATTACAGAATTAAATAAGTGTTACCATTTCATTTTAGTAACTCAATTAGAAGTTTGATGTGCAGTAGTTCTGTAAGGGTCATCTGTGGAAACAAGATCATCGTAGCGTCGCAGTGGTCAGCGCCGTGATCCCAGCTAAGTTCTGACTTGAAGTCATGCAGAAGGTTTTTTAACTTAAAGTGGAGTTCCATCCAGAAATGAAATTTCCACTTTATGGAATCCTCCAGTCAGCGCCGTGATCCCAGCTAAGTTCTGTGTGAAGTTGGGAAGACTTTCCAATGCCTATGCACGTTTTTTCCGGGTCTCTAAAAACTCAGAGAGGAGAGAATCGGTTCAAAAATAGCAAGATGTGTCCTAGATCAGCACATTCATGGACCAGCAAAAATATGTAAATATTACCTTATTCAGCTCAATATTCAGGGAAGCTACACTAATTTCGTGTTGTACCTATGGAGGGGACCAAGTTTGACACCCATTATAGACTTAAAATTTGTCTGCTTTTGTTCATCTCCATTACATTGAGGGTGGCGTGCGGGAGATCAGAAGTTTATACTGTATAAGGAAGATACCATTGATTTTATTTCAGTTCATATCATAAGAAGCATTGCTTTTCTGGGAGAATCATCAGGTATTTTCTGTACTTGCTCAAAATGTTCTTAGAGGTGGCAGCTGCATTGGTTTTCATTTTTCAAGCTAGGGACTGGTAAGCTACAATATATTATATTAAAATGTGACTGCATCTAACATTTAAACCTATCTTGTAGTCCCCCCACCCCAGAACCCTCTGTTCTCATTTGCCCCCTAACTAGCATGATATCCCTAACTAGATTGCACAGCCACTTATCCAAATCGTTCATGCTGGGCCCTTAGAATCCGCTCTGAAATCCTTTATTCATTCCTATATCCGATTTCTCACTGGACAGCAGACAGTGAAATAGAAGATTGGGAGGGGTTAAAGGGGTTGTAAAGTCAGAAGTTTTTTTATCTTAATGCATTTGTAACGACACCCCGAGTATGAAAGGGGTTAACGTCATTTAGGATATTCCATTCCCGAACACAAGGCATCTAGCTAATAGACACTCTAACCAGCTGAATAAGACCCCATACGAATAATTCTCCCCCAAATACGAGACAACGCTCTGTATGAGGTTCAAGCAGGAATCACAATCTTTATTGGAAGACTACAGGCTTTTATATACACCAAAAGTGGAGTTTCCTACAACTTGCTCATATTACTCTGAAAATACACCTGTGACCAGACCAAATTAACATGAGCTAATTAACTAATCCCTTAGACAGCATCTGATGACTCAGAAACATGACCTTTAGGCTAGATTTGGCGTCGGTTAGCTCAGAAGACACAATCAACATTATCACAACAAATACACCTTCACACAATTGCATGGTTAATTAGCACAAGCAACAATGAGATCTAATGACTTTTAAATTGAACTTCCTGAAATGCCCAAATAAGGGGGTATACTTCCTGGGCATAGACCTCACAGCACACAGGGGATAACATCTTCATATTTCTTGAGAGATATTGTTAATGAATATTACTGTCCCATTTGAAGTAGTCCAAGATATTTCCAGTCACCCTATGCCCCTAACGGACATAGGGTGATTTAGACATAAGAGGTGCATTGGGAGCTCAAGCAAGGGTATCTCATACTTTCCAAGATTCTGGGTTCCACGGGCCCTCCCGTTACATCATTCTATGCATTAAGATAAAAAGACTTCTGTGTGCAGCAGCCCCCCTCGGCCCCCCTAATACTTACCTGAGCCCCATCTCTGTCCAGCAATATCCACGAGTGTCTTGGCCATCCAAGACTCTCCCTCTTGATTGGCTGAGACACAGCAACTGCACCATTGGCCCCCACTGCTGTCAATCAAAGTCAGCTAGCCAATTAGGAGAGAGAGAGAGGTGGTGGACCAGACTGCGGCTCCATGTCTAAATGTACACAGGGCGCTGTGACTCGACTCGAGTGCCCCCATAGCAAGTTGCTTGCTGTCAAGGCACTCGACAGGAGGGATGGTTCAGGAGCACCAAAGAGGGATCCGAGAATAGGAGGTACTGGGCTGCTCTGTGCAAATACACTGCACAGAGCAGGTAAGAATAACATGTTTGTTATTTTTATATCAAAAAAAAAACAAGACTTTACAATCACTTTAATAAAGGCCAGAGGGGGCTAACATATAACAGTAACTGCTTAAAAGGTGTGGTTACACTTTAAAGACATGTCCATGTCTGCTCAATGTAAAAATGTTGTTTTATAAGTGTCAGACAGGTAAGATTTCTGAGGCACCACATACCTGGTGGTTAAAAGAGAGAAAGGAGTTTGTGGGACTTTGAATGAGATGCGTTTTTAAGAAAACAGTAAGTATAAATAAAGTTGTAAACGTAATAACCAGGCTCACACTTACCACCCAAACATGTTTGGGTGGTAAGTGTGAGCCTGGTTATTATGTATACAACTTTATTTATACTTATTGTTTGCTTAAAAACGCATCTCATTCAAAGTCCCAAAAACTCCTTTCTCTCTTTTAACCAACAGGAATGGCGGTGGTAGGCTTTTCATATGCCTGATTAAAAGTCCCAATCCTAGTTTTCTTTATACTTATACATACCTTGTTATAAAATAAAAAAGTAATTTTTTTCACAATATCTAAAGATAAAATCAAAGAAGATTCTTACAGAAACACAATATATATATATATATATATATATATATATATATATATATATATATATATATATATATGTATATATATATTAGGGCTGTTACTGATCAAAATGTTTCTGTTCGATTAATCGTTTTTTTTTTTTTATCGATTAATCGACTAATTTTGATTAATTATAACGCATATACAGATCCAACTACTTTTAGCTGATCTCCTTGCAGGCTGATTCCCAGTGCAGCTACCAACCACTGGAAAAATGGATAGCAGGATACAAAAAACACACAAAGGCAGCGCTCGATGGGAATAGCAATAAAATGTTTATAGTCTTCAAGTAGGTAACCAAATAAATATTGCACTGGAGATAAATCGATGTAGCTACATAAACTGTAAAATGGTGCGAGTAATACCAAACCGTACCAAAAGCAGTCATAAAAACATGTAGCCAAGTATGATACTGGTATTAAAATGTGTACAATGATACCACTGCTGAATCAAGATGAGGAGAAGGTAACATCAGTCTGTGAGCATGTAGATGTCCCGTGAAGGGAACTATCACAACTCCCAGTGGATGGTTGTAGAATCCCAGGTTGATAGAGGGAAGTGATAGAGGGAAGTGTAACAGCCCTTGCGTGTGGCAGATAGTAAGGTCCCGCCGGCATGCAGATATGAAGGCACAGCAAAGGAGCCCTTCAGATGGACATGGCAAGCCCCGCCGGTGTCCGTGACGTTACTGGATCTCCGACGGAACTCCCTGAAGGCCCAGAAGCCGGCGGAGAGGTGAGTACCAATCAAAAGAATTTTAATCGATCAAAAAGATTCTGATCGATCAAAAAAATTAAAGATTAATCGATTAATTAAAAGTTAATTTGCACAGTCCTAATATATATATATATATATATATATATATATATATATATATATATATATATATATAGTTTTAGTTAATACTGTATGTCTTAATTTATATTGATATTGGTATTGCAGCAAACTAGGAGCTGCTGTACTCGAAGCGTTTCATAAATACAATATTCTCTGCGTCTTTAGGAGCATTGTTGGAGGAAATATGCTCGTTGTCCATCCCAGAACCTGTATCAGCAGAGCAGAATTAGCTCCCTCCACAGGCAGGTGCAAGGGTTTTCAAGGGGCCTGAGGTGCAATCTAATACCATCTACTGGTTCAGGTAGAAAGTCAGCAAAGACTTTAGCATGTGCTTCCTCATCTGTATACAGGCCAATTTCAAATAGGAATCCTTCCTAGAAGGCCCATGTTACTTAAATGTTGCATCCATGGGAACAAAATAATATTTTCCAATAAATGATATTAGGACAAGGCCAAAAAACAATTAACATATGCTCCAACACTATATGGATAGGTAATGCCTGATACACACTACAGCAGGTTGAACAAAAATAAACCTGACAGCCGGAGCCGCTGTACTAACCATCCAAAGTTAGTACCGCGATCTCCCCAGGGGGGCGCCGAAATGGCTGGCTTCTGTTGGACAGATCGACATACACATGGACCGAATGTCGGCTGTTTTTGATTGAACTGGCCGATGTCTCCCAACATTCGGCCCGTGTGTACGAGGCTTAAGTTTCCCCATCTGTCTGAAGGTTGTTTGCACAAAGTAATCCTTGCTAGGAGGCCTAGGTTACTTATATGTTGGATCACTCCATGGGAATAAAATAATCGTATCCAAGAAGTTATTTTCAGACAAAGCCAACAAAGACTTCAGAATGTGCTCCAATACTATATGAATAGGTGAGAAGTTTCCCCTTCTGTCTGTAGGCTGTTTGCACATACAAATCTTGAAGTTATGTAGGCTAATACCAATAAAATAATTTCCAAGGAGGACGAAGAAAGAAGGTGCCCATGGTTCTAACATCTACTGTAGTTGCTTTATACATTTTTAAGATAAATAGCTAATGAGACCGAACCAGGTGGACCACTATGACGTCACTGTGGCCAACTGACTCTACAACTTCAAAATGTTAGCTCCAGGACTAGCAAGGTTGTGCAAACATTTCTGTAAATTTGATAATTTAAGTGAAAGTCAAAACATCTACTGATAGAAGGCTCTTGTTTCACAACGTTCCCCATAACATATGTTAGAAGACAATATTTCTTTCATCTTTCATCAAAGTAATTACAGGGGAGGATATACCATTGTAGTTCAGGAAAAGCCTATGAATAAAAAAAAAGAAAGAAAAATTGGCAAAAAAATCTTAAGGGGCTCTCTAGTGTTTAATTTGACAGTGCAGGATAATTAGTATTCTGATTAAATTCAAAAGACTGAACCACAAAGGTACATCTTTTGGGTATTTTTAATAACCATAATAGAAGAGGCTTAGAATTAATAGCTCTTATGAATGGAGCCTTGCTTTTTGTTGCTTACTCAACTGCAGCCGTTAATATTGGTATATCCTTCAAACCAATATTAGGGAGACACAAGAAGTGGGATTTCACTTCAATGAAGTGAAATTTTCTTGTGTTTCAATGCACTTAGATGCCAACAATATTCCTCGCTTTGGAATAGTGCAAATACTATGTTATTCAACTACCTACATGTAGCAAACTTTGTTTATTGTTATGATTAGTGCGAGCAAATTGTTGTTCCCTAAACATACTCTTACCTTTTTAGGACCACCCGCCGGCACTGTACTGAGGGTCGCTAATAAAGAAGTACAGCCAACCCTCCTTGGTACTTGGCCCAGGTACCATCAGCTCAAAAAGGGGCCAGGGCACCTACTAAGCAGGAGCAGGCCTTATTGTAGCCACTGATCCTCTTCTGCCCTCCCTGCAGTGCTGCCGGCTTCTCTTACTCTTTCTCTCCAGCTGCACTGCAGGAGAATTGGTCCTAGCACATGAGCCCCTTCCATGTACTATACTAAACACCCCCCCCCCGTTTGCCCCATTCTGTCGTAGCACATCTGGCTTCACTCCTCTCCTGCAGGCTGCCACTGTGGGCACAAAATTTGATGTTTCAGGATTGAGAGCCGGGGGGGGGGGGGGGGAGCGGTCGATAAATATGTAATTTACTGCCCCCTTATTCCTTATTGAACACAGTAAGCGATCGATACCAATCACTGATGTGTCCATTCATCACTAAAGCATAGTAAGGATTTTTTTCCCCTGCTGTAGCAAATTGGAACATGCTCTGCTGGGGTGTTTTGCCTTCCTTTGGATCAACTGTAGGTATGGAGTTGGGTGTAAAGGATTGTACTGTGTTTTTTATTTTGTTTGTTTATTTTTTTGTGGTTGAACTGGATGGACTTGTGTCTTTTTTCAACCTGACTAACTATAGTAAACTGAGTTTACTATGCTTCAGTTTGTGAAGGAGCAGGAAGCCTCAAAGTGTTTCCTATTTATTAATCTGTGCTACTGAGGCTGCAAAAAAAGGGACTGATAAATCTATGTCCTCAGTCCCTTTTGGCTAGGAAGGGGGGCCTGTCAGGTAGGATTTATGGGGCAATGCAGTATCCTGGCCTAGGCCAACAAGGCCCAGGCCTAGGGCAGCACTTTGCAGGGGGGCAGCACAGACAGTGTCCCTGCCGGCTTGCACTACACTGTTAGGCAAATTAGTTTAGCGCCCCCATAATTTGGTCGCACTGCTTCTAGTATGTGGGCGGTAGGCATTGTGCAACGGGGGGGGGCATCACTTCAAATAATTTTTTACCATCCCTGCCCCATTGCAGAGAATTCCCTTCACTTCCTGTCCCATAGCCAAACAGGAAGTGAGAGGAAATATATGCAAATTAAGGGAATCCATTGCCCCCCCCCCCCAGGCCATCAGAACTAGTGTCCCCACTTGAAAATTTCAGGGTGGATCTTAAACTGCAAGGGGTGTGGCCTTGACAGGAAGGGGTGTGTCATATTTAAATTAGGGGGTGCACAAGTTTAGTCAGGCCTAGGGCAGCACAAAACCTAAATACACCCCTGGTATGCGGCCCTGTGATTTCTAACAGCAGCTCTGGTTGTATCTGTACATTGCTGGCCTCTTTAGTATACAGGGTGTGCAGGGAGGAGGAACAAATTGATTTTTAGTGAAAGGCAGCACATATTATACAGTACACATTTACATTTTAGGCACACACTTAACCCGTTGATTACCCCACAATGGTAACCCCTTTTCAGCCAGTGTCATTAGTACAGTGACAGTGTATAATATTATCACTGATGACTGTATTAGTATCACTGGTGATGTCAGTGTCAGTTAGTCAGTTCCCAACCAGTGTCAGTGAGTGTCAGACTGCCCGGCGGACTATTATATTTCCACAATAAGTTGCTGATCGCCATCATTACTACTATAAAAAAATAAAAATAAAACTGTATATATATACCATAGTTTGTAGTTGCTATAACTTTCACACAAACAAATCAATATATGCTCATTGGGATTTTTATTTATTTTTTACCAAAGACTGGGATGTCAGATGGTATCCTAAAATAATGCCAGGCAATCAATATTAATCTGTAATATCTAGATCAACATTTTTAATTATAGCAGAATACATTTTGGCCTAAATCTATTATATTTTTTTCATTGGAATTAGAATTGTACAATAGCTTGTGGGCGGAGCATTTGACCGGAAATGTACGTTTAGCTTCTTTGTCGAATCTTCTTAGAACATTCAACAGAAACCATAATCCTTCAATTGACAGATTCGACCTTAATTAATTAGGATTTTCGAGCGAATGCCTTTCATGAGTAACTAAATAAAAAAGAAATTCGGACGAATACGAAATTCCAAAACAAAATATTTCAGTGTGCACATGTCTAATGACATCTGACGCCTCGTACACACGGCCGAGAAACTCGACGGGCAAAACACATCGTTTTGCTCGTCGAGTTCCTTGTGAAGCCGCCGAGGATCTCGGCGAGCCAAATTTTCCCATTCCCGCCGGGGAAAAAGAGGACATGCTTTCTTTTGTCGAAAAGTGTACACACGACCGGTTTCCTCTGCAAAAAAAAAAACCCAGCAAGCTTCTTGCTGGTTTTTGCCGAGAAACTTGGCCGTGTGTACGAGGCCTAACAGGGTTGTGTATGTAGGAGCCACTAGGCTGAATAGCTATGAACTAGGTTAGTATTTATGTATTTATTACAAGTACTCACATTGTGTCATCAGTTTACACAGTGCTTTACATATATATTGTACATTCACATCAGCTCCTGCCCTTAAGGAGCTTACAATCGAATGTCCCTAACTCACATTCTAGGCCCAATTTAGACAGGGGCCAACTACTGTAGCCTACCAGCATTTCTTTGGAATGTGGGAAGAAACCAGAGTACCTAGAGGGAAAACATGCAAACTCCAGGCAGAAAGTGCCGTGGTTGGGATTCAAATCGACAACCCTAGTACTGCTAGGCAGAAGTGTTAACCTCCCTGGCGGTATGATTCTGTCAGAAAAAAGGTGCTGAAAGCGGTACCATTATTTGCAAGGAAATTTGGTGTTTTATATTGTAGGTCTGTAATTTTTAGAAATAACTCACTTAAATCTGACCAAACAAGATTCTAATAGGCATCCCGGGTATGACATTTTTTTAAAAACAAAATTATAAATTATAATATAATAAATAATTATAAATAATTATAACAAATAATAATATAATTATAATAAAAATTATTCAATAATGTAATCAAATTAAAATCACTGAAATTTGCTCAGTTGCAGAATTGTTGCTGTCATTATTTTTTTTTTTTTATGACGAATTTCCCCACAAATCGCTATCGCACAATTCTGCAAGTGATTATAATTTATTATCGCTGTTTTTTAGCTGATCTAAAACTATTTTTGACATAAAGGGACACTTTTGGTTGCTATGGACAATCTACAGTTTGCAGGGAGAAAGAAACGTTTTTATTATATAAAATGACATGCATGACACAGGACTGACCACTAGGGACAAGGGGGGTGTGTTTTTTTTACATACAGTACTGTAATCTATAAGATTACAGTATACTGTATGTAAAGTGTTTGTTTACGTTTTTAAATTTGGCGCCGTTCTCCGTCCCCGTGCGTCGTAACGTCGCAGGGAACGGAGATCGGCGTCACACGGAAGCACTATGTGAATCGAGCGAGGTCCCGCTCGCTCACACAGCGCGGTGGCATCGCTGGATCCAGGGACAAGGTAAGTAAAAAGTGCCTGTGGATTCAGCGAGGCGAGCCCGAGACTGACTCGGGGTTACCGATCGTAGCAGGAAAATCAAACCCCGAGTCAGTCTCGGGAAGACCGCCAGGGAGGTTAAGCCACTGTGCTGCCCGTTAGCAAAAAGGTTTTGGATTGCCCCTCGCAGCAGCATGCCGCAAGATGGTAAATTGAATAAATAAGTTGTCCTCCCGGCATGTATGTCATTTAAAGATGATAAAACTGCATCTATCTATCTATCTATCTATCTATCTATCTATCTATCTATCTATCTATCTATCTATCTATCTATCTATCTATCTATCTTTGTCCCTATTTTCTATGTTTTGTAATATATGTGAGGGAAGATGTTAATAGCAAATTGATTTTATTAAAAATATGTTCCTGGAGCATGTTAGCCATAATTAACTATAGCCAGAAAATGAAGTGTATGCCAATCATGTGGAACAGTCCCATTAGGGATACAGAAGCTTAATCTCAGTATGTTTCAATGGGATCTATTGACTATGGTTAAGTGATGTTATTTAATAATGGTCAGCCAAGCACATTTTTCATGGAGTACACAATTTTTTTTCATCCGTGTAGAATTCTACAATTTTATATTACAATATATCTGGCACAAATATAATTAAACAACTACAAATACAGGTTTAGTCATATACAACAGTCACAAGTATGGGCAGATTCTTTTGAGCCATTTTGACTGCAAATCTTTGTGGCTGTTCCAATCCCCAAATCTGTGTAACAGACAGGAAAAAATGAAGGAAAATCTCTCCTTAAATATACAATTAGGGGTATTTATTTATTTAATGAAACAAAACAAACTCTTATTGCCCCATGGCAATCAAGCATTTTTAAAAATCCAATTGGTCATTATGGATTAACAACACTGATAGTTCGTATTTCAAACACTTTGGGCCAGATGCACAAAGAGCCGCCGTAACTTAAATATTCTGATTTAAGTTACACTTCCGCAAAATTTCTACCTAAGTGCCCGATCCATAACTAACCTTAGGTGATACACAGAGATGAACCAAACCCTCCTACATAAGTTGTACAGTACCTGTTTATCTACAATGTTATCTCCTCTACATCCTATCAAAGAGCAGACGTTATAAAGCTTGTCTGAGTTTTCAGAAAAAAAGGGATGGGTAGTTGAAATGACACACTACAGAGCTCAGTGAGGAGAGCTCTGGGAGCTGATTGGAGGGAAGGGACACCCCACCCCTTCACACAGCACAGGAACAGAGCTGAGGCTGTCAATCACCTGGAGATCCCTCCACTGTTACCTTTTTTCTCTTGGTGTCAGGAAAACTTGCCAGAAGTGACTTATGCTGATAGCAGAGGAAGGAAGCAGCAGACAGAAAAGAAATGTAGTGCTCTTAATTAAATTAAGACAAATACACACAATATAGAGGGATCTGCTTTGTATAATTTTATGTCTGAGATTTAAAATCACTTTAATGTATGTGTAAAGTGTATATTGTTAGATGCAGATATTTGGATTTTATGTTATGGATCTAAAAGCAGCTCATGTTTATGCACCTGTGTGAATGGTTCCATTGAAAACAATATGGCTGCATTCAGATCCCTAATTAAAAAATGCTTGTATGTGCATTTTTTTCACGGCCGTGTGAATAAGACTTTACACAATTTACCAAATTACTATGTGAAGCCCCGTACACACGACCAGTTTCCTCGGCAGAATTCAGCTTCCGACCGAGTTTCTGGCTGAATTCTGCCGAGAAACCCGGCTGTGTGTACAATTTCGCTGAGGAAGCCGACGAGGAGCTCGACGAGGAAATAGAGAACATGTTCTCTATTTCCTCGTTGTTCTATGGGAGCTCTCGGCCCGCCGAGCTCCTCGGCGGCTTCAGGGCTGAACTGGCCGAGGAACTCGATGTGTTTGGCACGTCGAGTTCCTCGGTCGTGTGTACGGGGCCTCAGAGTGCTGATTGTATAACTCAAGATAACCACTTGATGACCAGCGGCCATCATTATACTGCGGGAGGTTTGGCTCTATTGCGCTAATCGCCGCACCTGTATGTCGGTTTGTGCAATAGATACAGGCGGTGCGCGCGGCGCCAGAGGCCGATGTGGGTGACCGGTGGACGTGATGTCCGCCAGCCACCCGCGATCGCTCCACAGAGTGCCAGAACAGGGATCTGTCAATGTAAACAAACAGATCCCCATTATGACAGGGGACTAGAGACAGATCTGCTGTTCCTAGTGATCAGGAACAGCAATCTCTCTCCTCCTCCAGTCTGCCCTCCCCCCCACTGTTAGAAACACCTCCCAGGGAACACATTTACCTTGATCAGCACTAGTGCTAACCCCTTCCCTGCCAGTGTCATTTATACAGTAATCAGTGCATTTTTATAGCACTGATCGTATAAATGTGAGTGACCCCAAAAAAGTGTCAAAAGTGTCCGATCTGTCCGCCGCAATGTCGCAGTCCCACTAAAAATCGCTGATCACTGCCATTACTAGTAAAAAATATATAATAATAAAAATTCCATACATCTATCCTCTATTGTGTAGGCACTATGGGGTTGATTTACTAAAAGAAAATAGACTGTGCACTTTGAAAAGTTTAGTTTCACTACAGTAAATGAGCAGAAGCTCTGCTGACTTAATTCATCCAATCATGTGCAAGCAAAAATGTTATTTTTTTTATTTCCTTGCACGTGATTGGGTAATCTTTGCAAATAAACCTTTACCTCATTTACTAAGCTCTGGAGAATTCGTTTTTTTAATTTGTCGCTTTTTTTGTGCAAAAAATAAAAACCGCAGAGGTGATCAAAAGAAAGCTTTATTTGTCGGAAAAAAAAGGACACAAATTATTTTTGGGTACAGCGTCGCACATCTGCGGAATTGTCAGTTAAAGCGACCAGTGCCGTATCGCAAAAAATGGCCCGGTCATGAAGGGGGAAAATTCTTCCGGTCCTCAAGTAGTTAATTGACCCCAAGTGCAAAAATGACTTTAAAGTGGAGTTCCACCCCCCAAAAAAATGCCATTGATGTGCATGAAATAAAAAAAAAAACATTTGGAGATTTATATTTTTTTTACTCACCTTTAAATGGCTGTTGCTATGCGATTCCTCGAAATCTTCCTCCTTCATTGCCAAGGATCTTTTTGTCACTTCCCTCAGCACCTCCGCTCTCTACTGCTCCTGGGAGATGTGTGTCATAATTTCCCAGGAATCAGTGGGCAGTGCCGAGGGCTAGGTTGCCATAACAACGGGGTGGGCACTTCCGCCGCCGCCGACCGTTGTTATGGCAACCTGTATACTTTACAGCGCCGCTACGGTGCATTACTGCGCATGCGCAAGAATGGGGAACAGTATCCCGGAACTAAATGCTTGTGGGCTTCACATGCCCACAAGCAAAATGACAATGGCCAGCAATGAATAATATACATTTATTTCAGCTATTAAATGTGACATCAGGGGACGAATTCATCCAAAAACGTGAGTATTAAATAGCAATGTTATTAACTAATATATATATATATATATATTTTTTAATTACTAAATGTAGTTGGAACTCTGCTTTAATTGATTAGTAAAGGTACTGTATGTACAGACACCTTTTGGATTTAGTTTAAAATCTTTGGATTAGATGTTAGTTTTATATCTTTGGTGCTATATCGGGTTCACTTTAAAGTGAGGCTAATAAAATATATAAGGAAGTCAGTTGCATACTAGCTTTATTTTTAACATTAGCGCTGGAAAGAGGGAAAATTGACGAAAGCATTAAAGTGATAGGTAATCAGATAGGTTGGGCTGGAACACTAAAACCCCTCTATTGACTTGCTTTATGATGACAATTTCCCTCCTTTTACTTTTCTATGATTCGGTCACCATAGCAATTGTTAGAATTGAGCTTTAGTGGCTAAATTACCCAAGTAATTTCAGGTCCTAGATCCAGTAATATCGGCATGCACTTGAAAGAACAATACTTGGATGCCATGTAAGTGTATGGAAATTATATGAAATTAATTGCGTATATTTTGAAAAGTTCCAGGCTCTTCTCACTACGTATGGCCTTATTCACTTGGCTTCCAAGGACCATACAGCACACATTGGAGTGTGATTTCTGCACCCAGGAGTCACAGATGTTTTCATACAGCTGCGGATAGCCAGGCAGTACAGATCAATGACAGGCTGACAGATGCCACGGATGTATGCACATCTGAGTGTTTACATCCATACTGGTTAATGAGTGCCCCATGATGCAAAAATGTTGTGCATGGCGATACTTACCAATCGCTACTTCTGCCACAAATGACAGATCCTGCCCGGGTGCTGTTTGCAAACGAACCAGCTGGGCATCATGGAAGATATCAGTGATTGCTTCATAGTGCCAACATCCTAAAGCTATAGACAAAGAGATTTGTTCCCCTGAGATACGGACTTGCTTCAACACAAGGCTTCGGACAGTGCTTCAATGAGGCTTCGTGATGCTTCGTTGAGGCTTCGGTGGGGCTTAGATTGGGCTTCGGTGAAGGCTTTATAAGGCTTTGATAAGGCTTCGTTGGGGCTTCAATGAGGCTTCGGCGGGGCTTCGGTAAAGCTTCATGAGGCTTCATTGGGGCTTCAATGAGGTTTTGGTGGGGCTTCAGTGGGGGAATCGAGCAAGCTTTTCCATAGACTTTTTTGGAGGCTTTGACGATGATTTGAAGCACCACTGAAGCTACATGGGGTATACTTTTTGCGGCAAAGCCAAAGCAAAGCAAAAGCAGCTGTAAACAGAACTGTAAGCTAACCATTTTATTTAGTGACAGGAGCTTTGACTAGCGTTCAGAGAGCTTTAATAAAGCTGTCCGAAACCTTGTTGAAGCCTAGGCAAGTGTAAATGAGCCCAAAGGCACTTGAATTCATATAATGATAAAAATTAAAGTAGAAAAATGATTTATTATACATAATTAAAATAGGTTACACGAAGTGTACAAGATCACAGAAAACTGATGGTATATCGACTGTAACAACATGATAAAGACAGATATCTTTAATCCGACATGTTCCGAGTCTGTAAAAACATCTCCTTCCTCAGGCGTGTAGAAGACACCAACATCTCTACAATACAAATGCAGAAATTAATGGTGGTTCAAATACATACATATTGTCCAACTATATGTGGTTTTGCATCACAAACTTACAGTCATTTCAGTCGTGTGTGTCTGCAGACACTCCATGTGAATTAAAAAACAAGAACATACAACACTGCCACAGAGAATGGCTGCTCCCTTCATCCCCATCAGGTATCTTAGTAAGTCCAATTGTGGATACAACTTTGTGCATGGGGATACTTACCAATCACTAATTCTTTATTAGGTGGGACTCCCATACTCTTCCCTTTTTTTGCCAATCACTACTTCTGCCACACATGACAGATCCTGGCCAGGTGCTCTCTGCAAATAAACCAGCTGGGGATCATGAGTGATGTCATTCACCATGACATCATTAGTTTGCGGGTCATTGTGGTGACAGGGCAATATTGATGGGTGATGGGTTGTTGTGGAGGTGGGACAACATGAGTTTTCATGGGCTTGCATTGCTGAACAACATGATTGATGTTAAATTCACACCAAGGGACATTATTTACTTTTTTTTTGGGTGGGGGGTGTTACATAGTTACATAGTTAGTCAGGTTGAAAAAATACATCTAGTTCAACCATAAAGTAAATAAAATAAAAAATATCGTACTGTCCAATATACCCAATTCTATACCCACAGTTGATCCAGAGGAAGGCGAAAAACCCCAGCAGAGCATGATCCAATTTGCTACAGCAGGGGAGAAAATTCCTTCCTGATCCCCCGAGCAGCAATCGGATTTTCCCTGGATCAACCCTACCTATAAATGTTAGGCCTTTCTTAAAGCAATCTACTGAGCTGGCCAGAACCACCTCTGGAGGGAGTCTATTCCACATTATCATCACTTTTACTGTGAAGAAACCTTTCCGTATTTGGAGATGAAATCTCTTTTCCTCTAGACTTGAAGAGTGCCCCCTTGTCCTTTGAGTTGATGTGTAAAGTCAATGGGCTAGATTCAGATAGGTTAGCGGATCGTTAGCGGCGCAAGTTTTTGAGGCAAGTGCTTTATTCAGAAAGCACTTGCCTCTAAAGTTGCGCCGGCGGATCGTAAATCCCCCAGCGGAATTCAAATTCCGCGGCTAGGGGGTGTGTAACATTTAAATCAGGCACGTCCCCGCGCCGAACGAACTGCACATGCGCCGTCCACTAAATTTCCCAGCGTGCATTGCTCCAAATGACGTCGCTAGGACGTCATTGGTTTTGACGTGAACGTAAATTACGTCCATCTGTATTCGCGAACGACTTACGCAAACGACGTAAAAAATTCAAAATTCAACCTGGGAACGACGGCCATACTTAACATAGGATACGCTGCATATAGCAGGGGTAACTATACGCCAGAAAAAGCCGAACGCAAACGACGTAATAAAAATGCGCCGGGCGGTCGTTCGTTTCTCAATCGGCGGAAATCCTCATTTGCATATTTGTTGCGTTAAAAAATGAAACGCCATCTAGCGACCGGCCTGGAATTGCAGCCTAAGATCCAATGGTGTAAGTCACTTACACCTGTCGGATTTTAGGGAGATCTATGCGGAACCTGATTCTTTAAATCAGGCGCATAGATACGACGGACGGAACTCAGAGATACAACGGCGTATCAGGAGATACGCCGTCGTATCTCTATCTGAATCTGGCCCACAAACTCAACAACAAGTTCACTATATGGAAACCCTTATATATTTGTACATGATGATCATATCCCCCCTTAATCTCTCTTTCTCAAGAGTGAATAAATTCAGTTCCTCTAATCTTTCCTCATAGCTGTTCTCCTCCATGCCTCTTATCAGTTTGGTTGCCCTTCTCTGCACTTTCTCCAGTTCCCCGTTATCCCTTTTGAGAACTGGAGCCCAAAACTGAACTGCATATTCCAGATGAGGTCCTACTAATAATTTGTACAGGGGCAAAATTATCTCTCTCTCTGGAGTCCATACCTCTCTTAACCTCCCTGGCGGTCTTCCCGTGTCTGACACGGGGTTAGATTTTCCTGCTACGATCGGTAACCCCGTGTCAGCCACGGGCTTGCCTCGCTAGATCCACAGGCACAAGTTACTTACCTTGTCCCTGGATCCAGCGATGCCACCGCGCTGTGTGAGCGAGCAGGACCTCGCTCGATTCACACAGTGCCTCCGTGTGACGCCGATCTCCGTTCCCTGCGACGTTACGACGCACGGGGACGGAGAACGGCGCCAAATTCAAAAAAGTAAACAAACACCTTACATACAGTATACTGTAATCTTATAGATTACAGTACTGTATGTAAAAAAAACACACCCCCCTTGTCCCTAGTGGTCTGTCCTGTGTCATGCATGTCATTTTATATAATAAAAACGTTTCTTTCTCCCTGCAAACTGTAGATTGTCCATAGCAACCAAAAGTGTCCCTTTATGTCAAAAATAGTTTTAGATCAGCTAAAAAACAGCGATAATAAATTATAATCACTTGCAGAATTGTGCGATAGCGATTTGTGGGGAAATTCGTCATAAAAAAAAAAAAATAATGACAGCAACAATTCTGCAACTGAGCAAATTTCAGTGATTTTGATTTGATTACATTATTGAATAATTTTTATTATAATTATATTATTATTTGTTATAATTATTTATAATTATTTATTATATTATAATTTATAATTTTGTTTTTAAAAAAATGTCATACCCGGGATGCCTATTAGAAGCTTGTTTGGTCAGATTTAAGTGAGTTATTTCTAAAAATTACAGACCTACAATATAAAACGCCAAATTTCCTTGCAAATAATGGTACCGCTTTTAGCATGTTTTTTCTGACAGAATCATACCGCCAGGGAGGTTAATACGAGAAAGGACTTTGCTTGCTTTGCAAATCGCAGCTTGGCATTGCATGTTATTATTGAGCTTATGATCTATCAAACCCCCCAAATCCTTCTCCACTACGGATTCCTCTAGTTGTACTCCCCCTAGTATGTATGATGCTTACATATTCTTAGCCCCCAGGACTTTGACCATAGCAGTGTTTCTCAACCTTCTTTTAGTCAAGGCACCCTTTAAAGTTATAGACAGTCTCAAGGCACTCCATTCTCAAATGTAAAAAACGAATCCAACAGCTTTACATAATGCAGCAACATCCACACGTAGGACACCCAAAGTTAGAGGTGATTTCTTTTATATACTAGTATTCAAATGTTTCTCTTCTCCCTCATTTTCTCTCCATCAGTCAGCTAATGTCACCCCAGTGCTGAGGGAGAGGGGCACAGGAGGGTCAAACAAGGTTGTTATGGAGGGGACATACATTCTCCTTATCAACTGATGACGTCGTTGGTTGTTAGGATGCCAGTTTCTAGAAAGTCATAATGGTGCATAATGAAAACCTGTGGCTTAATTAAAAGGCAGGCTTGTATACAATTTTTGATACATTGTTAGGTATTTTGCCAAGGCACCCATGAAGAAACCTCAAGGCACCCTGGTTAAAAAAGGCTGGTCTATGGTGTCTGTGTTTTTATTTATTTGTAAGTTATTTGGGAATGAGTAATAAGGGCCTAAACAGGAGCAATGCTGGAGGCAATTTACAGCACACACTATTTTGGTAGTATATTTATTACCCACTCTCCACCCGCCGTATGCAGAATGACAGCCGGGAAGTGGTTCAGTTATCCTGACTGGGCATTATATGACGTCTAGCAGGATGAGCCACTAGTGCGCATCCGCGAGGGTGTGCAGCACAGCGATCGGTGGTGTATCAGTTTGACACACCACATGTCCGATCTTGGTAAAGAACCTCTGATGGAGGCTCTTTACCACATGATCAACTGTGTCCAAACAGAGCAGATCACAGTGTAAATAGGAAGAGCCGTTTATCGTCTTTTCCTTCACTCGTACTGACAGGGCGAGTAGAGGAAAGTCGATCGGCTGCTCTCCTTGTAAGTGCTTTTAACCCTTAGTGCACTTTATTAAATTTTGCATACTGCACTTAGAGGCGCCTTTCTTTACCTTTTTATATCTTCAGAGTTGCTTCTCCTTTAATCAAAGTGCTGCCAGAAGTGCCATCTCATCACTATCATCCCTCTGACCAGCTATCCACCTTCACCAGAGTGCCCTTATCTCCTCTCTGTTTTTACCTCCTGACAGGTGGGGTCTGCGCTGATTGATTATCAGTGCAGCCCCCCCAGGACCATTAGGTATGCCAATCAATGCCCAATAGGGATGGCACTCAGTGTCCATCAGTGATGCCTGCAGTGCCTCCTGATCAGTGCTACCTAACAGTGCCATGTATCAGTGCCACCCATCAGTGCCGCCTATCAGTGTCCATAAGTGCCCACCAGTGCCACCTATCAGTGCCACACATCAGTACCACCTAGCAGTACCCATCATTGCTACCTATTAGTGCCCAGTGCCACCTATCAGTGCCAATGAGTGCCCATCAGTGCCACCTATCAGTGTCCATCAGTGCCGCATATAAGTGCTTTATCATCAGTGCTGCCTCATCAGTGCCAATCAGTACTGCCTCATAAGTGCCCGTTAGTGCAGCCTCATCAGTGCCCATCAGTGAAAGAGAATATGTATTTATGGAATTTACAAAGTTTTGTAACAGAAACAAAGAAACCTTTTTTTTTTTTTTTTTTTTTTTTAGCGCAAAAAAAATAAACCCCAGGGGTGATCAAATACCTATCTGTGGGAAAAAAATGATAACAATTTTGTATGGGTACAGTGTCGCATGACTGTGCAATTGTCATTCAAAATGCAACAGTGCTAAAAGCTGAAAATTGGTCTGGGCAGGAAGGGAGGAAAGTGCTCTGTATTGAAGTGGTTAATGCGGAATGTATGTTCCTTACTAAAGAACATTCTTTTTTTATCAAGTTGTTATGGGAAAAATTCCACTTTAAATCTCATCCCCATTTTGGCCAGATAACTGAACTCAGCCTAAAAAAAATGAATACATAACAGTTCACTGAACAGAACTAAAAAGTTTAACTTGGCCCAGTCAACATTCACATCTTTATCCTCCGGGTTGGTCAATAATGCCATCTTTCCCATTAACCCCCCGGCGGTATTCCCGAGTCTGACTCGGGGTTAAATTTCTGTGCTGCGATCGGTAACCCCGAGTCAGACTCGGGCTCGCCTCGCTGAATCCACAGGCATGGTTTTCTTACCCTGTCCCTGGACCCAGCGATGCCACCACGCTGTGTGAGCGAGCGGGACCTCGCTCGATTCACACAGTGCCTCTGTGTGCTGCCGATCTCCGTTCCCTGCGACGTTACGACGCACGGGAGCGGAAAATGGCGACAAATTCAAAAAGGTAAACAAACACCTTACATACAGTATACTGTAATCTTATAGACTACAGTACTGTATGTAAAAAATACACACCCCCTTTGTCCCTAGTGGTCTGCCCAGTGTCCTGCATGTTCTTTTATATAATAAAAACCTTTCTTTCTGCCTGCAAACTGTAGATTGTCCATAGCAACCAAAAGTGTCCCTTTATGTCAAAAATGGTTTTAGAGCAGCTAGAAAACAGCGATAATAAATTATAATCACTTGCAGAATTGAGTGATAGCGATTTGTGGGGAAATTCGTCATAAAAAAATAAAAGTAATGACAGCGACAATTCTGCAACTGAGCAAATTTCAGTGATTTTGAGTTGATTACATTATTGAATCATTTTTATTATAATTATATTATTATTTGTTATAATTATTTATAATTATTTATTATATTATAATTTATCATTTTGTTTTAAAAAAAATGTCATACCCGGGATGCCTACTAGACTCTTGTTTGGTCAGATTTAAGTGAGTTATTCCTAAGAATTACAGGCCTACTGTATAAAACACCAAATTTCCTTGCAAATAATGGTACCGCTTTCAGCACCTTTTTTCTGAAATAATCATACCGCCAGGGAGGTTAAAGGACCAATCGGAAGGTTTGGTAGGTTAGGTTAAACTTCAATTTTATGGGAAAAGCCAGAATCAAATCCATCTAACTTTGGCTGCCCAGTGCTCCGGTCCTATTACAGCACATGTTCTGACCAATCTTTTCACTAATATTATATCTTTCTTCACAAATACTACCCGGACTTTTCAGCTACACAATATATTTTTCATGACAGAAGTTTGGTCTGTAATAGTAATCTACAAATTCCTGTTTGGCTGTACAGATTAATCCCTTCAAAGTAAAAATAATATATTCGTCAATCAATGAAATCTATTTCCTTTTTTTAAATAAAAAACACCTGGTGGCATTTCAAGAGTGGCTGGCAATTGGTTTTATCAGCACAGGTATTTAAGCATTTAAGACTATAATTAAAAAAAATTAAATTAGGCACATTTACCGTAATCTGTAATTTTGCCCCCGTAATGTTCTTATCGTTATGCCATTTGAAGAGCAATTAGGAAGCTGGTAACACTGTGCAAATTTGTACCTGATAGGAGACACCTAGATAATTAAACTGTTAACCGTATAGTTCGGTGGTCAGCCTGCTTATACAGTAAGTGCTTGTTGGTTCCATGTTCCTCCTTTCCTGTTCCGCTCATCTCCAAGGATACAGATGGATGACACTTGATACCACTAGGCTAGAGAGATGACTGATTAGACTCAGCCCCCTATCACAGGTACACTCATTACATTGTTTCCTTGGCTGAAAGAATTCCTTTCTGTAACTTTACCTGTCTCCATGAATGCCACAATATATAGCTTTTAGTATAGCCTGTATGTATAGCTTTTATTTAAAAAAAAATATATATAGACCCACATTTATCATTAACAATTATAAATTAAAGTCTCCTCATTCTTCTTTCCCCCCAGCAATCAGAGCGCAAATTTGCAACTTTAATTCACAAGGGTTGGGAGGCTGCAGCCTGGGGCTGATCTGTGTCATCCATATTAAAGCACAGCCAAGAACTGTACAGATACCAGGATCTAATTGATATCTGACAACATGTCACCTGTGACCTGGCATCTTTGTCTAGAACATTGATGATGACCCTGAATAATGTCTGAAAAAAAAAAATTGTGCCATCGTTCTGAAGAGAAAAGCGGCTGAAGACATTGCCAGTGGGAGTACTGTAATTAGTCATTTGAAAGGTAATAGATGCCTGGAAATTAGGGTTGTCCAGATACCGATACCAGTATCGGTATCGGGACCGATACCGAGTATTTGCGGGAGTACTCGTACTCGTGCAAATACCCCCGATACCTAAATAGAATACTTCCCCCCCGCCGCTGCATCGAAAGCCGCCGCATCGCACCGCACCGCCGCATGGGTTAAACGCTGTGCGGGAACATCACAGCTATTCAAATGAATGCTGTGATCTTCTCCATGCGGCGGCGGCAAAGGTATGGGGGACATGGCTGGACTCGGGACATGGCTGGACTCGGGACATGGCTGCATATGTGAGGGACATGGCTAGAGGGACATGGCTGCATATGTGAGGGACATGGCTAGAGGGACATGGCTGCATATGTGAGGGACATGGCTGCATATGTGAGGGACATGGCTGGGGGGGACATGGCTGCATTTGGGGACACATTTAAAAAAAGTATCGGTATTCGGTATCGGCGACTACTTGAAAAAAAGTATCGGTACTTGTACTCAGTCCTAAAAAAGTGGTATCGGGACAACCCTACTGGAAATGTTACAATTACACAATTACACATTGCTTAGAGTGCATGCACCTGATATGTATGCGAAAATATGTCTAAATCTAGGGCCACTTTAGGGTTTGTCAAGCTTATATTTCACACACACACACACACGTGTACACACACATATATATATACATACATAGGTGTACACAGCCTATTGCATTATGGCATGCACCCCAAAGCTCAAACACAGAGCAACAAATGCAGTGGCTAGGGGTATGCACATGCCACAGATGTGATGCTTTGCCATTGCAGAAATTCTAAAGAGCAAAGCAATATTTTTTCGAATGTTGTGTTTTTTTTTACTTTTTACTTTAACTTTTTTTTTTACTATTGTTTTTAAAAAATTTAAGTGCCCTGTTTGGGGGGCGGGGGCTTTGGTGAAATATGAGAGGTATTAACAGTTCAATATTAAGTTGGGCTACTCGTTACAGCTATAACAGATTCAGTTCTTCTGGGAAGGCTTTCCACGAGGTTTAGGAGTGTCTATGGGAATGTTTGACCATTCTTCCAGAAGTGCCTTTGTGAGATTAGGCACTGATCTGGACAAGAAGGCCTGGCTTGCGCTCAAATTGATCCCAAAGGTGTTATATCGAGGGTTGAGGCCAGTCAAGTTCCTCCACCCCAAACTCGCTCATCCATGTCTTTATGGACCTTGCTTTGTGCACTGGTGTGCAGTCATGTTGGAACAGAAAGGGGTCATCCCCAAACTGTTCCCACAAAGTTGGGAGTATGAAATTGGCCAAAAACTGGAACTAAGGGGCAAGCCCAACCCCCGAAAAACAATCCCACACCATAATCCCCCCTCCACCAAATGATTTGGACCAGTGCATGAAGCAAGGTCCATAAAGACATGGATGAGAGAGTTTGGGGTGGAGGAACTTGTCCTGACCTCAACCCGATAGAACATCTTTGGGATGAATTAGAGAGGAGACTGTGAGCCAGGCGTTCTCATCCACTAGTGCCCGACCTCCCAAATGCTCTTCTGGAAGAATGGTCAAACATTCCCATAGACACACTCCTAAACTCTTCCCAGAAGAGTTGAAGTTGTTATATCTGCACAGGGTGGGCCAACTCAATATTGAACCCTACGGACGAAAACTGGGATGCCCTTAAAGTTCATGTGCGTGTAAAGGCAGGCGTCCCAATAGAGCACTTTGCAAACATTTTAGGCAGGTGTGAAAAACAACATCAATTCTTCTATGTACACATGCACACAGTTTTTGAAGGAACTCCACAAGTAGTACTGCTCCTATTTCTTCTTGCTGGAGACTGCCATTTTGCTGAAGCCCAGAGCCCCTGAACAGCAGTAAATCATTTAGCGGAACTAAACCCATCGATAACAGTTTCAAAAAGTTACATTCCTGTAATGCCAGTTTTGCTAACTGTCACATGTGTGTGACTCCTCAACCAAATTGTCAAACCATCATATAGCTGGTATCATAACTGATCACATGTGCAGCACCGTGGCAGTTGCAGATCAAACAGAAGCAGCTTTCTAGATTGTAAAGGATAAAATGGTAATTCTGCTTTAAGGCTATCAGAAGATCAGTCTCTACAAATTTACCAGTGTCTAAAATAGAGAGCAACTGAGCATGTGCAGAGCAGGGTTAGACAGTGTATTACTGGATTTTAAACAGTATAGACAGTTAATGTCTTAAATAGCTATACCTGCAGAAGGGGCCAGCCTGAAGCAATATAGCAGGACTTAATTTTCTGACTAAAGTTCCACATTAATATTTAATTATGGCTTTATATTATGACATATTATCACATATTTTTACAATGCATGAAGAGGCTTCAGTATAAAAGCAGCAGTCACAGGAAACCCCAGTAGGTACTATAAGTGGCAAAATGAGATTTGCAGCACGACTATACTACTTCAGCACATATATATATGTGTGTGTGATGAAATGTATGTGGAAAATAATATCTACAGTATGTTTTTCATGGTCTTAGAACTTGTATACATCCATAAGTGAGATAATAGCCACTTATACAACATAAATCTATAATACAACTCCAGCTTAAAGCTGTTGTATACTCCGCTTGGACAATTTTACCTACAGGTAAGCCTATAACAAGGCTTACCTGTAGGTAAAATAAATATCTCCTAAACCTACATGGTTTAGGAGTTATTCACCCTGCATGCCGCCACTGACGTCTGCACCGAATGTGCAGTGAAGGTCCGGGGAAGGTCTGGCGTATCGTGCCTGACCTTGCCGAAACGGAGGACTCCCGCGCGCATGCTGACCTGTTTAGGTCCTGTTAATACAAACACTGTTCATTTTAGCATGCGGGTTGGACTCTATTGTGTGCCGACGGTGGAGACAACAATCTACCTCAAGGCAGCATAGTAGTGTGAACAGGGCACATAGAAAACAATTGTTTTCTACGTGCCCTCTGCTATCTTCTGGCATAATCTGCACATCTGCCATACCTCCAGGGATGCCAAATCCTGTTTACCCACCATGCTCCATCTGCCAGCCTTAGATCATTGTTGGACAAAGTAATCACCCAAGGGGCATTGACAGCAACCATTGAGTGCAGCAAGGGACCAGGTAACCGACACAGCCGGTAGAGTGTTGGGTGTGAAGACTCTGCTGTAGGCCAAAGAGTTTTTTAAGACAATTTGGACTCATCATTAGAGAAGTAAGTATTTTGGAACTTCTGTTACTTTTATAAAAAAAATTTAACCCTCCTAGCGGTATTCCCGAGTCTGGCTCGGGGTAAGATTTTTATACCAAGAGCGGTATCCCCGAGCTAGACTCGGGCTCGCCTTGCAGCAGCAAGCGACATAGTAACTTACCTTGTCCCTGGATCCTACGATGCCGCCGTGCTGTGTGAGCGAGCGGGTCCTCGCTCGATTCATACAGTGTCCCCGTGTCCCGCCGATCTCCGTTCCCTGCGACATTACGACGCACGGGGGCGGAGAACGGCGCCAAATTAGAAAAAGTAAACAAACACCTTACATACAGTATACTGTACTGTACTGTAAAAAATACACACCCCCTTTGTCCCTAGTGGTCTGCCCAGTGCCCTACATGCACTTTTATATAATAGAAACTGTTCTTTCTGCCTGCAAACTGTAGATTGTCCATAGCAACCAAAAGTGTCCCTTTATGTCAAAAGTGGTTTTAGAGCAGCTAGAAAACAGTGATAATAAATTATAATCACTTGCAGAATTGTGCGATAGCGATTTGTGGTGAAATTTGTCATAAAAAAATAAAAGTAAAGACAGCGACAATTCTGCAACTAAATTTCAGCGATTTTGAGTTGATTACATTATTGAATAATTTATATTATAATTATATTATTATTTGTTATAATTATTTATAATTATTTATTGTATTATAATTTATAATTTTGTTTTTCAAACTTTTTCATACCCGGGATGCCTACTAGACTCTTGTTTGGTCAGATTTAAGTGGGTTATTCATAAGGATTACAGGCCTACAGTATAAAACGCCAAATTTCCATGCAAAATAATGGTACCGCTTTCAGCACCTACAATCTGAAATAATCATACCGCCAGGGAGGTTAAGCAACAAAAAGAGATTCTCTACTTGGTGAATTTCACATTTATACATACCTACTGCATGTTAATGTGAAGCTTTTCTCCTGCTACATGCTGCGTGCTCAGTGTACATTAGTAAAGAAATTAGCTATTGTTTGTGACTATGCAGGAAACAAATGTGGTATGGCTGCTATAAGGTCGTACCACTGTTTTATAAATCTGCCCCTTGGTGATTTGTATTCAGTACATTAAGCTAAATTCCAGTTATGGCTATTTTTGCATAGTTACATTACATGTATGTATGTGCCATACCTGACAGTGCTCCCTGGAAGGCACCACTATTACAGTGATTGCGCTGGCTTCTTGGTGCCTTGCCAAGCAGCTGCTCTGCTGCATAGTGAATACAAACAGTTGCTCACTTGGCATGGAAAACACTGTATTTTTTTCAATGAATGCAACACATTCTCTAATTGGATGAGGAGGAGAGTCCAATAAAAGCATCCGCCTTTATTTACTAAGCAGCAGGGCAACTTATCAGCACAAGAGCCAGAAGCTAATGGCAATCACTGAAGTTCTGGTGTCTGCTACAGTGATTTCCAGCTTCCAGGCGGATCTTCCAGGTATGACACATACTTACTTAAATTGGTCCAAGCTGGACTAATGTATCTATGCAAAAAACAACATGGTATTCAGCTTTACATTGTGTTTTTAAATTGCTCATATATTCACCTTTAAAGTAGATGTAATGGGGTTGATTTACTAAAGGCAAATAGACTGCGCACTTTGCAAAATGGAGTTTCCCCCTGGAAGTGCAGTTGCTCCAGAGCTTAGTAAATGAGCAGAAGTTCTGCTGACTTCCATCATCCAATCATGTGCAAGCAAAAACGCTTTTACTTCCTTGCATGTGGTTGGGTATTTTTTGCAAAGTGAATCTTCATATGACGTCCTGTCATTTAAAGCCTCTAGGGCGCGTGCGCACCCGTCGCGTCACTGGGAACACAGTACGCGTGCCCGGCGGCCGCGATGGCCGCCTGGCACCCGCGATTGCCCAGTAACTGAGCAGGGATGTGGAGCTCTGTGTGTAACACAGAGCTCCACGTCCTGTCAGGGAGAGCTGGAGACCGATCTGTGTCCCTTTTACATAGGGACACAGATCGGTCACCTCCCCCAGTTACCCCCCTCCCCCTACAGTTAGAACACACCCAGGATACACATTTAACCCCTTCCCCGCCCCCTAGTGGTTAACCCCTTCCCTACCAGTCACATTTATACAGTAATCAATGCATATTTATAGCACTGTTCACTGTATAAATGTGAATGGTCCCAAAAATGTGTCAAAAGTGTCCGATGTGTCCGCTACAATGTCGCAGTCCCAAAAAAAAAACGCAGATCGCCGCCATTCCTAGTAAAAAAAAAAAATCATTATGTCCCCTATTTTGTAGGCAATATAACTTTTGCGCAAACCAGGTTATTGCGATTTTTTTTTTACCAAAAATATGTAGAAGAATACGTATCGGCCTAAACTGAGAAAAAAATATATATTTTTTTAAAAAAATGGGA
Organism: Rana temporaria; assembly: GCF_905171775.1. Classification (NCBI taxonomy): domain Eukaryota; kingdom Metazoa; phylum Chordata; class Amphibia; order Anura; family Ranidae; genus Rana; species Rana temporaria. Next base: position 184,648,042 of record NC_053494.1, on the reverse strand, counting down.
TATTTATTATATCAAAAAGTAAAAAATATTGAGTTTTTTTTCAAAATTTACGCTCTTTTTTTGTTTATAGCCCCAAAAAAAAAAACTCACAGGCGATCAAATACCACCAAAAGAAAGCTGTATTTGTGGGAAAAAAAAGGACGTCAATTTTGTTTGGGAGCCACGTTGGACGACCGCGCAATTGTCAGTTAAAGCGACGCAGTGCCAGAAGCTAAAATCTCGTCTGGGCAGGAAAGGGGTGTATGTGCACAGTAGGCAAGTGGTTAATAAGCTCTGGAGCATTTGCACTTGCAGAGTGCAACTGCACTTTGCAAGGTACACAGTTTATTTGCCTTTAATAAATCAACCCTAAAGGGTCAATAAAAGACATTACATTATTTTTTTAAATGTGCATATTTTAAATGGCTGTATTTACAATTGGGTGCTGAAGCAACCACCAGGGTTGCCAACTTTCAGTAAATTTACGAACAGTTTGTAAAATCTGTACTTTTTGCATCTGTCCTTGAATGTCCATTACGGACATGTAGGCTGCATGTCCATATTTGACATTTATGGACAGATGCAACAATTATGGATTTTACAAACTGTTCGTAAATTTAGTGAAAGTTGGCAACCTTGGCGACCACTGGCTTGAACCAAAAATAGTCATAGAGAGAAATGTCACCAGCACACCAGGATCTCCAAAAATCGGTCCAAAACTTAAATTGGTGATCACATAATTACAGCAGAAGGCGACGTTTCTGAGCCACGCAGGACCGCTTCATCAGGCATGTGACAAAATGAAAGAAAAACGGATTTGATTCCCCCATCCACACTCAATGTGTATGAGGAAATCCCCGCTGTTGAGCGATTTTATTCTGACAGTGTTCAGAATCTACTCATCCGCAATGCTGGCTTTAGCAGGCGGTGCTGATTAAGTTGGGAAAATCCAGGCTGGTTGTATAGAAGTCAGTTGGTAGATCGACTTCTGTACAACCACAGTGCCCATGCATGGTCCCTGCTCAACTGAATTCTTATCCATGCATTGCCGGCTTAAAGGGGTTGTTAAGGTACAATTTTTTTTCCATAAATAGCTTCCTTTACCTTAGTGCAGTCCTCCTTCACTTACCTCATCCTTCGATTTTGCTTTTAAATGTCCTTTTTTCTTCTGAGAAATCCTCACTTCCTGTTCTTCTGTCTGTAACTCCACACATTAATGCAAGGCTTTCTCCCTGGTGTGGAGTGTCGTGCTCGCCCCCTCCCTTGGATTACAGGAGAGTCATCCACTAACACACAGCTCCTTTCTCTATCTGCAACGTAGAGAGCGTCCTGACTCTCCTGTTAGTCCAAGGGAGGGGGCGAGCACGACACTCCACACCAGGGAGAAAGCCTCACATTACTGTGTGGAGTTACAGACAGAAGAACAGGAAGTGAGGATTTCTCAGAAGAAATAAGGACATTTAAAAGCAAAATGGAAGGATGAGGTAAGTGAACTGCACTAAGGTAAAGGAATTGTACCTTTACAACCCCTTTAAGACAGGGACAGAGTATTCTAACCCTATAACAGAAAGTGCCTGAACCTTCATGGCAAGATCAGCAGATATTCTTTTAATAAAAGCTGCAGATCTCAAAAAATAATTAAAATTACTTTTAAAATGACATTAACACATTAAACCTTACATGAGATTTAGGCAATTGGGTTTACATTTTTAGGTTAATGTGGTCTTGAAATGATTGTCATTGTCACAAGCTCGATCTTAGTTTTCTTCTTCCTGAAATTATTAAAGGTGATGAATACAATCACATTTTCCTCTCCCATAATTTCAAGTTCTGCTGAATACAACGTACAGTATATTTACAGTTGTCTGATCCGTGGAATATCACCAGAGAGGGCAGCAGCACACAGCTCAGCTCAGTGGTATTTCAGAGGAGAAACGCTCAACAACCTGGTAAACAGATGCATTAAAGAGATTCATGTCGAAGCCATAGAAAGGTGTTGAGTTGAAAATAATTTTTAATTGATTTTGTTCTTTGTTCTATCTGTCTGCTGCTAAATGTATGAGAAACTTCCAAGGCAAACCTCATTTCATGCACAATTTATTTTGCTTTTAAGCCAAATCCAACTTTTCTTTTCTTCTTAAAGAATCTGAATATATTATTTATTTGCAATTGCAGTTATATATGTTATTTACATCTGTGTTTGGCCTTTTTTCACCATTTGAAGATATGTTCTAAAGCCCAAACTACTTTTGTTTTGGTAAGATTATGAGAAGGTTAGAACTAGAAACGGGAAAAATTGTGGAAAAAATAAAAAACAAATTAGTTTTTGTTTGTTGTCCGGAATTTTTTTGAAAAAAAAAGAATTGTGGAATATGTTCTTTTACAATGATAAGTAATATATCCATAACATGGTATTCCAACTATATAACATGAAGACCTAACCACTTCGGAAGATTTTACCCCCTTCCTGACGAGAGCACTTTTTACAATTTGGCACTGCGTCGATTTAACTGACAATTGCGCGGTCGTGCAACACTATGCCCAAAAAAAATTTGTCTCATTTTTTCCCACAAATAGAGCTTTCTTTTGTTGGTGTGTGATCACCTCTACGGTTTTTATTTTTTGAGCTATAAACAAAAAAAGAGAGACAATTTTGAAAAAATATATATATATTTTTTACTTCTTGCTATAATAAATATCCTCAAAAATGTTTTTATAAAACAAATTTCTTCATCAGTTTAGGCCAATATGTATTCTACATATTTTTGGTAAGAATCACAATAAGCGTATATTGATTGGTTTGCGCAAACGTTATAGCGTCTACAAACTATGGGAAAGATTTATGGCATTTTTATGGCATTTTTATTAATTTTTTATTTTTTACTAGTAATAGCGGCAATATGCAATTCTTTAGCAGTATTGGGACGGACAGATCGGACACTTTTGACACATTTTTGGGACCATTGACATTTATTCCACGATCAGTGCTACAAATATGCACTGATTACTGTGTAAATGTTTCTGGTAGGGAAGGGGATAACACTAGGGGCCGATCAAGGGGTTAACTGTGTGTTCCCTCACTGGGTTCTAAATGAATGGGGATAGGACTGAGTAGGAGAGGAGACATATCGCTGTTCCTACTAACTAGGCCATAATTGACAGGTAAGAGGGTAAATTTGTGTGATAAATTATTTTTAACTTTTTTAACCTTCAAATTATTCCTATTAATGTTCTCCACCATCACAGCATAATGTTTACCTATATTCTGGTCTGTAAATTGTTTTTTTCTTTTACTTCTCTCAGTAACATAGTGAAACCAACATCTATAGTTTGGAAACATTTCCACAGTGCAATTACTGCAATTTGCAAATATTGTGAGAAGAAATATTATTTTACAAATGCTACAAGAATGACAAAAAATGTGGCATGCCAGAGGTGCGTTAAACAAATTAAAAAATACTTTATGGAAAAAAAATGATAAGGACCATAATGAAAGTGTGAGGAGCTTTTCCCTCGGGAGTTCTCATTCCAGAAACACTCTGCTTCTGGATCATCACAAAGTGTTTCTTCACCAGCAGCATCTTCTAGTAAGGAAATTACAAGTTACAAACCACAGGCTCCCAAAAATACACAATCCCTTAATTTATAGATAAAATGACACCTGATATTCAGGAGAACATTGATCGTGCTACTGGATTAGCATTGTCAATAACTGAAAATGCATATTGGCAGGAAACTTATGAATTATTATGAGGGGGGGAGGGGGTACCTGTTCTCATGTGTAGTTGAAATGTTCTAAACATATACAGTCCTTGTTATTCCATTTGTAACAAAAAAAAAAAAGCAGATTTAGTTTATTTGCTGAATAAGCTGTATTTTTATTTCAAGCATGATACATTTACCTTATTTTCCAGCATATAAGACAACCTTTTACACTTAAAAAAACGTCCAAAAAAATGCCGCCCGCTGGATGTCAGCCGCCAGATGCCTGCTGGATGTGCAGTAATAATGTATACAGTATAGCTTTGGCTACATACAGTGTACACCACTGAGCCAATCCTGGCAAACAATGTATTCTTTTAACCACTTGAGCACCGGGCCATCGTCAAATGACGGCTTCACGGTGACTCTGAATATTCAACAGGACGTCTTTTGACGTCCTGTATTCCTCCGGCCACTGGGGGGCGCGCGAGCGGCGCGTCCCCGAGATGCCGATGCGCGTGCCTGGCGGTCGCGATGTCCCGCCAGGTACCCGCGATCGGTAACGACAGAGCAGTGACGTGGAGCTCTGTGTGTAAACACAGAGCTCCACGTCCTGTCAGGGGACAGAGGAGACCGATCTGTGTCTCTTGTACATAGGGACATAGATTGGTCACCTCCCCCAGTCACCCCCCTTCCCCCACAGTTAGAACACAATACAGGTATACATATTAACCCCTCCCTCACCCCCTAGTGTTAACCCCTTGAATGCCAGTCACATTTATACAGTAATTAGTGCATATTTATCGCATTAATCGCTGTATAAATGTGAATGGCGCCAAAAACGTGTCAAAAGTGTCCGATGTGTTCGCCGCAATGTCACGGTGACAGTAAAAAAATCGCAAATCGACGCCAATACTAGTAAAAAAAATTATAAAATAAAAATGCCATAAATCTATCACCTATTTTGTAAACGCTATAACTTTTGCGCAAACCAATCAATATATGATCATTGCGATTTTTTTTACCAAAAATATGTAGAAGAATACGTATCGGCCTAAACTGAGGAAAAAAAAAGTTTTTTTTAAAAAAATTGTGATATTTATGAAATAAAAAAGTAAAAAATATTGTGTTTTTTTTTTAAATTGTCACTCTTCTTTTGTTTATAGCGCAAAAAATAAAAACCACAGAGGTGATCAAATACCACCAAAAGAAAGCTATATTTGTGGGAACAAAATGATAAAAAAATTGTTTGGGTACAGTGTAGCACGACCGCGCAATTGTCATTCAAAGTGCGACAGTGCTGAAAGCTGAAAATTGGCTTGGGCAGGAAGGTGCGTAAGTGCCCGGTATGGAAGTGGTTAATGAATACAGAGCCTGCTCGGATTGGAGTAACAACCTCTGCCAATCCGAGCAGGATACATACAGTAGCCTGCTCAGATTGGCTTTGAGAGTCAGAGAGGCGCGGGCTAATGATGTTACAGCCTCTGCCAATCCAAGCAGGTTTGTATTCATTAATAGAATACATCGCTCGCCGTGATTGGCTCAGCGCGGTATGGCTCCAGCAAGAAGAAGGAAATACGAAGCCTCAGAAGGAGGGGTTGTCTTATATGATGAGTATAAGAAAAAACTGTAAAAAAAAAAAAGGAAAATTATGAGGGTCGTCTTATAAGCCAGAAAGTACGATATATACATTGCATTTCTTGTTCCCAGTGTAACAAAATGACTTTCAATTTGTAAAACTACTCCACACTGATTTTTTTTATTTCAAAATGTCTATTTTTGGGGGAAAAACAGGGGACATTTTTATTTTCCATGGTTTCAAAATGTCCTGACATTTAACATCTCTGGTTTGAACCCTTGTCAGGTTTCAATGTAGGTGCATTATGGTTTACTTATTTTTGCAATATAACTTCATTAAAATGTTGATGCTAATTGGTCGAGTGCTAGCTTTTTCTTCAAATGGCCCATGATGGTGTCACTATTAGCCTGTGCATTCCCAACTATGGAAATGCAAGGATCTGCTGCTGGGTAGATTTGTGGTAAGGTTGGCATTGCCGTCTATATCACAGCTGGAGTCATTTCCCTTATTTATTTCTCCTAGTGGCCAGTGTCAACTGGACTGAAACTGAAGGTCGATACAATATTGTGAGTGGAAATATTCCAATGGGGACACATGTTCAGATGACAACTGCCCAAGACAGTATTAACGATACTTTGGAGAAATTTCTTGTCGCATCTGCAGATATAACGTAAAGGCAATTCTCCCCAATGGAACACAGAAGAAAAACAAAACTCAATGGGGCAGTCTTCAACATTCAATACTCTATCCAAAACAATAAAAAATATTGCTTTAGATACACTTTGGTATATTGCAATGTATTTTTTGCTGTGACTTGTGTGGAGATGATTGATCATTTTATCAAATTATTATTTTTTTACTTAAAAAATCTGGTCCCTAAACTGCAATGATTTGCTAATAATAAATTACAGTTTTTTAAGACATTCATCTTACATCTTATCTGATAGCCACTGTCATTGTGAACACAAAGGTATTTTCTAGCTCTTACTGTATTAAAAAAAAAAGAGAAATTGGCTCTCTCATGCCCTGTAAACCTGACCGTTTTTCTCGGCAGGAAAAAAAACAATGTTTTTCCCGATGGGATTCCTCTCAAGCCTGCCTTGCATACACACGTTCAGGCCAAATACCGCCCGTCCAAAGCGCGGTGACGTACACCATGTACAACGGGACTATAAAGGGGAAGTTCCATTCAAACGGCGCCACCCTTAGGGCTGCTTTTGCTGATCCTTGTGTTAGTAAAAGTTTGGTGAGAGAAGATTGGCGCTTTTCAGCCTTGTGTTTTTCAGTCTGTTACAGCGTGACGAATGTGCTATCTCCATTCCAAACGCTAGTTTTACCAGAACGAGCGCTCCCGTCTCATACTTGATTCTGAGCATGCACATTTTTTTTCCCCTCGGAAAAGCATACACACGACCGGTTTTCCCTGACGGGAAAAAGTCCGCCTTTGTAAGAAGAAAACATTCTCTTTTTTTTCCCGCAGTTGTCCTGTTGGGACAACTGCGATGGAGCATTCGCACAGCCGGGATTCCCGGCCAAAAGCTCTTCCTGCCAGAAAAAACAGTCATGTGTATGAGGCATAACAGGGACACAGAAAACAATAAAAAGTTGCTGACCCTTTCTTATTATATATTAAAAACAAAATCAGCTTTTTGATTGGATGCTATGAATTCATGCATTTAAATTCATTAAAAAAATAATTTACATTCTTCATTACACAAAGCTGATAAAATGCTTTTTAGGGTGCCATGGTAGTTCAGTGTAATGCAGCACTGATGCCCTTTGACATGTGTTATTAAATGTATTTTACATTTCTGGCAGGTTTCCTTAGCAAGAGTTGATTTAATCCCATATTAAATGATTAATAAGCACTGTGGATATGTGGAATGATTTCGAAGAAACTAATTTTGTTGAAAAGTCACCAGTTTTACCACTTTCAAAATGTTTCCAAAGCACAAATTTTATTTTTCGCTGGTGATCATTATTTGTGTACTATTTATTTATTTTGTTTTGCTTTAAAGTGTTACTAAACCCTAAACTGTATATGCAGTAAAGCGTGTTTATTATACTCGCTGTGGTACCTAAGGGGTTAATCCTCTGCATTGTGTAAAAAGGCGGCTTGATCCAGAGTCCTCAAACCAACTCCAGATAGTACTGGGGCAGGGGGCAAGCTGCACATGCTTAGTTTGGTGTGTATTGCTGGAGAGCTTTTTTTTTTCTTGGGAGAGGGCATGTGATCAACACAGAGCCAATCAGCACTGTCCAGACAGAAGGTCAGGGGTCCTTCATAGGACAATCATAGGAGAGTGAAAACCCCTCCTAAAACCAGACACTGATCGAAGTCACAAGACTGCTCTAACCGATGATGAAAAAAGGTATTTAGCAGTTTATCTTTACTAAAATAATTGTATTTCCATGTTTTGTGTACTGTGGGAGACCAGATATAGCGAATGCAGGGTGCTGGGTTTAGTAACGCTTTAAATGATAGGACAAAATAATAAACCTAAAATAATAGGGCTAATAGGGAAAACAATTTAGGCACAAAAACAGGTCCAGAGATAGTTGAACCTTTCATAACCCTTAGTAGCCATTTAAAGCCCACAGCACACTACACAAAAAAATCATCAAAAAACACCATTATTTCACCTTTTAATGGGTTTTGTCCAATCTTCTGATTTTCACAACATTTTCAGGGGAATTAAAAAGTTGGCTCATTCCTTATCATTCCTTATCCTTATCAGCACTGTACAACTAAATAATACTATTTAAAATATTAATCCACTTGGTTACTCTGCACCATAGATGATAGCAGAAATTATAAATTATAACTTAAACTAACACTTGATTATATTCATTGTTTTTGGATATTATATTATATCAGAAGCCACTAATGCTGAGCCTAGGTCTCTACATGCAGTAGATAGGTAGTTGTGTAGGCTAACACTCATAAAAATGGTTAAGGAAAAAAAGATGTGATAAATATTTGCAGTTGACTGGTCATTAAAACAATATTGCATTATTTTTCTGTGCCTTCCTCTGTACAAAATCATCATTGAACTTTCTCTAAAAAACACTTTTTGCTGTCTTTTAAGGTTCACATCTGCAATAAACACAAGGTGAGCCTCTTGCTGTGAGCATTTTAAGGCAAAAGCAATCAGAAGATATTTTAAACTAACATGTATTTCTGGCAGACAAATACTTTTTGGGATGTATAAAGCAATGACCCCCCCTCCCCCAATGTCTTCATGTATTTACATTTCCTTCATTATTCATATATTTTATGATGATTGAATGCTTAGCATACAACTAGCCTGAAAATTCTACAATATGCACTTAGCAGAATACACCCAATGCCAATATGTGTATAAATTGTTCATGAATGTATTTAATAAAATTGATAGGCAAATTCTTTAATCTAACAAATAAGGGGGTGGGGTGGGGGGAGAAAGACAGCTTATATTTATTTAAATTGATTAAAAAGTGCAAATAAAAAGGGCACATATGAAAACAGGAGAGGATGAGCTTGCTGTATCGACCAAGTTCCCCACACATGCAGCTGGATGGATGTGCTGCAATAGACACAGAGTCCGGATCGTTGTGCCACCGGCTGCTAGATGGGAAACTGCCCGGACTGCCCGGCTCATGCACTGTGCCTTGGCTTCTTCACTCCCAAATGTCAATGGCTGATGGATGGTGTTGTCCACCTGGTGTCCATTGTCACAGGACGCGTTTCGAGGAACCTTCCACTTCCTTAGCTCAAAAGCCCCCCCATCTGACTCTCTGGGACTGTATGACCTTACTCAGGTCATAACATGCTCAGACACTCTCTTCTATTCGGGCATTCTGGTATCATACACTGTCTCCAGACTTACCACCCCCTTGCTAAATATTCAATCTATTGTGATATCCAGCTGGTGCCATTTTGACATCTGATACATTTTTTGGTTGTAGGATAGATGCAGCATTGCAAGACCTTCCCCGTGTAGTATTTATTAGAGGTAAAAACATCTAAAAATTCATAAAACATACAGTATGATTGCAAATGTGTTAATATGTTAGTATCTCCACTTTGACACATTTTGTGCCCTGACTTTATAAAGTACAGACTTTTTTTTTTATAAATAATTTTCTTTAAAAAAACATAATGCAAGCTTTGTTGAATCTATCCTACAACACCGAGAGCTTGGTGGATGACAGAATGGTAACAATGAAATATTTGGCGTATGAGACTAAAATTGATGTCTCTTGTAACAAAGGATGACCATAGATGGATCTCTAGCAGGTGGGCTGAATGAAAATAAACAAATGCATTCCTCCATCCACAAAATTGAGGTAGATAGGGGAATCCTCCCTGCTTAGAGACTGAATTCTGGCAAAGGACTCTGCTGTCAGAATACACTGATCAGCACCTTTACCAGTAAAGACTCCTTAACTTTCCATGGCAGTAAACCTGGTTCACTAAAGTCTGTTTGAAATCTGTTGGTTTAAGCCATTGTGGCTATTGCTAATAGACCTTGTCAGCATATGGTGGTGTGAGGGGTGGGGGAGGGGCTTATTCCTCCTCCCCTCCCCTTCTTCATTACTTTTCCCATCCTTTTTCCATTTCAAGACCCCCTTCTCCTTTTCCTCCCTCTCCCACTCCCTCTTACTAAATGTTTTCTTCTTCTTCTACCTCATCTCTGTTTTTCTCCTAAGCCAACTTCTCTTATTTCCCCAATCTACTGTATGCTACCCCCTGATAAGCTGAACCCTGGCTTGAAAGTTTTCGATCATTAAAGTGGAGTTCCACCCAAAAATGATACTTCCGCTGTCCGGATTCCACCCCCCTCCGGTGTCACATTTGGCACCTTTCAGGGAGGGGGGATGAGATACCTGTCTAATCCAGGTATTTGCTCCCACGTCCGGCAAATGTTTGCCGCAGTATCCACGGAAATCTACCCCATGTCCGGCCCTTCCTCTGTCACCCCCGCTGTCTTCTGGGAGACACACAGGTCCCAGAAGACAGCAGGGACCACTCAGAATGCGCAGCTTCGGGTGAGGACATCGCGGGCACTCTGGACAGGTAAGTGTCCAGAGCGTCAAAAGTCAGCAGCTGCAGTATTTTTTTTAGACAGAAGTAAAGTAAAGGGTATGAAGACTCAGGGAGTTTTTACAAGCTTTATATGCTTTTTAATTTTCTTCTTACATATATAAATACAGTAACAGTTAATTTGATAATAATCTACTCAAGGGTATCAAACTGACAGCCCTCCAGCTGTTGCGAAACTTCAAGTCCCATGAGGCATTGCAAGGCCGACAGTTACCCGTGTGGGCACGCTCCTGAGTCCTGCCTCTTGCCCCCATTGACACAGATAGCAGGACTCGGCCCTGCCCCCTGCTCCAGCGTCATTTAATTTGATTGACAGCAGCGAGAGCCAATGGCTGTGCTGCTATCAATCTATCCAATCATGACACGAGACACCGGCGAGATCGGGTGTGCTCGTTCCCGGCGTTGGAAAGACCAAGTTCAGGTAAGTAAAACGGGGGCACTGGGAGGCTACTAAACTAAAGGAGGTTTCTATGCATTAAGGTGAAAAATGCAGAGGGATTACAACCCCTTTAAGGGCGCAGCAGTCGACTTCCCGGGCCACACCATACTAAATCAGCTATTCACTGTGCCCTCATTGGGCAAAGCTTTGTGCATTGAGGGCTTAGAATGCACTGTGCAGCGCCCCAGAAACTTGGGTGTTCGCCAAGAGGGTAAACAGGCAATATTCGGGCTGAACTTTTGCTTGGCTCAAACTGTTTGCACAACTCTACTGAATACATTGTCTGATATTCACTTGATGGAGTGCTGTCTGATATTCACTTGATGGAGTGCGTACAGATCTATGCATTAAAATAGTCATAAAATTGTGGCAAAAAAAATCTTAAATTTTAAAAATAATGCGCAAACACTTCTACAGTGGTAGCTCAATGAAGTATTCACTGAAAAGACATAATCATTTCCTTGTAGAGAACCCAGGACTGCATTGTGCTGATAACACAATATGCAGAGGCTGGGATTCTGTTGAGCAGTCCCCCCTTCTCATAGCACTAATTCTGTTAGGAGGATAATATGATGTGTATGCTATGTCAGCTTAACAGCTTGTCGCTCCTTCAACTACTCCTGTTACAGAATACTCTAACTGCACAATCTACTACAGTATTATTTGTGGCCCTTCTGTCACTCAGGAGACGGCAATCAAGAGGCTTCTGGGACTCAGAGTGGCAGCATTCTGGATTTACTGTAGCAGAAACTTGCCATCACATTGCTTTGAAAGCAGTTACATTGTTCTGGAATTTAAGCTTTCAAATTGAACTCCTAGCATATATATATATATATATATATATATATATATATATATATATATATATATATATATATATATATATTTAAAGATGTATTAACAAATTCATTTTTAAATGCAACTATTAAAAAAGACCTAAGTTTGATCGAATTTTTGCCACTTGAAATCCTGTAATCATACTGGAAGCAAAAGGGGCAGCACTAGATGCCAATCGGGCATCACATGCTGAAAAGAGTTCAGAGCAGAGAGATGACCTTATCATTCTGTTGCAGATCTATCCCTGTTCAATCACACATCAGAGGCAGGGAGGTGATTAGGCTGTGTTTCTTAAAGTGTTACTAAACCCAGGACCGTGCATTCACTATATCTGGTCTCCCACAGTACACAGAACATGGAAATGCAATTGTTTTAGTAAATATGAACTGCCAAATAAATTTTCCCATCTTGTGACTTCTATCAGTGTCTAGCTAAAGCTTGTAGGAGGAGTTGTCATTCTACTCTAACTGTCCTATGAGGATGCAGCACCCCCCCCCCCGGCCTCTGTCTGGACAGTGCTGATTGGCCCTGTGCCAATCACATGCACTCTCTCAAGAAAAAAAAAAACTTTCTAGCAATACACATCAAAACTGAGCATGCGCAGAGTGCCGCCGAGGCTCTGTTCTATCAGGAGATCGTTTGGGAACAATGGAACAAAGGGAGGATCAGAGAAGACAGCATTATTACACATTGCAGAGGATTAACCCCTTAGGTTCCACAGTGAGTATAACAAGCATGCTTTACTGCATATATAGACTGATTTTACTATTGTGGGTTTAGTACACTTTAACTACAAGAAAGGTCAGATCACAAAGTTTTGCTATCTGGCAGGGCTGTGTCAGTTTCAAGACCAAGTGGACACAAACAAAAAGGAGAAGGAGCTCCGGTATATGTGTTTCAATAGTATATTTACCTGTTTACCTGGAGTTCAGGTTTAAAGTGGAATTAAACAGTCTCAAAACACTATTTGTAATCCTTATGCTGCTAGCATTAGTAAATATATAGGAAGGTTATCTATTGTGTTTACTTGTTTTAAACATTTCTTGAGTTGCTTCCTGGTTTCTGGCCTAGGCCAAAATGATGTCATATATCCTAGATGTTTTCATGGGCATTTTTTTTTTATCAACTGGAAGACTTTTTCATCTAAGTACACCCTCCTGCTTCTATGTCTGGGTCCAGGACAGATGAAGAATTCCAGGGAGAAAATGCTACATGAATCACTTTCCATTACTCAAGATGGTCATAGCTATAAATGCTAGGGGCGTTGTTTTTCAAAGTGATATCTCAACTAAATAAAGCTTGGAGACATGGATCGATGGGTGAATTAGCTTTGAATATTAAAACAAATATTAAATAGTGTTTTCTGTTTTTGGTGCTCAGATACAGTTTATTTCCACTTCAATGGAAACGGACAATGTTTTATTAAATATATATATTTTTTTTAGTTTAGAAAATATGAATTACTGCATTTGATAATTTCGTATTTACTACTTGTAGAAGATAGAGGGCTCGAGGCTGAAATGCCTTCCCTCGTAAGTGTAGGGGACTGCTACTTTCTAGCCGGTGCTGCTTAAAATTTAGAGGGTAGTCTGAGAGTTAGTTGACTCAGACTGTATTATTTTTCATTAAATTTGGGCCTCTGTTCCAGCCATGGCTGTACTGTGAGTGACCACTATTGTTGTCTGGGGTGTTGGTCCCACCCCAGGGAGAGGGTGGCAGCAGTCAAGTCAGGGTGTATTGGGTGTTTTTCCTCAGCAGCCAATCAGTGGGGGTTGATCGTCCTGCTGTGCATGCTGGGGAGAATTATTTAAGGGACAGACATCATTAGTCCGGGGTCGTCGTCGATCCTGGGTCTGTCGTCCCACCCCCCCCCCCCCCGTGTGTGACCCTCCTGGCCAGGGGTGCATGTTCAAGTGTTCCTGGCTACGGGATCATGTTGGTCCAGGGTTGTGATCTACTAAGTAGGCCTGGTAGTCAGACTGGGTCTACGCTTGCAGAGTGCTGTCCATCCCGAGGGAGGAAGCCACTCGGTGAAGAACCTGTCTTAGGGGTAGGGGTAGGGTTAGGGTTAGGGTTAGGGTTGGGGTTGGGGTTAGGGGTAGGGGTAGGGGTAGGGGTAGGGTTAGGGGTTAGGGTTAGGGTTTCCCATTGAAGAATATGGCTAGGACTCAGGAATTGGAACAGGGACCTCCCCAAAGGTCAAAGGCTGACCCACCCCCACCAAATTGTACCGCCTACCCCAACTAAGTGGGGGAATAGACAAGTCGGGGAAGCACCGAGCAAGAGGCTGGTATCTCAGGAGAGGCCGCACCATCGAAGGACGCACCATTACTGAAAGGCTGAATGATGGTCGCCTGTCAATTTTAAGTTCACAAGAAGTTGTTCGGGAGAGATCCGGGTGCTTAATCCTCTGCTGAGAGGATTTTGGACCGAATATACCTCCATCTTTGGATAGGTCTTTTGCAGAGACTTTACCAAGTTTCCATGTGACATCCTGGCTGCTAGGTTAGTGAGAGAGGCCTATCCAGGTGCACAATACCCGCTCTGGCTAGAGTGGCGACGAAAAGCTGAGTTGCTGGAAGCAGGAGTGTTTCTGGGCAGAAGTTATACACCTGAACCTATTACCTATTACCCATCCACCTCTTCAACTACTTATTTTATTCTTTTACTAAGTTCAGCAAATAAAGCAAAGAAAAAGAAGTCTAAAGTGTGGACATTGAACTTTTTCTCAACTCTCATCTGATACCCTAGATGGCGAGGAAATAGAGGTAACATGCCGCCCAAAACAAACCAGCAGCTCCTTCGGGGATAGTGCTACATAAGCAAACATCTGCCAAACAAACGGAAACAATTGGTTAAAAATGTGTATTTGTTACATAAAGATTTTATACAAGTAAAGAAAAAAATGATATGAAAGAACAATTTAGAAACCTGTAAACATAAAAAAAGATTCATAATGCTAACTAAAAAATGTTTTGTTTACATATAGGATGTTATATTTGAACTAAATATATTAATATCGGCTTTTTGCAGTATATTGCCACTGCAGCAATTAAAGTGTATTTTAACAAAAAAAATGCCTCCCAATCGGGTCTCAGGACCTGCTTCCTAATCAGCAGGGAGGAGAGTCAGGAAGACAATATAGAATAATAATTTGCTATTCTTACACAACTGGGTGGGCTCAGGACGCAGTGCTCTGCGCCTGAGCCCACCCTTTTTGGAAGCCAATTAGAGCCTAAGGGATCTAATCATGTACTTAAAAAAAGAAACACATTGAAATCCATGCGTCTGGCGCCTTGCATGATGTAGATTAGGGGGCGGGCAAATGGATTAGGGGGGTGGTACCCCGTGCCCCATATGGATGGACCGCCACTGAAAATTAGTAAAATTAAAATGCGAAATGCGAAATTCCTTTAAAAACGCCATAAAAACCCTGCAGAAACAGGTTAAAAGCAAACTGCATAGGTGTGAACCAAACCTAATGCAACTGGCGAGGAGGAAATGGTCTGTGCTAGATCCTCCCTAAATCAAATAAGCATATGCTAAGTAGGTGCAGACAAATTTTATATTTGACCCAGAAAGTAGTTTGACTTTAACATAATAAACACATTTATTTATTTATGGATTAATTATGTTAATACATACCAAAACATTGTGAATTTCCTTTAACTAATTTGACTACAATGTACTGAAATCTGATTGGCTGGTATGTATTACGGCACTTTTTTCATAGTCATGTCACTCTGTACTGCCTTACCCTAGTACCGTAAGAAAGCTGCTTTGTCTAATCTTCTCTAGGGAAGAAAGTCCTGACAGAGCATATTTTGTGCTTGCCAGTCATTCCTCCCAGCGTTATACATCGTAGATGTAATCTGATTTCATACAAAGCTACCGTGAGGGGGCATTATTCACACAATCTCCTTTTTCTTTGTTCTGCTGAATTACGAACATGCTAATGCATTAAGAATGTGGAGAGAGACCTGATATGTTTATTAAACCTCAGACAGTTCGAGAAAAGAAGCTCTTATCCCTGAACCATTTTTACTCATTGCATAAACAAAAGTATATATGCTTATAAAAAAAAACATCAGCCAATCAGCATCCATCGTCCTCTGATCTGAATCCTTTCTTCACAGTCAAACTATAAACTTGCTTGCTATGGGGAAGTTAATTAGTTTTAACCTCCCTGGCGGTATGATTCTTTCAGATTTTAGGTGCTGAAAGCTGTACAATTATTTTGCATGGAAATTTGGCGTTTTATATTGTAGGCCTGTAATTCTTAGGAATAACTCACTTAAATCTGTCCAAACAAGAGTCTAGTAGACATCCCGGGTATAATAAAGTTTGAAAAACAAAATCATAAACTATAATATAATAAATAACTATAAATAATTAAAACAAATAATAATGTAATTATAATAAAAAAAATATTCAATAATGTAATCAAATCAAAAACACTGAAATTTGGTCAGTTGCAGAATTGTCGCTGTCATTACTTTTATTGTTTGATGACGAATTTCCCCACAAATCACTATCGCTCAATTCTGCAAGTAATTCTAATTTATTATCGCTGTTTTATAGCTGGTCTAAAACCACTTTTGACATAAAGGGACACTTTTTGGTTGCTATGGACAATCTCCAGTTTCCAGGCAGATAGAACAGTATTTATAATATAAAAGTGCATGAAGGACACTGGGCAGACCACTAGGGACAAAGGGGATGTGTATTTATTTCATACAGTACTGTAATCTATAAGATTACAGTATACTGTATGTGGACTGTGTATTTACTTTTTCGAATTTGGCGCCGATCTCTGGCCCTGTGCATCGTAACGTCGCAGGGAACGGAGCTCGGCGGCACACGGGCACTGTGAATCGAGCGAGGAGACACCGCTCGATCACACAGCGGGGCGGCATCGCAGGATCTAGGGGACAAGGTAAGTAACCTCTGCCTGTGGATACTGCGAGCGATCCCGAATCTGGCTCGGGGTTACCGCTTTTGGTGCTGAAATTCCACCCGAGCCAGACTCGGGAATACCGTTGAGGGGGTTAACAAACTTAAAGTAGTAGTTTAAATATCAAATGAATCTGGTTTTTATAGTTGTAAAATGTGAAGGGTTTGGGTTTTCTTTATTTTTAAAGTGAATCAACCATCTGCTCTAGAATCAGATTACATAGAGACATAGAAGTGTGACTGCATAAAAAAGTGGTCCATTAAGTCTGTTCTTTTCATTTTTTGTTTCACTTTTCTTTTAATTTCTTTCCTTTTTTCTTTTCTTTTTTCTTTTCTTTTATTTTTTCTCTATTCTTTCCTCTTCTCTTCATAGAGACATAGAAGTGTGACTGCATAAAATAAGTGGTCCATCAAGTCTTTTCTTTTCTCTTTTCTTTTACTTTTGTCTTTTCTTTTTTTCTCTTCTCTTGTCTTCTCTTCTTTCCTCTTCTCTTCTATTCTCTTCTCTTCATAGAGACATAGAAGTGTTACTGCATAAAAAAAGTGGTCCATCAAGTCTGTTCCTTCTCTTCTCTTCCCTTCTCTTCCCTTCTCTTCTCTTCTCTGCTCTTTTCTTCTCTCCTCTCCTCTTCTCTTCTCTTCTCTTCTCTTCTCTTCTCTTCTCTTCTCTTCTCTTCTCTTCTCTTCTCTTCTCTTCTCTTCTCTTCTCTTCTCTTCTCTTCTCTTCCCTTCCCTTCCCTTCCCTTCTCTTCTCTCCTCTCCGTCCTTCCCCCTCTCCTCCCTTCTCTTTTCTCTTTCCTTTTATTTTCTCTTTCCCTTTATTTTATTTATTGTCTTTCTATGTTTGATGTGTGTCCACTTGCTGATCATGACTCTCTACAGTCTCCAATTAGCCAGAGAGCAATGCAATTCCTATACTGTAAGTGAAATGATGGAGCTCACGCTAGGATTATTTCTAATTTATCGCCAGAAAAGATCCTTGCCCAATGCAGGGTAAATTAACAGATCCATGTTAATTCCACCCTGCCCAGCTACTCAAACATTCTTTTTTACTTCCCCAGCCCTCCATTGAGGTGATGAGAGTGAAATGAAAATCACATGTAAGCTATTATCCAGGAGATTCATATTTTACACTTTTCTTTTCAGTGTTACCTCTAAGTTGCCAGAGTCATAGCTCACACAAGCCTATGGATCCCCATATGTGACAATGTTGATACTCCAGAACCCTCGCATTGGCCCCTGTAAGTATTGGGTATTTACTTTGGCTCGTTATAAGAGAAAACATTTGGGACTTTGAGTGAAAAATGCAGGAACACATGTCTCCATCCCTTTATCATAGCAAAGAGAGGGGATTTCGGGACTTTGAATTAGGTAGATGAGAGTGGCTAAATGATAAGTTGGTTTTGAAAAGGATACCTTTATTGTCAAAAAGCATCACAGCATAACATAAATGCAATGAGTGAATATGCAATCACATGTTAAAAACTATGTATGGTGAAAACAGTAAAGCAGCATGGCAGGCCCATATTATGGTAAATGGTAAGATCTTCCATATGGAAACAAAATAAGATCACAGAAATCTAATACATACAGTATATTAGAATCAATGAATCATCTACAGAATAGGTGCATCCAGTAAGCCTGACGCGTTTTGTGTATATAAAATTACTTTGGCTCTGAGTGTAGCAGCAGGGGAGTTAGGTGAAGTTACTGTGTATATGCTTTAAGTGACATGATGGAGCTCACATTGGCATTCTTTTTTTATTACTGGCACAAAATAGTTACTTGCCCAATGCAGATCAAAATAACAGGTCTATAGTTTGCACTCGGAACATTCTGAGTTTAGCCTTTTCAGTTCAGGAAAATGCATTATTGTTGTGTGGGGAAAAACAGATCCCCTAAATATTTTCTTCCTGCCATTATGTTCAATAAGGCCTGATTAATCAAACCAGATTTCCTTTTATTTTACCCCCCCCCCCCATCCCGATATCAATCAGCACACATATAAATTCAACTAGCCCCTCTGCTGCTCCACTATGAACAAAACAAAATACCCAATATTTACAGGTATGGGTGAGGATGCTGGGGGTGTCAACATTATCATGTGATATAGGGGTCCATAAGCTTGTGTGATTTAGGACTTTGGCGACTAGGAGGTTACATTGGAAAGGAAGATGTAAGATAAGAATCCTCTGGGTCATAGCTTACACATGACTTTCCCTTTCACTCTTATAACCTCAAGCACTATAGACAAGGTGCATCATTACATGGTTACATGGAAAAAATACATAAGCCCCTTGAGTTCAACCAATAGAAAAAATGAAAGAATAGATACATTGAAAACATCCATATACATAACCCACTAGCTACAGTCAATCCAGAGGAAGGCCAGAAAACCCTTAATACAGCACGTTCATTTCTGTTCCAACTAGGGGAAAAAAAGTCTTCAGAATCTCCAAAACACTCCTTTTTTTTACAGTTAAGATATCAGCCACATGAGGAGAGCATTGTTTTCAGTCAGTCAACTCACAGACTTGTATTGTAAGGAGCACCATTAAAGGAAAACCAATGGGGTTGATTTACTAAAGGCAAACAGACTATGCACTTTGCAAGTGCAGTAGCACTCCCTTTCCTTAGTATGGCTCCATGCACACTAGCGTTTTTTAAGCGCCTAGAAGCTGTTATTAGCATTTTTATTAGGCTAATGCAAGTGCACTTGGAAGTGCAGTCACTGTAGATCTCAGGGGGGCATACAAGGAAAACTCAAAAAACAGCAACAACTTTTTTTTTTTTGCACATGATTAGATGATAGAAATCAGCAGATCTTCCCCTCATTTCAGATCTTCCCCTCAGATCTACAGCGACTGCACTTCCAAGTGCACTTGCAGTGCAAAGTGGATTTGCCTTTAGTAAATAAACCCCATAGGGTAATTTTTTTTAGCTTTAGTAAATCGACCCCAATGTGTCCATGCACACTACTTTAAGCTATTAGCATTTTTTGAGCTTCAGCGTCTAGGAGAATTATTTTTTCAGCAGAAAATAAAAAAAATGCTGAATGCTCCTAAATGCTCATAAACGCTACTAACAGCTTTTTTTTTTTTTTTTTTCAAGTCGTGTAAAAATGCTAATAAAATGCTAATGCTTCTAAATGCTCATAAAAGTTTCTAAAAGTTACTAAAACGTGCCAGCACAAAAAACCTATTATTAGCATTTTTCATCCAGCGTTTTTTTCTAGCATTTTTTGAGCTTATAAAAAAACTTTAGTGTGCATGGAGACTAAGGCCTCATTCACACTTGGCCGTTCGGGTCCGTCTGTCGGCGGACCTGAACGGCCGCTCCATGCATCGCTATGGAGCGTCGGATGTCAGCGGAGACATGTCCGCTGACATCCGACCCGATCCGACCCGCTAAAAACAGACGTATGGGGGCCACGTCCATGCGGATCGGATCGGGTAAGATATGATGAAAACGGACATGCTGTCCGTTTTCATCAGATCGCTCCATAGGGACACAGCGGTGCCCGACAAGCCCCTCCCTGCTCAGTGAGCAGAGAGGAGCTTGTCATCCGTCGGCTCAGCGGAGATCTGCGGACTGATCTCCCGCTGAGCCGACGGGAGCAGGAGCCGACGGAGTCCGCCAAGTGTGAATGAAGCCTAAATGTAATGTGGTAAAGCTTCTTATTGTAAAGAATACCCAATCAGGTACAAGGAAAAAAAAAACATTTTTGCTTGCACATGATTGGATGATGAAAATCAGCAGCGCTTTACCACATTTACTAAGCACTGGGAAAAATGCACTTGCAAAGTGCATTGTCCATTTGGCTTTAGTAAATCGACCCCAATGTGTAGCACTGCAAAGCAAGAAGTAGAGCCTGCTTATATAATGAGCAAATATTGCTGCCCCATGTACATACAGAATATAATTTCGATATATAAATAAAAGCAATGCGTTGGATACATTGGCACATCTTACATTTATTTACATTCAGTTGATATTTTCCATGGTTATGAGCATTTAAAAAAACCTCTTTAAGATTCTCATTTTTATATTACGTCAATGAGTTACAGCTGAATAAAGATATCTTCCTCAGCAGTATTATATTCCATATATCCAAAATGGCCGTTGATGATCCTTATTGTGGTCTGCCTGAATGGGCGCTTTGTAAGCTGTCAAGACAGTGATTTTCAGCAGATGATTTATCTGAAAGAAGTCTATTCACTGTGCTACAGTTAGCACGACCCTGTCTGATATTGATGTAATGCAGTATTAATAAGTTTAAGGTCTGATGTGGTTCTGGAAAGCATGAAATCTGTAACATAAATAGTAATACTTGCCATGCACACACTGCATGAAGCAGATTACATATAGGGAAAAATACCTATGTGCTAACTTAAAGGAGAACAATCCCAAGATTGAAAAATAATTAAAAAATATACCTATTAAGTTATATGATGTAAAGTTATGCATACTTCTTGTCTTGTCTGAGCATACATTAAAAAAAAGTATCACTAAGCAGTTTCCAGCAACTGACCGCAACATTTTAAACAGGATGCTGGAAGCTGACTTCTGGACCAAAGTACATTATGTAAAATAGAACTGTGATGTTGGGAGTTTTTGAAATGAGGGCTATCTTTGGGATTTAATAAAATCTAGGAAATGTCAATAGTAATCACTCATTTGTTGAATTGTTCACGTTTGTTTATTTCTAAATTTAGTTTTTTTTATAATTTCCAACTGTCAATCTTTATGTGGGCAGATGCCAAGTTCTGCTGGAAAATAAAATCAGCATCTCCGTAAACTGGTCAGAAGAAGAAAGCATGAAGTGCTCTAGAATTTCCTGGTAGAGGGCTGCGCTGACTTTTGACTTGATAGAACACAGTGGACCAACACCAGCAGGTGACATGGCCCCCCCAAATCATCACTGACTATGGAAACTTTACACTGGACCTCATGCAACTTGGATTCTGTGCCTATCCATTCTTCCTCCAGACTCTGGGACCTTGCTTTCCAAATGAAATGTAAAATTTTCCACAGTCCGTGATGATTTAGCGAACCATATCATCTGCTTATGTTGGTCCATTGTGTTTTATCAAGTCCAAAGTCAGCTCAGCCCTCTAACGGGAAATTCTAGAGCACTTAATGCATCCCTCTGCTGACCAGCTTTATGAAGATGCTGATTTCATTTTCCAGCAGGACTTGGTACCCGCCGACACTGAAAAAAGTACCAATACCTGGTTTAATGATCATGGTATCACTATGCTTGATTGGCCAGCAAACTTGCCTGACCTAAACCCCATAGAGAATCTGTGGAATATTGTTAAGAGGAAGATGAGAGACACCAGACCCAACAATACAGACGAGCTGAAGGCCGTTATCAAAGCAACCTGGGCTTCCATAACACCTCAGCAGTGCCACAGGCTGATCACCTCCATGCCACGCCGCATTGATGCAGTAATTCTTGCAAAGGGACCCCCGACCAAGTATTGAGTGCATAATATATTGTACACTTTAGTAAGCCAACATTTCTGTTTTAAAAATCCTTTTATTTATTGGTCTTATGTATTATTCAAAGATACTAAATGTTGGGTTTTCACTAGCTGTAAGCCATAATCATCAACATTTTTAAAAAAAAAATGCTTGAAATATATCCCTCTGTGAGTAACGTATCTATATAAAATATATGAGTTTCACTTTTTTAATTGAATCACTTAAAAAAATTACCTTTTTTATGATATTCTAATTTTGTGAGATGCGCCTGTAAATATATGTGTGTGTCTATATTATATATATATATATATATATATATATATATATATATATATATATATATATATATAGTTTATTGTTTTTGATCATTTTATAAAATGCAGGGATTTAGTGGGATTATAATCAGGTGAATGAATAACCAGTTATACCAAGTGGATGCTAATGATCATTAATTCCATATGTAGGTTGAAACACAGTTACTAACTGAAACAGAAAAAGCTGTGTAGGAGAAACAGACAAACTCTGCTACTAAGGTTAGGTTGTGGAAGACCATTTAATGTCACGGGTCATCCACCATGGAAAGACTGAGCACAGCAACAGACAGGTACAAGGTAGTTATGCTGCATCAGCAAGATCTCTCTCAGGCACAAGTTTTAAAACAGACTGGGGTTTCACGATATGTTGTTCAAGGGTCGTTCCCAAATGAATTAAAATATTATCTATAGAAATCATGTGCTGCTAGAGTAACTCTTCCTTAGAGCAATTATTGTTCTTTTTCATTGCAGAAAAATAATGGATCCCAAGCAGAAGCAACATGCCATCATTGAGTTCTTGATGAAGGAGGGGTACAGGCTGTCCGACATCCACAAATAGCTACGGAATGTTTATCGAAATTACACATGATGAATGTGCACAGATAGAGGAAGAAGTATAAAACAAGGGAAGACAAACCATGCAATAGGAGACCATCTTGGTCGGACAGCCTGTACCTCTCCTTTGTCAAGGTCTCAATGACAACACGTTGCTTCTGCTTGGAATTCATTGTTTACCTGCAATGAAAAATTAGAATAAGAATAGTTAATATAGAGGAGGAGTTTTTCTATCAACATGTGAAATTTGAATGACCTATGTTATGCCCACTTTTGCATTACTTTCAGTACAGCCCTCAGGCCTCGTACACACGACCGAGTTTCTCGGCAAAAACAAGCAAGAAACTTGCTGTTTTTTTTTTTTGCCGAGGAAACCGGTCGTGTGTACATTTTTCGACGAGGAAACTGTGGAGGATCCCGTCGAGCCAAAAAGAGAGCATGTCTTCTTTTTCCTCGATGGGAATGGAGAAATTTGGCTCGCCGAGATCCTCGACAGCCTAACAAGAAACTCGACGAGCAAAACGATGTGTTTCGCCCATCGAGTTTCTCGGTCATGTGTACGAGGCTTCATACAATTTTTAACATAACAAGATGGTATTACAGTTTCATTGAATTCTTAGTTTTGCCTCCGATAATTCATATTCATCCAAAGCCCCACCGGAACTCTCACCGAAAAGTAAATATATTCTTCTCTTCCCCGTTTTTGTATCAGTATTATCACAGGTCAGCAAAGTGTGTTTAGATTTCTGCTTTGTTTTCGTCTTGAATGGGGGTGTAAATTACATTTTAAAATTATGATGTTAGATTATGTTTCATGCAACTTAATACGCTCTACTGTAATATAGTTGCTAAATGCAAATGAGACACTGTACAACATTTCCTTTGACTTGCTCATAAAGCCAAGCATTTTACATATTACGGTGAAGTGCGTGTTATTAAGAAACAAATTAGAATGGAGTTTAATTTGGTTGCGAGACATGATACTGTAGTTTTATAATGGCTCTCCACTACTCAGACATCTCAAGGAGCCATTACCGTGTATTATGTAAAGCTCAAATCTTATTGATATGAATGCAATAAGAGCGGTACTGTTATACATTTAAATTAAAATCCAATGCTTTTGTTTTGAGCTACAAAGGCTTATTTACAAAGCTGATGCTTAGAATAATGAAAAACAGCTAGTACATTCTATGATAAACAGATAGTATCAGGATTTAAAAAAAAATCACAAAGTTACATTGTAAAAAAATGCATTACTGTACCGGGAGCAGAGGGAGTCTGATTTGGAATTATATACATCTAAGATAAGATTAATTCTGATTAGTTTAAGAAAATGCTGATGTGAGTGGGCCAAATGGTCAGAGAAGGGATGAAGAGGACCCTGGGTTGTCCAGCAATTGGGGTATAGCCCAAGTGAACGAGGAGCTGAGGAAAGATCTAAAATCTTGTTCTTCTTTCCACTCTGTATATAGACAAATGATTATTGTCCCTGAGCAGCAGGCCACACGAATGTCCAACAACCATGTCAGGCCTAAAGCAGTAAGGGTTGAAAACATCAAAACATACAGCCTGAGACAAATTTCTGCAGCAGCATGTATTTCTCTGGCCCCCCAAGCTACCAGATGACCCAGGAAAAGCAACGGATAACTTCTTATTGGGTTTAGAGCACTTTTTACCATTTGGCACTGCGTCCCTTTAACTTACAATTGTGCAGTCGTGCGATGCTATAACCAAACAAAATTTGCGTCCTATTTTCCCCACAAATAGAGCTTTCTTTTGGTGGTATTTGATCACCTCTATGTTTTTTATTTTTGCGCTATATACAAAAGAAGTGTGACAATTTTGAAAAAAAAACACAATATCTTTTACTTTTTGCTATAATAAATGCCCCATATTTAAAAAAAAAAAAAGTTTAGGCCGATATGTATTCTACATACTTTTGGTAAAAAAAAATCACAATAAGCGTATATTGATTGGTTTGCTTAGAAGTTATAGGGTCTACGATCTGCAATTTTTTATTAGGATTGCGATACAAATTGAACACTTTTATAACATTTTTGGGACCATTCACATTTATACAGTGATTAGTGCTATAAAAATGCACTGATTACTGTATTAATGTCACTGGCAGGGAAGGGGTTAACACTAGGGGGCGATCAAGGGTTAACTGTGTCCCCAGGTGTGTTTTTACTGTGGGGGGGATGGGACTGACTAGGGGAAGAGAGAGTTCGGTGTTCATACATTGTATGAACATGCGATCTGTCTCCTCTCACCTGAGAGAACCGGGATCTGTGTGTTTACACACACAGATCCTGGTTATCGCTCTGTCGCAAGCGATGGCGGGTGCCCGGCGGTCATCACGCCCGACGTGCACTCACATCGGTTGCGGCAGATGGTCGGCAAGTGGTTTAAAGTTATATTGACCCTTTAAACATTATAGCTGTATATATTGTTTTTTTTTATTTTTATAGATAGACAAAAATCTTTCTATACATAAAACAAACATTCATACATCCAAAGCATGAATAAATTAATTAATAAATGAATGTGTGGATATATTAACACCTTCAGTGAAAATACACATAAAAACTCCCAAAGAGTCCATCCAAGTAACTAATTCACTTAAAATATCCCTGGTGAGTTCCGTCACCATGCCACACATAGCCTCTTACCAAATGAGATGACCTTAAATTATAGGTGGTCCAAAAAAACTTAGAATACATGGACACTGCTGCAGCCAATGTATCCTGTAATAGGAGAACCATAGGGCACGTCAACAGGGAGACTCCATCAGATCACCTTGTTTGCTCTATAGATAGTAATCCGGCAAAGGAAATAAATAACAGCCTTCCATAGTGTAAAACCACTTGCTTTATTAGTAACATTATTGTGTCTACTCACAATCTCTCCACATAAATGAGCATGACAAAAAGTATAGAGCACTGCTAATTCCGGGTCTAGCATGCATGGTGATGTCAGCACAAGCTCCGTCCATCAGTGTTTCCCTGAAAGGATGTTCCCAAGGGGTCGGCCGACCTCCTGAGAATGTCCTTTTGGATTAAGCACTTGTTTTTTGGTGGTATTGACTGCAGCTGTGGGGATATAATATTATCAGATTTTTGCACAAAGCACAGTTTTTTTATTTCTAAACATATATCATAAAAGTGATTTTATCAATTGAAAAATCCTTGTTTGTCTATACTTTTGAAATTATTTCTGTAGATGGGGGCAGCAATATTAACCTCCCTGGCGGTATGATTCTGTCTGGAATTACGTACCAAAAGCGGTACAATTATTTTGCAAGGAAATTTGGCTTTTTATACTGTAGGTCTGTAATTTTTAGGAATAACTCACTTAAATCTGACCAAACAAGAGTCTTGTAGGCATCCCGGGTATGATTTTTTTTTTAAAAACAAAATTATAAATTATAATATAATAAATAATTATAAATAATTATAACAAATAATAATATAATTATAATACAAATTATTCAATAATGTAATCAACTCAAAATCACTGAAATTTGCTCAGTTGCCGAATTGTCGCTGTCATTACTTATTTTTTTATGACGAATTTCCCCACAAATCGCTATCGCACAATTCTGAAAGTGATTATAATTTATTATCGCTGTTTTCTAGCTGCTCTAAAACCACTTTTGACATAAAGGGACACTTTTGGACAATCTACAGTTTTCAGGCAGAAAGAATAGTTTTTATTATACAAAAGTACATGCAGGACACTGGGCAGACCACTAGGGACAAGGGGGGGGGGTGTATTTTTTACATACAGTACTGTAATCTATAAGATTACAGTATACTGTATGTTAGGTGTTTGTTTACTTTTTTGGCCATTTTTCGTAACGTCGCGGGGAACGGAGATCGGCGGCACACGGGGACACTGTGAATCGAGCGAGGCCCCGCTCGCTCACACAGCGGGGATGCATCGCAGGATCCAGGGACAAGGTGAGTAACTTGTCTGTGGATGCTGCGAAGGTAAGCCGCGCCGCTGCACACTCTGCACAGCTACCCCGAGCGTGACTCGGGGATACCGATCGCAGCATGAAAAAAACACCCCGAGTCACGCTCAGGGATACCGCCAGGCAGGTTAATACATTCCATTCCATTCCATCTAGCTTAACAGTGCTGTACTTTGGCTCCCGCTGCTGTCAATCAAAGTCTGTCAATGAGGAGAGGGGACAGGGCCGAGCCACGGCTCTGTATCTGAATAGATACACAGCGCAGCAGCTCGGCTTAGGTGCCCCCATAGCAAGCTGCTTCCTGTGGGGGCACTCAGTAGGAGGGAGGGGCCAGGAGTGCCGGCAAGGAACCCAATCTGGGCTGCAAAACCACTGCACAGAGCAGGTAAGTGTAACAAGACTTTAGTATCACTTTAAGCTTTTTTTTAAAAATAAACAGAAGCTGATTGGTTTATATACAGAGCTGCATCCGATTTTGCCTTCTGCAGTTTTAGTAACTCAACCCCATTGTTCTAAATGAGATCTAACCAAAGATTTATATATAGAGCAATCAGGATCTCCTCCCTCTTGCTGGTGACCCCTGATAATGCTTTCTTGAATTCTATTTGCTTTTCTCACTACCTGGCCAGACTGTTTCTTCATTTTGCAATCAATGTTAGATGATGTTTCCAGGGTTAAGTGGTAAACAAAGTGTTGGTCTATTTTAACAGAAATGTGGAGACCACAATTGCTTGTTTCCTTCTTAATACAGTTAAATGACTTTTCTTGGCTTCAGTACTTCTGAGTCATCATTAACAAACACTTGGCAAATGAAAATCAGAAATATGGAAGAATTCTTTATTTCTATACTTTTTGTGGGCCAGTGACTCACAGAGTATTAAAGTGAGTATTAAAGTGATAATAAATGTTAGTTTTATTTTTTTTAAATAACAAACATCTCATACCTCCATTGTGCAGTTCGTTTTGCACAGAATGGCCCCGATCCTCATCTTCTGGGGTCCCTCTGTGGCTGTCTCGGCTCCTCCCCGCTTCTGATAACCCCCTCTGGGAAGCGCTCTCCCAAGGGAGCGCTCCCGAGTCCTGTATTCAGCATCCATAGCTGCCAACTACAGGACTCGGCCCTCGCGTCATTGGAGTTGATTGACAGCAGCGCGAGCCAATGTCTGCGCTGCTATCAATCTATCCAATGAAGAGCCGAGAAGCCAGCACGTTCGCGACGCAGGACTTTCGAGGGCTCTGGAAAGTAAACGGGGGCTGGGGGGCTTGTAAGCATCGGATGTTTTTTCACCTTAATGCATAGGATGCATTAAGGTGAAAAAACAGGAAGCTTAAAGCGGAGGTTCACCCTAAAACAATTATATACCATTACATCCAGCATACTTCCGACATCTACAGTATGCTATATATTTTTTTTTTTTTTTGCCGTACATACCGTTTTATTGTTATTTTCCCCCTGGCTTCCAGGTTCTGGCTCACGCGGGACTGGGTGTTCCTATCCAGAGGTTAGATGATTGACGTCTGGTGAAAAACTTCCCCTGGAGCATAAGGCGCGTCACCAGTTTTCCGTAACTAGCCGACCTGCGAGTCGGCTCTATATGGCGCCTTCGCAGTCAGCTCTACACGGCAGGCGCCGTATAGAGCCGACTCGTAGGTCGGCTAGTTACGAAAAACTGGTGACGTGCCTTATGCACCAGGGGAAGTTTTTCACCAGACGTCAATCATCTAACCTCTGAATAGGAACGCCCAGTCCCGCGGGAGCCAGAACCCGGAAGCCGGGGGGAAAATAACAATAAAACGGTATGTACGGCAAAAAAAAAAAAAACAGCATACTGTAGATGTCGGAAGTATGCTGGATGTAATGGTATATATAAGTTTTTTAGGGTGAACCTCCACTTTAACAACCCCTTTAAAGACAACACATCAGCTTTGCAGTAAGAGACTATTCATTTTCAAAGAAGAGGTTATCAATGGCAATCCCTCTATTTATCCCATTTCGCTTATGACAGGCTTCCTTTAACTGATTTCCTAAATGTCCACAGTAAACTGAATTCTGACTCTAAACAATTTGTCGTCAACGTCCTTTAAACAGAAACTGGAATAGCATAGAACACAGCTTTGTAAATAAACCAGAAACCTAAACACCAATATAAATTAAGGATTTCAATTGCAGAATAACTTATTTTGTGCAGTAACGACCGTGAACCCTCACAAGTCAATGGGGTTTGTTGCAGTGCAGATGGAACCTGTTCCAGAGTAATTCATTATTAATGGCTGAATATTATTGCTAAACAGCGCTGATTATTTCACAAGGAAGAGGTCAAGGTAGTGAAGAAATGGATTTAATCAAATAAACTCCCAATCTCTTTTCAAATAGCATTTTCTTCTGTGTGCCTGTAAATTCATCAGTTGGGTTGCCTCAGAAAGCACATGCGAGGTTAATCTGTTATGACTGTTAAAACTTGCATGTTATGCCTACTGAATAAAGATTTGGAGAAAAAAACAGAATAAACCATGGAAGAAACTCCAAATTAATATTTCATGATCTGCATGTATGTGTCAGTGGAGTGTATACTGTATATGTAGGTTCATGCTAAACACAGTGGTGTATCTAGGATGGGGTGGTGGTAGCACTCTGCCTAGGGTACAGCCAACTGCACTATGGTCTATTGGGTTGGTTTACTAAAGGCAAAAAGACTGTGCACTTTGCAAAGTGCAGTTTCACTCTGCAAGATCAGTTGCTCCAGAGCTTAGAAAATGAGCAGAAGCTCTGATGACTTCCATCATCCAATCATGTGCAAGCAAAAATGTAGTTTTTTTTATTTTCCCTGCATGTGATTGGGTATTCATTTCAAAGTGAAGCTTTATCTCATTTACTAAGCTCTGGAGCAACTACACTCACAGAAGGCAACTGTACTTTACTTTGCAAATTGCATAGTCTGTTTGCCTTTAATAAATCAACCTCTATGAGTGTATGCATAGGCGTGCGCACAGGGTGTGCCAGGTGTGCCCAGGCACACCCTAATCACTCTATGCAGCACAGATTCCCCCTACTGCCCTGGCTCCCATCTTTCCCCCCTGCAGCGCTGCCAGCTTCCCCCCTCTCCTATAACCTGTTGCTGCTGAGATGTTTTAGGAGTGGGGAAGGGGCCAGTAAATATGTAATTTACTGGCCCCTTACCTTTCTGAATGAGCATTGTGAGTGATCGGTAGTGTGTGTTTGGGCTTTGGGGTGCACACCCTAATGCAATAGGCTGTGCACACCTATGAGTGTATGCATAGTTGGACTGCAGGGAGCAAGTGCCTCAGGTCAGTGACAGCCTTCCCCCACACGGTTCTGCAGTAGCACTTGCATATTAGTAATGTGCTAAACCTGTTCAGACCCCCAAACGCAGAGCAGCACAAAGCAGAGGGAATCTATCCAAGATTTGCCATAAATGGCAAACCTGTGGGTCAATGTGCAGTCACAAAGTCAGATTAGTAAAATAAAAACTCTGATTGGTTGTCACATGTGATTGTACCTAATTGTACCAGACACATCGCCGTAGTCTTGACACCAGCAAATCTTATATTTCCCTACCAAACGATGACATCACATATGACAAAACGCATAGGGTGGAGCTGGAATACATGCCACTGCGCATTCGCCACCCAAGCCACGGCCATTTTGACTGTGGCAAAGACCTGAGCTTGCTTTGAATCACATGCCTGTTTGTACTACGGACTTTGTAAATACAATTCTTTTATTAAAATGTTCTATTTTAAACTGATTTACATTATGAAGAGTGTTCTTTTCTCTTTATGGTAATATCAACACATGGAACCCTAAATGCCCAGTATATGGTGCAATATACTATGGGGTTACATATTGTAATGCCGAGATTGCAGTGAGTGAACAAGAGGTCCCGCAGAACCAGTTTATATTTGCAAAAGATTTTTATGACTTTTCTATAATGGGGGTCATTATTATCATTAAGGTCATTAAGCCCCCACCTTGTCCTCACTGTGGTGACTCGCAGGGATTTACTGAGATTTGGAATTTTGCCCCCTCTTTCTGAGATACACCTTTGCATAGTGTAAATAGATTACCAGTCATCTGGATTTTTTTACATTGTATACGACTTTACACTCACTCTTGTGTTCTTCTATGCAGTTAGGAACGTTTTACTTTCAGCACAGACTTTATTTGCACAATATTTGTGATATTTGTTAAGCGCTGCACTTTCTTGTTTGTTTTATTCATATGCTACCAAACGATTGCTCAATAAAAGGATTTCCGCCTTTGTCTTGGGGAAGAAAATGATAACATTAATGATCACAGAGATTTGTCAGCCCTTGAGGAATCTCTACAATGAATCTCACACTGCAATTCAGGCAATCCTTGTAGTGACACTACCAGTGATGTCAGTTGCATTTCTGTTGACGTAATGATAGATGTGGGGTAGATCTTTTTGACAGACTAGTGAAGGAAAATCCAACAATGTTATATAGGCATACACTGTTCATAACTTCAACTTTATCATTAAAGTGGTATTAAAGGTTTGGCATTTTTTTTAACAAACATGGTATACTCACCTGCTCTGTGCAGTGGTTGTGCACAGAGCAATCCCAATCCTCTTCTTCTTTGGTCTCCCGCTGGTGCTCCTGGCTCCTCCCCCTTGACCAGTGCCCCTAATAGCAAGCTGCTTGCTATGGGGGCACTAGTGTGTGCTGGCTCACAAGCCCTTCTCTATGCATCCATAAGACACATAGAGCCGTTGCTCCCGCTGCGGTCTCAGCCAATGAGGAGAGGGAGTCCTGGGACAGCTGATGCTCTCGTGGACATCACGGGATCGAGAGAGGGTTGAGGTGAGTATTAGAGAGGGCCGTGGGGGGAGCAGCACACAGAAGGTTTTTTACCTTCATGCATAGAATGCATGAAGGTAAAAAACCTTCAGCCTTTACATCCTAAAAAACACAGATCTTATTGTTTTGTGGGTAGCAAGGTCCCAGGTCTCCTTTGGTCTAATCCAAGGATCCACAAACTATGGCCCTCCAGCTGTTGCGGAACTACAAATCCCACGAGGCATTGCAAAACTCTGACATTCACAGACATGACTAGGCATGATGGAAATTGTAGTTCCTGAACACCTGGAGGGCCGTAGTTTGAAGACCCCTGGTCTAATCAGAACCTCCAGGGCCAGAGATACCTGACATCCTTCTTTATATGGTGGGTTGTGAGGCATGGTGGGTGCAAGGTGGTTAAATTTATTGGCCGCCAGACACTTCTTGAAAGCAAAAGAGACTTTTATTTCTCTTAACAAACTTTTGGGGGAAAGAGGGTTAGGGCCAGGACACTCTTAGGTAGTTGCAAGTTTAATTGTCAGACTCTGAGACTTCAATAGGAGGGTAGCCATGCAGGGAAAGGCATCCAGCAAGATGACACATCTGCATGTGCAGGAATGCTGTCTCCCAGTCTTTAAAAGTTCCTAATACAAAGCGTAACAGTTCTTTCACTAGACCCGCTGATTCACTGCCACCCAATCCCTTGAGCTCCTCCAATCTTCATGGTGGTATCTTCCTCAAGCGTCACTGCCGTCTCTCTGCTGGGTTCCTAGCTTGGCACTCAAGATACCTCTCAAGCTTTACCCAACTGGCCTTCTCGGTCCCTGGCTTGACACACAAAGTTGCTCTGCAAGCATCACCTCCCCTGGCTAGGTCCCTGTCTTGATACCTGCTGAAGTTTCCAGATTCTTCACCGTCCCCGGGTGGTGAGAATGCGGCTCTGGTATTTGCTTCAGTAACTTACCGTGGTCCCTGGTAATAAGGTGGATGGTCCCTTAGTGGTGTCAGCTTTCCTTCTACCTCTGACCATGACAGGTTCTCCGGCTGGCAGAACCATCACTTTTGGTTTTACTGCAAGACACAGTCCCAACCCTGCGTGGCGCTCTTGCTTTTGGATAGGCCCTCAGACAACCTAGCAGCCAGATATGCCCGGGAAAGGCCAAATCTCCGGCCTAGCAGCCTGGGGCAGACGACACACGTCCACCCAGACAGCCGTCCAGGTGGCACAGAACACTGATCACCTGACTTAACTCAAATAAATAGGCTCTCCCAGCAGACCAAGGGATCCAAGAAAACCCCTGCACATTGACTGAGATACCCCAGGTACCCATAATCTGACCTTGCGTTGCCCTTCTCATACCCGGCCACCTAGTGGTAGGAGAGAAAAATGCAACAAGGCCAAACTTCGGGAAAATCAATGGATCTCTAAGGCCCTATACACACGTCCGAGGAACTCGACGTGCCAAACACATCGAGTTCCTCGTCGAGTTCAGTGTTGAAGCCGCCGAGGATCTCGGCGGGGCCGACTTTCCTCATTGAACAACGAGGAACTAGAGAACATGTTCTCTATTCGGCCCGATGAGTTCCTCGTCGGCTTCCTCGCTGAAAAGTGTACACACGACCGAGTTTCTCGGCAGAATCCAGCTCCGATCGAGTTTCTGGCTGAATTCTGCCGAGAAACTCGGTCGTGTGTACGGGGCCTAACAATTGGCCAGGATGACTATTCCTGGTAAGTACATTTTTGAGGAGCAACCCTGCCTAAACTCCAGGGTGCTACATGTGTTTCCACTTTCCACAGAATATTTGGAACATCTACAGTGTGGTTTATGACCCTTTAATAATATCTAATTGCAAAACATTTTCTTTTTCTCTTTGGATACAGTAGGAAATGGTTAGGCTTTTTTGCAATTTGTTTCCCATTTTAGATTCCTTCCTTTACTTTCTGTCCTGAAGATACAACAAAAAGTGAAAGGAAATCTCTCCAAAGAGATTTGTGATTGACAGCAGAGAGCCATTGGGTAGGGTGAGACCCAGGAGAGCCACTGCTCACGTGTGCAGCCGCCCTCATCAGCCCCCCTAATACTTACCTAAGCCCATCTCAATCCAGTGATGTTGCACAAAAGCCTCTGCTGTATGGGACTCTCCCTCCTGATTGGCTGAGACAGCAGAAGGGCACCATTGGCTCCTGCTACTGTCAATCAAACTCAGTGAGCCAAAAAAGAGAGAAAGTGGGTGGGGCCAAGCTGTGACTTCCTGTTTGAAGGACACAAAAAGCTGCATTTTGGCTTGGGTGCCCCCCTAGCAAGCTGCTTGCTGTGGGGGGCACTCAACAGGAGGGAGGGGCCAGGAGTGCTGGCAAGGGACCCAAGAAAAGGAAGATCTGGGCTGCTCTGTGCAAAACCATTTCACAAAGTAGGTAAGTATGACATGTTTGTTATTTATGAAAAATAAAAAACTAGACTTTATAATCAATTTAAGACTTTACAACCACTTTAGTTCACACCATAGAAACACAGTCTGGATGCATTCCAGATACTTTTCTGCATGCACATTTTTATGTGTTTTTTATGCATTCCAGTGCTTTTTTTGGTGCATTTTTGATGCAGTCCAGTGCATTCCCCCCCCCCTCTATTTTCTTACCTCGAATAAGGACATGTGCGTTTCAGTGCATTTTTTGGTGTGTTTAGGTTCGTTCCAGTGCCAGTGTGTTTTCAATGCTTTTTTGCAGTGTTCCAGTACAGTCCAGTGCAGGAAAAATGCAGCATGTTCTACTTTTTTTTGGAACAAGAACACACTGGAACTGCAAGCATGAGTTTTTGATGCAGAAAAAAAAACCGCACTGGACTGCATGTGGTGTGAACTGGCCCTAAGGGAAAAAAAATAGAAAAAAAGAAAACTAATGTCGCCAGGACTGAAAAGCCGCAACATATTAAAGCGGGGGTTCATCCAAAAAATTTTTTTTAACATTACATTCAGCCGAGTTGTCATAATGACAATCGGCTGTTTTTTTTTTGTTTTTTTTTGTACATACCGTATTTTCACCGCCGCTTCCGGGTATGTCTTCTGCGGGACTGGGCGTTCCTAATTGATTGACAGGCTTCCGACCGTCGCATACAGCGCGTCACGAGTTGCTGAAAGAAGCGGAACGTCGGTGCGGCTCTATACGGCGCCTGCGCACCGACGTTCAGCTTCTTTCGGCAACTCGTGATGTATGCGACGGTCGGAAGCCTGTTAATCAATTAGGAACGCCCAGTCCCGCAGAAGACATACCCGGAAGCGGCGGTGAAAATACGGTATGTACGGGGATAAAAAAAATAGCCGATAGTCATTAGGACAACTCGGCTGAATGTAATGTTAAAAATTTTTTTTTTGGGTGAACCTCCGCTTTAATATGATGTTGGTAAGAGAGCTGCCGCTCCAGGTGAGCTCACTAGAGTAATTGATGTCCACTCAGAAGCAGATGGGTGCTGGCAATGCACAGGATGTGCAAAAACAATAAGGATATGGACAGCCGCACTCCAGTAACTTGAAAAAGACGTGCCCTTTATTGGGTAACATAGCTATGATTAAGCATTGACACTCAATGCGAAACGCGTCAGATGTTTATCCCACTGTGTGCTGATACCTGTAGTGCATTTTTTCCTGTACCCAATAAAGGGCACATCTTTTTCAAGTTACTGGAGTGCGGCTGTCCATATCCTTATTGTTTTTGCACTTTAATATGATGTTCTTGGGTTTATGCACACTTTCATTTTATTTAGTCAGTTATTTTCTTATTGGTCAGAAAATGTTCATGCGTACTGTAATGAGTCAAGCCTTGGTTATTCTAATCCTTTTAACCTGCACCCCAATAGCAATACTTGCGACAGCCAATCGCTTTCCATTCTTTGGTATTAAAGCAGTTAACATTCCACTCTTTTCATCAGTAATTGATAGATAACTGAAAGCTCCTTCTGCTTTTAAAGTCCAAGTACCTTTGTCAAATCTCCAGTATCACATTCTACGCGAAGCTTCCTTCTAAAAAACCAAAATGTAACTGTCTAATTAGGAGCCTGTGATTGCTTAGTTCAGGGTCTCGCTGACAGTTATGACAAATACATATATTGGCATAGCCCTAACCTCACTTCACAGTTTGCAACACAAAGATGATATTTTTCAGAATCCGCAGAACACTCGGCTACAAAGCCTCACCTTGTCTTGTGCTTTTCCATTTAATTTTTTATTAACTGCCTGAACATATGCCATTCCAGAAGAGGCTAATAGTTACAAAATGTCAGCAGAAACATTTAAACTGCTAAAATGTAAATGATTTTATAAATTTGTAATGAAAGGTAATTGTCATGTAGGAAAGGAAAGAAAAAAAAAAAAAGAACTGCGGAAAAACAGATATGTAGAAATGGGAGACGGGCAGCGAACTCTTTTTAACTTCGGCGACGACACAAATTGGTGCGTGTCTTTTAATGAGCACTGTAAGTACAATTTAAATAACATTAGATGCATAAGGAGAAATGTGAATGATCCTATATTTTATTTTTCAGCATTAGTAAAGTTCATCAGCAAAAGTTCATAATAATGAAAGGCCCTAGTGGATCTTTAATGAGAAAAATTCTACAAACAGTGACGTTTAAATAAAAAAATAAAGAGTCGAAATGAAAAAAAATATGGGAACTTATTATAGGAATCAATGTATCAATTGGATGTCGATTTAAGTCTGCCATCTATTCCTTTAAGCATATATAGAGAAAAAGAATGGAAGTCACAGGGTTCTACTTCTAGTGTTGTCTGTTAGTAGTTGGAAATCCTATCACCCTATTGGCAGGCATCTAAATCCAGAAGATAGATTGCACTGTTAGTAAGAAGGGGGAGTATGTTACTCATCTGAAACATGAAAAGGAACACCGCACATATGCAATTAAAATTATATTTACATTATAATTGCTACACAACATTTTGTAATTGCTACACAACATTTTGTAAATTATGATCAAAAGTGACCTTTCCATTTCAATCTGCAGCTGCTATGGCTTTCTAATGCAGTCACAAAAGTACAGATGTCTTTTCTTGCAACTGTGACACCTTGGGAACATTCTATATGCTGATTGTGTACAGAATGCAGGCAAAAGAAATCGAATTTCCTACACATGTAATCGGCCTGTTGCTTTTCTCTACATCTGCAAAGAGCTTAAAGTCACATTTTAGGCATCCCTGCAGCAGGAGTATAATTTTTGGAAAGCTACTTTATTATACTGTTACACCTCAACAGAGACACTGTTTTACTTGGGAACCAGTGACAATAATACAGTGTTTAATGATAAAAAAAAATATGCACTGTCATTGTACTAATGGCACCTGCAGGGAAGGAGTTAACATCAGGGGAGATCAAAGGGTTAAATGCTTTACTACTGTGAGAGAGGTGTTTGTAATAGGAGAAGGCATGGATCAAGGGCCTCTGCTTAGCAGAGACACAAGATCCATGTCTTCTGTAGTGACAAAACGGCCATTAGCCTTGTTTACATAGGTATATTGGCATTCTGTCACTGTACCGAAGTTTACATCAAGTCGTCAGGACCCGCCAATCAGCTTTCGCTGTGTCTAATCACAGTGGGAGTGGGAGTGGGCTGCCCGTTGGCGCACATGCACGTCCCAAATCAGGAAGTGCAGGATCACGTACTAGGTAAGTGATCCTGCACAAGAAAGCTGCCTTGCTGATATATATATATATATATATATATATATATATATCTATATATATATATATATATATATATATATATATATATATATATATATATATATATATATATATATATATATATATATATATATATATACAGTATATAGGTTGCAAGAGGTTTAAAGAGTTGTAAAGGAAAACATTTTTTTTGCTGAAATGACTGTTTACAGGGTATAGAGACATAATAGTTAAAGCGGGGGTTCACCCGAAAAAAATTTTTTTAACATTAGATTGAGGCTAATTGTGGGAAGCACAATCGGGTGTTTTTTTATGCAGTACTTACCGTTTTAGAGATAGATGTTCTCCGTGGCTTCCGGGTATGATCTTCAGGACTGGGCGTTCCTATTTGATTGACAGCCTTCCGACCGTCGCATACAGCGCGTCACAAGTTTCCGAAAGTAACTCGTGACGCGCTGTATGCGACCGTCGGAAGGCTGTCAATCAAATAGGAACGCCTAGGACCGAAGATCATACCCGGGAGCCACGGAGAACATCTATCTTTAAAACGGTAAGTACTGCATTGATTTAAAAAAAAAACACCCGATTGTGCTTCCCACAATTAGCCTCAATCTAATGTTATTTTTTTTTTTTTCGGATGAACCTCCGCTTTAACTATTATGTCTCTATACCCTGTAAACAGTCATTTCAGCAAAAAAAAATAATGTTTTCCTTTACAACTCCTTTAACCTCTTGAAAACTTATTTTATATATATATATATATATATATATATATATATATATATATATATATATATATATATATTTCAGCAAGGCAGCTTTCTTGTGCAGGATCACGTACCTAGTACGTGATCCTGCACTTCCTGGTTTGGGACGTGCGTGTGCACCAACGGGCAGCCCGCTCCCACTGTGATTAGACACAGCGGAAGCTGATTGGCGGGTACTGCCAACTTGATGTCTGGCAGAACCCACCGAAACTTCAGTACAGTGACAGAACGCCAATATACCTATGTAAACAAGGCTAATCGCCGTTTTGTCACTACAGAAGACATGGATCTTGTGTCTCTGCTAAGCAGAGGCCCCCGATCCATGCCTTCTCCTATTACAAACACCTCTCTCACAGTAGTAAAGCATTTAACCCTTTGATCTCCCATGATGTTAACTCCTTACCTGCAGGTGCCATTAGTACAGTGACAGTGCATATTTTTTGTGCTTCCCACAATTAGCCTCAATCTAATGTTAAAAATTGATTTTTTGGGTGAACCTCCACTTTAACTGATTCCTTTTAAAAATGATTAAAAATAAATAAAAATCAATCATATAATGTACCTGCAGTTTCAGTTTCGTTTTTGCATGTTGTTTCATGCTTCTGTGATGAACAGAGACACAGAGCCAATACAGGGCAGTGATGGTTTGTAAAACGAAACTGATTGGTGCTGAGGGGTTTTAGACACAGTAATCACACCTCCTTGATTAGTGACCACAGAGAGAAAGCTCCTATGACTTTTTTCATCAGGAAACAGACTGTTCAGAACAGAGAAGGATTACAGCAAC
Organism: Rana temporaria; assembly: GCF_905171775.1. NCBI lineage: Eukaryota > Metazoa > Chordata > Amphibia > Anura > Ranidae > Rana > Rana temporaria. The sequence continues at coordinate 184,609,068 of NC_053494.1, read as the reverse complement.
ATCAGAGCAAAAAACGAACAATGAGGACATGAAACCCGGACTGCAGTAAGGTAAAGGAAGCTATTTAGCTAAAAAAAATATTTCCTTTAGTGACCCTTTAAATGTGTTTTTTTTTTTATTTCAACATAAATTAAAGGATCACTAAAGGAATTTTTTTTTTCAGCTAAATAGCTTCCTTTACCTTACTGCAGTACTGGTTTCGTGTCCTTATTGTTCGTTTTTGCTTTGAAGTTGCTGTAATTCTGCTGTGATCTCCACATTTCCTGCTTGCCTGTTTCCTTATAACCACAGAAATGGGAGATTTTCACGGTGGTCTAAGCTGTCATTACTGTGTGTCTAAAACTTAACAGAACCAATCAGATTCATTTTAAAAACAGAACACTGCCCTGGATTTGTTTGTTTTTGTTCTGTGTGTCTCTCTAGTTCACAGGAACATCAAACCAGTTTAAAAGTGAAACTAACCTGCAGGCACATTATAGGATTGTTTTTTTTATCTATTTTTAATCATTTTTAAAAGGAATCAGTTAACTTTTATGTCTCTATACCCTGTAAACAGTAATTTCAGCCAATTTTTTTTTTTCCTTTAGTGACCCTTTAACTTTCACTTTATGAAATGTATTAAAACTAGGATGAAAATTACATATCCAGACATTTATACTTACTATTTTATTCACTGTCAGCCTATGCTAAAATTGGTTGTGCATTTAGATAAAAAAAAAACTTTCATGTTTTCTTTTTACCAAAATGTATTATTTATTATAAATCATGTTTACTATTGGCTCTCTTTATCTATCTATCTATCTATCTATCTATCTATCTATCTATCTATCTATCTATCTATCTATCTATCTATCTATCTATCTATCTATCTATCTATCTATCTATCTATCTATCTATCTATCTATCTATCTATCCCTCTAACTATGTGGAGTAAATTGACGGAAGTCTATGGCCAAATAAATTCACAAAACAAAGCAAAGAGGTCATTATGTACGATTTGGGTTTGAGTTTCAGATACTTGCTAGCAGAGAGGTGACCATTCTGAATGCTCAAGGAATCATTCAATATTGAATATTGAATGTATTCAATATTTGCACAGCAAATTCAGAGAACTGTGAACAGGTCTTGTATTTCTGTCATCTCGTCCTGAGAGTGAACTACCAGTGATACTAAAGGAGCGGTTGAAAGATCATATATTCAGTGTCATTTGACATGAATGATTTTAACGACTTCCATACCGGGCCTATTTTGGCACTTCTCTCCTACATGCATAAATCATAATTTTTTTGTTAGAAAATTACTCAGAACCCCCAAACACTATATATGTTTTTTTAGAAAACACCCTAGGGAATAAAATGCCGGCCATTGCAACTTTTTATCTCGCACAGTATTTGCGCAATCATTTTTCAAACGCGTTTTTTTTGGGGAAAAAACGGTTTTGTGAATTTAAAAATAACAAGACAGTAAAGTTAGCCCAATTTTTTTGTATAATGTGAAAGATGAAGTTATGCCGAGTAAATAGATACCTAACATGTCACGCTTTAAAATTGCGCACACTCATGGAATGGCGCCAAACATCAGTACTTAAAAATCTCCATAGGCGTTGCTTTTTTTTTTTTTTACAAGTAACAAATTTAGAGTTACAGAGGAGGTCTAGTGCTAGAATTGTTGCTGGCGCTCTAACGCACGCGGCGATACCTCACATGTGTGGTTTGAACGGCATTTACATATGTGGGCGGGACTTACGTGTGTGTTCGCTTCTAAACGCGAGCTACCGGGGATAGGGGCGTTTAAATTTTTTTTATTATTATTATTTTATTTTTTATTTTACTCAATTTCTTTTATTTTTACACTTTTTTTTACATTTTGTTGTTATCACTTTTATTCCTATTACAAGGAATGTAAACATCCCTTGTAATAGGAATGGTTTGTGACAGGTACTCTTTATGGAGAGATGTGGGGTCAATAAGACCCCACATCTCTCCTCCAGGCTGGAAAGCATTAGATCGTGAAAAAAAATTCACCGATCTAATGCTTTCAGCCGCGATTGCGGCTGTGTTTACATTCCAGGACCCGGGCGTGACGTCATAACATCGCGCCCGGGCCTCCGACGATTAAAGAGATTACTGGTGACCATCTGGTCACCAGTCTACTCTATGGTTTCCATCGGACGCCGGCGGATCGTTTCTCCGGGTCTCCGATGGCAAAGGAGAGCCGGGAGAAGCACCAGATGGCGGTGGGAGGGGGGCGTCTCCTCCCACCGCCTATAAGAACGATCAAGCGGCGGAACCACCGCTATGATCATTCTTATGGTGCAGGGATTCGCCGGCTGAAGAGATGGATATATGAATGATGCCTGTAGCTGCAGGCATCATTCAGATATCCCCACTGAAAGTCCAGGACGTCATATGACGTCCTTGGGTGGGAAGTGGTTAATATAGAATATAAAAGTGAATATTTTTGCTCTGTTGTAGTTCTGAGTTGTTCAATTGTTGTCGCTGGGATAGGCAATGGAGTGATGGTATTTCAAATGGGGAATTTATCCTGTCCTGGATCATAGGCGTGTGCAGTGGGATGTGCCAGGTGTGCCTGGGCACACTCTAATCACTACATGCAGTGCCGATTCCCCCTGCTGGCCAGGATTCCCCCCATGTTGCGCCTCCACTCGCAGTGCTGCTGGCTATGGCTTTCCTCCTCTCCTCTCCTCTCCTCCGCTGCTGCAGGGGATGTTTCACAATGGATAACGGGGGAAGGGTCTCGAAAATATGTAATTTGCTGGCCCCTTCCTTTTCTAAATGAACACAGTGAGAACACTCACTCACTATGTTCATTCAGACATGAAGCATAGTAAACAGTGTTTACTATGCTTCAGATTGTGAAGGAACAGGCAGCCGTTCAGCACAGAGCATTTACCATTCATTCACTGCCCTACGCAACTGAGGCCGCAGAGCAAGGCACATGTTTGAGATTTGGGGTGCACACCCTAATGCAATAGGCTGCACACACGTATGTCCTTGAGAAGAGTCAAAGAGAAGATGTGGGATGTGACCCAGTAGGAGCCAGAGAAAGGTACATGGGTGTTCCCTGGTAAACAGGAGGCAATAAGCTAAGATCTCTCTTTTAAACATATTTCCAATGTAACATAACGATAATTGTCTCAGTTCACAAAGCTTTAACACAAGAATAAAAATCTTTATTGTATTTAAGTAGTTTTAGCTTTAAAATCTCATTTGTCTCAGGTTAAAATACCTGTCACTATTATTAAAATAAGGATTCCTACCCTTGTGTGTGTGCATGTTGTAGATTGTAGAATAGTGTTGTATCTCATGATTTATATCATGTGTATACAGTATGTAGACAAAACAAAACATTTCTCTAAAGCAAATAGCAGCCTCTGTCTATGACAGGCATGTCCAAAGTCAGGCCCGGGGGCCAAATGCGGCCCCCCTGTTGATTTAATATGGCCCCCCTGGGGATTTGGATGTATATATTGTTTGTGCCCCCCAGGGCCACAGAAGATATATACTGTATTTATTGGCGCTGCCTTGGAGGGGACAGGGAGGGGGCAGGACGAGCGCCGTCAGATTGCATGAAGAGAATCTCCTGTTTACTCAGCAGCGTCTCTATTGGAAGTCCCGTCTCCTGGGATGCCATTGGACGACTGTTCTGTCTATTAAAGAGGCCACAGGATAAACAAGGCATTCTCCTTTTTGTAATCTGTTGGCACTCGTCCCGCCCCCTCCCTCTGCCCTCCGAGGCTGCAGATGGGCATCGTTCAGGCTGCACTGATGGCAATGGTAAGGCTGCATTTATGGCACATGTGAGGCTGCATTTATGGCACATGTGAGGCTGCATTGGTTGCAATGGTAAGGCTGCATTGGTTGCAATGGTAAGGCTGCATTCATGGCAATTGTAAGGCTGCATTCATGGCAATGGTGAGGCTGCATTCATGGCAATGGTAAGCCTGTGAGTGTTATACGCCGATAAATACGGTATATCCAAATAACACGCCCAAGCTCATCCTTAGTCCTAAGCAGTGCTCTGGGATTCGTTGGGGCCACAAATAAAATATATACAGTATATCCAAATAACACGCCCGAGCTCATCTTTTCATCACACACAGCCACAAAGGCAAGAGAATTCTTGTTGGGCCGTGTATTAGTGCTCAGACGAACACACTTAGCCAGAATTTTAATGGTTCAAAGAATGTCAGGCTAAATAGTCGGCCCTCACGCATGTTAACTTAATCAAATCTGGCCCTCTTTGAAAAAAGTTTGGACACCCCTGGTCTATGACATGCAAGTTGTGGATGTACTCCCTAGAACAGGGGAGTCAAACTCAATTTTATTTCTGCTGCATTAGTAGAATGGTTGCCCTCAAAGGGCCAGTTGTATCTGTAAGACTATGTATATACAATTTTTATTATTTATTAGCATTACATACTGAGTGAGGAGTTCAGGAGTGTGCTGCGTACAAAGTGCAGAGTTCAGGGAAGCGCTGTGTACAGAGTGCAGGGTTTAAGGGTGCACTGTGTACAGAGTGGATAGTTTAGGGGTGCACTGTGTACAGAGTGCAGAGTTCATGAGTGCACTATGTGCAGAGTGCAGCGTTCAGGAGTGTGCTGTGTACGGATTGCATATTTCAGGAGTGTGCTGTGTACAGAGTGCAGGGTTCAGGAATATGCTGTGTACAGAGTGAAGGGTTAAGGATGGGCTACATACAGTGTGCAGAGTTCAGGAGTGTGCTGTGTACAGTTCAGGACTGGGCTGTGTACAGAGTGCAGATTTCAGGAGTGTGCTGTGTACAGCGTGCAGGGTTCAAGACATGCTACATACAGAGTTCAGTGTTTATGGGTGTGCTGTGTAAAGAGTGCAGGGTTCAGGAGGTGCTACATACAGAGTACAGAGTTCAGGAGTGTGCTGTGTACAGAGTGTAGAGTTCAGGACTGGGCTGTGTACAGAGTGCAGAGTTCAGGAGTATGCTGTGTACAGAGTGCAGGGTTCAGGATATGCTACATACAGAGTTCAGGGTTTAGGGGTGCGCTATGCACAGAGTTCATGATTTAGGGGTGTGCTTTGTACAGAGTGCAGTGTTTAGGGGTGCGCTATGCACAGAGTTCAGGATTTAGAGGTGCTCTGTGTACAGAGTGCAGTGTTCAATGGTGCGCTGTGTACAGAGTGGAGAGTTTAGAGGTGTGCTGTGTATAGAGTACAGGGTTTAGGGGTGCATTATGTACAATGTACAACACCAACCCACCAAAGCTTTCTTGCATCTCTACTTGTGTAGGTAGGTCTCCCAACTACCCATTTATATGGCTCTGTTATACCTCCTGTGTAGGTGGCACTGCCTTGCAAGGAAGATAGTTCTTTGTTAGTTTTTGCTCTGATGTTGCTGTAATCCTTCTCTGTTCTGAACAGTCTGTTTCCTGATGAAAAAAGTCATGGGAGCTTTCTCTCTGTGGATATTCTGGAAAGCTGTCCTCGCCATGAGGGATCGATTACATCTGAAAGCCACTGAAAGCAAAGCTATCCCTTGTAAACACAGAAGGCTTCCATGTTTACAGGTGACAGGGGGGAGTGGGAGCGGTGGGTGAGAGCCGGAGGTGGTGGAATGGAGTTGCGCTATGATCCTGGTGCCACACTGGTTGAGAGGGCCACATGACAAGGCCTGATGGGCCCGATTCGGACTGTGGGCCTTGTGTTTGACATATGTGCCCTAGAATGTATTTTTAAAGTGAAATTAAACCCAAAATCAAACATTTATAATATTTCAGTTATCTTACTTTAACCTCCCTGGCGGTATGATTATGTCAGGTTTTAGATGCTGAAAGCGGTACAATTGTTTTGCATGGAAATTTGGCGTTTTACATTGTAGGCCTGCAATTCTTAGGAATAACTCACTTAAATCTCTCCAAACAAGAGTCTAGTAGACATCCCGGGTATGATAAAGTTTGAAACACGAAATCATAAATTATAATACAATAAATAACTATAAATAATTATAACAAATAATAATATAATAATAAAAATTATTCAACAATGTAATCAAATCAAAAACACAGAAATTTGCTCAGTTGCAGAATTGTCGCTCTCATTACTTTTATTGTTTGATGACAAATTTCCCCACAAATCGCTATCGCTCAATTCTGCAAGTGATTATAATTTATTATCGCTGTTTTCTAGCTGCTCTAAAACCACTTTTGACATAAAGGGACACTTTTTGGTTGCTATGGACAATCTACAGTTTCCAGGCAGAAAGAACAGTATTTATAATATAAAACTGCATGCAGGACACTGGGCAGACCACTAGGGACAAAGGGGATGTGTAATTATTTTATAAAGTACTGTAATCTGTAAGATTACAGTATACTGAATGTGTACTGTGTTTTTATTTTTTTGAATTTGGCGCCGATCTCCGCCCCCGTGCGTCGTAACATTGCAGGGAACGGAGCTCAGCGGCACTCGGGACACTGTGTGAATCGAGCAAGGAGACAGCTCACTCACACAGCGGGGAGACATCGCAGGATCCAGGGGACAAGGTAAGATACTGCGATGCGATCCCGAGTCTGGCTCGGGGATACCGCTAATGGTACAGGATTCCACCCCGAGTCAGACTCTGGATTACTGCCAGGGAGGTTAATTTTCACATGTGATCTGGACTGTGAGTCTTTCCCCCCCCCCAAAAAACGAACAGTTGCTATAACTGCTTATAAAGTAGTGTATAGTGCTGGAGTTGGGCTTTAATTTGTTAGTGTATCTATATGTGCTAGTCCATCTACACTCCCCTTCCCCCTAGACTGACAATGCTGCTGTCCAAATGTGTCCCCTGTGCTCCTTCATCCAGAATGTTAATACAGGAGGTGTGTTTTGGCCAGATCACAAGGTAAAGATAGAGGGAAAAAACCCCAAAAAAAGGTAAAACGAATGAAGCAATCACATATATTGATTGGTAAGCTGCAATATATTACAACTTTGGTTTTGGGTTTAATATCGCTTTAACCCGGAATACTGCCAGCTAAATTACACTTGAAAAGTCATATCTGGACAGGTGTTTTGTTGGTTATGATAAAAAAATAATTCTTAAGTGTCTCATTCTCAGTTCATGACTCAAATAATTCCTTTCAGAAGTGATTTAGTTTACTGGATTGTATCTACACTTTTATCAGAAATGGGCAGGGCCCAAGTCCTGCGGGAACGCATGGGAACGGAGTTCCTGCACTTTTTTCACAGCAGGAACGCAGTTCCCTTTGCAGGACTAAAGCAGCCGAGCCACCCGAGCCAATCCTTCACTGAGCGGCGATGCCCAGCTTGACTCACTGTCAGGGGCAGGCGAACCTTAGTAATCCTTTATGTTACTGGCCGCTTCCTGTACATGGATTCATCGGGTAGTGTGCGGGTATTTCGTCACTTCCTCGATGCCGCAATGTCTCCTGGGAGCTTTTGTCATTGTTCCCAGGAGACATTGCGGAGGTCTGCCACAAGTTATCGTGGGATTTAGAAAGAACTTGCTTAAAAAAACATGCGCTTTAGTAATTATGCATATGAGCGCATTATTTTTTTTTTTGGTGGGGGAGTGGATCTTGGGTGGGAGTTCCCACACTTTTTCCCCAGGACTTGACCCCTGGAAACGGGGGTTGATTTACTAAAACTGCATGGTGCAAAATCTGGTGCATCTCTGCATAGAAACCAATCAGCTTCCAGGTTTTATAGTCAAAGCTTGATTGAACAAGCTGAAGTTAGAAGCTGATTGGCTACCATGCACAGCTGCTCCAGTTTTGGTAAATCTCCCCCAATTATTCAACCTGATGCATTTCTTAAAAAACACAATAATATATTGTTGACAAAACCCCCATGAAATAAAATATTGGAATTGTAAACTATTTAGGTAGATTTTAAAGTCCAGCCTAAAACTAAAACCTCTAAGCCTAGGTCCACACTGATGTGGGTGGGTTCAGCTGAAATCGCATGATTTCAAACCGGCGAAGCACTCCGACTTCGGGGGCGATTTGACAGACATCTGTGCGGGTTCATGCACAGATCTCTATTCAACTCTCCCTCGAAGTTGCCAAAAGTAGTGCAGGAACTACATTTTGGAACCGGTACGGCGACGTAAAGTCGGTGTCGCACCAGTTCGGACTGTGCCATTGCCGGCATTAGCTGCCGATTATGTCAAATCCCATACCAAATCGGCCCAATGTGAACATGGGCTAAATCTACTTGCAGCAGCAATCTAAGATTTAAACCTTCAAAGCACAAGTGACGATAC